>NC_133156.1:96045415-97245415 GCF_040802235.1 Manis javanica | reverse complement strand
GGTACTCCTTTGAGGTATAAGAAGAAAGTGTGAGCATGTCTTTAAAATTTTGTGAAATATTATTTAATATTCCTTCTAGTTTCTGTTCCTTTGTGCACTTGTAATACATATAATAGTATAGGAGTTGTATTAAGTTGGGGTCCAATCAGAAAACAGGAACTACACATTAATTTGATGAGGGAAATTTAAAGAATTATGGGTTAAGAGATTAGAATAATGAGGGATCAAATAATAAAAAGTAAAGAGAACTCTAAAGAATATAGGATAAGGAGCCACCACCTTTATCCCTAGGGCCAAGAAAGAACAACCAAGGAAGAGGACCCCTAGAGTTGAGATCTGCAGCTTTCTGAAGAGGACATAATGTAGCTCACTAGATGGTAGAGAATTTGCTGTGGAGCTGTGCTGGCACAACTTGCTGGAAATCTCTCTAGAAAACATGAGAACTCCATCCTCTTGGGTGATAAGGAAAGTTAATTGGAGGAGCATTTCTCTGGAGGCATTATGCTGTAAAACCATCTTCAGGGAGTTCTTGAGGGAAGCTGCTGGCCTCTGGGCACTGTGGAGCGTGGGTCCTGGAGAAGCTACCCCCACTGCAGGAACCTGGCGCTAGAGAAGCCAAGTGCCGCAGTAGTCTTCTGGGCTAGCAAACTGGAACCAGGAAGCACAACCTCTTCCCTTCCTTGATGTCTCTCTAGTGTCCTCTACTGACAAAGCTTCAGTTGGCAGTTAACTTAAAAAATATTTAAAAGCCCAGATCCATTGTCACAGAGAAGGCAAAAAGGATGAATTTGGAATAAACTAATAACTGGCAGAGTTTGATTCTTTACCCCACTCTCCCCTGGCACCTCTGTTAGAGATCCACAGTAATAAAAATGTTGGAGATCTGGAACTTAATCTTATAACCCCCTGGTGAATCTATAAACTTTTTCAAGGGCTTTAACAGTTCCAAAGGCCTCTGTTACTCACTTAGTAGAGAAAACTCTTCTCTTCTATATATTACATAGATGTCTGAGAATAAATTGGAAAATAATGTCTACACATAGCAAGGATTTTGATTTCTTAACAGCTTACGAATTTTTGACTTGAAATTACCCTTTTTAAAAGTTTGCCATATACCTCTTCAAAGAAAGAATATGCCAAGTTTATTTAAGATGGGAATATAGATGTATTCTCTTGCTTCCCAGCTTTTGCACCTGCCCTGTTGTGAGAAGTTTTCTTCCATCTTAGACTTTTCCTCTAGCTGTTCTTCAGCTTTCAGCTTTCACTGTCACTTCCTCTAGGATGCCTTCCCTGGTCTATCTAGAGTTGGCTAGGGTGGACTAACGTCCTGTACTCTCACTGAACACATCATATTGTGAATGCCCTTTTTTGTTTGTATCACCAGTGTTCATCATGTCTGTACTGGAGAGAACAGGAACTGTCTTGTTCCCTCATAAATGCCTACAGCTTACTCAGCACAGTGCATATTACATGGTGTTAAAGATTTGTAGAGTAAATAAAATGGTCAGTGTGGTACTGTTTACTTGATTATCAATATCAGGGTCTAATGTCACATCTCATACTACATTTTAATTTTTTTTGCATTTTAGTTTTTCTTGTTACACAAAATACTGTAAATTTAGTAACTATCAAACCACCTTGAAATATCTGCTTCACACTTTCTTTCAGGTTCCTTTTTTGCCGGGAGATTCAGATCTTGATCAGCTTACAAGGATATTTGAAACTTTGGGCACGCCAACTGAGGAACAGTGGCCTGTAAACCTTCGTAATTTTCTTTGAAATTTAATTAGGATTCTATATAGTGCTGTCATGTGAATACTACTTAAAGAAATGCATTCATTATCTTAATTTACTAGTAATATATACTCATTGCGAAATTGATATGACATACAAATTAAAATTATGATGTACCATCCAGCCTTCCTGTATATATACAGCCCTTCCCCTACTTCAGGATTAATCACTATTAATTTAGTATGCAGCCTTGCTATGAGAACACATACACAAACACAAACATACATATGGAGTTGCATTTTCTGTAGTTTGCTCTTAACAAAAATGGGATCACAATTTATAATGTTTTTTGCAACCAATTTGCTCATGTTACTTAATATTTATTATTGACCTTTCCCTTTTTAATAGCCGTGTAATATTTCATGGATATTTTATGTTACTTTAGCAACATCTTGATGGATTTAGGTATATTTCACTATCATTCTTAATGTATTTCAGAATTTTGATTAGTTTTAACCCATTATCTACAAAAAAGAAATGTTAAGTCTGTGATTTAAAGTGCTAAATTTTATATATTACAGTCCAGTAAAATAGTCTTACTTGTATACACTTAAATTAAAATTGTAGGCCTTCGATTTTCCTTCCTATTATAGTCCCATCTCCTGGGGAATAAGTTAGTGTTAGAAAAGAAAAATTTTAGACTGATTATTTACTTTCTGGTTAAAACTATAATGAAATCTGAAGCTGAAATTAAGTCCAAGGAGTTGGGTTTTTTTGTGTGTGTGCTGAGTTCCTCAACTTCCTGATTAAAAGTTTGCTTTTGTTTGTAATTGTAAAACATGCCCTAATAACTATCATTTATTGAAGTTATCATCTGCTATTAATGATAAGCTTTTCATAAATCATAATTCTCCCAACAATCCCATTATTTGGTACTGTTAATCCCATTTTACGGATGAGTTTTAGTGACCTAAGTTAAACAAACTCCAAAGTACTTAAAAGCTACAAAGTTCAAAGTACTTAACTTACCCAAGGCCACCTGGTGTGAGAGCTAGGGGGCTACAATCTGGGTCTATCTGACTCTAGAGTCATGCTCATAATATCTATTCTGTATTTTTCTCTTTGACATGATTTTCTAAATAGTAGTGGCTTACTGATGTTTCCTTTGGACTATTTAAAATTAAACTTATTTTGAGATTAGTGTAGATTTACATGCAACTGTAAGAAATATTAGTTATCCCTTGTATTTTATACCCAGCTTCCCACATTGGTGACATCTTGCAAAAGTACAGTATCCCAACCAGGATGTTGTCACTGATACAGTTAATACACAGGACATCACCAAAGAACATATCCATATGACAGTTTTATTATTTATTTCTTCATTTGAGATCTATATGCCTTTCAGTCCTTAAGTTTGAACTGTAAAAATATTTGCAGGATATGTGTAGTCTTCCAGATTTCGTGACATTTAAGAGTTTCCCTGGAATCCCGTTACAACACATCTTCATTGCGGCAGGAGATGACTTGCTAGATCTCATTCAAGGCTTGTTTTTATTTAATCCGTGTACTCGAATTACAGCCACACAGGTATGTTAGCATATCTTTCTTATATTAGGAAGTAGGAAGATGCTCTTAACTGTAGCTTTAACAAAATAGATTCATAAGATTTTCTGATATTCTTTTACTGGAAAGATATGTTTTTGATTTATTTTAAAGAATAACAATTTTCATCTTTTCCCCAAGCTGCAAGCACTGTTCAGACTGGTATTCTGTTACATTATGTACAAATAACTACAGGAGAATTTACTGTTGCTTAGGAACATATACATATCTATTTCATAATTAGTTCGCTTTTAAGTAGTTTACCTAGAGAGGAAAAAATTACAAGGTTTTTGTATTAAGACACTCATATATTTCAGTTAAACTTATGGTTTAATTTAAATATTGTGCCAAGACTAATAATGTCAACGTGATTTTTTTTTCCTCTTGTAAAATGCAATCCAGGTATACATGTTGGTCGTCATCACAGTCAGGAAGTTAGAATGGAAAGAAAATGGTATAGTCCAGTACAACTATATGCTTACAAGACATTGACAGATACTCTGAGTAGAAGAAACACGGAAACTGACAATTTTTAAGGGAAATCAAAATCAAAATGAGGAAAAAATTGGAAGACCAAGAATACCTGTTTTGATAAAAGAAGAGAGAGGTGTTCATCCAACACAAAATACAAGACATACGGGTTTGAAAATAAACCTATTTTGTTTTAAAAACAAGCACAAAAAGAAAAAAGGAGTCACAAAAACTTAAAATTGAGGCAGAGAAATGCAAAAATGCAATACAGGACAATGATCTGGCTCCATAAAAGAACAGATTGATTAAAATGAAATTCACACATGTTATACCTAACAAAACATGTTAACATACAATTATATCAAGACTATAAAGTGGATTTTTCACTAATATTTATTGCCTATCAAATTATTATTTAATGCGTTTATTTCTATAAGCCTTCTCTTTTTAGCAGTACATGCTACATTAATACATACATACTGGATATTTTACCATTAGGATTACCCTTCTAATTTCAAACAAGTAATTCATTGTTACCTTTTCACCCCTATGTATACACATTATCTCCATCATAAGAAACTTGAGACCAGGTTGTATTATCTAGAAAGTTGTTGTCAATTAATAGTAAAACTCAAAACTTACAAAAAAATACTTAGGTTGTATTTTGATAGAATGAGTTTGTAAAAATGGATTTTAGCTCATGGCTATCTTATCTTAAAGTTGAAATGAGATACCTTCCTTTCCTAGATCTCTATGTAGCTCAGAACTAGGTTAATTTACTTTTGGAAATACTGTGATTTGGAAGTAATACTTTTGAAATGCCATTCTTTTGAAGTAAGGAATCTCTAAATCATTACTGTAAATAAAATAATGTTGGCAGAAAATGCTCGAAAAGTTTATATGGGCTTCTTTTTGTTCCTAAGAGGATTATCCAAAAGGAAGTATCTTAAGTTATTTTAACTATTGAACAGTACTGTGATGCAAATAAAACTATGAAGTTGTTGAATTTATCATTTAGAATAAAACTATTTTTATTGGAATTTTGGGCTGAAGTAAAGAAGTTTTATCATGGATCAGTGCACTGGTAGTAACCTTGGTCAAGTCCATCCGAGTAAAATTTCTTTAAATTTGCAGTGAATTGTAACCCATTGTTTCCACCCCATTTCATCTTTTTAGAAGCTTTAAGAATTTGTATTTACGTGATTTGGAAATTGCATACATATAGACATTGTGACAAATAAACTTGGAAGTTCTATTTCAAATTTAGTATAGGCTGTTTAATTGTGGAAAAATTAGAAAGAAATGTCATTTCTTGTAGTAATGGAATATTTAGCCAATCTTAGGCTGCTAGATGTTTGTTTGTGGTAATGTGCATGTCAAAATACTTGAAATGAATTTTTTCTTCAGAGGACAGGTATTCACATAGTATTTTTAATATTCTGAACAATTTTAGAAGTTAGATTGTTGTAAACACAGTTCAGATATTCACTTAAAACCTTACTTTATTTGGCATTTTCTTTTAAAAGGCACTGAAAACTAAGTATTTCAGTAATCGGCCAGGGCCAACACCTGGATGTCACCTTCCAAGACCAAACTGTCCATTGGAAACTTTAAAGGAGCAGCCAAATCCAGCTGTGGCAACAAAACGGAAGAGAACAGAGGCCTCAGAGCAAGGTAAAACTCTCATTTTATAGGAAATGAAATGAATTCAGAAAACTCCAGTGAATTAATGTATAGCTAGTGACTGAAGGGCAGCTGAGAAATGGAGATTGTGAGTTATTTGCTATTTAGGTAAATTTAATTTGTATAAAGTAGGTTGAATGTGGTATTTTTGCTCTATTTAATTCCATTAGGAATACTTACATAATGAATGCTACTTTAAAAGGACATGGGCACTTTTTGTGTATACCTTAAAGTTATAATACTGTCAGTATGTACCTTATCTCTTCATAAATTGCTGCTGGTACACTGTATATCTAATGTTTAACAAGTACTATTTAGAAAATCAAAGCAAATAAAATAAATGTAGTTGGAATGCAATGATTGGTTGGTTAATTGCCAAAAGATTAAATTTGAACAACCTCGTTTTTTTCTGTTTTTTTTTTTTCCCCCTACTTAGGAGTATTACCCAAGAAGCTAATTTTTTAGTTACAGAGAACACTGGACAGTATTTTACTACTGAAAGAAATAATCAAAAAGGGAAATAATGGAAAAATAGTAAACATTAAGTAAATGCTGTAGAAGGAATTTGTAAATATTCTACACATGTAAAATATGTAAAACTGGGTCATTTTTATTAAATATATTTTAGAACAAACTTAATTCTACTTTTTCTGAGTATAATGCAAAAGTAAGATAAGTTCAGTTCCCTGAAATGTAGAATTGCAGATACACTACAGATACCCTAATAAAAATAATTATCAGTGATTTTGATGATCTGGTCCGTATAGCATCACAAATTTGTAGTAGCAGATATAGTATTTAAAAACAGGAAAATAGTAGTAATGTAGCAAATACCCAGACTTGACCAGTGTTAATATACTAAATTGGAAAAAAAGAAAAAAATTACAGATAAAATTGAGGCTCCTTTAATAGGCATTCCATTCTGTTTCTTCCTTTCACCCTCAAAAGGGAGTGACTCTCAGGAAATGAGTATGTTCTCCCTTGATTTTGTAAGAATGCATATGGTAATATACAGCACTGTTTTGGGTCTCAGAATTTTATATGAGTGATAGACTGTACCTCTCATACTACAATTTTTTTTGGCTCAAAATCTTTTAATTCCTTCTATGTAATATGTGTAAGTCTAGTTTATTTAATTGCCATATCATATAATAATATACATAATCTTATGTATACAGTACTACTTAATGCTGTATTTATGGACTGTTTTCTTTTGTTGCATAAAAATTACCATAAATGTAGCAGCTTTAAAGTAACACAAATTCGTTAGTAACAGTTTTATAGGTCAGATAATCTGGCATGCTCTACTTTCTTTTTTGGCATAAGCCAAAGTCAAGATGTCAGTCACACTGGACTCTTATCTGAGGCTTTAGGAAGAAGCTGCTTCCAAGCTCATTCAATTCAGGCCATTTTAATGCATGTGCCTCCTGTCCTTGATAGCTGTCAACCAGGGCCTGTCTCGGTTTCTTAAGGCAGTCTACATGCCCTGTCACATATGGTACTCTCCATCTATAAGCCAGCAAGTTGTTGAATCACCCATGTGCTTCAAATGTGTCTGGCTTCCTTATCTGCTTTTTTTTTTTAAAAGGTCTCTCCTCATTGAGTTATCCATATATTAAGGTCAACTCACTTGGGATTTTAATTACATCCTAAAAATTTCTGTAGCAGTACCTAGATTAGTGCTTGAATAATCAGGACTGGGATCTTGCAAGGGCCCATCTTAGAATTCTGCCACATGGACGTTGAGGTTAGTTTCAATTTTTCACAATTATAAAAAAATGTAATGTTTACATGCATATAAGTTTGTCTAATGTATATACTTAGAATTATAATTGTGACGTCACAAAGTATGCATTTGCAGTTAGTGTTAATATGGCCATAGTTCTCCAAAGCAGTTGTACACACTGTTCACTGGTTTAAAAATGGTGAACCTTATACCATATACAAAAATTAACTCAAAATGGATTAAAGACCTAAACAATTAAACCCAAAACTATAAAAATTCTTAGAAGAAAAACATAGGAGGGAAGCTTCATGATTTTAGATTTGGTAAGGACTTTCTGTAAATGACCCCAAAAGCACAGGCAACAAAAGTAAAAAATAGGTAAATTGGACCACATCAAAATAAAAAACTTGTATGCATCAAAGGACATAGTGAACAGAGTGAAAAGGCAAGCTATAGAAGGGGAGAAAATATTTGTAAATCATATGTTGAAAGGGGTTACTATCAGAACATATCAAGAACCACTGTAACTCAATAACAAAAAAAAATAGATTTTAAAAATGGGCAAAGGACTTTAAGTAGACATTCAACCAAAGATGATTTAGAAAGAGCCAATTGGCACATGAAAAGATGCTCAGTGTCACTGATCATTACAGAAATTCAGGTCAAAACCACAAGGAGATATCACTTCAGATGGCTACTCTCAAAAAAGCCCAGAAATAACAAGTATTGCCGAGGATGTGGAGAAATTGGGAACCTTGTGCACTGTTGGTAGTAATGTAAAATGATGCAGCTGCTTTGGAGAACTGGCATTTTCCACAAGAAATTAAAAATGGACTTACCATATGATACAGCAGTTTCACTTCTAAGTATATAATGCAAAATACTGAATGCAGGATCTCAAATATATACCTTCATCAAAATTGTGTGAAAGTATATTTTATCTCTTAATCTCAAGCACCCAAATGATCTTGTGAACTTTGCTAATTTGATTTCACTATTACATTTGATTTCTACTGTGGTTGAATATTCTTGTTTGCTAACTATAATCTCTCTTATGAACCGTTGATTCAGATTCTTTGTCCATCTATCAGCTGGAGTGTAACAAATTTTATTAATTTATATGAATTTGTTTTATATATATATATATATATACACACATATTAAAAAAGAATCTCTAGTTTTTATAACTTGATTTTTTTTTTACTCTTCCAATTTTGGTATTGTTAAGTAATCCCAGATCCTTCCTTTCCTTACCTTTTATTTTATATTAAATTATTATATATACTAGATCTGTATATGATGTTTATTCTATTGGTACTATACTACACTGCCAGTCAAAGATCCCTGAAGTCAATCTAAATAGTTTAAGTAATTTTTGTTTTTTCTAAAAAATCAATATTTTTTGGTTTTACTATGGCAAATACTGAAAATTTCATACAGTAATGTAGTTTATAGATAAGCTATACCAACACAGATGTTAATGTTTCTTACAGAAAATGTCAAGTATTTCAGCGGCCTCCTAAAATTTAGAAATACCCAGGAAACATAGCTTCTGAAGATGTACCAACATTTACACAATCCTTTTTCAAAATCTCTTAATAGAAACAGCTCTCAATTCTGATATCAACAACCATTTTTTTCTTTAAAACATGATATTTGATGGCAAAGAATGGGCTCTTTTACGAGTTATTGTGTAATTTTGGTCTGTGTGAAGGTGCTGAACTGAACAAATGCAGCCCACAGAATTTAAAATTTGAACACTTGAATACACAGAATCATGCAAAATTCTGGCAGAGTATTCTGAAGCTTTCTGCCAGGGGTTTTGAAATGGAAAATTGTCTTTCATAGGATTTTTTTCTTTATTTTCTTTTGAGTTGGTGTTTTTGTCTTCCAGTGCCCGAGCAAGCATGTAACTAACTTTTCTTTGATGAGCCAAAGCTTCTTCTTTATCATTTAACTGCATGCACAGAAATTTAAAATGTACCAGTTAATAAATCACAGAACGTAGAGCTATAAACAGAAGAGTATTTTATTGAAATGTTCAATCTTTGATCTGTCAAGTCAGTATGAAATTAATTAGTTGTCCACTGATTTCCAAGCATTGTACAATATGTTATTTAGGATTTTTTATATAATAGAAGAGAGACAACAGTGTTACTGCTGCTGAAAATTTTGTAAGTCATCTGAAGAGAGAGAGGAAAAATACATGGTATGTGTGTATGTATGTATTATATAATATCAATATGCACTTAATCTCTGTAAAATAATGTTGAAGTTACTTGTATGTAAAGTTTTATATATGGACATGCAAATAAATAACTTTAATACTCTTCTGTAGATAAGTATATTCCTATAAGATGAGTCTCTTAGTTATCTGTGAAATGGGGAATAATATAATAAGACCAATTTCAGGGTTGTGGTAATTAAAGGATATAAGGTATAAGGAAGTTCCATGAACACTTAAAAAATTCCTGAATAAAGAGATCTTGTCATGAGCTGTGTATATAAGTACAATGGCAGAGGTGTCTGGGCTTCATTATAAGCCCCCCTAACCCCCTTTTCAGAGGTGGAGCTTTAAACTTGCACAGGAATGGGGGAAGAGGGAAAGGCAGACAGGGAGTTTAAGGAGATCGTCAATCTGGAAGATGATGGATTAGTGGGAAAGGGCATAACAGGCAAGTATAGGGAGATAATGTTGAATTAATAGGAAGCAAAAAGATTAGCCTGACCACAACCTCTAACAAAAAGAAAGCAAAGATACTTACCAAATCTATTAGCATTTTAAAGACTTCTTGTGGATTGTCCTGGTCTGCAGTCCTCTTAGAACTGTGCTCTGAAGGGAGCATACCCAACAGTTTCTGCCCTAAGGTCTTCTTTCTTCTTTGTGATGGCAATCCTAAAATTGAACATGAAAATCCAGCTGAGATTTAAAAAGATAGTCACTAATGTAATTCCAGGAAAAGAGGTAAGTATGAGCCAAGGCTAATTCATTCCTAAGTCAGTGAGGCTGTCCTCTTCAGGAGGCTGTTTGCTGAGTGAGTCAGGCTGATTCACAGTGTAGTGGGAAGAGCACAGACGTTAGAGCCATGAAGGCAGACACAGGTGAGAGGACCGCAGAACCCAGACCAGTCAGTTGCCTGCTGCCCCATCTTCTCACACAGCTGCTCCTCGGCTCCTGACGGCGGCTGCTTCGAGGGAAAGGACGAAGCCCATGCTACCAGAACATCCCAGTCTTCCAGAGAAGCCAGCCATCCAGATTTGTGTCTGAAATCTCCCAATTTTAAACGTCAGCCACTTAACCCACATTATTTGAGAACATTGTGCAGACCCAACAAAACTTGTCTGCAGACCACAGGTGGCCTCTGGACCATGAAAACTGCTTTAAAGCCAGAAAAACTTGGACTGGAATCCTTATTTAGCCACTTACTAAATGACCTTGAACATCTGAGCTTTGTTTCCTCTAGCTTGAGAATGATAGTACCTATGCCTCAGGGTTGCTATGCCATAAAATAACAGCACAGAGCTGGGGGTGGGGAGTGAGCACTTAGTGTTTAATGGATACCAAGTTTTTGGGAAGATGGACAAGTTCTGGAGATGGATCTGGTAATGATTATACAACAATATGAATGTATGTAATCCCACTTAAAAATGATTAACATGGTAAATTTTACCTATATTTTACTATAATTAAAAACAAAAACAGCATAGTGTGAAAAACACCTAGCCCAGGTACTGACAAAATGTTTAGAAGGCCACATCCTGAAATATGTACACTGCTGTTCTTCATCCATAGAAATGATGCAATTTGTAGCAGAAGGTACAAAATTTATGGATTTATATAAAGAAAATTTCAAGATGTTTTTCGAATGCTCTGCATTTGGAATGCTCTGCATATGGTCTAGTGAAAAACTTGAGGGCAGATAAGGGACAATTCACTTTACACCCAATCCTGATAAACCAGTGACGGGCTCTCAACCTCCTCTGAGAGCAACTGTGGCAAAGCAGGAAAGCCAGACAAGTTGATGCACTGATCAGCTTTGATGAGTGGATGCATTTGTGTCTCTATTTTCAGTCTAAAAAAAAGAAGTATGCTTAAAACCTATCTCTCAGAATTTAAGCTGCCATATCAAGAAGAAAAGTTGGTACTTTGTGTTAACTATATGGAAAATGACCTCCATCATCCTGTACCTCTTCAGATGACTAAAATATGCTAACAAAATGAATCAGTCTTACTGCTAAGAAACTCACAAAGAGCTACTGAAACTTGTATGGATTTGTAAAGGCTTTTCAGAGCTGAATTAACTATTTTAAATTCTGCTTCCAGCCTCTCTCAGTGCTTCAATGGAAAACAAAGATTCAGAGCTATACTTCTGAAATCGTATTTTCTATGGAAAAGTTCCTGAGGTTTGTCAATAGCTAACTAAGGAAGGCAGGAATTCTCAAACATAAAATGAATACATACTCAAGTGTTGAAGTGAATATTAATCTACCTCTGGAAAAACCAGCTTAATCTACTTAGTACTATCCTTTTGGCCACCTGCCATGCACAGCTGTGGGGTGGGCTTCTCTGTAGGTGACAGACTCTGTAGGCTTTCATATGCCTACTTTAACCATGCCTTTCCCCTCCTTCTTTCTTCTATAACTTTTCTCCCTACCTTCCATCAAAACAAACAGGCAGTTAAGGTCCGGTTTCCAAGGGGATTTGCCTTTGGTCAACACAGAACACCAAGGCTAACCTCAAAGAGTACCTTTGAAACTTTTTCAGTCCGGATCCCGTCCAAGGGCCTAGCTGAGAGAAGAGTTGCCTGAGGAAGATCACCTACACATCTGTTGTCCGTGGTAGAGCTAGATATTAACGTTTAACACTGATCCCTAAAAGGCTAAATACATGGGCTTTGTTAGCTTATTTCCCTGGCAAAATCATCTACCTTGAGTTGGACATTAAGGTTATACCTTCAGTTTATATCAGGGGGTTACTGTAGGAAACAGCCATATAAACATTGATTTTATATTTATTATAAATGACTATTAAGGTCTTAGCCATTATATTTGCTCAATGATTGCTATAAGTCTCATGTCAGAAAACACAGAAGTTAAATTTCAGGATAATGTGAAATGTCTAAGAATGAGAGTTGAGAAACATTTCCCCTTTTTGAGCAAACTTCCACCTGATGGGCACTCTAAATGTAAACTTTTATGGTCTGCTCTTACCTACTTTCATAGTTCTTATTTACTACTTCTATTTTATCATCCTGTAAACTTCTTACCATTTCTGTAAAAAGAGGGGTAAAATTTAGCTAATGAGGCTAAAATTCACAACACTTGCCCTGTATACTAATATGTACTCTTTGTAAAGAAGTATTTCAAACAAAATAGGTATCTACTATTAAAGGTCATTTTTAATATAAGATTCTTATTAGTCTCAAACTTCATCTGAAAATGTAATACTGCAATTAGGATTATGGATTTTAACATATTAGAAAATGTTGAGGAATAGTTACCAGAATTTTAATACTAAAACATTTAAATTTCTTACAAACTTCAATTTACTCTTCCTTGACTGATAAATGGTTTCAAATTGGAATTTAATTGGAACTTTAAATTGAAGCAGTGTAAATTCTACTGAATAATACTGATAAATGAAAACATTTATATTCTCTATCATATTAACTGTACATAATCAACATCTACTGTTACCAGAAACAACCGAAATTATCCCTGATTATTGATCATTTAGAGAAACTAAAATTTCTAAAAAGTAACAGCTACTTTGTTTATATGGGCCAATCTTCAATTTCAATTTTATTTCTGTTATGCCATTTTGTTTTATTTACAATAATACTCAGAAATGGCCATGAACTTTTGATAGGCTTGTGTACCAAAATCTAAACCTTAACTTCTGTTTCATATTTTTGTAAGAATATTTTATTAGTAAGATTTTTCCTCTGCCCCTCAATGTCTCTTCCTGAATCACACATTTCAATAAAGTTTAATTAGATAAATACATTTAAGGTTGCATTTCACTGTCACTTTCAATATTACTTCCTCCTCGGCAGTTTTCCTTTAATTATCTAGTGCTCTTAATTTTTTTCCACTAAACATGGTCTTGTTTAAATGTAATAGAAGAGCACTAAAAAAGACTCTTCTGTTATTTTAGTTTTGTTTCTCCCAATAGCTCATGTGCATATGTAACATCCAGAGATCTCCTTTTTTCCATAGTTGCTAAATTTTAAAATAAATCACAATTATATGTAAATTTCAGTTATAGTCTCTATCATATTAACTGTACATAATCAACTTCTACTGTAACCAGAAACAACCTAAATTACACCTGATTGTTGACATAATTTATACTTACCCTCTTCAAGGGGGTTCAAATTTATCCATTTTGTTGCTTTTTTACACATTACATCCGTTTGTGTCAATCTTAGTGCCTGGTCATTTTTCCTCATTAATTGTTGCTCAAATGCAATCCTGAAAGCATCTGCCATTATGTAAGCTTCTTCTTTACTTTTCTGCAAAAGTCCCAACTGGTTTTGAAAGAAAATTTGAGAGAGTCAGAGGCAACACCCGAACAATTCTTGCCTGAATGCTGAGTCAGATAGCAGATGAAGTCTCCCTGCCTAGTCTGGGTCTACTGTCTGTCTCTGATCTGTTTAACCTACTTAAACTAATCAGTACTTGCCAATTCTCTTCTGCAGCAGCTGCCAGATCTCAACTAGATTACCTTGTGTCAGTCAATTCCCTATCAGTCCAGCTCGTGGACCGCATTACCTTACACAGACCCTGTGCCTGTCCTACTCAATGAGGCAGAGGGGAGAATGCCAAAATACATTTCAGTTCTGCCTGGGGCCATTCCAGAAAATACCACTGAAAATAATTACGAGTATCACCTTTAAATACCTCCCATAGTTGACCCTTACTCTAATCTATGTGATCTTATGCTTTTCTTAATGAATTGCTAATGTTTAGCTGTTAGCTTTCCTATATTTGAAGACCTTAAATTTCATACCTTCAATAAAGGTAAAACATTTTAAAAATGATGGTTGATGTACTGTATTTGTTATTAAAGCCTAATTATAATGGAAGCTATCATCCAATCAACTGCTGGGCATGTGCATGTCACTGTGCTAACATTTTATGTCTACTTGCTCTGCTTCTCAAAACAACCCTTCAAAGTAGTTATTACCCTCCATTTAATATATGTGTCCAAAACCATACAGCTAGAAAATGATGGAGCTAAGACTCAAACCTAGGTCTGGCTGGTACAAAGGTTCCTTCTACTGTACCTTGCTGCTTTTCTAATAAGCTTCATGTTTATCTCCATTAAAAAATGAGGCAGACCCTAGTGATTTTAGCATAAGTGCACCTTTTCCTCTAATACACAGTAATTTTAGGTTCACACATAGACAAAAGAAATACAGATTTGGTAAATATTAACTGCAAATTTAGGCAAACAGTTTTGTGGCTACAATGTCATGGCAAGTACTATTTGTGTATTGGAACCATGTAAACAAAATCCAGTTCACAAGTTAATACTATAAAGTATAAGCTTCATAGCCAATGACTACTAAAAAAAATCTATTATAGATATTTCTAATTATTCTACTAATAGAGAATAATTCTACTAACAGAGGAACAAAAGGAAACCTTTTCATTTTTGATAATATAATACCTCTTGTCTGAGCTGAAGAAGCATTTTCTGAGAGGATGCAGCCATTTTGGCACAGGCGCAGGGGCTCCCTCCAGGGCCACAGCAAAGGCAGGCTCCGAGGACTGCACGCTTTAAATCGAGGCATTACTCCCGTTACCAAGTGTTAGATTGCTTAGGGGCACACACACACATTTCTATTCAGCATGTGATTCAAAGAAACGGGGATAGGAAAACAAAAATAGAAGCCAAGACCAGGATTTTAGGGTCCAAGTGGAAAGTAACTCAAATGAGGAAAGAATGTTGTTGGAACAAAAACATAAAGGAATTCTACCTTCTTTTCACACTCCCAAACCTTTAGCCTGGCATCAGTTTCCTGTAGTTCTGAGTCCTTGGCAGGAAACTGACCTAATGAAGTATTAGCATCCAAATGTGGACTTCCTGTGACTTGGCTTGGCCCTGCTGCCCAGCACTTACTACTGCCAGCTCCTGCCAGGGGGAGCTGCATGTTCAGAAACGAAGAATGAATTTTAATATGTCAATGAAGATAACAATCATCCCTCGACTTCTAAAAAAATACCGTGTGATCATGTAATGTGAGACACAATTAACATAGCTTCTGCTAAAACTACATAAAAGGGGCAGCAAGAGGCCAGCACATCCCCTAATGTCCAAGAATATAATGCACGAAGATACACCAGCAAGGCTGGAGGCCTGCCCTGGGCAACCCATGAGCCTCTCTTGCCCTCAGTTTCAAATTGCTAAGCATGGTGCTTTTCAGGAACATGTAGCAGGCAGCAGTGAGGGAAAGAAAAGTAGAAATTTTCCATCCTGTTCAACTTTCATACCTGCTTACCTACCTCAAGTCCTGAAACCTCTGTAAAGCCACTTTTATCATGACACACATTTTCCTGAGCCATCTTCAGCTGTTTGATATCAAGCATGGCAAGGGCCTCTAAGTATTGCTGATTCAAGACTAGGAAGGGCCATAAAAGAAAGTGTTAGCTGAAGTCTAACTCTGGCATTGTCTAATCTAGTTATACCAACATCATACACTCACTTCTTATAAGCAATGCATACGCAACAGGTGTTGCCCACAAAATTTGGCCCCATCTAGAATAGTGGGTATAAAGTTAGATAATATATATGTAACACTACAGAAAATGTTACTTTTTTTAATGTGGAAGTATCTTAGCTTTGCAACCAAAGTTGGGTCTTCATTTGTTCGAAGAAAATTTGTAGGATATTTCAAAAAGAGAACATACAAATAAAATTATTTGCACTGGTAGATACTGCAAAAACCCGATGATGAGATTTCATAAACTGTGTTAGTGTCAAATGTACCAGCTATCCAAACTGCCAGACTTCTGTTACGAGTTTTCACAAGAGACTCTCAAGCCAAACATTTAGAACAAGAGGGGTCCTCCTATCTTGATCTCCTATCAGAGAGCAGAAAACTAAGTGTTCCCCTCTTGCTGCAGGGTGGAGTGGTAGGGAGGCAGGGGAAGGGGTTTTGATAGGCAGCTTCTGTCCTGGACTAATAACCTGACACAGGAGGAATCTCCAGTGACTGGAGTCAATCACTGGTGTTCAAAGCACCATCTGTGTGCAGTCCTTACCCAGGAGCATTGCCACAGTTCACTTATTACACTACTGAAAGTGTCTCTCCTTGGGCCAGTGACTCGAGATAGAGCTTATTTTGTCCCCTTTAAGCCACCACTTTATAATGGTTTCTGCCAAGAAGGGAAAGTCAAAGTCAGTGTCTTCTCTAAAAATTTTTTTAAGTTGGTACCATTTTAATATTCTTAAAACACCTTAACATTCTTTCATTAACTTTTGTCATAAGGTGGCTTATTATATAAGGGGTGTGTGTGTGTACATATATATATATGTAAAAAAATTTCAAGTTCTTAATGAGTCAAATATCTTGAAAAATTAAGAGTATTTGTCTTAGTGATAAAGTCACAGAAGACACTGTATGAAAGAAAATAATGTTGAATAACTATATAATTATATGTTCCTCCTACTCATGTCCCAATAAATCATATACCTATTCAGGTTCCTCAAACATCAGGTCCTTTATAATTTTGTTTTACCCTAAGTGTAAAAATGAAGGGAAAAAGGGGGAATAGGGAGAGAAATTGCTTAATGGGTATGAGGTTTCATTTTGAAGTGATGAAAATGTTTTGGAACTAGATGGTTGCACAACATTGTGAATGTTATTAATTATTCCCTTTTAAATGGTTGATTTTATGTGAATTTCACCTCAAAAAATTTTTTAATTAAAAAAACCTAAGAGATATATTTCTTCTATTATCCTTAAAATATATTACTTCAAAATACAGTTGACCCTAGAACAACGTGGAGGTTAGGGGCACTGACCCCCTATGCAGTCCTAAATCTGCAAATAACTTTTGACTCTCCAAAAACTTAACTGCCAATGGTTATTGTTGACCAGAAGCTTTACTGGTAACAATAACAGTCGATTAACACATTTTGTTATGTGTAGTATATACTGTATTCTTAAAAGTGAGCTAAAGAAAATGTTAGTAGGAAAATACTTTTACAGTACTATAATGTATTGAAAAATAATACATATTTTAACATATTTTTAAAAAAATCATCAAAATAACACTTTTTACTTACTTGCATTTTGCGACTTGAACATTTTAGTTTCTTCTGTTTTCAGTTTCAAAGTTTCTTTGAGGACTGCATTTTCACAATTTAGCCTGGAAAAAAGTACCCTCCAAATAACTAAAACATTAACACTTCATAGTTGACTGAGAATATTTTTATCCCATAATTAAAACAGAAAAATTCAAATACAATTTTTTTCTCCTTCAAAACAGTCTAGAATTTGTGTCAAAAAACAACAGCTTAAAGGAGTGTGATAAAATTTTGAACAGCTTAAAGGAGTGTGATAAAATTTTGATTAGCCCTTGTGTATAATCAGAAATATCTCTAAGGCATCCATTTTAAATACTTACTCTCTTTAATAAAGTTTTAGTCAACTTAATAACCAATTTAACACCAACTAAATGCTTAGGCCACCTTAAAAAACCTGCTTAAAAAGGTACATAGGCACAAACTTCCAGTTCTAAGTCCTGGAGATGTAATATATAGCATGGTCAGTATAGTTAATAATACTGTATTATACAGTTGAAAGTTGCTAAGAGAATAGATCTTAAAAGTTCTCATCACAAGAAAAAAATTTGTAACTATACAGGCTTTCTGTGGTGATCATTTTACAATATATACAAATATCAGATCATTATGCTGTACACCTGAAAACTTATGCAATGGTGTCTGGCAGTTGTATCTCAATTAAAAAGATACACAGGGAGCTTTTATCTGTTGAATAAAAATTGGAATTATTACTGAGTTCCTAAATTGCCCAGCATGAAAGCGTTTAAAAAATTGTTTTTGGAAGTAAAAACAGTAGCCAGATTATCTGACCAATTTATAGCTTTAAATAAAATGCCTATCAAGACATTTTGTGATATTTGTGGGGACTGTTACATGATCTGCCTATGATTGGCTTCAGTCCATTAAAAGTGGTCACACAGTTAAGCTAATCAATTAAAAGTGAAATGTAAATCTAAGGTATTCCTTCTCCATGATTTACTTAACAAATTAATAAAATTTAAAATAGGTTTCTCAAGCAAGGTCTACAGCCCTTAGGGAATAAAGCACCTTTGTTAGTGCAACCTCTTCCTAAGACTCAAGATCTGTCATTTTCAAACTGAATTCTGAATAACTATGGTTATGAAGGAATTATTCATATGCTCACAAACAGTTTATTAGATCCACTTCACTACTTTATACATTGTAATTTAAAAAAAAACTTATTCATTCAGATGAATTAACTTTGCTGTCTGGTTAACCATTTTTCTGCAGCCTTCATTAAAAAAGCATCATCTGACAGCTCAGCTTAATTGAAGAGTATCCTAAAAGGCAATCTGTTAACTGAGGGTAAATCTGTGTATGTGAATCAGAATTTTCTGGGTTCTGTGCAGCCAAAACAAACAAACAAACAAAAAACCCATTAAACTTATAATATCTTAATGAGGCTATGGGGATACAGGCACTTTCATGCTTTGCTGGTAGGAATGCAAAGCGGTACATGCCTTATAGAAAGGAATTGGCAGCATCTAATAAATCTACATATGCATTCACCTTTTGACCTAGAAATTCTTCTAAGAATTTACCCTGAAAATACATCTCCAACAACACAAAAGTATGTAATGTCAAGCCTGTTTGCTGCAGCACTGCTTGTAACTGCAAAATACTGGAAACAGTGCAAGTGCCTATCTGTGGGAGAATGGTTGAGTAAACTATGGCATATCCATACAATGAAGTGATTTCCAGGATATATTGTTAAATGGAAAGAACAGTGCAAAAGAGAATCTGCAGTAAACCGTCTTTTGGGTAAGAGAGAAGGGGAAATAAGAAAACATACATATATATCTGCCCATTTGTGCAAACAGAAACACAGGAAGGATAAATCAGAAAAAAGACTGGTTATCTACAGATAGCGAGGGGAGGGAAGAATGGCGGGAGGGAAGAATGGCAGGAGGTGGGAATGGGGTAGAGGACATGGGGTGGGCGGTGACATTTCTCTGAATATACCTCTGAATAATTCTAATGTTTGGAAACGTCAGTGCTTCACAAAGTCAAAAATAAACAAGATAAATAAGTAAATCAACAAGCATAAGTGAAAAAAACCCTAAAATAGAATATGGACAGAAACAAATTAACTTAAATGAATAGCTTCAAATTAACAATACTGAAGAGAAAAAAGAAAAAACAAAATAAGTTTTGAACACACTATTTTGATTATATACTCTCAGGCCAAAAACTAAACAAATATTGAATTCTGGTTAGTAGGTTTGATTTTACAATGGTCTGTATTAGCAATTCTAACGTTACTTGCTGCATATTCTATGATGGAACAAATAAACATTATTGGGTAGTAGGAGGCAGGTTTTTCACTGTGGAAATTATAAACATGAGAAGGGGCAAGGTCAAAATGAATCCTGTGGTGGCAGTCTATAGTTAGAAGTATGGGTTTCAAATTCAGGGTTTTGAAATAGATTGATAGATAGATACATGATTGGTAGGGAGATGGATGACTGATAGAGAAAGAGATGATGGAGATGTATGTATGTGTCAGGGTATGTGTCTGGGTATTTGCCAGCTCTGTTCTCTGGGAGGACCTTATAGCCATGATTGTCCAATAGCAATGAGCATACCTAGCGCTCAGATCTTGCTTTCTAAACACCATTCCACCACCAAAAGGAACCAGGGATCCTTCATGAAATGTTTAACATGGTAGGCATACTAGCTAGAATATCTTGTATCAGAAAGCAGGAAAGAGCCCAGGGAACAGGGAGATGACAAAAACCGCAGTAGCCAGCTTAGAGGGGCTCCCATTGACTGAAGTTGGAAAATTTCAAGCATCAAAAGGAATTATGATAGTAATGGCTTTTAACCCATCAATGTAAGAATCGTAAGTCCACACTTTTATAAACAAATAGGGGAGAAGAAAAAACTTACAGTAAAATGCAAATAAAAAATAAAGGAATTAGAAGATTAACATTTGGCAAACAATGTAGTAATTGCTTCAGGCAGAGTAATCAGACATAAAAGCTAGTGAATTAAAGTCTGATAAATCAAAGTATATTTAAATAATCTCAATGTGTCTCCCCATGAGATGTTTAATAATTGCAGGGGCAAAGATACAGTTCATCTCCTGCTTTTCAAAAGTTCACATTATGCCACTTCCCTTTATGAAAGATCTACATTTAGTACCTGTTTTCCCTAACAGAAATCCAAGGAGGGTTTTCGCTTTTACCAAAAAAAAGCAGAAAGCAAAAATAGCATTCAGCGTTTGTCCTGCAGCAAGCTGTTGAAGTTGCTGCCTGCACCCTGAGTGGTACCCGCCAAACACCCTCCCCAAGAACTACCCTCAGCACCAAGGCGCCATAGCTTTAAATTATGTCTGGGAGCTTCTGTGCTTTACCTCATTTATTTTGTGCGTCCCTTGGCAAGATGTGTCCTAAGCATCAGCCTAAGAGAAGTTATTTTTTGGGTCTGGGAATGCTAAGAACAATTTCATGTAAATTAATGGTAATTGTTTCTTTGATTTACATCATTCAGCTTATGAAAGGTTTCATGGCAAGGCTGTGCATTCAGACAGTGGGGGAAACCTGTAGTGGCTTTCCAATGGAGGAGGAGGCAGACACCATACCTTAACCAAGTCTTTAAGAGTCACATCCTATGAATGGGATAAGTAAATGTCTCACACATCCTGCTATGATGCACTAAGAATATAACATTGCTTCACTGGTAATACTGCTAAAAATGCACAACCTGAATTTAATTTAGAAATACTAGACATTGCCATTGTGGGATAGTCTAGGAAATAACTGACCTGTTCTCCTCAAAAAATGTCAAGGACAAAGAAACACTGATAATTGTTTCCAACTAAAGGAAACTAAACTTTAGACATGACAATCACATACACTGTGGGATTCTGGATTGGATCCTGGAACAGGGGACTTTTTTCTCTTTTGCTATGAGGGTATTATTAGGATAATGGCAAATCTAAATAAAGTCTATACATTAAATAATAGTATTGGATTAATGTCTTGGTTTTGATAACTGTACTATGGTGATAAAAGAGAATGTCCCTTTTTAAAAAATACAAACTGTATAGAGGAATGGACCTTACATACGCAATTTACTCTTAAATGGTTCTGAAAAAATTTATATCTATATATATATATATATAACTATAAAGAGAAAGAAAAAATGATAAGGCAAACATAAGGAGTTAAAATTAGGAGATGCTGATCAGATACATAGCAGTTCTTTGTACTATTCTTGTAACCTTTCTGTAAGTCTTCAATTATTTCAAAAGTTAAGAAATAATAAATCTAAAAATTAGGTACGAAGCCATTTATAACTCCAATATTGTCAAATGAAGTTCCCAATGACTGACTTCATAATAAATGTAATTTAAACTTATTTTAAAAATTCACATTAAAAAAAGAATTGCTGAAAAGATTTTGTTTGAAAAAAGCAGTGCCAAAGCTAAAATACCTTGGAAAACATGACTCTTACATTGTATTTTAAAGTACAATTTATATTTTTTTAAAAGAAGAAATTAACACTAACAAAAATATGGAACTGGTAAGTGGATAAGCAGTAAGAATTTTATAATATTTACAATTAGCTCAAAGAAAGCCAAAGCTACAGTTAAACTACACATACTCGAAAGATTTCCAGAAAAAAACTATGGAATAATAAATACAAACCTGTCATATTTTAGGGTCCACGTTTCCTCTATATTTTTAAATCTATTCTGATCAAATTCTATTTCCCACTGCAAGGCATTTATTTCCTATAGAAAGAAAATAGCATTTTCATGCAAAATTACTGTAAATAAATCACTTCAGGATATTGTGAACAGCTGAAATAATTTAATCACTTTACAGAAGTAGATTAAAGTTGAAAAAACTATAGTTCAAAAAGAGTCTATGACATTTGTAAATACATATAACATACCTCTTTAACACTCAAAAAAGCTTTGCCAAAATTTGCTTACTATAGGGAAAAATTACAAATTGTTTAGCTTCAAAATTTGCTGGTTTCAATCTAGATTTCTCAACACCCCCGCCCACAGCCCATGTACACCCCACAGCAGAACACACTCTTGGAAGTCGGAGCCCAGGGCACTCCCAACAGGCACAGGAACATGACCTTCTAAGGTGATTGATTCCTAACTACCTTTTTAGTAAAGATGAGATGGTCAAAAAGAGGCAGGCTCTGCCAGGCAAGCAGAGAAAAAAAAAAGGAAAAATAGGAAGTTGACGTCAGCATGGCAGGCCTCCTACTACCTTGAAATAGGGAAATAAAAGAAACAATTCTTTCCCATATGACAATCTGTTTTGGATTGTAAGCTCTGTAAATGGGAAGGGACCGTATGAAGTTGAAACACACCTAGCAGAGGGCATGCCCAATGACATATCCATTAATGTGGTGATTTTCAAGGAAATACTCTTTGAAAGCTTATTGGACTAACAAGTCTACACTGAAAGTAGAGAATACCTTCTCCAAGGATCTCTTTTGCTCCATAGTTTTTTGAAGCACTGCCTGGGTATGGCTTGTAGCTTTGCCGAATACTGCCTAAGAAAAATAAAAATCGTATTACTATAAAATTTCTAATCACTCCCATATGCAAAGTAAAGTTCACATTTTTATTTTAAGACAATGTTAAATGAACTTGAGAATTTCCACAAAGACAACCTTTTGTGGAAAGTTTGGTAGTTCAAAACTCAGAAGATACTGATTTGGCTCTTTCCCAGTGAATGTGAAAAGAATGAATGTATGTTCCACACACAGACTTGCATGTGAACATTCAGAGCAGTACTGTTCATAATAGCCAAGAAGTGGAAACAACCTAAAAGCCCATCAACTGGTGAAAGGATAAACAAAGTGTGGTATAGCTATACAGGGGCATAATATTTGGCAATAAAAGGAAGAAAGTTCTGCCATGCTACACCATGCATGAACTTCAAAAACATGCTCATTAAAAGAACCAGATGCAAAATAATCCAGACATGTATTCTATGATTCTGTTTATGTAAAACTGAAAAGACAAAGCTATCAGACAAGGTAGATTCATGGTTGTCTGGTGGGGATGGGAATGGGGAGTGACTGCTAATGTCTAAGAAGTTGGGGGTGTTGGACATGTTCTAAAATCAGATTGTGGTGATGGTTCTGCAACTCGGAGCTTAGTACCAGTAAACTGTATGCTTAAAATGAATGAAATTCATGGCATGTAAATTATGCCTCAGTAACAGTTTTTAAAAAGCTATACCTAAAAGAATCTCTATATTAAGCACTGATGGTTTTGTTTTAAAAGCATTTAAAACCATACCACTTGTTATTGGAATGTGTTGTGTTAAACTTTAAAAATAACTCCTTACCATACTTTGAAGGATTTTTAATGCTTCCTTTTTACCTTCAAGTTGTCTTTGAGATGCCTCAAGTTCAGTTTTTAAAATTTCTACCTCCTAAGGAGAGAAATAAAATTATCTTCCTATCTGTAAGATATGCAACCCCAAAATTATCACTTTGGATAGTTTACATTTATGCTCAACATATATTTTGACTCAAAGCACTCTGACCTTACAAATGAGGTTAGAAATTCCTACAGGCTTTTTAAATGGACTGGACAAGTGAAAACTTCAAGTGCCAGTTGTGACTAAAAGCCCAAATCTTTTGCTTTTACCCATCTAGGCCACACAGCTAATAATTTGAAAAAATGTTTAGCTCACATTAAATAAGCACATGATCATCCACACAGCTATCATAGCTATTATGGGTTGAATTGTGTCCCCACAAAAGATATCTAATTCCTGGTACTATGAATGTGACTTTATTTAGAAATAGGGCTTTTGCAAATGTAATCAAGCTCAAATGAGGTCATAATGGATTAGAGTAGGCCTCAATCCAATGACTGGTGTTCTTATGAAATGAGGGCAATTTGGACACAGACACACAAGGGAGGTCATGTAATGACAGAAGCAGAGATTGGAGGGATGTGGCTACAGGCAAAGGAATGTCAGGGATTGTCAGGGCCAACCACCAGAAGCCAGCAAGAGGCAAAGGATTCTCCTCTAGACCTTTCAGAGGGAACATGGCCCACTGACAACTTGATTTCAGATTTCCAAATTTCTGATTTCTCCTTTTTTTCTCCAGGAGATTAGAGAAGTAGCTGAAGATTAGGAGGGGTAAAAGAACTGGTAGGCTCGTATACATAAATAGCTTTTCTGAGAAACAAGGAGGGTAAGAAACAGAGGATGCCAAATGAAAGTTATGAGCTTCACACTGTAGCTCATCAAGAATATTTGGAAAGCCAACATTTCCTTTCCATGCAATTTTAGTATTACTTAAACAAAACATCAATGGACCATATTCGCATAAGAATTTTCATATCAGCCAGAGTACCTACCTCTAAAGTTTCATGAAGAAGTTGTCTTAATTCTACATTTGACAGTTCTGAATTAGAATCTGTCAGGAAAAAAAAAAACATTTAAATATTTTCTTTGACTAGTTGAATACAGGATGTTTGTTTACAAAATATCAAATGTGGGGTTCTTCTAAATTGCAAAGAGAAATGTGGTAAACCAAATAATACATATAGGTAGCTTAAAATATTTCACAAATGAGAAGACATACATTTGAATAAAAATACCCTTTAAAAAAGGACTATTGTAAAATTATTGTTAATGAATTGGTTAATTACTACATTGAGATACAATATAGTTGACCCTTGAACCACATGGCCATTAGGAGCACTGACCCCCGTCCAGTCGAAAATCCAAGTATGACTTCTGATTTCCCAAAAACTGAATTACTAGTAGCCTACTGTTGACCAGAAGCCTTACTAATAACATAGTCAATTAACACATTTTTTATGTCGTATGTATTATCCACTGCATTCTTACAATAAGCTAGAGAAAAGAAAATGTTATTAAGATCATAAGGAAGAGAAAATACAGTACTGTATTGTATTTATTGAAAAAAATCTGTGTGTGAGTGGACCTGTGCAGTTTAAACCCATGATGTGCAAGGGTCAACTGTATTAAAAAACTATAAACATTGATGAGTAAAATAAATTTTGGTGTTTGACTTAAGTTTGATCATTCTAATAATATGAATTTCTAAGAAGTAATCTGAATTTAATTTATTTCCAAGATTGACTAGAAGTCTCCTGTAAATTTATTCACTCCTTAATGTGATCAATTGAGACACTAAACTGAGTTTCCTAGGAGCTTCATTTTCATCTCAGTCTCACTGGTAATAGAAAAACATTAAAGTGGTAAATTACAAGCAAGAGGATAAGAAGTAAAATCAAGAAAAAGTTTTTTAGAATATTTTAGGGACACTAAAAATTTCTCAAAATGATTTTCTTCTTTGCTGTTATGAACTTTGATCAACATGAGAGTATTCAAGGTAAATCATGTTTTCACTCAGATGATACAGGGTTCCCACAAGGGAGGGAAGTGACTTTAGGTTGGCAATGACAAGTTCTGTTCTAATACTTGTGGTAGGCATAAGAATGGCCCCCAAAGATGTCCACATCCTAATCTCCAGATTCCATGAATATGAGGCAAAAGGGACTTTGCAGGTATAATTAAATTAAAGACCAGGAGATTATTCTGGGTCATTCGGGTGGGCCCAGGCATCCTTATTTCAGTGTAAGGGGAGTAGGAGAGCTGGTGTCAGAGCAATGCACATGGGAAAGACGCCACCAGTCACTGCTGGCTTTGGAGATGGAAGAAGGTGGAATGCAGGTGGCCTCTAGAACCTGGAAAAGCCAAGGGAATGGATTTTCCCCTAGAGCCTCCAGAAGGAATGCAACCCTGCTGATACCTTGAGTTTAGCCCTGGGAGACCCATTTTGGACTTCTGACCCACAGAACAGGAAGGTAATAAATCTGTGTTGTTTTAAGGCCATTATACTTATGGTAATTTGGAAATTACCTATTAGCAATAGGAAACACACAGAATATCCTTACCGAGGATCAGGCCAACTTGAGGCAAAAGTCCGTAACACAACAAAACAGGAGCTCACACTATTGCTATTACACCTTGTTTATATCCCAGTAGTTTCCTCACATTTTGATAAAAGCATCTTAGCATCACGTAGTTTTCTACATCTTGCTTGAAAAACAGCACCCATCCTCTATGCATAAGGAATTGGAAGAAAACTATGTAAAGAATCCCATCCTAATTTCAGAAAGGTTTGAAGGATGGGGCTAGATCTCCGGCTGCAACAACATTTTTGTAAATCTGAGACCATGTTTCTAAAATTATTTTCATGTTCTCATTTGTATTTGCTCCACTTTGGTGGGGGGAAGTTTTACAACATGGATTACCAAAGATTCAGCTGTGCACAGTGTAGGTATGGACTTATGTGTGGTTCCCAGTCATTTTGGAATTGTCATATTCTGTCACAATGTGATTCTTTCCTTTAGGTCTGGCATAATTTATTTTTGGTTATGATAAATTAAGATTAATTTTGTTTTGAAAATTTTTGAGACTTTCATGACATCCTTAAAATGCCTGGAAGCGTATCTGTTCTGCCTGGAACACTCAGTCCCCAGATAAGCACCAGGCTTGGGCATCAGTTCATTCCAGTGCTGCAATATCACCCTCTTAGAGAGGCCTCCCCTGACCCTGGCCTGAAACACCATTGCTGTCCCTTCACTTACTACTGCTCAATGTTATAAGCTGTTGATTTGTAGATTTATTTGCTGTATTCTCGACTAGAAATGTAAACTCCATGACATTAGGGCCTTTGACAGGTTTGTTCACTGATGTTATTCCCATAACCTAAAACTGTCCCAGGCACCTAATAGGTACCCAATAAATACTTGTTGATTGAGAGAAAAAAAGGATAAATGAAGCATATTACTAAATCACAAAAAAGCAAGGTAGGTAATCACTCACTGGTATCACTAACGTAAGTATTAATGCAGAATAACTACTGTACTTTATAATTTGTATAATATCAATTACTTTTGTACTATCATCAACCCCAAGAGGTGAATAAAGATGAATTTCTAAAGTCCACTATGGTGTTCAAAGGGTGGCAGCATGGGTAAGATTCACGGGATCCCAGGAAGAAAGGACACTGGGCTTTCTTACCAGTGCTACTTTGTCGTCTGTAATGGGAAATTCCGGACCCTTCAGAGTATGCACCTTGCAAGCTGTTATGCTTGGAATACTGAAAAATCGCACCACTCCTTTCTTCCCCCTTTCTTGGAAATGGAGGAGGGCTAAAGCTCTTTCCATCCGATCTTTTTCTAGATGTAAATAAATGTGAAACTTGAACTTCACAAATACCGCCAGGCTTCCTTCCAAAGCCATACCCTAAGTCACCATCTGCCAAGTCATCATCCTCAGTTTCCCAGGTCTGCACCTCTGCCGCACTGGGCGGCCTTGCCACTCCACTCATCAGCCAGACGCTGTCTTTACCATAAGGAAAAACAGGGTATCTGTAGTTAGGAAAAACAGTAGTGAAAAAATCGTCAGTATATAAAGTTGGGTTTTCCAGGGAAGAAAATTCCCTCCTGTATAATGCAGGTATGAGCACCCCAGCAATGCACCAGCACACAAGTGCCCCTTGCAATCCAGTTCAAGGTATTGAACATTTCAGGGCTTTTTAGGGAAGAAAAGATCCAACCTCTTATTTCTAAGATTGCAGTGAATTGTAAGGGAGTAGGAAAGGCTTTTACTGAATCCAATAATGAAATGTACTGATCAGGATAAAGCACATAAGCCTTTGCCAAGGAAACAGAACACCCTTGATAAACTTACAAAAGAAAGGGTTGGAACTTAACAGGCCTAAAGCTATACAAAATTCACAAATCTGAAAAACAAGACTTCCAAAGGCTAAGATCATCTTGCCTCTGTCCCTTCACTGCCCGTTATCCACTTCAGGTGCTCAGGGCTGCATTGGGCTCTCTTAAGGCTCCATTTGCTTCATTTCCTATTTCTGTGCAGACACAATTAGTGGAGGTTTAGCATCTGGGACAGTGATGGGTGAGAGGAAAGAAGGTGCCCCTCTTTCATTGCTCCCTCTTTTCTTTCTCGAAGCCCGCCAGCTTGTCTTCAAAACCCTCTGTTTCAAAGCACAGGGTAAAAGCCAAAGGTCTTCCCATGGCTCACCTCCGACCCCACGCCCCCATCCCAGGCTGGCCGCCCTGGCCTCACAGTGTCCCAGTGTCCATGAGCACACCAGGCGTTCCTGCCCGGAGCTCGCGCTCTCTCTGCCTGGGCTGCGCTTCCTGCAGGTAATCACACACCTGGCTCCTCACCTCCTTGGGGTCCTTCCTTCAGAGTCGCCTTCTCAGTGGGGCCTTTCTTGATACCCCATCTAAAATACAAAAGTCTTTTCATCCCCCTTCTTTATGTTTCACCTTAGCATTGAGGATATAACAGACTCCTTATTTTACTCATTTTTCAAAACATGCTGTTAAAGGGGATAGGCAGTACCAAAGTGCAAGCCTAGTGAAGCAGGAAGTGGCTCTGGCCGGCCTATGGATTACAAAAGGTAATGGTGCCTCACAAAAGGTAAGGTGACCTCAAAATGTTCCTCCACCAGAGCCCCAGGCTGCTGTATCTAGTTGGCCCTCAGGGGAACACAAGCTCCATAACGGTAGACATTTTTGTCTGTCTGAATCACCACTACATTCCCCATGCCTAGAACAGAATCCGAGACATACTTGGTGTTCAATAAATACTTTTTAAATAAATGAATAAAGGAAGGAAGGAATAAACAAACTGAAGTACTTGCCTTTAGGGAAGAAAAATAAAACAGCCTCCTCAGCAAGGTTCCACACTGGGTACTGAGGAGCTAACTACCTATCCTTCGAGCCTGAAGAAAACATTTTCAGGGAGAAACGCCCAAGGAGAAACCCCGTCATGCAGCTCCCCTCCGGCTGCAGGCACCTGCCTGGCGGCTGACCAGCACCAGAAATGCTCAGCCTGTCCCCTTGGTACAGTAACAGGGACTTTCATCACCAAGCATTTCACAACAACTCTTCTGCTATAGTTTAGAAATCTTTCACACTTTTCTCAAGACTCATTTAAAAAAAAGGAAAATAAACACACCTGACTTTTTTTCTAAGTACCCTGCTGTTGAAGTAGTTGCTTGTCAGGACTTTAAAAGATTATTAAATCTGTCTTGCACTTCTTGCTGAGATCTCTTGTTCTTCCATTGTTAAAAGCATACATCTGATCCTGTTTGAAGGGGTTTCTGTTCAAACAGAAGGTCAAGTACATCATATATTTTCAATGTTTGAAAGGCCCTTAAAGATTTGAACAGATACATCATAAAAGAAGATACATGGGTGGAAAGAGGCTCAACATCATTAGCCATCACAACTGGAAGATGTAAACTACAGTGAGTCTCTATCACAGATCACTGCCAATTCCAAGTGTTGCCAAGGACGAGAACATCCACATACCCTTAAACATTGTTGACAGGAGAATAAAATAATAGAACCACCCAGGAAAAGTCTGACAATTTCTTTTAAACAAGTGACCCAGCAATTGCATTCTTGGTATTTGCTCAAAAAGAAAACATGTTCATACAAAGACGTATGCATCGATGTTCATAGCATTTTTCAAATTAGCTCCAAGCTGGAAACAACCCAAATGTCTACCAGCAGGTAAACAAATTGTGTTATGTCCATAAAACAGAATATATTCAGCAAAGAAGAATTAATTCTTGATATATGCCACAATGTGGATGAAGCTTACAGACATGCTAACAGTCCTGCATGAAATTCTGCAAAGTTAATGTATATGATGGATAACAGATGAATGGTTGCCTGGGGTGGGAAGGATGACTTCAACGGTCATAAGGAAACTTTTTTGGGATGACAGAAAAACCTTACATCTTGACTAGAGCGATGGTTTGTCAAAACTCATTAGACTGCAGACTTAACATGCATTTTATTATATATAAATTATACTTCAATGATATGTTGAAAAATTGTTTTGACATACAAAAAAAGGAACCTTTTACTGTATTGGGAGATGAGAAGTGTGTTACTCAATTGTGCCCTCTTAGATATTAAAATTATTAAACTGGATGCCTTAAATCAGCAACAACTCTTTAAAAACTATGTAATAATAGCACTGTTGCTTATCTTCTGTATACTAGGCACTATTCTAAGTGCTGTACTTAGATTATTCCACTTAATCTTCACAAACACTCCTCAAGACAATGCTATTATTATTGGTTAAATACAGACAATTAAATTGAAGCTTAGAGAGGTTAAGTAACATAACTAATTAGGCAAAGCCAGATTCTGAATCCAGACCCCTGATGTCAGAGACATGGTTACTCTCTTAGCCACTGCTTTCTATCATTTACAGAATTTCAATGAGATTGATACCAGTGTAAAACAAGTTTCTGCTATTTATAACATCAAATAGAACTGAAAGTAAAAGTCTAAAGTAAATAGTTTTAGCAACACTCAACAGTCTATTGGACCCACTTTTCCCCCAATTTGTATAAAATAACTTTGGTTCCTTTACAAGTTTATTTTCCAATAAATTTGTCTTTTAATTTGTCAAGGTACATAGAAAATTATTTATGGAATCAAACAATAATCGCTCAGAGGCTGTGTTCTACCTCTCGTGCAGATTCCTGCTTATAAATGCAGCCTCACACCTCTATTCAGGAGGGTGTGGACAGGGTTAGGCAGCAAGCAGTGAAGAAAATGGAATTGGTCAACACAAAGGAAAAAGCAGTAAGAGGAAAGAGTAAGCAATTTTGGGATTACCAAGAATATTTTTTAATGTGCCACATATATTCAGGATCCGTGGATATGTTCTCTCACTGTTCAGAGTTGAACATACGGAGCTTTCACATGGTGCAACGCTGCTTTCTTTTTTATTTATTTATTTATGTGTGTATGTATGTATGTATGTATGTATGTATTTATTTTCTACTCTTTTTTTAAAAGTAACTTCAGGAACTGTTGGCTGTGTACTCTCTTCTCCATTTTATGTACTAAAATCAATATGTAGTACAGTCAAATTAAACTTGACTTCTGGAACACATTTTCTAAGAAAGGGAAAATATTAGATGTTGGCTAACATTCCATTCAACCAGAACAGAACAGGGAGGCAGCAAGATACGGGACAGAGAAGTCCCTGACTCGGGTCTGGGTTCAAATGTCACTCCACCACTCATTGCTCTGTGATCCTAGACACATCATTTAACTTTTCAGAGCCTATTTTCACTTGCCAAAATGGATTTAAGACAAACTCTTTAACAAGGTTATTTTAGGCACCACTGATATAGAATATTTGAAACCAAATATTTGGTTTTGTTTATAAATAAAACCAAATATTTGTTTATTCCATTAGAATAACAAATTCTAGAATAAGCAAATAAAATATTTGTTTATTCCATTAGAATAATTAGTATTAGTTTCTTCAATCGCTAAATGAGGGGATTGGATAAGAAGTTTTTTGGTTCTTAAGCGCTCTAAAATTTTTCTTCTATATCAGCATTTTCCAAAGTGTGCTCCATGGAACACTAGTTCTATGGACTATTAGGTGTAAATTTTATCTAGGAATAAACGGGTTCATCCAGTTATTATTATGGGAGTGTTTTCCTATACTAGTCCAGGAATACATGGCTTGCCCAAAATTACACAGGTAGTGGCAGAGCCAGAACTAGAACCTGTATCTCTGGTCCTGGCCCAGTACTTTGGCCACCGGACAAGGCCACAGAATGAAGAGATTGCAGACTGTGAGCAGGTAATCCTACTTCTACACTAAAACAAAGCTTTGAAAAGATGCCAGTGACTTCCTATTTGTTATATCCAAGATCTTGTCTTGCTCCTCAGCCTGCTCCACGTCTGCAGAAGCTGAGACACTGCATGACAGCACTAGGCCCAGACCCAGGCTCCTTGACCCAGGAGTCCCCAGCTGCCTCTTATCTGCCCGCTCAGGCACCTTTTCCTCTTCTCATCCCTTCTGTATGTTTGGCTTCTGCTCCTAAATAATCTTAAATACCCATCTCCAGCTGGATATACTGCTTGCAATTCAAACACAACTCATTCAAAAACAAATTAATTACCTTCCTCACCCCCGACCCCCTGGTCTCCTCCTGAGTCCTCTATTCAGGCAGATGCATCAACCATGCTCCAAAACACCCAGGCCCAAAACTTTGGCATTTTTCCCCCTCTTTCTTCTCTTTGGTCCTTTCAGTTGCCAAGTCCTCTCAAAATCTCCCCAATGTCCTCCTTTGCACAGTAACTTCAGAGCCCTGGCTGCATTTCTGCTTACCTCTCCTGGGCTACAACAGTAGTTCCCTAATTGGTCTAGTCAAAGCCATCCCACTGCTGCCAAGTCAGTCATTTTCACACAGACCTGAAGATGCCCCTCTGTTGCCCTAAAACATTCCATGGCTCCTATGGCATATATAATTAAAGTAAGTGTCACCCTGTCTTCTACAACAAGGCTCCAGTTTTCACATCCCGTTTCATCTGGCAATACTCCCTGGGCATGCTCTGTGACTCCATGTAACACCCAGCTCCCTGGGGCCTGGTCACCTTCAAGCCTTTGCTGATGTATTCTCCACCCCAGGTATGCTTTCACTTCAGGGCCCTCAACAGCCACTCCCTCCAGTCTTCCTGGTTACCCTGGGCCAGATGTGATTTTTCCTACCTCTGAGCCCTCCCAGCTCTGCACTATACCTTTTTTAATAGTCCTTACTTCCTACCTGACTTACATTTTTATTGCACACACCCCAATGCAGTACGTGTATCTCATAACAGGTGTTTCAAAGATATCTGACAGACATAATTGAAGGAGAAAAGACTCCTGCCCAGAAAACTTGGGACTAGAAGCATCCCCACCCACTAGCCAACTCCTGCCTTGGCAAACAAGCTGGTCAGCCACCTAATTCCTTTCAGGCTTGGCAAAGAGACAATAACTTGAGCCTTCCCTGGTGAACAATGGCCTGCAGCACAGTGCTTGTTTTTTAACTTTTTATGTTAATTATAGATTTACAGTAAATTGCAAAGATCATACAGAGAGCTCCTATATACCCTTTACTCAAATTCTCTATAGTGTTCTTATCAGGGTACATTTACCCGAATTAAGAAATTAACAATGATATGTGCAATTCGCTAAACCACAGACTTTTATTAGGATTGCCTCCGTTTTTCTACTTGAAGTCTTTCCGTTCCAGGATCCAATCCAGTATACGATGCATTCACTGTGCTGTAGCTTTAAGGCTCAAAATTAATAGAAATATAAATAAATACAGGAGATGGGGAAAGAGGCAGAAACAGGCTTTCAAATCTATTCTTATTTTTTCAATGTCAGGAAGAGGCCATTAAGATAGCATGAGAGGAAAAGGGAGCCAGTCTACCAGCTTGTCCACACTCGCTGAGTTTCCTGAATCCGCGCAGCCCCGCCCGGGGTGCTCCCCACTCGCGCCTCCCATCTGCCAGGCCCGGGCCCGGGTCCACCGTGGAGATGGGGTCCGGCACCCCGGCTGGGCGAGCAGGACCCCTCGCGTCCCCATTAGCGCGCTCACCGGGGCTGCGCCTCCGCGCCGCCGTCCTCCAGTCACGTGAGCGCGCGGCGCGGCCCCGACCGGAACGGCGGGCGGGGCGGGGGGCGGTGACTCCGTGAGGCGTTAGGGCGGCGGGCGGGCCACCTGGACAGCGGCCTGGGATGTCAGCTCCGCCCCACTCCGAACCCCGTAATGTCCCCACTGCGGGCAGCCGGATGAGAAATAATAGCACGAGGCTTAGGAAACCGGAACGGGACCGTGTGTGCGTCCGTGCAGGTAAAATGAAAGGCTCAAACATGTCCTGGAGCCCCGTAAGGGAAAGGTGGGCCTGGGCTGCGGTTGCGCGGCGGAGACAAACCTCGAAAAGCAGGCTTTCAGGCCCCAAGACAGGAAGAGGGCTTTGCAGACCAGAGGAAGTGCTGCGGCCAAGGCGTGGCAGTGGGGCGGGGGGGGGTGAGGGACAGGAGGGTACGCCCTGTGGGCCTAGAAAGCCGTTCCTGGGGAGGACCTGTTCCTGTGGATTTCCTGAGACAGGCATGCCTTCCCCTGCGTGGTTCCACCACAGTGTGCTGGTTCAGTAGCTTCATTACCTTGGTGAAGGGATTTTAATATTATTTCCTGATACCCAACATCTTTGAAATAACTGAAGGCATTGGGAAGAAATTCGATTCATAGACGCAGGGAAATCAGAAAGACAGGTAAGGAAGGAATTCATTAAAGTGAGATTAGCAGGGAATGGCAGACAGCAAGGAAGAACAGGCAGGGAAGGGAAGCTCATTGAACTCTGCTCAGCGTTGGGCAAATCCCCTGCCCACAGGGTCACCTGGCGTCCAGGGTCAGCTTGAATCTGCATGGGGTGGGAACTGAGTCCCGAACACCCCCAGGATTCAGGGGAGCCACAGAGCACATGGAGTGAGATTCTGTTCTGAGGACTTCCCAAAGTAAAGTTCATGATTGTACAGCTGCCATCCTGTCTGGTCACCCAGGCCATGGGAACTTGCAAGCCCAAATCAGAGCTCTTAGTAGCTCCTTACTTATCTGGATTTAAAGAGAGACAGGAGTGAAGACTTGCGGACAACCTCAGAGAGGAGGCGCACTTAAGGGTTTAGGGTTTGGGGTTTTATCAGGCTGTTCAGGTAAGGGTCAGCATAAGGCATGATGTGTACAGGTGATTCATAATTCCTTTGAAGTTTTGTCTTAAGATTAGGGTTATTTAAAATACCAGCAGAAACACTGTCAGGTTGGACTGAGTGGACAGAAACCATACAAAATGAATGAGGCCTTTAGACTCCTAAACTTTGATAGGCAGTAAGCAGGCTGAGACCAACTCTCAGCTACAAAATATGGGTTACCTTTAGTGGAACAGGAGGGAAGAATCAAGGGATAGAACCACAGACTCAGAGGATAGAGCCAAGAGCCTTGGAGAACATTCTCAGGAAAGAGGAGGCCTGCCCTGTAATTGAGGAAATTTCAACATTTACCTGAATGGACTTAAGAAGTGCTGTGAAGCAGAAACCTTTGTGTGCCTCCTGTTTTCTCTGAGTAGGAGTGTCTACAGCAGTCATCCTGTGCCTCTCCCACCACCATATATAGGGTGTAAGATGGGGCAGATAACTTGTATCTTTGATTTACAGATCTTCAGCCAGAGAGGAACTACACTTGAATTATACTTAAAACTATATACTGAACCATAATGTTGTTCAAGTAATTGTACTTTAATGATATCAAGATAAAAAATAATAATAAAAAAAGAACTATATACTGAAGGAACTATACTCAGCTTCATATGCCCTGGGCCCTCATGTACATGGTAAGATTCTGCATTTGGAACTGATGCTCTAACAGGATCAAACTTTTGGGAGCCTGTGAAAGAGTGAGTGCATTTTCCATGTGAGGGACATGAATCATTGGGGGCCAGAGTGCAGACTGTAGTAACCGGCCTCCCTGATGGCCCCCAGTAATTCTTGCTTCCTAATATTCATGTCCCTATTTAGCCCCCTACCACAGTGAATAGGACTGATTCGTGCAATGCATAGGCTATTGTGAAAATAACAGTGTTGCTTCATAAAAGATATTGCAGTTTCCATCTTGTCCTCTCTTGGATCTGTCACTACAGTGGAAGCCTGCTGCCATGTCATGAGAGGACACTCCATTCTAATGGGGAGGTCCATGTGGTAAGGAATTGAGTGCCAACAACTGGCACTGTTTTAACAAGAATGCTTGTGAGCTACCTGAAGCAGAACCTCAAGCCCCAGTCAAGCTTCAGAGGACTACATCTCTGGCCAACATCTTGACTGAAACCTCAGGATGCATCCTGAGTCAGATCCATCTAGCTAAACTGCTCCTGGATTCCTGACCCACAGAAATTGTGTGAGGTAATAAATGTTTATTGTTTTAAGCCAAAAAGTAAATAAATAAGGTTATTTAGGTGACTGTATTGGTCTGATCTCATTCTTTATCCACATAGGTTTATTTACACTTTGGAGGTCTATCCTCTGTCCTGGTTACAGAGTTACTTGATTAAGGGGCTGGAAGAAGAGGAAAAACAGCATATAAATTAAGTTAAAGAATAAGCTGGGCCTTTTTTGCAGGCTAAGTAGATTTTACAATGGCAGGATCTAATTGGTACAATGAAGACATGGGCTCTGATGCTTTTCTTTATCTGGGGAATATCTGGACATTCCAAGTCACTCTTACCTTTGAAACTTCAACTCATTAACTCTGTGAGTCCTTTCTGGCTCTTTGGTTTTATCTGGCTAACTCTTTGAGTCCCTTTTAGTGGGCTCCACTGGCCTTTTTCTCCCTCTATCCACTTATATCTGTCTTTCTGCCTAACAAGGGGACCATGTAGTGATCAAAAAACTCAACTGGATTTAAAAATTACTCTGGTTTAGTAATAAACCTTTTCCTCAAAGTAACAAACTTTTAGTCTTCTTTCTCTCCAGATCTAGCCCACATTTCCCTTCATTACCACTTCTCAAAAGTAAACATTAGATATATGGAAAAGCAAAATGAGAATTAAGGCTCTAAAATTTCTCCTGAGTATAGAACAGTATCAATGCTATGTGCATATTAGATGATCAGGGATCTAAGATTATTGTAAGATTTATTTGTAACTTTAAAGCCTGTTTGCCTACTATCTTATTTAGTATGGTAAGCATATTCAATAGCTTTGCAACCCAGAAAATTCATCTGACTCTCATTATTGCGATACTGGCTTTATTGTGGTATTCTGGAACCCAATCTGCAGTTTCTCTGAGGTACGTTTGTAACTCTTGTTTTCTTTGTCAGAACTTCTCCAGACCTTTGAATGCACACACATAAAAGTTATATTTTAAAGAAAGACATAAGTCTAAAGTTGGTTTTCATCACTCTTTATGTGCAATGCTGCTAAGCTATTGCTAATATGTGCTGAGTGTCTTTAAGAACTTGTGTCTACCAGTTTGAGTACATTTCAAATCTGATATGCACTTTTTAAGCCTTATTTAACTATTATTGAGATAGCATACAGTTTAAAGCACACAACGCTGTGGTTTTTAGTAATTCACACAGTTGTGTAACCATCACTACAACCAATTTTAGAACATTTTCAGTACCTCAAAAAGAAGTCCCCTAGCCATTAGCTATGACTTATCATTTGCCTGTTCTGGGCATTTCTTACAAATAGAATCATACAATATATGGTCTTTTCTGACTGGCTTATTTTACTTAGCATTTTTTTCAAGTACGTGTACAAGTACTTCATTCTTTTCATGGCCGATAGACCACATTTATTTGGACATTTGGGCTGTTTCCATTATATTGCTAATAAGAATACTGCTTTGAACATTCATGAGGAAGTTTTTGTGTGGATGTATGTTTTAATTCTCTTAGGTATATTCCTAGGAGTAGAATTGCTGAGCCATGTAATATTCTATTTAACATTTTGAGGAACTAGTTTTTCAAAGCAGCTGCACCATTTCACATTAACAGTAGCTGTATGTGAGGGCTCCAGTTTTTCCACATCTTCACTGAACATTGTTATTTTTTTTTATAATAGCTATCCTAATAGGTGGGAAGTAGTGTTTCATGGCAGTTTTAATTTGCATTTCCCCAATGACTAACGAAATAGAGCATCTTTTCATGTGCTTCTTGGTCATTTTATATATTTTCTTTAAAGAAATGTCTATTCACATCTTTTGTCCTGTCCTTTTTTCACATAGTTTATATATCTTTTTATGACTGAGTCATAAGAATTCATTTATATTTTGGATACTAGATCCTTATCAGACATATAATTTGCAAATCTTGCCATTCAAAAAAAATTTGCAAATTTTCTGCCATTCTGTGGGTTATCTTTTTGTTTTCTTGATGTTGTCTTTTTTTTTTTTTAAGACTTTAGTTTTTAGAGCAGTTTTAGGTTCACAGTAACATTGAGAGGAAGGTACAGAGATTTCCCATATACCTTTGGCCCCCACATATAGATGGGCTCCCCCATTACCAACATCCGCCACAAAAGTAGTACATTTGTTACAACTGATGAACCTACACTAACATTTGCTGGTGTATTTTGAAGTACAAAATTTTAAAAAGCCCAATTTGTCTATTTTTTCTTGGGTTACTTATGTTTTTGGAGTTACAGCTAAGGTTTTCCCTACCCAAGATCACGAAGACTTACTCCTATGTTTTCTTTTACATAGTTTTAGCTCTCATATTTAGATCTATGACTCTTTAGAAATAATTTTGGGGTATGAATAAGAAAGGAGTCCAGCTTCATTCTTTTGTGTGTAGGTTTCCAGTTGTTCCAGCCCAATTTGTTGAAAGGATTATTATTTCAACATTCAGTTGTCTTAGCAACGATGTAAAAAATCAATTGATTTTACACATGAGGCTTTATTCCTGGTCTCTCAGTTCTGCTCCATTGCTGTATATCTGTTCTTATGTGTGACATAATAAGTACGTAGCAGGTCTTATGCCACAGTACCACACTGTCTTGATTACTGTCGCTTTATAGTAAGTTTGGAAATGAAGGAATATGAGTTCTCCAACTTTGTTTTGACAGGAGTCCCTTGAATTTCCATATGATTTTTAGGATGGCTTGTCAATTTCTGCAAAGAACCAAATAAGAATTATGATACAGATTGTTTTAAATCTGTAAATCATTAGGCAAGTATTGCCATCTTAACCGTAAGTCTTGTGATCCATGAACCTGGGATGGCTTTCCATTTACTTATGTCTCCTTTAATTTCCTTCAACAATGCTTTGTAGTTTTCAGAATACAAATTTTGCTAAATTCCTAAGTATTTTATTCTTTCAATGCCACTGTAATTGGAGGATTCCCTAAATTTTGGGTTGTCATTTTTGGACTGTTCATTTCTCTTATGTAGATATACAATTAATTTTTGTATATTGATCTTGAATCTTGCTGAATTAATTAGTTTAAATAGTTTTAAGTAGATTTCTGGGCATTTTCTATATAGGAGATTATGTCATCTGCAAAGATAGTTTTACTTCTTTCCCAATCCAGAGCCTTTTATTTCATTTTATTGCCTAATTTACCTGGCTAGACGCTCCAGTACCACGTTTAATAGAACTGGCAAGAGCAGACATCCTTGTCTTATTCTTGATCTTAGGAGGAATGCATTCAGTCTTTCACTATTAAGTGTGATGTTAGCAATGAGTTTTTTATAGATATCCTTTATCAAGTTGAGGAAATACCCTTCTATTCCTAGTTTAAGTGTTTTGTCATGAAAGGGTGTTGGATTTTGTAAAATGCTTTTTCTATATTTATTTTTGTGATCATGTACTTTTTGTATTATTGAAATTAATTTAATTTCAGATGTTAAACTACCTTTACATTCCTGGGATAAATCTCACCTGGGTCATGGCATCTAATCCTCATATGTGTTGAATTTGATTTCTTACTATTTTGTTGAGGATTTTTGTATCTATTTTCATAAAATATATTGACCTACAGTTTTCTAAGCTTGTGATTCTTTGTCTGGTTTGGTACTCAGGTAATATTCTCCTCACACAATGAGTATTCCCTCCTGTTTGTTGGAAGAGTTTGTGAAGAATTGCTATTAGCTCTTTAAATGTTTGATAAAATTCACCACTGAAACCATCTTGGCCTTGGTTTTTGTGTGGGGGAAATTTTAAAATTACTAATTCATTTTCTTTGTTATGTCTATTCATATTTTGTATTTCTTCTTGAGTAGGTTTCAGTATTTGTCCATTTCCAGAAATTTGTCCATTTAATCTATTTTGTTGGCAAATAGTTGTTCATATTATACTTTATAATCTGTTTGATTTATGTAAAGTTAGTAGTGATAGACCCTTTCATTGATTGTAGTAATTTGAATCTTCTTTTTTTTCCTGATTTATCTAAAGACTTGCTATTTTGTCAGTTCTTTTAATCAAGTTTTTTATTTTCTTCCTGTTTCGAGAATTCTTTATATATTCTAGATATGTCTGTTTCATATACAAATTTTGCATTCCTCCCTAACTATTGCTTGTGCTTTTATTTTCTTAAGTGTCTTTTGAAGAGAGGACAGTTTTAATGATGAAATCAAATTTATCAATTCTTTTTTCAGTGGTTTGTGTTTCTTTGTGTCCTGTTGAGAATGCACTAAAATATTCTCCCATGTTTCCATTTAGACATTTTATAATTTTAGGTTTTATACCTAGGTCTATGAATATTTTAAATTAATATAGTACATAGTTAAGTTTGAAGATTTTGCATATGAATGTCCATCATTTTTTGAAATATTGTTTTCATTCCATTGATTTGCTTTTACACATTGATCAGAAATTGCCCATATTTGCTTGGGTTTATTTCTGGGCTATTTTGTTCCTTTGCTCTATGTGTGCATCTGTCTATGCTGTCTTGCTTTAGTCTTCATAGCAAATCTTAAAATCAGGTACTTTAAATCTTTTAACTTTGTTCTTTTTACTTTTTTAATTCTTTAAATTTTGGTATCACTAATGTACAATTACATGAGCAGCATTATGGTTACTAGACTCCCCCCATTATCAAGTCCCCACCACATAGCCCGTAACAGTCTCTGTCTATCAGCGTAGTAAGATACTATAGAATCACTACTTGTCTTCTCTGTGTTATACTGCCTTCTGCGTGCCCCCCCTACATTAGGTGTGCTAATCTTAATGCCCCTTTTCCCCCTTATCCTTCCCTTCTGACCCATATTCCCCAGTCCCTTTCCTTTGGTAACTGTTAGTCCATTCTTGGGTTCTGTGTCTGCTGCTATTGTGTTCCTTCAGTTTTTTCTTTGTTCTTATACTCCACAGATGAGTGAAATCATTTGATACTTGTCTTTCTCTGCCTGGCTTAGTTCACTGAGCATAATACCCTCTAGCTCCATCCATGTTGTTGCAAATGATAGGATTTGTTTTCTTCTTATGGCTGAATAATATTCCATTGTGTATATGTGCCACCTCTTCTTTATCCATTCATCTACTGATGGACACTTAGGTTGCTTCCATTTCTTGGCTATTGCAAATAGTGCTGCAGTAAACATAGGGGTGCATCTGTCTTTTTCAAACTGGGCTGCTGCATTCTTAGGGTAAATTCCTAGGAGTGGAATTTCTGGGTCAAATGATACTTCTATTTTTAGTTTTTTGAGGAACCTCCATATTGCTTTCCACAAAGGTTGAACTAATTTACATTCCCACCACCAGTGTAGGACAGTTCCTCTTTCTCCACATCCTTACCAACATTTGTTGTTGTTTGTCTTTTGGATGGTGGTGATCCTTACTGGTGTGAGGTGATATCTCATTGTGGTTTTGATTTGCATTTCTCTGATGACTAGTGATGTGGAGCAACTTCCCATGTGTCTGTTGGTCATCTGAATTTCTTCTTTGGAGAAGTGTCTGTTCAGATCCTGTGCCTGTTTTTTATAAATTTATTTTTTATTTTGGTACAATTATTCTACAATTACATGAGGAACATAATGTTTACTAGACTCCCCCCACAATCCCAGTATAGTCACTGTCCGTCAGCATAGTAAGATGCTGTAGAATCACTACTTGTCTTCTCTGTGATGCACAGCCCTCCTCGTGCACCCGCCCCCACATTGTACATACTAATCATAATGCCCCCTTTCTTTTTTTCCCCCTTATCCCTCCCTTCCCACCCACCCTCCCCAGTCCCTTTCCCTTTGGTAACTGTTAGTCCATTCTTGGGTTCTGTGAGTCTGCTGCTGTTTTGTTCTTTCAGTTTTTCCTTTGTTCTTATATTCCACATATGAGTGAAATCATTTGGTACTTGTCTTACTCCACCTGGCTTATTTCACTGAGCATAATACCCTCTAGCTCCATCCATGTTGTTGCAAATGGTAGGATCTGTTAGCTTTTTATGGCTGAATAATATTCCATTGTGTATATGTACCACCTCTTCTTTATCCATTCATCTACTGATGGACACTTAGGTTGCTGCCATTTCTTGGCTATTGTAAATAGTGCTGCGATAAACATAGGGGTGCATATGTCTTCTTCAAACTGCCTGTTCCCATTTTTTAATTGAATTATTTGCTTTTTGTTTGTTAAAGTGTGTGAGCTCTTTGTATATTTTGGATATCAACCCCTTATCGGATCTGTCATTTATGAATATATTCTCCCATACTGTAGGATGACTTTTTGTTCTACTAATGGTGTCCTTTGCTGTACAGAAGCTTTTTAGTTTGATATAGTCCCACTTGTTTGTTTTTGCTTTTGTTTCCCTTGCCCGGGGAGATATGTTCATGAAGAAGTCTCTCATGTTTATGTCCTTGGGATGACCTAGGGCACTGGCGGGGGTTGCAGGTGAGCAGTGCATGTTCACCATGAGAATAAAGCCCCTTTGTGCCTTCCAGATTCTGCACCAGTCTCCGTTGTCTGTGTTGGTGACTATGGCAGGGGGCAGCCTCTGGGTCTGGCCCAGTTAGCCATGTGCTGGGAGAAGCCTCTGTGTGGTTGCTGTGGGTGGGGCTGCTCCCCAGTTGCTCTGCAGCAGTGGTGGATCAGCAGGTTCACTTGCAGCGCCAGTGGCTGGGAATGAACAGCAGGCGGCTTATCGCTGTGAGGGGCTTCAGTCCTGTGTTGCCAACCAGGGGGTTAGGGCACCTGAGGTTCTGGTTGTTTAGCAGTTTTGTGCTTCCACTCCCTCCCTACTGATTCTTTTCTTCCTGCCAGTGAGCTGGGTGGGGGGAGTGCTCGGGTTCCACCGGCTTATGGCTTTGTATCTTACCTTTTTCCTAAGATGTTGAGTTCTTGCAGATGTAGATGTAGCCTGGCTGGTGTACTCTATCTTCTGGTCACTCTTTTAGGAATAGTTATAGTCACTGTATTTTCAAAGTATATATGGTTTGAGGAGATTTCCGCCAACCTACTCATGCTGCTATCTTGAGAATCCCCTCTTAAGTTTGTTCTTTTTTAGCATTGTTTGGCTATTCTAGATCCTGTATGTTTCCATACAAATTTTAGAATCAGCTTACCAATTTTTATTTTAAAAAAGTGTGCTGGGATTTGGGGATTGATTTATAGGTCAATTTGGGGAAAACTGACATGTTAATAATACTGTCTTGGAATTCATGAACGTGGTATAGCCATCTATTGGGATCTTTGATTTCTCTCATCTAGATTTTGAGCACGCAGATCTTGCACATATTTTGTTACATTTATGTATAAGTATGTCATGTTCTTTAGTACTATTGTAAATTGTATTTAGTTTTAGTTTCCAATTGTCACTGCTATATGGAAGTGCAGCTGACTTTTGTGTATCAGTATTATATCCTGTGACGTTGCTGAGTCACTTATTAGTTCAAGTAGCTTTTGTGTATATTGTCTTTGAATTTCTACATAAAGAATTGTGTTGACTGACAATTTATTCCTTCCCACTCAATGTCTTTTTCTTGTGTAATGCAGGTGACTAATCTGCCTTCTTCTTCCCTCCCTCCCTCCTCCCTCTTTCCCTCCCTCCCTCCTTCCCTTCCTTCCTTCTTCCCTCTCTCTCTCTCTCTCTCTTCTTTTTCTCTTTCTCTCTCTCTCTCTTTCTCTTTCTTTCTTTCTTTTCTTTTTTATTAAGGTATGATTGATATACACTCTTATGAAGGTTTCACATGAAAAAACAATGTGGTTATTACATTTGCTCATATTATCAAGTCCCCACCCATACTCCAATGCAGTCACTGTCCATCACTGCAGCAAGATGCCACAGATCCACTATGTGCCTTCTCTGTGCTACACTGTTCTCCCTGTGATCCCCCACACCATGTGTACTAAACAGAATACCCCTCAGTCCCCTTCTCCCTCCCTCCCCACCCGCCCTCCCACACCCCTCCCCTTTGGTAACCACTAGTTCATTCTTGGCGTCTGTGAGTCTGCTGCCATTTTGTTCCTTCAGTTTTGCCTCATTGTTACACTCCGCAAATGAGGGAAATCATTTGGCATTTGTCTTTTTCCACCTGGCTTATTTCACTGAGCATCATGTCCTCCAGCTCCATCCATGTTGTTGCCAATGGTAGTATTTGTTTCTTTCTTATGGCTGAATAGTATTCCATTGTATATATGTACCACATCTTCTTTATCCATTCATCTACTGATGGACACTTAGGTTGCTTCCCTATCTTGGCTATTGTAAAAAGTGCTGTGAGGAACATAGGGGTGCATATGTCTTTTTGAATCTGAGAAGTTGTATTCTTTGGGTATATTCCAAGGAGTGGGATTCCGGGGTCAAATGGTATTTCTATTTTTAGTATTTTGAGGAACCTGCATATTGCTTTCCACAATGGTTGAAATAGCTTACATTCCCACCAGCAGTATTCCCATCAGCTTACATTCTCCATATCCTTGCCAGCATTTGTTGTTCTTAGTCTTTTAGATACTGGCCATCCTTACTGGCATGAGGTGATATCTCATTGTGGTTTTAATTTGCATTTCCCTGATGATTAGTCATGTGGAGCATCTTTTCATGTGTCTGTTGGCCATCCAAAATTCCTCTTTGGAAAACCATCTCTTCACATCCTCTGCCCATTTGTTAATCAGCTTCTTTGCTTTTTGGATGCCAAGGTGTGTAAAGTCTTTATATATTTTGGATGTCAACCCCTTGTTGGATATGTCATTTACAAATATATTTTCCCAAACTGTAGGATGCATTTTTGTTTTGTTGATGATGTCCTTTGCCATACAAAACTTTTTAGTTTGATGTAGTCCCTCGAGTTCATTTTTGCTTTTGCTTCCCTTTCTTGAGGAGATGGGTTCAGGAAGAAGTTGCTCATGCTTATATTCAGGAGATGTTTGCCTGTGTTGTTATCTAAGAGTTTTATGGTTTCATGACTTAGATTCAAGTCTTTAATCCATTTCAAGTTTGTTTTTGTGTATGGGGTTAAACAATAATCCAGTTTCATTCTCTTACATGTAGCTGTCCAGTTTTGCCAACACCAGCTGTTGAAGAGGCTGTCATTTCCCCATTGTATGTCCATGGCTCCTTTATCATATATTAATTGACAGTATATGTTTGGGTTAATATCTGGACTCAACATTCTGTTTCACTAGTCTGTGGGTCTGTTCTTGTGCCAGTACCAAATTGTCTTGATTACTGTGGCTTTGTAGCAGAGCTTGAAGTTGGGGAGCATAATTCCCCCAGCTTTATTCTTCCTTCTCAGGATTGCTTTGGCTATTTGAGGTCTTTTGTGGTTCCATATGAATTTTAGGACGATTTTCTCTAGTTTGTTGAACAATGCTGTTGGTATTTTGATAGGAATTGCACTGAGTCTATAGATTGCTTTAGGCAGGACGGCCATATTAACAATATTAATTCTTCCTATCCATGAGCACGGGATGTGTTTTCATTTATTGGTATCTTCTTTAATTTCTCTCATGAGTGTCTTGTAGTTTTCAGTGTACAGGTCTTTCACTTCCTTGGTTAGGTTTATTCCTAGGTATTTTATTCTTTTTGATGCAATTGCGAATGGAATTGTTTTCCTGATTTCTCTCTCTGCTAGTTCATTGTTAGTGTATAGGAATGCCACAGATTTCTCCCTATTAACTTTGTATCCTGCAACTTTGCTGAATTCAGATATTAGATCTAGTAGTTTTTGAGTGGATTCTTTAGGGTTTTTTATGTACAATATCATGTCATCTGCAAATAGTAACAGTCTAACTTCTTCCTTGCCGATCTGGATGCTTTTATTTCTTTGTGTTGTCTGATTGCCATGCCTAGGACCTCCAATACTATGTTGAATAGAAGTGGGGAGAGTGGGCATCCTTGTCTTGTTCCCGATCTTAAAGGAAAAGCTTTCAGCTTCTCGCTGCTAAGTATAATGTTGGCTGTGGGTTTGTCATATATGGCCTTTATTGTGTTGAGGTACTTGCCCTCTATAACCATTTTGTTGAGAGTTTTTATCATGAATGGATGTTGAATTTTGTCAAATGCTTTTTTTCAGCATCTAGGGAGATGATGATGTGGTTTTTGTCCTTCTTTTTGTTGATGTGGTGGATGATGTTGAAGAATTTTCGAATGTTGTACCATCCTTGCACCCCTGAAATAAATCCTACTTGATCATGATGGATGATTTTTTGATGTATTTTTGAATTCAGTTTGCTAATATTTTGTTGAGTATTTTTGCATCTATATTCATTATGGATATTGGTCTGTAATTTTCTTTTTTTGTGGTGTCTTACCTGGTTTTGGTATTAGAGTGATGCTGGCCTCATAGAGTGAGTTTGGAAGTATTCCCTCTTCCTCTACCTTTTAGAAAACTTTAAGGAGGATGGGTATTAGGTCTTCACTAAATGTTTGATAAAATTCAGTGGTGAAGCCATCTCGTCCAGGAGTTTCGTTCTTAGGTAGTTTTTTGATTACCAATTCAATTTCATTGCTGGTGATGGGTCTGTTCAGATTTTCTGTTTCTTCCTTGGTCAACCTTTGAAGGTTGTATTTTTCTAGAAAGTTGTCCATTTCTTCTAGGCTATCCAGTTTGTTACCATATAATTCTTCATAGTATTCTCTAATAATTCTTTGTATTTCTATGGTGTTCGTTGTGATTTTCCTTTCTCATTTCTGATTCTGTTTATGTGTGTAAACTCTATTTTTTTCTTGATAAGTCTGGCTAGGGGTTTCTCTACTTTGTTTATTTTCTCAAAGAACCAGATCTTGCGTTCATTGATTCTTTCTATTGTTTTATTCTTCTCAATTTTATTTATTTCTGTTCTAATCTTTATTATGTCCCTCCTTCTACTTTGGGCCTTTAGGCCTCATTTGTTGTTCTTTTTCTAGTTTCATTAATTGTGAGTTTAGACTGCTCATATGAGATTGTTCTTCTTCCTTGAGGTAGGCCTGTATTGCAATATACTTTCCTCTTAGCACAGCCTTGGCTGTGTCTCACAGATTTTGCGGTGTTGAATTATTGCTGTCATTTGTCTCCATATATTGCTTGATCTCTGTTTTTATTTGGTCATTGACCCATTGGTTTTTTAGGAGCATGTTGTGAAGCCTCCATGTGTTTGTGGGATTTTTCATTTTCTTTGCATAATTTATTTCTAGTTTCATAGCTTTGTGATCTGAGAAACTGGTTGGTACAATTTCAATATTTTTGAAGTTACCGAGGCTCTTTTTGTGGCCTAGTGTAGGATCTATTCTTCAAAATGTTCCGTGTGCACTTGAGAAGAATGTGTATTCTGCTGCTTTTGGGTGTAGAGTTCTGTAGATGTCTGTTAGATCCATCTGTTCTATTGTGTTGTTCAGTGCCTCTGTCTCCTTATTTATCTTCTGTCTGGTTGATCTGTCCTTCAGAGTGAGTGGAGTGTTGAAGTCTCCTAGAATGAATGCAATGCATTCTATTTCCCCTTTTAATTTTGTTAGTATTCGTTTCAAATATGAGCGTGCTTCTGTGTTGGGAGCATAGATATTTATAATGGTTATATCTTCTTGTTGGATTGACCCCTTTATCATTATGTACTGTCCTTCCTTGTCTCTTGTGACTTTCTTTGTTTTGAAGTCTATTTTGTCTGATACAAGTACTGCAACTCCTGCTTTTTTCTCTCTGTTAGTTGTATGAAATATCTTTTTCCATCGTTTCTCTTTTAGTCTGTGTATGTCTTTGGGTTTAACGTGAGTCTCTTGCAGGCAGCATATAGATAGATAGAGGTCTTGTGTTTTTATCCATTCGGTGACTCTGTGTCTTTTGATTGGTGCATTCAGTCCATTTACATTTAGGGTGATTATCAATAGGTATGTATTTATTGCCATTGCAGGCTTTAGATTTGTGGTTACCAAAGGTTCAAAGTTAATTTCCTTACTATCTAAGAGTCTATTTTAACTCACTTAAGATACTGTTAACAAACACAATCTAAAGGTTCTTTTCTTTTTCTCCTCCTTTTTCTTCCACCTCCATTCTTTATATATTAGGTATCATATTCTGTATTCTTTGTCTATTCCTTGATTGACTTTGGGGATATTTAATTTAATTTTGCATTTGATTAGTAATTAGCTGTTCTACTTTCTTTATTGTTGTTTTATTACCTCTGACCTTAGGAACACTTCTATCTATAGCAGTCCCTCCAAAATGCATTGTAGAGATGGTTTGTGGGAGGTAAATTCTCTCAGCTTTTCCTTATCTGGAAATTGTTTAATCCCTCCTTCAAATTTAAATGATCATCTTGCGGATAAAGTATTCTTGTTTTGAGGTCCTTCTGCTTCATTGCATTAAATATGTCATGCCACTCCCTTCTGGCCTGTAAGGTTTCTGCTGAGAAGTCTGATGTTAGCCTGATGGGCTTCCCTTTGTATGTGATCTTATTTCTATCTCTGGCTGCTTTTAATAGTCTGTTCTTATCCTTGATCTTTGCCAGTTTTATTACTATATGTCTTGGTGTTGTCTTCCTTGGGTCCCTTTTGTTGGGAGGTCTGTGGATCTCCGTGGCCTGAGAGACTATCTCCTTCCCCAGACTGGGGAAGTTTTCAACAACTACCTCCTGAAAGACACTTTCTATCCCTTTCTCTTTCTCTTCTTCTGGTATCCCTATAATGTGAATATTGTTCCATTTGGATTGTTCACACAGTTCTCTCAATATTCTTTCATTCTTAGAGATTCTTTTTTCTCTCTGTGCCTCAGCTTCTTTGTATTCCTCTTCTCTAGTTTCCATCTCCTCCACTGTATCCAACCTGGTTTTAATACCCTCCGTCATGCTCTTCAGCGATTGGATCTCCAACCTGAATTCATTCCTGAGTTCCTGGATATCTTTCCATCCCTCCATTAGCATGTTGATGATTTTTATTTTGAACTCCCTTTCAGGTAAAGTCATAAGGTTCATATCATTTAAATCTTTCTCCAGAGTTATATTAATTTTACTCTGGACCAGGTTCCTTTGGCGTTTCATATTTGTATATGGCGCCCTCTAGTGTCCAGAAGCTCTACTCTGGAGCTGGTCAGCCCCTGAAGCAATGTCGGAGGTCGCAGCAGAGTGGTATTGGTGCCTGTGGGGGAAGAAAGAGCTGTTCCCTGCTTCCTGACTGCTGTGCCTGTCTCCACTGCCTTAACCAGTGGGCTGAGCACACAGGTATAAGCTTTTGTCCCAGAGCAGCCTGATATGGATCCCTGCTTTCCACAAGCAGCTGGAATCTCAGTCTCTCCAGGATTTCTGTGTGGATTAGGTTTCCAACCCCGTAATCATGCAAGTATCATGAAAGCACCATGAAATGTAGGTTTGTGCTCCCAGCACAGATCTCTGGAGCTAGGTATTCAGTAGTCCCAGGCCTCCACTCCCTGCTCCGTTTCTCTTCCTTCCGCCGGTGAGCTGGGGTGGGGGAAGGACTTGGGTCCCGCCAGTCCATGGCTCTGGTACGTTCCCCCATTCAGTGAGGTCTGCTCTTTTCTCCAGGTGTGTGCAGTCTGACGTTGTCCTCTTTCCTGTTGGTCTCTCAGGATTAGTTGCGCCAACTATATTTTCTAATTGTATATGGTTTTAGGAGGAAGCCTCTGTCTCTCCTCTCATGCTGCCATCTTTTTTTTTTTTTTTTTTTTTTTGAGAGGGCGTCTCTCATATTTATTGATCAAATGGTTGTTAACAATAATAAAATTCTGTATAGGGGAGTCAATGCTCAATGTACAATCATTAATCCACCCCCAGCCTAATTCTCATCAGTCTCCAATCTTCTGAAGCATAATGAACAAGTTCTTACATGGTGAACAAATTCTTACACAGTGAATAAGTTCTTACATGGTGAACAGTACAAGGGCAGTCATCACAAAAACTTTTGGTTTTGATCACTCATTATGAACTATAAACAATCAGGTAAAATATGAATATTCATTTGACTTTTATACTTGATTTATATGTGAATCCCACATTTCTCCCTTTATTATTATTTTTTTAAATAAAATTCATGCTGCCATGTTTTAATCTGCCTTTTTTCACTAGTCTTGTTTAACAAATTATTTTTCAAATCTTACCTCCATGCAAATAAACCCCTTAAACAGTAACCTCTGATTTCAGGAGCTTGTGAATCTTTGAAAAATATAAGCAACATTTTGTATTAATATGTTTATCTGTATTTCCTTGGAGGAAGCAGATTCATAGCTACCATCAGACTGTCAAAGGGATTTATGTCATCAAGATAATTAAGGAATTTTTTTTTTTTTACTTTTTGGCTGTTTATTATTAAGTTATCAGTAATATACACTCTTATGAAGGTTTCACATGAAAAAGATTGTGGTTACTACATTCACCCATATTATCAAGTGCACCCCATACCCCATTGAAATCACTGTCCATCAGTATAGTAAGATGCCAGTCACTGGTCTTCTCTGTGGTATCCTGTTTTCCCCATGACCCCCCGCCCACACACACACACCTGTGTACCAATCATAATACCCCTCAATCCCCTTCTCCCTCTCTGCCCACTCACCCCCCTCCACCTCTCCCCTTTGGTAACCACTAGTCCCTTCTTAGAGCCTGTGAGTCTGCTGCTGTTTTGTTCCTTCAGTTTTTGCTTTGTTGTTATACTCCACAGATGAGTGAAATCATTTGGGACTTGTTTATCTCTGCCTGACTTATTTCACTGAGCATAATACCCTCTAGCTCCATGTTGTTGCAAATGATAGGATTTGTTTTCTTCTTATGGCTGAATAATATTCCATTGTGTATATGTACCACCTCTTCTTTATCCATTCATCTACTGATGGACACTTAGGTTGCCTCTATTTCTTGGCTATTGTAAATAGTGCTGCAATAAACATAGGGGTGCATATGTCTTTTTGAACCTGAGAACTTGTATTCTTTGGGTAAATTCCTAGGAGTGGAATTCCTGGGTTAAGGAACTAAATTTTAACTAAAAGTCTAGGTATATGTAAGGAATTTTTGTGATATTTTCACATATACAGCAACTAATGTTATTAAGAATGGTGATCTCTTTTTTTTTTGCATTGCCCTCACCCTACTGTATAGGACAGAATATATCATTCTCAGCAGTTTTGACCTGTACTACTTTTGTGTTAAAGACAAATTTAAATGTTGGTAGAGATTTATGGTAGGACATGCTTAGGAGAGGAAATATAGATGAAGGCCAAACCCATATTTCAAAGCCCACAAAAATAAAAATACACCAAGAAGGGCATAAGGGAAAAAAACCCAGTAGTTATACATATATGAGAGCTTATTAAGGTATTCTTGAAAAACCAAATAAATCATATTAGGGTCTCATTTACAGAAATATAGAATGATTGAAAATTTGGCACACATTTTCTCAAGTTTAGTTTAAATCAGCTTAAACAAAAAGTTAACAAGTAGGTTTGAATAAAAGAGACAAACAGTTATGGGGTTATTTTTAAGACTTTTTTCAAACAAGTGTAAGATATTAAAGCCTTGTCATTAGTTTCATGTGAAACCTTAGAACTGAAATTTGTTAAGTATATTATTTATAAAATTCCAAAAAGATGTATTGCTCTGTACTAGACTCCATTATCTCCCTTCTGTTGAAAATCTTGTCTATTATTATGAGTCAATATTAGTGTTAAGACAATCAGCAGTCACTTGATAAACAGAATTAAGTGAATCCCAGTAATGAAGATTATCTTTTCAAAACAGCCATTAGTACTCCTAAAAATAATGAACATACATGTGGTGCTTAGTATGTGCAAAGCACTGTTTATTTAATTCTTACAGTAGCCCTATGAAGTAATTATCCTCATTTTATATATTTGATCCAGGTAGTACTGGGTAGGATCTTTGTGACATTATTATAAACTGAGTAATCTCTCCCTGCATACCTTTCAAGGCCCTGTACCCTACATCATTTATCCTCTTCTGATACCCATAGTAGAAAATAACTTTTCTCTCTTCTGTCATTATGTTAGCGTCCCCAAAAGGGCACCTATCACAATCTACCCTATTTGTCTAAAGTATCTGTGTGCATGTCTTCTTTGTATACTAAGTTACAAGCATATGGAGGTTAAGAATTTACCTTGGGAAGCTTTTCCCACCAGTTATTTGCATTGAGTCTTGAATATACATAGTAGGCAATCTATGTTCATTAAAGTGAATCTACTGTTAATATATGCATACAATTTATCTTTCAGCAACTCACTCGATAGATAAACTTGTTCATGTGCAAAGTTACAGATGCTGTGGAAGCACAGCTTAGTGAATAAGGGCCTGCATGGATGGAGTCCTGCCTGACGCTTCCTGGCTGTCACCTTAGGAAGTCACCTGATCGTCTGTGCTTTGGTCCGTTCACCTGTAATGTAAATAATAAATAATAATACCTACCTCAGACAGTAGCCATGGTGGATTGAGTTCACTTTTGAAATGTGTTTAAGAGTGACTGGCACACAGTAACATATGTTATTATTTGTTACCATTCTTGCATCACGTTTGCTAATAGTAAAAAGCTGGAGATGACCAAAATGTCCATCAACAGGGGACCAATTAAATCAATCATAGTATGTGCCTAATGGAATTACATGCAAACAGTAAAAAGATTAGAAAAGAAAATGTACAAATGACAAATAGGCATATGAAGAGAGGCTCAGTGTCATTTGTCATTAGGAAAATGTAAATCAAAACCAAAATGAAATATGACTGGCTGTACATCCACAGAATGGCCATTAGATGAACAGTAGCAAGTGTTGGCAAGGATGTGAGAAGCCAGCTCCCTAACGCATGAAAGGTGGGAATGTAAAGTAATGCAATCACTTTGGAAAATGGTTTTGTATTTCCTCAAAAAGTTAAACTCAGTTGCAATATTGACCCAGCAATTTCCCTCCTAGGTATACACCCAATAGAACTGAAAACATACATCTACACAAAAACCTGTACACAAATGTTCATAGCATAATTCATAATACCTAAAGTAGATCTAACCCAATTGTGCAGTTGATGGAATGGGTAAACAAAATGGTATAGCCATACAATGGAATATCATTTGATCACAAAAAGGAATTGACGTATTAGCACATGCTACAACAGGGATGACCTTGAAAACAATATGCAACATGAAAGAAAACTACACACAAAAGGCCGGATAAATTCCATTTATATGAAATGCTCAGAATATGCAAATCCATATACACTAAGTAGATTTGTGATTTCAAAGGGCTGGGAGAAGGGAAAAATGGGAAATGACTGCTAATGGGTATGGGACTTCTTTTGGGTGGGATGATGAAAATGTTACAAAGTTAATAGTGGTGATGGCTGCACAGTCTTTTGAATATGATAAAAACCAGTGACTTCAATGAATTTGATATGTGAATTGAATCAATAAAAAAATAGGGAGATCTATATATTTTGAGATGATATAATCTTCAAAATATATTAAGTGAAAAAAAATAAAGAATGGTGTACATGATATGCTACCATGTGCTTAAAAAAATGTCCAAACACACATGCTTTGCAGACATAGAAAAACTCTAAAAAGACATATAGGAATCCAGTAACACTGCTTCCTAAAGGGAGGGGTTCTAGAGTGGCTGAAGAACAGGGGTGGTCTGGAAGGGAAACCTACCTTTCCAGTATACCCTTTGCACCCTTACAAATTTTATACAAATGCAAGTATTACCACTTCCATTTTTTTTAATTTAAAGAAATAAAAAGTAAAATGTGATACTTTATCATTATTTAAGAGACCATTTTCATTTTCCTCTGTAAAAGCTTAAAAGATACCTACCCATTTGGTCAGATTTATATATTCTTTAGCAGTTGAAGCATTAAATTATGACAGCTTCCAGTCTTAATATATTCATTATATTTGAGATTATTTAGCTTTCTCATGGAGAAAAAAATAAACATAAACCTTTTACTATTCATCTACTAGTCCTGCAGCACAATTTTAATAAAGAAGTTTTACTGATATTTGGATAATTTGTAGCATGTGAGCAGAGATACATCAAGAGTGATTGTTAAGTGGCCACTCGTTTTAATCAAGACGTATGATCTTTGACCCATTGCTCAATCCATTTCAGTATCTGATTGATGTTATCCTCTAGGTCTTCTGGTTTATTGCTGGGCAGCTGATGCACTATTTCTTCCTTGTAGGATGCTAATGCCTCTTGATAAAGAACTTGAAAAATTTCACACTGAATATTGTCATTTAGTTTCTTCTCATTATAACCCCTAGAAGGCAAAGAGAAGATAGGCAAACTGAATGGCATTAACTGATACCAGAAACTGGATATTTTTGAATATAAGAAAAATCACAAAAAAATATATCTTGTAGTCTCTGCCTAGAGAAAATAAATAGTACCTGTAAATATGAGAGACTTCTTTGATGAGAGTTCAATTAAGGACCAATATTTAAGTTTGTCTGAAATTTTTTTCCCTACAATTTTCAGCCATTCAATTAGCAAATATATCTACCTATCTAAAGCCAGACTCCGAGCTGTGAGAATCTGTAGCTATGGTCCTAGATTTCAAGAGTTAGAGGAATTAGGATATAGATAGATAACACAAATAGTTGGCATACAGTAAAATGAAATACATATGATAGGAATATCATATATACTAATTGGGTACTTGATCACACAGATGTGTCTGTATTTTATAATTCCAAAGACACTGAAATAAAATTTAACTTGCACAATCTTTAGGCAGATATGTAAACTAGCCAACTAATTAGCTAAAGATAAAAATTCGAACTCAAACCAGTTAAACCTTGTAACAACCAAAATTAAATTGAAGTACAACTTAAAAGGTGATTAACTTTGTAAATAAAGACAACCCACAGAAGAGGGAAGGTTTTTGCAAATCATATATCTGACAAGGGACTTGCATCTAAAGTACATGAAGTACTCTTATAACTTAGTAAAAAGGACAAATAACCCAATTAAAAACTGGGCAAATGATCGGAATAGATATTTCTCTGAAATATCTTTTCTCTGAAAAAGATACACAAATGGCCAATAAACATGTGAAAAGATGCTCAACATCATTAGCTATCAAGGAAATGCAAATCAAAACCACAATGAGATCCTACTTCACATCCCCTAGGATGGTTAAAATAAAAAAGATAAGTGTTGAGAAGGATATGGAAATACTGGAGCCTTCATACATTGCTCTTGGGAATGTAAAATGGTACAGCCACTTTGGGAAACTGACGATTCCTCAAAAAGTTAAACAGTTACCGTGTCAATCCCATTCCTACAGAAATTCCATATTTAAGATAAACACAATAAAATGTCCACTCAAAAACATGTGCACAGATGTTCATAGCAGCATTATTTGTAACAGCCAAAAAGTGGAAATACTCAGATGCCTATAATCTGATAAATGGATAAACAAAATACGGTATATTGATACATGGAATATTGTTTAGCAGTAAGAAGAAATGAAGTACTGGTATGTACTACAACACAAATGAACCTTGAAAACACTATGCCAAGTGAAAGTAGCCAGACACAAAACCTCATGTACAGCATGACTTCATTTACATGAATTGTCTAGAACAGGGAAATCCACAGAAATGAAATGTGGATTACTGGTTGCCTAGGGCTAGCAGAGAGGGGAAATGGGAGGTGACTGCTAATGGGCATGAGGTTTTGCGGGGGTGACAAACATTTTTGAAAATTTGTTGTAGTAATGGATGCACAACTCAGTAAATATATTAAGAAACACTGATTTGTACACTAAATGAGTGAATCGTATGGGATGTGAATTTATCTCAATGAAGCTGGTTTGTTTTTAAAAGTTGTTACTTTGGAACTTTTTCAGTGGCTAAAAACAAAAAAGACGTTCTCTCATAGTTTTTCTCTCATACCTTAGTAAGTCTTTGGCTCTTTACATACAACAGTAATTTTTAATAAAAATTTTAAATTATCTTCAGAAAAGCTGTATGTACCATATGGTCTCTATTACTTCTCTGTTCAAATACTTTTTAATGGCTTTACATTGCCTAAAGAACGATGATGGAAATTTTAGGTTTAGCTCTAACATTTCTCTATATATTTACTACTACTTTGTACAAAGATTTTGCAAGTATCCCATCCAATGGTAGTTATTCAGAGCTGACCTACAGTCTGTGAGAACCACAGACCTTAGGTGAATCTGACCTTAGGAAAACTGGATCTTTCCTTCCCAAGACTGCCTTCTGAATTCCTCTAGAAATCCCATTTTCCCACAGTTGAATCAAAATACAATGGAAAAATATTTCACATAAAAATTTTTCTTCTGGAATTATTCTGGCTGAAGTCTGATGCTCTCTTGGAGGGACTAACTCAAATATACTTTAAAGATTGTTAAATGTTGATTTATCTTGTTAGTTTTTCATAAACTTTCTCATTCCTGTTTTGAGGATGATTTGAGTGCATAATGTTCATTCAGTAGCAAAGAATATGTTATTGGCTTGGCCATTTTCCTAGCAAGGCTCTACATTAAAGAAAAACACGACTACGTAGGGTTGTTTATATATGTATTATAGTACATTTTACCAAATCAAATTGTCAGTTGAGATATTCATTTACTCAGGTATAAAACACTGCGTGTGGTTTTTTTTTTTCATTAAGGTATCATTGATATATATAATCTTATGAAGGTTTCACGTGAGCAACATTGTGGTTTCAACATTCAGCCATATTATCAAGTTCCTGCCCCCTGCCACCACATTGCAGTCACTGTCCATCAACGTAAGATGCTACAGTCACTACCTGTCTTCTCTGTGCTATACTGCCTTCCCCGTGACCACCCCCCTACATTATGTGTGTTAATCATAATGTCCTTTAATCCTCTTCTCTCTCCACTACCCCTTCCCTTTTGTAACAGGTAGTCCATTCTTGGAGTCTCTGAGTCTGCTGCTGTTTTGTTCCTTCAGTTTTACTTTGTAATACTCAAATGAGTGAAATCATTTGGTACCTGTCTTTCTCTGCCTGGCTAATTTCACTGAGCATAATATCCTCCAGCTCTATCCATGTTGTTGCAAATGGTAGGATCTGTTTTCTTCTATGGCTAAATAGTATTCCATTGTGTATATGTACCACATCTTCTTTATTCATCTACTGATGGATGCTTAGGTTGCTTCCATATCTTGGCTATTATAAATAGTGCTGCCATAAACATAGGGGTGCATATGTCTTTTTGAATCAGGGATCTTGTTTCTTTGGGTAAATTCCTAGGAGTGGAATTACTGGGTCAAATGGTATTTCTATTTTTAGTTTTTGAGGAATCTCCATATTGCTTTCCACAATGGTTGAACTAAGTTACATTCTCACCACAGTTAACTACTGCCTGTCCTTTACAAATGCATCTTTTGTCTTATATTCAGACTGTTGGTACCATACAAATTTGGTTTATAACCAGTGATCAAATAGTCATATTTTCAAATAGAAACCTTTAATCATGGTAGTATTGGCCAAGTTCAGCAATCTGAGTAAATGTTATAATTTAAGAATTCAACGTTTTTCCTTTCTTACCTTGTTTCAAGTCTTTTGTACAGTACGCTGTTATCTGTTTTCAGCACAAAAACTATATGAAACCATCGTTCAGGGAAGAAATCACAACCATGGTAATCAACAATAACTCCACCTTCACTCATTTGGTTTTCTAATTCATCAACTACCTATAAGAAAGGGGGGTGGGGGGAAAGATGAATGCTATTTTTTTAAAAAAAGGTCAACTTTCCTATTAAAATTTTTCAAGTATACTCTATAAAAAAATTATACTTACTCTATCTTCATCTAAAATGGGACAATCGTACTCTTCATCATAGCCACCATATAACTGCCCTAAAAAAGATTTACATTATTTTGTTATAGTAGTATTTTTTAAGTAACTTTCAGTAATTTTCAATTGTATACAAGAGAAAGCACTAACACAATAAATGTCCCTTAGACACCAAATACAAGAGCAATACTGCTAAGTTAGAATTTTGTCTAGAGGGAAATGTGGATAGCAATATTTCCAAAACCATTTTAGCTACCAAAATTGAAAACAACAAAGGTATGAATTAGAATGTGTGGGGCTATTAGAACTGCATTATTTTTATTGAGCTACAGATTGGTGATATAAGGAGACACATGGATATCCTCTCAAACATTAATAGTAGATTAAATTCCAAATGTATTGGGCCAAGGTTATGAAACTTATCAAAAGCAACAACAGGTTCTCAAATTCCAGATGAACACTCTGCCACTGAAGTCACATCTTCATGAAGGAGGGTCAGTACCCAGATGCTCCTGAACATTATCTTTACTTCTAGATTGCCAGCATTCCAAAAAGCCAAGGGTCCAATGTCTTATTTCAGAAGACAAAACAAGAATGATGAGCAATTATAAAGATTTAAATCTAACATAACAACTTTGCAACATATCAAAGCTGGCTTTCAAAGGAACTCTTAGTTCAAAAGGTGAGACCCTATCAATCTCATCCTCACCTGAATCCTTAGGGGGTATGTAGTAAGTCAGGCTTAGACCATCCTTTTAATGATTTCAAAGAACATGCTCAAGTCTTCCCACCCCCTTCCCTTAATATTTTGACACAGGTTGAAATTAGGTTAAGATGAGCATGAGGTCTGAAGCGATAAAAGGGTAGTCCTGAAGGTTAGTGGGAGGCAAAGGCAGTTCTCTGTTTTGCCTGGAGGGTTCTGTGAGCACAGGAGCCATCTGTCCTGAATCCCTGTAGCCTTGACCTTGGGTTACTGCTCAGTTTACCAGAAACTAAAAAGTTAGTTGTAAGCCTAAAAACTAAACATCTTGGTATAGGGAAAACTGGTTAACAATTTAGAAAACAATCTAAAGCCTTACAAACTCTAGGTAGATAAAAGAGCTAATTTCTTAATTCCAAGGTAACTACTGGAAAATTTAATTCTATAAAGGAATGATTCATTTGAGTTTGTGAAGAGATAAAATGACTAATTCAAATACATACAATGTTACATCTTTGTTCAATGAGAAATAATAGAAATAAAAAAAAAAAAAAACCAGACTGAGGAATATTCTGTAGTAGGGTAAAGGACTGAAATGTAGATATATATAGACCTTAGAGGTCAAGATAAAAGTAGCTTAACAAAGAATAAGATTTCACACAGGATGGAAAAGAATAAACATACATGAGAAATTGTTGGACATGCCCAGCTAGTAAAAAGATGCAAATTAAAATTAGCTCTTTTATGCCTATTAGTTACATATGTATATAGTAATTTGATTCTGGAAATGCATTTTTAAAGTGATTTTTAGAAGAAAAATGTCATACCCATTCAGAGATTTCCTCTATCACTTAATTTCTGATCAGAAAGAATTTAGAATAAAATGATAAAAATATTCTACAATAAGGAAATAGTTAAATCTTGGTTTACTAACTTGATGAATTACTATGTAAAGTTAAGGGAACAAATATTAGGTAGATAAAAAGTACTCTGGGATATAGACTAGGTAGCAACTTGATAAATGCTTAAGTAGTAAAACATAGAAAGCACAAATCAAACTTGTCTGCAATAGGACAAAGAGAAACAAAAGATGGAGATAAACTAGAAGGACTTTTTTCTGTATTATTTTCACATTATTATTATTTTTTAATGCCAAAAAAATCTAAGGATATCTACAGCTGATTCTGTATTGTGTGGGAGTCTAGAGTTCATAAATGCTGAGGTTCCTTCGTATTTTAAATCCTTGATTCATTAAATACTACTGAAATCTTTAAAAATCCATGCTGTCTAAAATACAGATTAACTATTGCCGTATTAACTTTTAGAATTAAAGTCTATACTATAATGCTGAATTGCGTCTTTCTTAAATCATGTTAACATATTTTAATAGTGTAATCCAAGCTTTGATACATTTATCAAACACCATGTACCAGTGACTATAGGGACAATAAACATAATTGTGAACAAAATAAGAAGGCACAGTCCTTCCCTCAAAGGACTTCATAATAAAATGAGATGACAGATAAGTAACCTGGAAATTATAATATTTTAATGTTACAGCTCATGGTGCTTTTGCTTTGGGAGCAATAATATGGGCACCTATTATGTTAGGAACATAAAGGTGAGGTATTAGAGGAGCTTCCTGGAGGAAGTGACTTCTAAGTAGAAACTTGAAGCAGTTAGCTAGGCAAAAACGGTAGGGAAGTCTATTCTCAACAGAGAGAACATGATATCCAAAAGCTAAGAGATTAGGGAGGGCAGGTTCTTTCAAGGAAGGGCAAGTCTTTTACAATAGTTAGAAAATAGGCAATAAGGGGTCATGTACACTGAGACCAAATCAGAAGAGCCTTGAAGGCTGCATTGAGTTTAGACTTTATCCGAAGGCAAAGGAAAACCATTAAGGCATTTAAAGCATGAAATGACATGATCAGTTTCAAATTTTCAATCGCTTTGGTTTGGAGAACGGGTTGGAAGGAAGCAAATCCAGAGGCATGGTTACTATATCAAGGCTACTGCAGAATTTTAGGTGATGATTATAACCCATTCCATATGGAATGGGGAAAATGGATGGATCCTAAACTTCATTTCAAATTTGCAAGGGAAATTTTTATTCTATTCTGTAAAGTTTCAGTTGGAAGTCAAATTTATAGTTGTGTATACATAAGATCTTAATAAAACGAAGATGTAAAGGTTTGACTGGATTAAATTACCAAAAGCTTAGAAATTAAATCAATTTTCTAAATAGTTTTATCATTTAAAAATATACTACTTGGAGGAAAAAAACAATATAGGGTCAAAATTAAAAGACCAAATCCTTACAAGACCTTCTCAGCTATTGTTAAGCTATAAAATGACATTTTCTTTAATTGCCATGGTAGAATTTATACATTCACATAAAAGCTGTTCTCTAAAGTTAATGATATCAGGATGCTAGGCATTTATTTTGATGCTATTGCCAATACTTAGAACATTTCAGATTTCTTTCTCTGGAAACATATTTACCACATTTACCTCAATCCAACCAAAAGTTTGTAAATGTAATCCAATTAGTACAATAAATTAATTGGCTTAGGATTAAGGGTTTTGATACCTGACCTTTTGAGTAGAGAAGACAGCAATGAATTCTACTTAGAGAAATTTAAGAGCGCACGAAATATGTGACTTTGAATCAGGCCTTTTAAAGAGTTCTTTGTAAGGCAGATAAGAAAGGGTATCAACAGGTAAAGGGAACAGCGTGTATGAAGACATGGAGGTGGAAAAATCCCAGTGTGTTTGGGGAACAAGGTGCACTGAGGGAAACTGAAGGGGACATAGGGTAAAATGGCTGCAGATAAGGCTGACGGTCAACTGTGACCAATTCTAAACTGCTGTACTTCATTGAGGATAGACTTTAACAGTAAAAAGGTCAAGCCGTTATTACCGCTCTGATTTTAAAGGACATGATGGTGTAGAAGAGGGAGGGAAGAGCTACTGAAGAGGAGAATCAGCACAAATGGTCTTGAGAATGGGATAAGAGTACCACAGGAATTTTTCAGACAAATTTTCAAGATTTAAAGGCCAAGTGGATCTGTGTAGTGTGTAATACATTTATACAGGTGGGGGAATCAGGAGTGGGTAAGTAGAGCCAGGGATGACTTCAGAGCATGTGCTTTTTAAAACATATTAATTTGGAGAAGTCTGGGGAAATGCCTGGATGGTTATGTTTAGTAGTTGTCTAGAAACAGCTAAGTTTAATTATAAATTTAAAAGTCATCAGTAAAAGGTAGTAACTATTCCTGAGTGGATGACATTACTTGTAGGAACAGAATTATGAGATGGCTGCAGTGAAGGCAGAGAGAGGTATGTTAACAGTGGGAGAGTCAGATGCAAAGATTGGGAGACGGGTGCTGGAAGGCCAATGGAGAAGTGTCCTGGAAGTTGCATTGTAAAGGGAAAAAGTGGGATACAGAAGAAGTCAGAGTGGGGATGGCAAACTTTCTATGAATGGTCAAATAGTAAGTACTTCAAGCATTGTGGTCTAGTCTTTAGCTAGTGGTTCCTATAGAAAAATAACAGCACCTCTTTCCAACCCCTGGGTTGGAAACATTAAAATTATCAGTGTTGAGGGCCCAGCTATGCTTTAAATTTCTATTTGAAACAGACCCAATACCAATATAATTATATTACTTTTTCTAGACCAAGGGCATTCTAAAGTTAGTAACAGAAGCTGAAGACTGATCAGGTAACAGGAATATTAAGAATGTTGGTAAAGTATGATTAAATGAGTGCATATGTGAAATGATACCAAGGAGGAATCTGAGACTGAAGAATAGGGATAAAGCAGTCTTAAGCACACATTTGTAACTCCTTAATACTTTCATTAAGCTTAATTCTCCACTTTATTTTTCCTGACTTGGTTCCAAATGGCATAAGCAGTCTCTTAACAATTCAACATGACTCCTAGGATGGCAATAAACTCCATTCAGAAATATTTAAAATGTTTCCTTAAAGTCTCATTTCTTTATAGTAGGGTTTCTAACCTCAGATACTAACATATTGAGCTTGCTAATTCTGTTACAGAGTGTAGGGCTGTCCTGTGAATTGTGGGATGTTTAGCCAAATCCCTGACTTCTACCCATTAGGTGTCAATAGCAACTCCCTCCACCCTAAACCTGACTACCAAAAATGTCTCCAGAAGTTGCCAACTGTTACCTAAAGGGCATAATCACCCATACTTGAGAACCACTGCTTTATAGGTAATTGCACGGTTTCTCTTAAAATATATCACATTTGAAAAAAATGAGACTGGATGTCTCAGAATATTTTCTAGTAAGATTTTCAGGCATATTCAAATGGCATCTGGGAAAAAAAATCTAGTATTATGAGAAACCTTCTAAAGTGCCTCATCTAACACTACGTCAAGTCAGACCAGAAATCCTTTACCTGGCATTACAGGAGGGAAAAGCAATACTTTTCCTTTAAGACTTAGATTTCCTCTCATAAAAAATAAGAGGAGGGAAAGGGCCATACACCATTAGGTGGGCAAAACACTGGCTAAAATGGTGGGAGTACATGTAGGAGAGGACCCAGTGATCTAGTGTTACTGTTCCTCTCGGTGCTATTCATGATTGGCTAGGTAGCAACTTCATTAAATTTAGAAATACTCAGTGGGTGAGAACTGGAAGACATGACTGAAACTGACTACTGTGACTCTGAAATCTCTTGTAAAAACTGTAAAGTTCAAGAGGCAAACAAAACCAGATTTTGTATGGGTTTAAAATGAAGACTAGCTATGCACAGTAAAGTGCATAGCTAGAAAAGCAAATAAAGACCTAAGTTCTATTAACTGTAATTTAAATGCCAAACCTGGATTAACTATAATTTAAATGCCAGACCTGGATGAAAAATATGAGCATGAAATGACAAGCAAAGATGCACAAAATTGACCTGCAAAATGGAACACTGGAAAAAAATGTTTTAAATGTTTAAAGTGGGGAGATATTATGGAGACACACCAAGGGTCCTTAAACATAAACAAGGGGATAGAAAAATAGGACCTAGAAAGTTGGGCAACTGAGTGAAATAAATCCAAACAGATGAGGATTCACTATGAATAAAAATCCTGACCAAGTGGTCTCTCCAAAAAGGAGACAGTCATACTTCAGCGATCTGACAACAGACATAAGTGATTTATATACTAAAGATCACACTATGATCTAAACACCTAAAGACAGGAGAGGTGACACTCTAGTGGAAATAAACAGACTGCAATAACTTGAAGTTTTGCAACTGATATTGCTGTTGATAATGAGGGGGGAAACTGCTTCTAAAAACATAATTGCCAAAGTACCAACAATCTTATTGATGAATGACTTTATTTTTTACACTGAAAAGGCTGATGAAAAACAATTACTAATCCTATTAAAGAAAATGCAACATCTCAATTGAAGTATGGTAACTATACTGATTAAGTATTAAAATTTCTAAAACACAACTTGAGAACATCCAGCATGCATATTTAATCTCAGTACAATGATTCAACACCAAGTATACATGTTACAAGCACCAAGGCTAGATTACAAATTATCATAGTCATCGCCGTCATCATCATCGTCATCGTCATCATCTTCACGTTTTCTTTTCAATGCATTTGACGATTCATTGGTAGTATTTTGTGATGACACCATATTAGTGGTGATAAGAATGTTTTTGGACCCAATTAATGATGGATTAATCAAAACATTCTGAACTGCTGATGCTGCAGGGATTGATGCCTTTACAGCTGGGGACTGGGTAGTGGGCATCTGCACTGTAAACCTTTGCCCTGTGAGGGACATGGGACCCCCTACTTTAGTGGTCACAGACATGGTTTGTGGGGTTGCTGTGCCAAGGGTGGGAGTACTTGGTCGGCTAGTAACTGAACCAACACTTAACCGCGGAACTGTTATTCTTCCCGCAGAAGTAGATGCCTTTTTTTGTAAAGACTTAAGTCTATAGTTCGGAGCAGTCAAGCAGTATCTATCAGGTGGCAACCTAGGGCCTGAATATGGCTTGATCAATGGCAAAGGGGTTTGATTTCTTTGCCTTGCAATATCTAATAAAAAATCTCTTGGGGGAGGAGAGGTAAAAGACTGGTCAGCACGACACTGTATTGCCAATCGCACATCATCTGCATCAACAGTAGCTTTCTTAGCATGGCTTGAGTAAATTTTTGCATCATCTAGAATTGTGGTCACATATCGGAAGGCAAACTCCAACATCTGATTTATAACTCTTGGCTCATATTCTGTAATCCCCATATCCTTCAGGATTTGTGCCATCATCTGTGCATCTTTCGGCATGCTCTTGGGAGAAGCCATCTTGCCAGACTCCATGATATCCGGTGATCAGACTTTAGATCATTTGAAAAAAATACGCACATTAGATCAAACCTGAAATAGTTACTTCAGTAGCAACTGTCAGGAACTTAAAAAATTTTTAATATGTCAAATTAAAAAATATATATTTAAGTTTTTACTATAACTGTTAAATCTTTTTAATTTTCATGAGGCACACTTTCATGTCCTTTATTTAAATTTGCTTACTTTCTATCCTGTACAAACTACAGAACATAAAGAGATGAAGATATTAAATAAGGAGATGATAAAAAATTGGGAGAAAACAAGGTAAAATATGTAAAAAGGTGTATCCCTTTAGAATATGTGGATTGCATGCAGGCAGGTAATCTAAAAGAATACCATAGGGTAGTCATATCCTACTGCCTAAATTCAAAGTAATGTCCTTCCAGTGAGATGAATATAATCACCGTCTCCATAACGATGCTTAGCACCACCCAAACCTTAATGTGTCTGCCCACCTCACAACATTCTCTTCTCCATACTCAGATTCTATCTATCCTAAGTCCAGTCTCTTCATGGAAGCCTTCCCAATTATTATACACAAGAACTGCTAGCCTATTGGGGGGTGATATAATAGTCACAATAACCAAAAGCAACATCAGATACTTATATTTTCTATTTCTATGAGTCCCTCAACACAGCATACATTCCTTAATGGCAATTTTTCTGTTTTTTGTATCCTCGGACAAGTATAGTACTAAAAGTCCATTTCCTCTTTCTCTATCTTTTAAAACAAACCCAACACTGAAGTGCCCCTTACCTTCTCGAGCTAAATCACCCACATTAATGTATTTCAGTCCTGATCTCGATGCAAGTTCCTGGCCTAGCGTGGTTTTTCCAACCCCCGGTGTACCTGTAAGACAAGCCACAGAAAAACACTGTTCATGATATAGTTATATCAGACATAAGGAGCCTATATGCTCCTAGGTTTTGAACAGCTGAAATGAAAAGTTTCCTAATTAGCAATCCTACGTGAATTAATATATATATATGACCTGATCAAAACTACCCAAAGCCAACTGGATGTAAGAATCTCACTCAGTGTATCTGATTCTATCAGGAGTGGGGCCTTGGCAATTCTGGTGTCAATTCAGACTGCTTGCCACCACCATGGAAATTCCCAGAATAAAACTAGCCATCTCAAATAAATTACCATCGTGTATTTGCTTTTGCTTTTTAAAAATTAAAAAATTGTTCATGGAAAAAATTCAGGCAGTATGAAAGACAAATCTCATTTCCACCAATTCCCTATTCTCTTCCTTAGAGGCAATCGCTGTAAACAAGTTTCCAAAATAAGTCCTATGCATACATATTTGTGTATATATACACGTGCATGTCTGTATATATGGTAGCTTATTTGTGTACATATTATACATATGGGCATACACACACCACGTTCTCCTTTTTATATAAATGACAATAGTATACATTATCCACTTTCTCTTTTTTATATATTTGTTGTATTTCAAAATAACCAAATACGTAACTTAAAGCTGTTCAGTTAAAATTATAAAACCTGATCATTAAAATGAAAGATAACAGGGATAAATCGAGTATCCATATACAAGACTGTATCATTTACCTCGAATCCACTATAATAGAACAAGTTTGATCCTGGACTCACCACTTTTTAAATAAATTGCTCACATATGGATTTTTGATAATATGGCTTAGTATTACAAAAAAGGTCACTGTTTGACTCAAACAGTTCAGATGCTGTAAAATCTACCTCTTAAATAATCTTAAAACCTAAACTGAGAGATTAATCTGCAGTTCTCAGAAACAAAGGATTTGCGCGCTGCCAACAAGCTCGTTTTGTTAAATAAAACGTTACTCCTTTTTTTCCGCAAAGAGCGTCTCAATCTTTGTCTTGCAACAATCAGCACCTACACCCATTATATTTTTCCATAAATGCCCTATCGTATTATTAATCAATAAACGTTTTCAGAGTTAAACGACAAGCAGTAATATTCTTTGAAGTCGTTATGCAGCATTTGAGCACCCAGCACATACAATAGGGGACCCGAGGATGGATCCAAGAGCCAGAAGGATCCCCACGGTCAGTCCGGGAACTTCACAGCACCTTTACATGAGAAACGATGGAGAAACGGACAGATACTCAGTAGAGGTTTTTTCTTTTTGAAAGAAAGAAGTCTCCCACGCGAACTCAACAAACGTTATGCAGCAATTAATCACCGTACGCCACAAACATACCAACCCTTTTACAGAAATCCGATTCTCAGATACAAAGAACAGCAAGGCATGGTCGAGGAGGGTCCCAGGACTAAGGCGCTTCCCATTAACAGCAGATCTACTAAGGGCCAGACACCGCCTTATACTGCCTCGCTAAAACCCCCAAGACAACTCTGCCAAATAATCAACAGCCGTTCTACAAACAAGAAGTAGATTCCGAAAGATTAGGCAATTTGCCGGAAAGGGGAGCTGGATTGGTCTACCTCTCTCCACCTCAGCAAGTCGCCTCTGACCAACAGAATTAACGTTCCCGGTCTCCTCCCCCGCCTCCCGCAACTGTCGCGGGGCCCTGACGACGGCCACACCACGCAGCCTTCGACTAGCGCCGAAGCAGAACACCGAGGGCCCTGCTCTGGCCCGGGCCAGTCCCTCCCGCCGCGCGCCCTGACCGGTAAGCAGGATGTTCGGCAGCACCATGGTCCTCGCCGCGCTGGCTCCGGACCCCGCGGCTCACGCGTCCTCCGCGCCACGGGGAGGAGCCGGAAGGAGCGGGCGGCGGCCAGCGCCGGCAACCCGGGGTCCTCGGGGGCCTGCGCGGCGCTCGCGACCCACCCCCGCCTCCTAGTCACCGACATTGGTTACCTGGCCTTCTTGAACACGCTTCCGTCGCAATGTCGAGGCCAGGACACAGGTCGGGTCCGCGCTTCGGGCCAGGCAGTGTGCTGGATGCCTAAGTTATCGCTCCTTTGGCGGCCCCCGCCCCTCGGGCTGGGTCGCGGAGGCGCCAACCAGCCTGGAAGGTCCCCGGGAGGCGGGACCGCCAAGAGGCTCGGCGCTGAGCCGGTTAGGGCTGGTGGCATCCCTTCCACCCGAGGCAGGACCCGGCTCCTCCGTTCCTCTCCGCCTACGAGGGCATGCAGCTCCCGGAAAGTAAGGCAGCCGCAGCTACCGCTGTGGTGTGTATATGTCCTAAAGAGACGAGTCCATCTCTGTCTACACGCCTTCCTGGCTCTCGTCGCTTCTCCTCCCGACCTGCCCATCTCCTTTAGGGATGAGAAGGGTGGGGGTGCAGGGTCCTGGCCGGGATCCTGGGCAGACGAGCCCCTTCCGCTCTCTGCTGATTAGCAGCATTCCGTTGGTCGAGTGACTGAGCTTCGTATCCCCTGTGCAGTATGTAGGTTGGTGGTGGGTCTGCTAGAAATATCCTTGAATGTCTCTGGTACTTCTGACGTCTCATTCAGGAACCTGGCATCATCAGGGACAGTTACTTGCTTTTTAAAAGAGGTAGTTGTCAGTTTTGTTTTCAAAGAGCAACTAGAGGCCCTGACTGTAATTACAGCCTGCGTCTTTTATTTGGACCTGCCAAATATATTTACTCAAATAGGTGTTCTGTTCACCTGTGTACTGCTTTGAACACCAAAGCAAAAGCCTCACTAATTGTGAACGATTTGTATGTGTCTGTATGCGATTTATTTTCTGGTGTGTGATGTATTTACACATTATAAATTATTTGTGCCTCTAAACTATGAAAATAAATGTGTCTGGTACACCTTCCAGTTTATATAAGTTTGTACACCTTAAAAAAACTTTCCTTCTGGTTAACTTAAAATTGGTGAATTCACTTGTATAACACTGAAGAATAATGAAAGTAAGAAATTTTTCCTAAAAGTTTCCTAGTATGTTCAAATAAAAGTTATAAAAATCTACAGTAATATTTAAAGTCTTTTGTCCAAAGTAAGAGATAAGTCTGAATTCATTGTATTGTGGGTTTTTTTAAATCTTGGAAACAAAAAACTGCAACTGTAATTTGAAATGAGGGAAATTCTAATTTTCAGTGTAAAAACTACACAAATAGAATTCTCTAATTTTTCTTAATGACCAAGGGTAGGTAAACATGTAGTTTTTCTGCTTTTTCTAATATATTACTGAGTTTATATGAATAATTTTACATTTATACCACCACAAATACATTATTTGACACAGTTATGTTATTAAAAGTAGAATTTGTTTTAGCATTTTGATTTCTTCATCTATATTTACTGTTTTCTTTCATTAGTTCTTGAATGTTTATTATGTTGTTGATTATATCAGTATATTTTAATTACAATACTTACGTTTTACAGTTTTTCTTGAGTTTTTTTTTTTTTCTCCTAGGTGAATTATACTTTAATGTACTATAGGGTGTATACTACGGATGGGAACTATTAAAGATTATAATGTCAAAAACTTTTCTTACACCAAAGGTATCTTCCAGAAAGGTATGATACACTAAAATGGCTATGTAGTAATTGCTCAAAAAGAATTATAATTTTTGTATGTGTTCTTAATGGCTTATTACTGCTATCAAAGGAATGGTGCCCAGAACCTGTTGTATTAGCGATACAAAAAATCTAGTGAATTGTGGAACAGCTGTACACTAAGAGCACAGCCTTAATTTTTAAAAAACATTTACGATTTCAGTTACAAAAAAAAAAGGCTGAAAACTCTTGAATGAAGGAGTAGTAGAAGAAAGAAAAATATATGGCTTTCAGTTGGTATTGAAGCTTAACAAACAGGCCCTGCCTCTTAGAAATGTGGTTCAGTGTGCCACTTCTCGGCAAGGTTAGGAAGTAGAATAGAATGCAAGTCAGTATCATATTCATGTGCAAGGTGGCTATTTTCCTACTGGTGGTTCTGATTTTTATCTGTTCTTAAGAAAATTATTTAACATTGCTGGGGGTTTTTTTCCAGTAAATAAAAGTCCACATTTATGTAAGAAAACTATAAAATGTATAACATGCACATCAGATTGCTATCAAAAGATTTATTGTAACAGATAATATTTTTATGGACTCTTAAAAATAGAGGAAAGGGCCCAAAATTGTAGTACAGTCTTTTGAAGAGGGAGGAATGAATTGGGTAACTATGACTAAAAATTTTTTCCAGACGTCTTCATTTCTATGCCCACTGATGATAATATTCCCAACTTTCTGCCATGAAAAGAAATGAAGTGTGACTTTGTATTCATAAAAATGCTTACAAGCTTCACCTTCCTTCTCCTGAACCTACTTTTTTTTAAATTAAGGTATCATTGAGAAACAATCTTATGAAGGATTCACATGAGCAACATTGTGGTTACTACATTCATCCATAGTATCAAGTCCTCCACACCCACCCTTTGTAGTCACTGTCCATTAGCATAGTAAGATGATATAGAGCTGCTACTTTCTCCTGAACCTACTTTTACCTCCAGCTTCTGATTCTTTTTCTCCCAGAAAGGAGCATTGTCTAATAAATGGCTCATAACTGTCTGAGTATTCTTTAAGTAAAATATCCTCATGGTTTTCCCTTGTTAGCCAGGCACAGAATTTCAAAAGCCTGATACTAAGCTGGGTTTTTCTAGACTTATACTGTTGGAATGTTAAGAAAACCCATCTTAAAAGTTTTAGTTGTTTCAAAAAACCTTTTTAATACTCCTAAATATCTTTAGTTTAAAATTCCTTAACTCATCATCCTTCTCTGTGTACATTTGAAAGGATTTTAAAGAAGAAGAAATGATGGAGGAAAATGTAGAGAGGTTAACATTTTCTACAGACCAGAAGAACATGAAGTGGAATCACTGATTTTCCTGCTCGTTATCCCAGTACTCTTTTTCTTAGACAAACCTGATAAATCATCCTCCCTGAAAAGCCTCCTACTCTTTTGTAAAAATATTAGTTGATTTATGGACTGATGAAAAATATAATAAAGTCATAATTACAAATTATTTGTAGCACTAGGATTCTTATGTACTGTATTGTCACAATATCTCAAAGCTTATAGGGATTATCTGGTTGTATGAAATGGTTCTTAGTTTGTAAATGTATTAACCTGGTCAAAGCAGAAGTTGTGCTCTTACTATTATATGTGGTTAAAGTAATATCTTTTTGTTTATTTTGTTTTGCTTTTCTTGACAGGTTATTTTATTACTTATGTTTCAGTCCTATAAATTAGTTAAAAAGAATTAGTCTACTCTCTATCCTGGGAAGCTTACAATTAGCAAAAAGAATTAGGTTTGTATTTATATTCCTTTATATGGCAACCATTATTATCATGGTCAAGTAGACAAGTATGCATTTAGACTTATTATAATAGAAAAATAACTAATACATATAGAGCTAGTTTTATTTAAAGAGCTAATTTGTGAGGTTTTTATTTTAAATGTTGCAAATATAAGAATTTTTGTTTAACATAGCTCAGTTATATAAGGAATAGATGCAAAAAATATAATAATGTTTACATGATTTCTTTCAGGTAGCAGACTGGGTAGACCCATCATTTGATGATTTGTCAGAGAATTTGGGCATCTCTACTATTACTGCCACATCATTAGGTGTGAATAACTCAAGTTATAGAAGGAAAAATGTGCCTTCCACATTAGAACGCAGCAGACTGCCGGCTAGAAAAAGAGGAAAGCTATCTTCCTCAGAACAGATTTATGGTGTAGAAATTTCAAAAGAATATCTCTCTGAAAATGAACCATGGGTGGATAAATACAAACCGGAAACTCAGGTACTAAATAGCATACAAATAAGCATATAATTTAATTTCAGGAAGGAGAAGGATGTGCATTTTCAGATTATTCATAAAAATCTTTTATGAATTTTTATGTGTAAATGAATTGAAAACAATAATTTATAGGTTTTTTTATGTTCCAAGCCTGTTTCTCAAGAGTTATTCTGAAGTTGTACTATTGGTTATTTGGTTTAGATTTAATTTAACCCCATATAGAATTGATCTTATATTTTTGCTAAATATAATACTCCTCCCTATTTATTTCCTTCCCATAATGTATTTCAGGATTTAAAAAAATTGTGTAATTCCAAACCAGCCCAAAATTTTCATACAATGGTATCAGCTTAAGAACAGAAAATTTCCATTGCAATATAAAAAATTAAGTGTAATCAAAAGGACCTTTTTAATTATTTGTTTGCTAGTTTCTTCATTAAAAATGCTTAGTGAGATTAATCTTTGCTGAGATACCAAAAGTTCTTGAGTTAAAATGTTTTATTTTAAATTTGAAATTTTTAGCATGAACTTGCTGTGCATAAAAAGAAAATTGAAGAAGTTGAAACCTGGTTAAAAACTGAAGTCTTAGAAAGGCAGCAAAAACAGGTAATTAAATAAGAAAAGTGTTTAAAAATATTTAGCATCAAAGGTTTCTCTGACTTATACTTGGTTGTAAGAAGTTAAACTTTTATTAAGATTTTATGATTATACAATTGAGATTTGTTCAAATATGTCCAGATCATCTACAGTAAAAAGCTCTCTGACCTTATTACTTCTGGCCTCACTAAAAGACTCAAGAGACTTCTGAGTTTTTCCTTTCACTTATATCTCTTTTTATCTCTTGTAAAGCACATTAAACCAGTGAGGTTACTAGTATACTTAACACTGCAAGCAGGCAAATTACATACTCATTTTGTACTAAATAAAGCCTAAAAGCAGTCATCATTCATTTTACACTGATGTTTTTTGTTTCACTTCCTAATTGCATAGTTATTCTCATCCTACAACCTAGAATATTCTCCATTTTTAAACTTACTTTGAGATTCTTCAAATGAAAATAAAATAGTAATTGAATACTCATGCATCTGTGATATGCCCATCATTTTCCCCCTCAAGTATTTAAAATTAGGAAGGTGACATTTTAGTCCTACTTTGAGAAGTTTCAATATGGCTTTTTCTTAAAAAAAATTTTCCTAATTGACTATATGTACCATTATTCTGTCTAACAAAATTAACTGTAATCCCCTAATGTTAGCTAATGTTCAGTTCATACTCAGATTTCTCCAGTTGTCCCCAAAATGTCTTTTACAGCTGGTTTGATTGTATAACAAAAGATCTAGAACAGACCCCTCACTCTCTCTCTCCAGACATTGACTTATTGAAGAGATCAGGCCAGTTGGCTTATAGAAGTCTAACATTCTAGATTTGTCAGGTTGTTTACTCCTCATGGTGATTAACTTATTCTTCTATCCTGCATTTCCTATAACCTCGAAGTTTGAATCAAGGGTTTGACTAGACTCAAACTGAACATTTTCCCAAGAATACTCTGTAAGTCATGGTGTATATTTTATATTGTATAGCATCAGAAAATTTGGTTCTCCTGTTGTCTTTATGTTAAGTTTGATGACTAGATTAAGGAGATGGTAGTCAAAAATCTTCATTGTAAATAATTTTCTCTTCAACTGGCACAGAATGTATAGGGAGATACTTTGGCAACATTTAAGTGTACCATTGCCCAGCAGTTTTTCACCTAAGTGCTTTAGTGTCCATTTTTAGCCCTTGCCTGAATCAGTTATTCTGCTAAGATATGACATGGTGATTTTAAAAAATTTATTATCATTTCTATAATTGTTAGCTGCCATTTTTCTATAAAGAAAAGTTTGCTATCACTAGCTGGGGTATTTAATTACTTATAAATACAGTTCCAGATGGAAAGATAGGGTAAGTTTTAAATCACTCCCTTTAATTTTCAACTTTGAGATGAGGATGCTGTTTTAGTTGCCTCCAGTGATAATAGATCCTCCTCTCTCTCTCTCTTTTTAGGTATTTGTTTACTTATCTTTTATTATGTTTGTTTCAGATATACAACATAGTGATTTGATAATTATATACATTACTGAAAGCTCATCGTGATAAGTGCAATTACCACCTGTCCAGTTTCTCTTTTGAATCCAGGTGGTTTCTATCTGGCTTGTGGATCTAATCATTTGGTTTAGAGTTAAGATAATCTATTCAAGATGGATTTTCAGTATTAACATTGGTATTCCTCTCTTGGCTCATAAAAATCTCATCTCTTGAGTACAGATTCTTGGGCAGTTTCCCTGAGTTATGTTTTGTTTCAATGACAGGATACAGGTAAAAATTAGCCAAGGGGACAAATGCATAGGACAGAGTCAGGGAAATTCCAAACGTGAATCTTCCAGTTGTCCTCTCTGCATGAAGTCCTGGACAGCATTACCTCCTCTTAGCACTGATGTGTAGCAGTACCCTTGCGGGATTTGTGACCAGGGAAGCTTGCCCAAGACTGGTGTCCAGAGTTTTTATTGGGGCTGGATTATGTAAACATGGTTGACTTTCCATGTGGCTGAGTCTGCAAATCTTCCAAAGTAGAGCAGGCACTTCATGGCCTAAAGACCTCACCGTAAATCATTGATAATCCAGGTGTGGTCCAAGGCCCCCAGGTAAATAAAAGCACTCTTAATCAGATAGGACATTCCTAGGGTCATCTAAAGTTCACTTTCCAGGAGTTGAGGACAAACCCCAGAACTTTCTTTGGGTACTGTTAATTCTTTATTATATAGTAACTCTATAAAATGAATGATAGTAAAAGGATGTGTTTTCAGCACGCAGAAGTCCAACAACACCTCTTATATCCAAGTTGTTCCTCACTGATTTGTTTGGTCAGCTCAGCTAATTGTGTATATTTTTCTTTTTGTTTTTTTATCCCACAAGAGACTGTTTAAAATCGAGTGTTCTGTTTTTTTTTAAGTATCATTGATACACAATCTTATATTGGTTTCAAGCATGCCACACAGTGGTTCAGAAGTTCCCATCTTATTAAATCCTCACTCCCATTAGTGCAGTTACTATCAGCCAACATACCAAGACATTACAGAATCACTGACTGTATTCTCCATGCTGCACTACCATCCCCATGACCAGCTTATATTACGATTGAGAATTTTTGTGCCCCTTTATTCCCTTCACCCTTCCCACATACCCAGCCCAACCCCTCCCCCATGGGAACCACCAGTCCTGATTGTGTATATTTTTAAGTGTTCACTGTGTTTCCTTACTTATCAGTACTTTCTTACTGTTAGCATTTATCATGTCTTAAACCTATATATGTGTTGTTATTCTACCAGTTGGATGAACTCAGCAATGTGTGTACATACATAGGTATTAGAGAAAGTATTTCTTCTTCAGTTTTAAAGTTTCTTCCCTCTAAGAAGTTGGACTTTAACCAATACTATACTTTTTATTATACAAAAACTTAAAGAATGTCAGTAACTACAAGACATTTTCATTCAAAAACATTTTAGGTAACTTCTAGATTTCTCTGTGGGCAAGCTAAAAATTTTTTTTAAATTTACTGTAAATACTTCATGCCAAGTTTAGTATTTCAGGGCAATTGCCTTCCTTAAAAATGTAGTAAAACTATTACAGTATGTACAATGAGATTAACAAAAAAAATATTTATGTGTTAGTATTCTGAGAGGAGACTAACTCCCAGTTCTTTTACTAGAAGCAAAACTTTTGCTATGTATCTCTACTCACTGTGTCAAAAACCAGACACTTAATTCTGTTACGTGAGAAAAATACATGGCTGCCCATGCTTGATCTTCCTTTTCTCTTCTTAAAGTAATTTTCTTGGAAATTGGTTCTCATTTTTTGCCTTAGGTATGTTCTGTAAAATTAATGCTAAGAACTAGCCAAAATTGTACGATTGTTCCTAAGAAAAATATAGAGTTAGGTTCCTGCAAAACCTAATGTTCCTCTGGTCACATTTATGTGAACCCATCAATATAGAACCATGTTTTATATGCATTTCTGTTCAGATAAGTATTTAATATGTATTATTGAGTCATTAACATTAAACTCAAGGCCAACAACACTATAACTCACACACATCTATTTCAAAAAGTGGAACTGGCTCTCTTCCAAGCCCAAGTACACAGGCCTTCCTTACACTACTTAATAAAGGTTAACAAGTAAGCAAGGATGATAATTTCCACCACTGGATGTAGGAAATCTTGCCTTGATTTTTTTCCCCCTGAAATCTTTTTAGCTTTAACATTTTTATCAAATTTACTGTATAAGGGAAAACAACTGGGACCTACAACCTCAAGTCTCTTTAGAGTCCTATCTCTGGTATAATGTTCTTAAAATATATTTCTTAAAGAATCTGATTTCTAAACTGAGGCCTCTCCATCAGAATATTCTGCTTTATAATATTAAAGTACATAATCCAAAGAGAGGTCTATGTTAAGATTGAATTTTATGAGTTGAGGTAACCTCTAAAAATACTTGTTTCAGATGTTACCTCCTTAGTATAGCTGAAGTTTGTTGTTTAGATTTGGCTGCTAAGTAGTCCTTCGGAGGAACATAATGCAAGAATTGAAGAATTATCAGAAGCTACACTTAAAGCCCTAAAGCTAGTTTATTCCAGCTAGCATCATTGTGAGATTTAGTCTGTTTATACCAGATATTCAGAAAATATTAATAAAAGTAAATATTTGGGAAGAAAAGCTCAAACATAATATTCTAGCATTCCAGTGATTTTTATTTTTAATTAATGTTTGTTTGTATTTTATTTTAGGGTGGATCTATTTTATTAATAACAGGTCCTCCTGGATGTGGGAAAACTACAACTATAAAAATACTATCAAAAGAACATGGTATTCAAGTACAAGAGTGGATTAATCCAGTTTTACCAGACTTCCAAAAACATGATTTCAAAGAGATAATTAATCCTGGTAAGGTCTGCTGTGAAGGTAGTAGAAATAGTGGGAAAAGTCTGTGCATAAAAGAGCTTGAAACAAATTCCCCGCCTATATACTTAAGATACCTAGAACCTTTCAGGTGTGTTTTCAAACAGAAGGTATATATTGCCATTCCTATATTAGGTTGGCATCTGCCAGCTGCTTCAAAAGCCAGAGTAGCTATCAGATCAAACTTAAATGAGTGAATTTCTTCCCATACTTCGCAGTTGCAGAGAGATGTAATTTCAGAAGGAAGGGGAGGGTGCCTCCAATAAAGGAAAATGGGATTCTTTGAGGATGAAGTCTTAACTCTTTTGTTAGATAAGCTTATCTGTTTGTATTATTTATGTACTTTTTTCCAGGCTTTGCTAGGAAATTAGACAGTATAAATAAAATTTTTTTGTTCAAATGTAGATCAAGCCATAAGAGGTGTTAAAGGAATTTGCCTCCAAACAAGAGTTCAGATCAGACTTTTGGAATCAAATAAAATTAAAGCATAAGGCAAACACTATCTTTAGAATTTGAAAGGCATTAAGACTAATACCTAAAAATAATAATACTGCCAATTTAAAGATGTGGTAAATACCTCACATATATACTTACATACTCCAGCATGGTCTTTTGTTTTTCTTAAATTTTTTATTAAGGTATTATTGATATACACTCCTATAAAGGTCTCACATGAAAAAACAATGTGGTTACTACATTTACTCATATTATCAAGTCCCCACCTATATCCCAATGCACTCACTGTCCATCAGTGCAGCAAGATGCCACAGATCCACTATGTGCCTTCTCTGTGCTACACTGTTCTCCCAGTGATCCCCCACACCATGTTTACTAAACATAATACCCCTCCATCTTCTTCTCCCTTCCTCCCCACCCATTCTCCCCAGCCCCTCCCCTTTGGTAACCACTAGTCCCTTCTTGGAGTCTCTGAGTCTGCTGCTATTTTGTTCCTTCAGTTTTGCTACATTGTTACACTCCACAAATGAGGGAAATCATTTGACACTTGTCTTTCTCCTCCCGGCTTCTTTCACGGGGCATAATATCCTCCAGCTCCAACCATGTTGCAAATGGTAGGATTTGTTTCTTACGGCTGAATAGTATTCCATTGTGAATATGTACCACATCTTTATTCATTCATCTACTGATGGACGCTCAGGTGCGTCCACATTTTGGCTATTATGAATAGTGTTGCGATAAACATAGGGATGCATATGTCTTTTTGAATCTGAGAAGTTGTATTCTTTGGGTAAATTCCAAGGAATGGGATTCCCAGGTCAAATGGTATTTCTATTTTTAGATTTTTCAGGAACCTCCATACTGCTTTCGACAATAGTTGAACTAGCTTACATTCCCATCAGCAGTGTAGGGGGGGTTCCCCTTTCTCTGCATCCTTGCCAGGATTTGTTCTTAGTCTTTTCGATGCTGGCCATTCTTACTGGTGTGAGGTGATATCTCATTGTGGTTTTAATTTGCATTTCCCTGATGATTAGTGATGTGGAGCATCCTTTCATGTGTCTGTTGGCCATCAGAATTTCTTCTTTGGAAGAGTGTCTGTTCATATCCTCTGCTCATTTTATGATCAGATCATTTACTTCTTGGGTGTTGAGACATGTGAGTTCTTTATATATTTTGGATATTACCCCCTTATTGGATGTCATTTACAAATATATTCTCCCATGCTGTAGAATGCCAATTTGTTCTGCTGATTGTGTCCTTTGCCATACAGAAACCTTTTAGTTTGATGTAGTCCCATGAGTTCATTTTTGCTTTTGTGTCCCTTTCTTGAGATGCGTTCAGGAAGAAGTTGCTCATGCTTATATTCAGATTTTTGCCTATGTTTTCTAAGAGTTTTGTGGTTTCATGACTTACATTCAGGTCTTTGATCCATTTCTAGTTTACTTTTGTGTATGGGGTTAAACAATAATCCAGTTTCATTCTCTTGTATGTAGCTGTCCAGTTTTGCCAACACGAGCTGTTGAAGAGACTGTCATTTCCCCATTGTATGTGCATGGCTCCTTTATCATATATGAATTGACCATATATGGTTGAGTTTATATCTGGGCTCTGTAGTCTGTTCCACTGGTCTGTGGGTCTGTTCTTGTGCCAGTACCAAATTGTCTTAATTACTGTGGCCTTGTAGTAGAGCTTGAAGTTGGGGAGCATAATCCCCCCAGCTTTATTCTTCCTTCTCAGGATTGCTTTGGCTATTCGGGGTCTTTTGTGGTTCCATATGAATTTCAGAATGATTTTCTCTAGTTCATTGAACAAGGCTGTTGGTATTTTGATAGGAATTGCACTGAATCTATAGATTGCTTTAGGCAGGACGGACATTTTAACAATATTAATTCTTCCTATCCATGAGCACGGGATATGTTTTCATTTATTGGTATCTTCTTTTTTTTTTGAGAGGGCATCTCTCATATTTATTGATCAAATGGTTGTTAACAACAATAAAATTCAGTATAGGGGGGTCAACGCTCAATGTACAATCATTAATCCATCTCAAGCCTAATTCTCGTCCGTCTCCAATCTTCTGAAGCATAACGAACAAGTTCTTACATGGTGAACGAATTCTTACATAGTGAATAAATTCTTACATGGTGAACAGTACAAGGGCAGTCATGACAGAAACTTTCGGTTTTGATCATGCAATATGACCTATAAACAATCAGGTCAAATATGAATATTCGTTTGATTTTTGTACTTGATTTATATGTTGATCCCACATTTCTCCTATTATTATTATTATTTTTATTTTTAATAAAATGCTGAAGTGGTAGGTAGATGCAAGATAAAGGTAGAAAACATAGTTTAGTGCTGTAAGAAGGCAAATGTAGATGATCAGATGATCAAGTGTGTGCCTATGGACTAAGTATTAATCCAGGCTAGACAAGGGCAGCAAGACATCCACGGATGCAGAAGATTTCTCTCAAAGCAGGGGGGGTGAGGTTCTGAGCCTCGCCTCTGTTGATCCCCAAATTCTCACCTGATGGCCCCCCTGCGACTGTGCCTGTCTTAGGTTGTTCCTCCCTTGAGGAATCTTACCCGTCTCTGGCTAACCAGTCATCTTCCGGGGCCATACAGGGAAATGTAAAGTTGGTAAGTGAGAGAGAAGCCATATTGTTTGCAAAGGTTAGCTTTTTACTTCTTTGCAGATTTATGCCCTGTGGCTTCTATGCCCAGCACTTGTCTTGAGGTATCTTTACCACCTGGAGGAATTATGATACTCGGTAAATTCGATATGAGGCACGAATTCTATTTAAGGGTTGTAATTAGGAAGGAAGAAGAAAAGCTATAGATGTAGCATATGAAGGAAACTTGGGAGGATTGATTATTTCTTTGACATATCTTCTTGTATAGTACCTTAAGTATGTATAGGTTTTAAACTACTAACTAATTTGCACACACATATTAACATAATAGGAATACGGTGACATAAACAAAGCGAATCTATAATTACCATCCATCTCCAGTGAAGCCAAGAAAACCATTTAGGCACCCTAGGCATTTGTGAAAATTTATCTATGATATGATGGATATTGTCCAACTGTACTTGAACCATCAGACAAATTAAAGCAGCCCATTTCTGGGATCTGTTCACATCCCATATGTTCTTTTAACCATAGATAGTCTATAGTCATGAGATTTTGGAGTGCTACAACTTGCACCCCTCCCAACTCCTGGTTGAGTTCCAACAGTACAGATCCGGTCAAATTCGTTGTCTCACTGTATGCACATGCCAGCCTAGACATCTCCCTCCTCATTCTTATGGCAAGTCCAGGAGATGGTGGGCTGGATGCAGCCACAACCGCAGCATCGTCCGGATCCCTGTGGAGGCTTTTTGATGATCATCCCCCGGCACAAGTCCTCCAGAGAGTGCTGATGCCAGAAGCTCCTCCTCATATCGTATCTTAGTTCATTTTCTGGGTAGCCAAGCTAGGCCTTGATCTTCTGCATAGAAACAAACAGACCCTTTGCCCACACTTTGACATGCCCTCTATACCACTGTGCAGAACTCATTGGAGGTCAGCACACAGTAACTGCTTTTTTTTTTTTTTTTTAATTAAGAGAAAGGAATATTATCAGAAAAGAGTACCTCCATAGCTGATCATCTGACACCCTTTAAGTGATCAACATTAAGGATATTTAAAGCATGCGTTGATCTTTGATTTACCAATAGTTTTATCCTGTTAAGGAGTAATCCCCCTTGTCTTTCTTTCTTTCTTTCTTTTTTTTTTTTTTTTAAATTTTTAATCTACACTTACATGAAGAATACTATGTTTACTATGCTCTCCCCTATATCAGGTCCCCCCTAACAACCACATTACGGTTACTGTCCATCAGCTTAGCAAAATGTTGTAGAGTCACTACCTGTCCTCTCTGTGTTGTGCAGCCCACCCTCCCCTTGCTCCCTCCCCCCCAAGCATGCTAATCTTAATACCCCCCTTCTTCTTCCCCCCCCTTATCCCTCCCTGCCCATCCATCCTCCCCAGTTCCTTTACCTTTGGTACCTGTTAGTCCATTTTTGGGTTCTGTAATTCCACTGCTGTTTTGTTCCTTCAGTTTTTCCTTTCTTCCTATACTCCTCAGGTGAGTGACATCATTTGGTATTTCTCTTTCTCCGCTTGGCTTATTTCACTGAGCATAATACTCTCCAGCTCCATCCATGTTGCTGCAAATGGTTGGATTTTTCCACTTCTTATGGCTGAGTAGTATTCCATTGTGTATATGTACCACATCTTCTTTATCCATTCATCTACCGATGGACATTTAGGTTGCTTCCAATTCTTGGCTATTGTAAATAGTGCTGCGATAAACATAGGAGTGCATCTGTCTTTCTCAAACTTGATTGCTGCGTTCTTAGGGTAAATTCCTAGGAGTGGAATTCCTGGGTCAAATGGTAGGTCTGTTTTGAGCATTTTGATGCACCTCCATACTGCTTTCCACACTGGTTGAACTAATTTACATTCCCACCAGCAGTGTAGGAGGGTTCCCCTTTCTCCACAGCCTCACCAACATTTGTTGTTGTTTGTCTTTTGGATGGCAGCTATCCTTACTGGTGTGAGGTGATACCTCATTGTAGTTTTAATTTGCATTTCTCTGATAATTAGCGATGTGGAGCATCTTTTCATGTGTCTCTTGGCCATCTGTATTTCTTTTTTAGAGAACTGTCTGTTCAGTTCCTCTGCCCATTTTTTAATTGGGTTATTTGTTTTTTGTTTGTTGAGGCGTGTGAGCTCTTTATATATTCTGGACGTCAAGCCTTTATCGGATCTGTCATTTTCAAATATATTCTCCCATACTGTAGGGTTCCTTTTTGTTCTATTGATGGTGTCTTTCGCTGTACAGAAGCTTTTCAGCTTAATGTAGTCCCACTTGCTCATTTTTGCTGTTGTTTTCCTTGCCCGGGGAGATATGTTCAAGAAGAGGTCACTCATTTTTATGTCTAAGAGGTTTTTGCCTGTGTTTTTTTCCAAGAGTTTAATGGTTTCATGCCTTACATTCAGGTCTTTGATCCATTTTGAGTTTACCTTTGTATAGGGGGTTAGACAATGGTCCAGTTTCATTCTCCTACATGTAGCTGTCCAGTTTTGCCAGCACCATCTGTTGAAGAGACTGTCATTTTGCCATTGTATGTCCATGGCTCCTTTATCAAATATTAATTGACCATATATGTTTGGGTTAATTTCTGGGGTCTCTAATCTGTTCCACTGGTCTGTGTCTCTGTTCTTGTGCCAGTACCAAATTGTCTTGATTACTATGGCTTTGTAGTAGAGCTTGAAGTTGGGGAGTGAGATCCCCCCTACTTTATTCTTCTTTTTCAGGATTGCTTTGGCTATTCGGGGTCTTTGGTGTTTCCATATGAATTTTTGAATTATTTGTTCCAATTCATTGAAGAATGTTGCTGGTAATTTGAGAGGGATTGCATCAAATCTGTATATTGCTTTGGGCAGGATGGCCATTTTGACGATATTAATTCTTCCTAGCCATGAGCAGGGGATGAGTTTCCATTTGTTAGTGTCCCCTTTAATTTCTCTTAAGAGTGACTTGTAGTTTTCAGAGTATAAGTCTTTCACTTCTTTGGTTAGGTTTATTCCTAGGTATTTTATTCTTTTTGATGCAATGGTGAATGGAATTGTTTACCTGATTTCTCTTTCTATTGATTCGTTGTTAGTGTATAGGAAAGCTACAGATTTCTGTGTGTTAATTTTGTATCCTGCAACTTTGCTGTATTCCGATATCAGTTCTAGTAGTTTTGGAGTGGAGTCTTTAGGGTTTTTTATGTACAGTATCATATCATCTGCAAATAGTGACAGTTTAACTTCTTCTTTACCAATCTGGATTCCTTGTATTTCTTTGTTTTGTCTGATTGCCGTGGCTAGGACCTCCAGTACTATGTTAAATAACAGTGGGGAGAGTGGGCATCCCTGTCTGGTTCCCGATCTCAGTGGAAATGCTTTCAGCTTCTCACTGTTCAGTATAATGCTGGCTGTGGGTTTATCATATATGGCCTTTATTATGTTGAGGTACTTGCCCTCTATTCCCATTTTGCTGAGAGTTTTTATCATGAATGGATGTTGAATTTTGTCAAATGCTTTTTCAGCATCTATGGAGATGATCATGTGGTTTTTGTCTTTCTTTTTGTTGATGTGGTGGATGATGTTGATGGATTTTTGAATGTTGTACCATCCTTGCATCCCTGGGATGAATCCCACTTGGTCATGGTGTATGATCCTTTTGATATACTGTTGAATTCTGTTTGCTAATATTTTATTGAGTATTTTTGCATCTACATTCATCAGGGATATTGGTCTGTAATTTTCTTTTTTGGTGGGGTCTTTGCCTGGTTTTGGTATTAGGGTGATGTTGGCCTCATAGAATGAGTTTGGGAGTATTCCCTCTTCTTCTATTTTGTGGAACACTTTAAGGAGAATGGGTATTATGTCTTCTCTGTGTGTCTGATAAAATACCGAGGTAAATCCGTCCGGCCCCGGGGTTTTGTTCTTGGGTAGTTTTTTGATTACCGTTTCAATTTCTTTGCTTGTAATTGGTTTGTTTAACTTTTGTGTTTCTTCCTTGGTCAGTCTTGGGAGGTTGTATTTTTCTAGGAAGTTGTCCATTTCTTCTAGGTTTTCCAGCTTGTTGGCATATAGGTTTTCATAGTAGTCTTTAATAATTCTTTGTATTTCTGTGGAGTCTGTCGTGATTTTTCCATTCTCATTTCTGATTATGTTGATTTGTGTTGACTCTCTTTTTCTCTTAATAAGTTGGCCTAGAGGCTTATCTATTTTGTTTATTTTCTCAAAGAACCAGCTCTTGGTTTCGTTGATTTTTGCTATTGTTTTATTCTTCTCAATTTTGTTTATTTCTTCTCTGATCTTTATTATGTCCCTCCTTCTGCTGACTTCAGGCCTCATTTGTTCTTCTTTTTCCAGTTTTAATAATTGTGATGTTAGACTATTCATTTGGGATTGTTCTTCCTTCTTCAAGTGTGCCTGGATTGCTATATACTTTCCTCTTAAGACTGCTTTCGCTGCATCCCACAGAAGTTGGGGCTTAGTGTTGTTGTTGTCATTTGTTTCTATATATTCCTTGATCTCTATTTTGATTTGTTCATTGATCCATTGATTATTTAGTAGCATGTTGTTAAGCCTCCATGTGTTTGTGAGCCTTTTTGTTTTCTTTGTAGAATTTATTTCTACTTTTATACCTTTGTGGTCTGAAAAATTGGTTGGTAGAATTTCAATATTTTGGAATTTACTGAGGCTCTTTTTGTGAGCTAGTATGTGGTCTATTCTGGAGAATGTTCCATGTGCACTTGAGAAGAATGTATATCCTGTTGCTTTTGGATGTAGAGTTCTATAGATGTCTATTAGGTCCATCTGTTCTAGTGTGTTGTTCAGTGCCTGTGTGTCTTTACTTATTTTCTGCCCGGTGGATCTATCCTTTGGGGTGAGTGGTGTGTTGAAGTCTCCTACAATGAATGCATTGCAGTCTATTTCCCTCTTTAGTTCTGTTAGTATTTGCTTCACATATGCTGGTGCTCCTGTATTGGGTGCATATATATTTAGAATGGTTATATCCTCTTGTTGGACTGAGCCCTTTATCATTATGTAGTGTCCTTCTTTATCTCTTGTTACTTTCTTTGTTTTGAAGTCTATTTTGTCTGATATTAGTACTGCAACCCCTGCTTTCTTCTCACTGTTGTTTGCCTGAAATATGTTTTTCCATCCCTTGACTTTTAGTCTATGCTTATCTTTGGGTTTAAGGTGAGTTTCTTGTAAGCAGCATATAGATGGGTCTTGCTTTTTTATCCATTCTATTACTCTATGTCTTTTGATTGGTACATTAAGTCCATTTACATTTAGGGTGACTATTGAGAGATATGTACTTATTGCCATTGCAGGCTTTAGATTAGTGGTTACCAAAGGTTCAGGGTTAGCCTCTTTAGTATCTTACTTCCTAACTTAGCTCGCTTATTGAGCTGTTATATACACTGTCTGGAGATTCTTTTCTTCTCTCCCTTCTTATTCCTCCTCCTCCATTCTTCATATGTTGTGTGTTTTGTTCTGTGCTCTTTTTAGGGGTGCTCCCATCTAGAGCAGTCCCTGTAGGATGCCCTGTAGAGGTGGTTTGTGGGAAGCAAATTCCCTCAGCTTTTGCTTGTCTGGGAATTGTTTAATCCCACCATCATATTTAAATGATAGTCGTGCTGGATACAGTATCCTTGGTTCAAGGCCCTTCTGTTTCATTGCATTAAGTATATCATGCCATTCTCTTCTGGCCTGTAGGGTTTCTGTTGAGAAGTCTGATGTTAGCCTGATTGGTTTTCCTTTATAGGTGACCTTTTTCTCTCTAGCTGCCTTTAAAACTCTTTCCTTGTCCTTGATCCTTGCCATTTTAATTACTATGTGTCTTGGTGTTGTCCTCCTTGGATCCTTTCTGTTGGGGGTTCTGTATAATTCCATGGTCTGTTCGATTATTTCCTCCCCCAGTTTGGGGAAGTTTTCAGCAATTATTTCTTCAAAGACACTTTCTATCCCTTTTCCTCTTTCTTCCTCTTCTGGTATCCCTATAATACGAATGTTATTCCTTTTGTATTGGTCACATATTTCTCTTAGTGTTGTTTCATTCCTGGAGATCCTTTTATCTCTCTCTATGTCAGCTTCTATACATTCCTGTTCTCTGGCTTCTATTCCTTCAATGGCCTCTTGCATCTTATCCATTCTGCTTATAAATCCTTCCAGGGATTGTTTCACTTCTGTGATCTCTTTCCTGACATCTGTGATCTCCTTCTGGACTTCATCCCACTGCTCTTGCATTTTTCTCTGCATCTCATCCCACTGCTCCTGCATTTTTCTCTGCATCTCATCCCATTGCTCTTGCATTTTTCTCTGCATCTCTGTCAGCATGTTCATGATTTTTATTTTGAATTCTTTTTCAGGAAGACTAGTTAGGTCTGTCTCCTTCTCAGGTGTTGTCTCTGTGATCTTTGTCTGCCTGTAGTTTTGTCTTTTCATGGTGATAGAGATAGTTTGCAGAGCTGGTACAAGTGACCGCTGGAAGAGCTTCCCTTCTTGTTGGTTTGTAGCCTTTTCCTGGGAGACTAGCAACCTCCAGTTGCTTGTGCTGGGCAGCTGTGCGCAGACAGGGCTTCTGCTTCCTGCCTAGTTGCTTTGGGGTTTATCTCCGCTGTTGCTGTGGGCTTGGCCTGGCTGGGGCTGTTCCTCCAAAATGGTGGAGCCCCGTTGGAGGGGGAGCGGCCAGGAGGCTATTTATCTCTGTAAGGGGTCTCTGTGCTCTCTGCTGCCCAGGGGGTTAGAGTGCCCAGAGATCCCCAGATTCACTGCCTCTGGTCTAAGTGACCTGTCCTGCCCCTTTAAGACTTCCGAAAAGCACTCTCCAAACCAAAACAACAACAGCAAGAATGAGAGAGGGAACAGAAAGAAAGAAAAAGAAAAAAAAAAAAAAAAGGAAAAAAGAAGCGATTTTTTTTTTCTTTTTTTTGTCCTCAGGTGCCGGTCCCAGGCACCCACTCACTGGTCCTGCTGCCCTGTCTCCCTAGCACCAGGGTCCCTGTCCTTTCAAGGCTTCCAAAAAGCACCCACCCACCGGTCCCGCAGGGAAGGAACGCTCGATATTCTTTGTCCTCAGGCACTGGTCCCAGGCACCCGCTCACCAGTCCCGCTGCCCTGCCTCCCTACACCGGGGTCCCTGTCCCTTTTAGGCTTCCAAAAAGCACTCGCAGAAAAGAGAAAAAAAAAGGGGGAAAAACGCGCGATTTCCTCTGTCCTCAAGTGCCGGTCTCAGGCACCTGCCCACCGGTCCCGCAGGGAAAAACGTGGGATATTCTTTGTCCTCAGGCGCCGGTCCCAGGCACCCACTCACCAGTCCCGCCACCCTGCCTCCCTAGCACTGGGGTCCCTGTCCCTATAAGGCTTCCAAAAAGCGCTCGCCAAAAAGAGAAAAAAAAAAGGGGAAAAACGCGCGATTTCCTCTGTCCTCAGGCACCGGTCTCAGGCACCCGCCCGCCGGTCCCGCAGGGAGAAACGCGGGATAGTCTTTGTCCTCAGGCACCGGTCCCAGGCACCTGCTCACCGGTCCCACCACCCTGCCTCCCTAGCAACGGGGGCCCATCCCTTTAAGGCTTCCAAAAAGCGCTCGCCAAAACAAAAAACCGCTCCGGTTTCTTTCCACCCGCCGGGAGCCGGGGGGAGGGGCGCTCGGGTCCCGCCGGGCCGGGGCTTGTATCTTACCCCCTTCGCAAGGCGCTGGGTTCTTGCACGTGTGGATGTGGTCTGGATGTTGTCCTGTGTCCTGTGGTCTCTATTTTAGGAAGATTTTTCTTTATTATATTTTCATAGCTCTATGTGTTTTTGGGAGGAGATTTCCACTGCTCTACTCACGCCGCCATCCTGGCTCCCCGGAAGCCTAGATATTTATAATGGTTATATCTTCTTGTTGAGTTGACGTCTTTATCATTATGTAATGTCCTTCTTTGTCTCTTGTGACTTTCTTTGTTTTGAGGTCTATTTTGTCTGATACAATTATGTAACTCCTGCTTTTTTCTCCCTATTAGGAGGGAAAAACTTTTTCCATCCTTTCTCTTTTAGTCTGTGTATGTCTTTGGGTTTAAAGTGAGTCTCTTGTAGGCAGCATATAGATGAGTCTTGTTTTTTTATCCATTCAGTGACTGTATCTTTTGATTGGTGCATTCAGACCATTTACATTTAGGGTGATTATCGAAAGGTATGTACTTATTGCCATTGCAGGCTTTAGATTCATGGTTACCAAAGGCTCAAGGTTAACTTCCTTCCTATCTAAGAGTCTAACTTAACTCAATGTGCTATTACAAACACAACCTAAAGGTTCTTTTGTCTCCCTCCTTTTTCTTCCTCCTCCATTCTGTGTTTATTATGTATCATATTCTGTACTCTTTGTCTATCCCTTGATTGACTTTGGGGATAGTTGATTTAATTTTGCATTTGTTTAGTAATTAACTGTTCTACTGTCTTTACTGTGGTTTTATTACCTCCGGTGACAGCTGTTAACCCTTAGGAACACTTCCATCTATAGCAATTCCTCCAAAATACACTGCAGTTTGTGGTAGGTAAATTCAGCTTTTTCTTATCTGGAAATTGTTTAATCCCTCCCTCAAATTTAAATGATAATCTTGCCAGATAAAGTATTCTTGGTTTGAGGCCCTTCTGCTTCATTGCATTAAATACAACATGCCACTCCCTTCTGGCCTGTAAGGTTTCTGCTGAGAAGTCTGATGATAGCCTGATGGGCTTTCTTTTTTATGTGATCTTATTTCTCTTTCTGGCTGCTTTTAATAGTCTGTCCTTATCCTTGATCTGCCATTTTAATTACTATATGTCTTGATGTTGTCTTCCCTGGGCCCCTTGTTTTGGGAGATCTGTGCACCTCCTTGGCCTGAGAGACTGTCTCCTTGCCCTGACTGGGGAAGTTTTCAGGAATTATCTCCTCAAAGACACTTTCTATCCCTTTTTCTCTCTGTCCTTCTTCTGGTACCCTTATAATGTGAATATTGTTCTGTTTGGATTAGTCACACAGTTCTCTCAATAATCTTTCATTCTTAAGAGATCCTTTTTTCTGTCTGTGCCTCAGCCTTTTTGTATTCCTCTTCTCTAGCTTCTGTTTCATTTTTTCCCTGTGCCTCAGCTTCTTTGTATTCCTCTTCTCTAGTTTCTCTTTAATTTATTGTCTCCTCTACTGTATCTAATCTGCTTTTAATACCCTCCATTGTGCTCTTCAACAGTTGGATCTCCGACCAGAATTCATTCTTGAATTCTTGAATATTTGTCTTTACCTCCATGAGCATGTTAATGATTTTTATTCTGTAATCACTTTCAGGAAGATTCATGAGGTCGATGTCACTTAAATCTTTCTCAGGAGTTGTATTCATAATTTTACTTTGAACCAGATTCCTTTGGCATTTCATATTTATATATTTCGCCCTCTAGTGCCTAGAAGCTCTGCTTTCTAGAGGTGCTCAGTCCCTGAAGCAATGTGGGAGGTCGCAGGGGAGTGGTTTTGGTTCCTGGGAGGAGGAAAGACCTGTTTCCTGCTTCCCGGCTTCTATGCCTGTCTCCACTGCCTGAACCAGTGGGCAGTTATAAGCCTTATACAGGTATAAGCCTCTATGCTTTGCATTTGTAGTTGCTATAGACAGGTCTTCCCTCTGGCTTGCCTAATGTGAGGGTAGAGTTTGCTGGTTTGCGAGCCATGTTTGGCTGGCTGGGAGAAAGGCGCAGCAGGCTGCATATCACGGAGGGGTTCCTTGGATCTGTGTAGCCAACCAGGGAGCTGGAGTGCCATGAAAGCTCCCAAACTGCTGGGCAGAGTGCACCCAGACAATTTTGTCTACCTGTCCTTTCTCCTGAGCAGTAAGCTCTGTGCAGTCCTTGCCCCTTTGGCAGCCCTCTTGCTAAGGGCTTCCTTATTAGGAAGCCTCTCAGATTGTCCGTCTTTCTTTTGTCCCAGAGCAGCCGGATATGGATCTCTGCTTTCCGCAAGTGGCTGGCATCTCAGTCTCTCCAGAAATTCTGCCTTTCTTAGCTTTCCAACCCCGTAATCATGAGAGTACCATACAAGTACCTTGAAATGTATGTTTGTGCTCCCAGAGCAGATCTCTGGAGTTAGTTATTCAGCAGTCCCCGGCCTCCACTCCCTCCCCGCCCCGTTTCTCTTCCTCCTGCTGGTGAGCTGGGGTGAGGGAAGGGCTTTGGTCCCAAGGGGCCATAGCTTTGGTACGTTACCCCGTTCTGTGAGGTTTATTCATTTGCTCTTTCCTTCTTGTGCAGTTTGGCACAGTCCTCTTTCCTGCTGCTCTTTCAGAATTAGTTGTATTAATTATATTTTTGTATTATATGTGGTTTTAGGAGGAAGCCTTTGTCTCACCTCTCCTGCTACCATCTTTTCAGCATGGTCATTTTTAATTTTCCTCTTTTTTTCTAATTGCTGTTATAAGTAAAGTGAAGTAGGGATAGCCAAAACTCCTAGGCTACTTTGAAATGAAAGGGTGTCTGTAGAACAGTTTATTTTAATGTGAAAAATTCCTCAGAATCCCTTCTTTGGGATCTTTAATATGCTCTGGACTTACTGTATCTTTAGTATGCATACTCTTATGCTGCTTGTATATCATGCTTCTGGAATTTTACTGCTTTCTAAACAGTAACATTACTTTAGACAGTCCAGCAGGTCTATTTATAAACTATCTTTTACATAAAACATGTCTAAAGAGAACTTCCCTTATTCCCAAGTTCACTAATTAGTTATTCTGGTTTTGTTGTTAAACATTACTATTGAAAATAATTTGTTTTTAGTCATGCCTCATTTGGTGAGTCTTCAGGCATAAGTAGTTTTACCAATTATATGAATGTTATACTCATAGCTGTTTTCCAAAGTCAAGTAACTCCATGTTACATCATTGGTATAGAAAATTACTGTAATCCATGATAACTTTTGTCCTTTGAAATGAATATCATATTTTAAATGTGAACAGTTTTGCCTAATTAGAGTCTATGGTATTGAGTTCTTCCATGTATATGTAAATGATTCATTACATATACTATATATGTATATGTATATATGTATATATATATACATATACTATATATGTATATGTATATATGTATATATGTATATATGAATATAATATTAATTACATTCATGTAATATGTATAATATAACATTTTTGTTTAGAAAACAACAGATTTGATGCTTCTGTAATTTGTTGAAATAAAAGTGTTAAATATGTTTCCTTTCAGAATCAAGCTTCCACATATTTCCCTATCAGTCTCAGATAGCAGGTTTTAAAGAGTTTCTACTAAGAGCAACAAAATATAACAAACTACAAATGTTTGGAGATGATCTGAGAACTGATAAGAAGATAATTCTGGTTGAAGTAAGGACAACTTTTGAAATCCTGCTATAACTACTAATTAAACAATTGCAAGATACATCTTATGTGATGGTGACATTAACATTATATTCCTTATAGTGGTAAATTATAACATAAAACTGTTATAACAGAAACCTAAATTATTTTTCAGTAAACTTGAATTACTAAAGGTTACTGAACTTTAAAAATGTAATGGCTTAAATGTACAAAGCAGAAGAAATGTTTGGAAAAGGACATCTTAGTGAAAATACAAAAACCAGTAGTGACCCTAAGAAATCTGATCTGAAAATTGGGTCTCCCTTTGATGCATATTACTGTTGAGGATATCAGCTGTTTCTTGTTTCCCTTAATTTCTATGAAAGTTCTGGGTACAATACATTGAATAGGTAACATTTTTTCTCTCTTGGTAATTATAAATCTAAAAATAAATTTTTATGGAAATAAAGCTGAATTAATATTTATCATGTGTTTTCAATAGGATTTACCTAACCAGTTTTATCGAGACTCTCAAGCTTTACATGAAGTTCTAAGGTGAGTTTCAGTGAGGTTTTCTAAAATTTCAAATTAAATAGCAGGTGGCTTTAATTTCAACATTGCTGTATTTTGTTGTTTTAGGAAGTATGTGCAGATTGGTCGATGTCCTCTAATATTTATCATCTCGGACAGTCTCAGTGGAGATAATAATCAAAGGTTACTGTTTCCCAGAGAAATTCAAGAAGAGTGTGCTATATCAAACATTAGGTAAGAATGAAATTTCTGCTTATAGTGTCCATATACACAGTCTATTTTTAAAGTAATTACCTAACCACTGTCTTTCTTCATAAAACTTTGACAGTTTCAACCCTGTGGCACCAACAATTATGATGAAATTTCTTAATCGAATAGTGACAATAGAAGCTAATAAGGTAAGTCTCCTAAGAACTGATTAATTTGAATCTAACATTGTAATTATAGAGACCCAAGTGTAAGTGGTATTATGTAAACTTGAGGATTTAGAGATATATTTCAGTTTTTTTAGAATTAAAAAATTTTATTATCTTTGAAAGTCATGTCATTTTAGAAAATATAAGAAATCCTGATTTAAAAAATCTTTAACCTTTTTCTATTAAAGTTAACATTCTCTTTCACATGAAGGTAAATAAATTTCCCTTTGCTTGGCTTTAAATTGAGTTTTAAATTGTGTCTATTATCAAGAAACTGTTTCGTGGCATCTAGGCACATTAGTCATCAACAGTCTGATCCATTTTTGTCCTGTTGTCAATTTTTTCTTAATGATTTTTTTAATTGTGGTAAAAACATACCATAAAATTTAGCATCTTAGATACCATTCATTTCCAGCCTTTTAGGGTATAATTGACATGTAGTAACATCATGTGAGTTTAAAGTGTGCAACATGTTCATTTGATACACTTAGTATTGCAAAATGATTACCACGACAGCTTTGCCTAATACCTCGGTCACATCACTTAATTACCATTTCTTTTTTGTGGTGAGAACATTTAAGATCTCTCTTAGCAACTTTCAAATATTTAATACAGTATTATTAACTATGTTGTCTTTAGTATTAAGTATGTAACATTGTGAAACAACTGTTGTCATTTTTAATGGATCATTTTTGCTTTCAAATCAAGATGATACTAAAATAAACTGATCGCAACTTCTACTCCCAAGCAGCATGATTCTAGGGGCCAGGGCCCTACTGCTGTAAATCAGCTAGATCTTACATGAAACATAATTTCGCATCACAGAAAGTAAGGAAATCTCCAAGGGTGAGGTTGTTTTGAGGATTAAGCAAACTAATGTAATATATAGAACATTTAGCTGAACAAATAATGACTATTAATACTGTAAAATTCAAAACAGTCTGAGTCTAAGGGAGCAGTTACTACTGGCAAAAGTATTACATCATTAATTAGTGTTTTGAGAAGATTTAGTGACACAGGAAAATACAATTTAATGTCAAGTTAAAAATAAGTTGCAAAGTTATTTGATAATGCTAACAATAGAAATGGTATCTTCAGCCCTTGATACATATCAGGCATATTATGCAAAGTATTTCTACGTATCTGATCTTATTAAATCTCTCCATAACCATACAAAATTGGTTCATTACCTGCATTTTGCAGGTAAGGAAACTGAGCTTTGGGAGGAAAATAAACCTGCATAATATCCCACAACTGTTAAGTATTAGATGGGTTTGAAGTTTTGTTCTCCAACTCACCATTCTAAAACAAAGCAAACAATTGTCAATAATAACATGCTAGAAGAAAGTATACATAAAAATGGTTAGTGTGAGTTCTGGGTGGTAGGATTATTTCTGATTTCTTGCTGTCCCTTTGAAAATAAATAGTTCTACATTCTCTGCTGTGAGCATACCTATAAATTATAGTTTTAAATATCTTACTAAACATTAAAAATAATAAAATAATCAACATATATTACTTTGCAACATTAACTCAAAACTACTTTTAGGACTGTTAACTGCAAATGGCATTTACTTTGGTAAGTTGTGGAACAGTAGTGAAAAGAGATACCATATGTTATGTAGTTAACATGCTATACCTTTAAAAGTTGACCTGCAAGAATGTTGGAACCAGTACACGTTTGATATTGTTGATATTTTACATCACAGGAGCAATAACAAAGCACAATATTCAAGTCCTTTAAAGTTTCACAAAATCAAATGTTATGATACTGTCTGGGTCTCCAGGGGTGATAATGATAGTATAGGAAGATCTAAAGAGTTTAATCTCTAGCATTCTATGCCTTCGTTAATTAAATTAAGAAAATGTATTAACATCTTAAGTGATCTCGTTAAAAGAGTGTTAAGTATCTTAAATTTTTTTTTTAGTTTATATAGATGTTTCCCTATTTCTATAGGAAATCTGACATCATGAATTATGTAATTTGTGGAAAGAACTGATCACACATTTCAGCCACATTTTCATGTTCATAGTAATTAACATCTGTGGTATTTCCTTCAACTCCAAAGGATCGTGATTTCAAATTACATTTCCTTTTTGGCGAGTAATCCATATCAAGGATTTTTCAGAAACAAGCACTCATCTCAAAATAATTTTTAAATGTATTTACAATAAAAATGAAGTTAATCTGGAAGAGAAATTCATGGACATGAGCAAGAATATTTTGTAAAAAACAAAAAGATTTGCTGTGGGGATTAGAACAAAATATAAAACTATGGAAATTACAACCATGTGGTCTTGGCACAGTAATAGGCAGAAGAACAAAATAAGACAGCACAGTAATAGATCAACACACGTAACTGGGAATTGTATATGATGGGTGTGCATTTTACATCACTTGGGAAAGTAGACTATTATGGTTAATAAGTGGTGTTGGAACAATTGGACACCCATTTAGAAAAACATAATGTTGCATCTTTATATCAGACTCTGCACAAAAATAATTCCCAGGTAATTAAAGGTTTAAATGCAAAAATCAAAATTGGAAGACTATTAGGAAAAAATACTGACTTTGGGTTGGGGGAAATTCTTCCTAAGCAAGAAACAAAAGCCTGAAAGGCATGGATTTACCTGAAAAAAAAATTGAAAAACTTAGGAAATGACAGAAGGCATGGTAAGCAAAGTTAAAAGACAAGCATAAGAATGAAAGAAAATACTTATAATTTATATAACAGGTAAAATATTAACACCTGGATATATAAAAATGTGCCCACAAAGACTAAAAACAGAAGCCAATACTTAATGAAGTACAGATGGCTAGTAAACATCAGAGAAACAGATTTCTGCCCTTCTTGTAATCACAGAAATTCATATTTAAGCCAGATACATTTGTCATGTATCTTTGCAAAAAATTTAAACTACTGATCAACAGGATTGCCAAAGATATGGAAAAGCACTCTCACATACTATTGGTAGGAAAAACAAAAGTAGCTAGTTGTTGTAGACACTTTGGAGGGCACTCTACTTCTACAGAAAGTCATGCATGTTGGCAAGTAGGGAAATTTGAAATTTCCATTGAAAAATTGGAAACAATGTCAGTCCCCCTTCATTGGGGGAAATATTAAATCATGGAATATCCATAACATTTTTTTCGTTAAATAGATTTAAAGGTATTAACACATCACAAAAGAATAGTGTAAGTAAAAACAATCAGTCAGAGAAAAATACATACATGATTCTACTTATATTTTTAAAATTAACTCTGTGTATCTATATATATACTTACAGATACTAGATATACTTAAAGATATTTGTACAAGAAATGGTCTGGAAAGGTACCAGAATGTTAACAGTTGTGACAAAGTTTAGTTCATATTCATGTGAACCATCAAATGAGTTCAACTTCAGTCATGTTGCTAATAAATCAGTAAGAGTTTCTGAGCGAGGAGAGACCAGTAAATTTTTCTTGCCTTACACTTGAACTACAAAGGGTATGATATGTGATATTTTATATATTTTTTTAATTTGCATAATTTCTTTAAAAAATATAAATGCATTTTATGTGTCTTAAATATCCATATGAAGCTTAGACTTTAAATATGAGTTGATGGAATTGTGACTTTTTAATACTCCACAGACTATTAATATGTTGAAAACCCCAGTGTAGGATTTTTCATGTAAATTTCAAAGATTTGTCAAATTTTTTTGTGTACTCAGCTTTATATTGTGTTTTGAGGTCTGTGTGTGTGTATATATATGAACATATACATGTGTGTATGCACATGCATGTATATGTTAATATGTAAACATGTAACGTGTATGTGTGTATATGTACACATGTGTTTATATAGTGAGAGAGAACTTCAAAATATAACCTACTGCAAGTCAAACAATATTTTATACCTCTTGAAATTTTACTTCAAACTGTGGTAAGTTGTTGACACTTGTACCTCATAAGCATACTGGTGGCTTTTTAGCATTCATATTTGGAAGATACTAATATACTTCCATTAAATTTAGAAAATGGGCTTTGGGGATTTTTTGTTCATTTTAGAAAATAGTTTTTAAATTTTAAATTTTCTCATTTAGAATGGAGGAAATACTACTGTCCCTGATAAAATTTCTCTGGAGTTGCTCTGTCAAGGATGTTCTGGTGATATTAGAAGTGCAATAAACAGCCTACAGTTTTCTTCTTCAAAAGGTAAGTATGGAGGATGCATTCTTATAGCATTTTATAGGTGAGACTAAGTTGCTTTTAATTGTTCATAAAATGAAATCAAACTAAATATATTCTAACTTATAATTGATAAATACCCATCTCCACTTACTACTTTATAATTGAGACAGTAGCATAGAATTATGTATGTACACATGCATATACAACCCTATGAATGAGTATGTCATACTTGAGACAAAACCTGATTCATTTATATGGTTTGGAACTTTACCATTCAAATTAATTTGGAATGACACTTCCTGGGTGAAAATCCTGGCTCTGCCACTACCAGTGATTTAATCTTACAAGAGACCTAATCTCTCTGTGCCTCTATTTTATCACCTTTTGTGTGAGAACTGGTTTCAGGGAAGAGTAAGTGAGGTAATACTTGTAGAATGTTTATTCCAGTGCTTGATACATATTAAGGGCTCAATAAATCACTAGCTGTTAATGAATTTAATAGTATTTGGCTTAGGTAGGTTTACTCTTTAACTTATTTCACAGTAATTTGTGTATATGTTTAATAAATTAATTTCCCTTTATTAATATGTAAAAAGGATATATAGCCATACTGTATTAAAAAGAGAACCCCAGGCCTGGCAGTGAGGTTACATTTTTAGCCAAATGTACATCACAGTGGTCCAACAGTCTGCCCCCACCCCTCCTCTCCCACCTACTCCCTTCCCCCTTGATAACCACTAGTCACTTCTCAGTGTCTATGAGTCTAAAGCTGTTTTGTTTCTTCTGTTTTGCTTTGTTTTTATATTCCACAAATAAGTGAAATACAGTATTTGTCTTTCTCCCCCTGGCTTATTTCACTGAGCACAACACCCTCTGGATCCATCAATGTTGTTGCAAATGGCAGAATTTTTCTTTTTATGGATGAATAATACAGTGAGTCAAATTTTTACTGCTGCACAAGTGCTCATCAGAAAATATTCAACAAGTGACCTACTTCATGCTTAACATTGAGAAATTGACCTTAAAAGCCATCATTAGAGCTCTCAAAATCCACCTGAAATCCTAGTTTCTGTCCACACATGTAACTTGTTCATTTTGTCTGCATCTTTGTTTTTCAAAGTAACTGTAGAGAAATGCAGCCTAACACAACTGAAACTAGAACTTTGCTTTTTCCTGTAAAGCATGCATGTAATTACAGGTTGGGAAGGCAAAAGGTTGCCTTTTGGGATCCTAACTGCCATTTATAACATTATTGCTCTGAGCTCAGAAATTTTAAAGGGAGGAAAATAATTTTTGAGTGGGTTAGGAACTGTGTTAGCAACTATGTTTTTTCATTTAATTTTCAAACCAGCCTAATGAGGTAGACAACATTAGGATTCAAACTCAGATCCTGTGTTCTTATTGCTAGTCCAGGCTGCTGTTCGTAAGTGACACATTCTGAGTTTTAAGCAGTAAATTTACCAATGAAATCTGTACACAGGCTCATATTCATAAATTGGAGACTGCCCAAATCAGTAGAGATGTAATAAGAGCAGCTGTTAAGCATGGATTACAGAACCAGGCTTCCTGGCTTACTAGCTGATGACCTTGAGCCCGTTATTTAACTTCTGTATCTCATTTATTTAATCTGTATATTGACCGCTAACAGAATGTTCTGAAGATTAAATTAGTTAATATATATCATGCACCAAGAAAAATACTTTGCACGTAACCATGTGAGAAATCACGGTGATATGACTGTATTAGAGAATGTCATTTGTACATGTGAAAATTTGAATGTCATAAGAGACGTTCAGATGACATTCTGTTTTAATAGAGGACTCTGACTCAGTTTATGTATTTTATAATTGTTTATTAGAAAAATATATTTAGAGTTTTTAGTGTTACTATATCTGAAATGTTCTATCTTAATTTTTGTATTTTAATATCTTAAAAATATTGTCCTTTAGGAGGAAACAATTTGTGGCCAAGGAAAAAAGGAACATCTGCCATGAAATTGGATGCTGCACTGTCAAAATCAAAACAAAGGAGAAAACCTGATAGAGGTTTTGAAAATCAAGAGGTCCAAGCTATTGGTGGCAAAGATGTTTCTCTCTTCCTCTTCAGAGCTTTGGGGAAAATACTCTATTGTAAAAGTAAGAAGACATACTTCTTTTTTAATCTGTTAGTATGAATCTGAAAACTGAAATAAAATACCACATTTTTTAAAATGTCATGTATTCTGTTACAAGAAAGAGCTAGGGCTAATACTTGAGAAACAGAGTATTTTAATTCTGGAAAAGCCACCATCCAGACATCAGAATTCTAAATTTAGTTCTTGCTGATAGTGATAGGCAATTCCGTATGTAATAGGTGACTCACATAAACTTTGTTGTTTTATTTCTCATTTTAACAGTTTGCTTAGTATTTTTGGCATCATATATATGCCTGAAGCATTGAAAAACCTTCAAGTAAGAGGTGCTATATGACTGTAAAAAATGTGTTACTTTTAATAATTCCAGAAATTTTTTTATAGGAGCATCTTTAACAGTGTTAGACTCACCACGATTGCCTTTACATTTATCAGAGCATGAACGGGATGCAATGCTTGTTCAGCCTGAGGTAAAGTCTTTAATACCACTGAGTACTATTTATAGGATATATATGATTTACATTTGTGAGCATAATACATTTGGCCACTGCATTTTTAACAAAATTATATGTGTATGCTTCTTTTTATAGGAAGTAGTAGAAATGTCACATATGCCAGGAGAATTATTTAATTTATATCTTCACCAAAACTACATAGATTTCTTCATGGAAGTGGATGATCTTGTGAGAGCCAGTGAATTTCTGAGTTTTGCAGATCTCCTCAATGGTGATTGGAATGTAAGACCATTTGACTTAAATGTATTATGGATTGTTTATGAGTATTTCTTCGAAGTTGAGAAAGTTTACTTTTAGTCCTAATTATTTGACATTATTTTATGTAACTTCTTAATAATTATGATAAAATTAATTCATCCGACCCAGTGATTGTAATGAAGCTTCAGCAGTTAATCTGATTTTCTGGTGATAATATAGCCCTAACTTTTTGTAAAGTTATTTTCTGATTAAATTAATTTTATGTATTCAGAAATTTTAAAAAGCATTGAAAAGTAGATAGAAGAGAAAGGTGTGCTTTTTTCTATACTTTTGCTAATTTAAAATTTTATTTTTTACAAATTTGAAATTATGAAAAAGTCTATATTTTTTATTTTTTTAATTTATTTTATGTTTTTTATTTTGGTATCATTAATCTACAATTACATGAGGAACATTATGTTTACTAGACTCCCCCCTTCACCAAGTCCCCCCCACATACCCCATTAGTCATTGTCCATCAGCGTAGTGAGATGCTGTAAAATCACTACTTGTCTTCTCTGTGTTGCACAGCCCTCCCCGTGCCACCCCCCCACATTATACATGCTAATCGTAAGGCCCCTTTTCTTCTTCCCGCCTTCTCCCTCCCTTCCCACCCATCCTCCACAGTCCCTTTCCCTTTGGTAACTGTTAGTCCTTTCTTGGGTTCTGTGATTCTGCTGCTGTTTTGTTCCTTCAGTTTTTCCTTTGTTCTTATACTCCACAGATGAGTGAAATCATTTGGTACTTGTCTTTCTCCACCTGTCTTATTTCACTGAGAAAAAGTCTATTTTTTTTAACATTTGAACACTGTTCTGACTAATGTAGTAGCCACTATACACATGTGGGTATTTAAATTAAATTAAATTAATAATTGAGTTCCTTGGTCACCTTAGCCACATTTCCAGCATTTGATAGCTACAGTGTGGCTATTACGTACTTTATTGAACAGCCCAGATATGAAACATTTGTATCACAGGAAGTTCTATTGGACAGTATTGTTTGATATGTTAATATTTCTCTGTTATAAATATTGAAATAGCATTAATAAAATTAGGAAAAAATAAACATTTATGATACAGTTTCTATGTTACATTTAGAGTTGCAGAATTCAGCAGATGTGTTTAATTTTTTTACATTGCTTTTTTTTATTTTGAAATTTTCCAACTTATACAATACACAAATTGAAAGAATAGTACAATGAATACCTGTATACCTTTAACTTTTGTTCACCAGTTTTTCACATTTTGCCACATTTGCTTCATCTATGTGTATTTATACACTTGTTTTGACTGAATAACTGAGAAGTAATTGCAAACACACGCCATGAGGACGTTGCTCTGTTACATCTACAATAGTGCTATCACATCTAAAAAAATGAACATTAATTCAGTAACATACTGTCCTTATTCCAATTTCCTCAGTTTCAAAAATGTATTTAAAGTTGTTTAGCCCACCACATCCAAGATCCAATCAGAGTTCACATATAGCATTTGACTGTTATATCTCTATTGAATTTGCTTTAATTGCATAGTGTATTATTTTTGTGGCTGTGGTGATGTTAAAAATAGTGAACATACAGTAACTATATATGGATAGTCTTTTTGTTTGGTGTCAGTACCAATAGTACTGCTTTATAAATCTCTTATTTTCTTTATTTCGCATCTTGTCACCTTTTTCAGACCCGCGCCTTACTCAGGGAATATAGTACATCTATAGCTACAAGAGGTGTGATACATTCCAACAAAGCCCGAGCATTTGCTCATTGCCAAGGAGGAGGATCAAGCTTTCGACCCTTGCACAAACCCCAGTGGTTTCTAATAAATAAAAAGGTAAAGTATACTTTCAACAGGTGAACTTTATGGTATGTGAATTATATCTCGATAAACCTGTTATTTTATTTTTTAAGTTGAAAAAGAAAAATGACATTTTATTCTTAGAAATAGTTGTTAAGGCCCACAATTTTCTTAGAATTATGATAACATATAAAAAGGAGTTTTCTTAAATGCTTAATCACTTAAGGAAAAACAGTCAAAATTTGAAAGCACACATTTTATTGGTTGACTATTACTGAAATTAAAGTATAATCATATTTTAGTTTCAATTGGAAATCAATCCTAGCTTTGTCCCTGACCCTCGAGACAAGTTACTTTACCTAGTATGCACGTAGTTTCCACAGCTCTAAATGTAGAGGATTGAAATAGAGGTCAGAAACAGGTGGTCCACAAATTGAATACAGCACACACAGACTTTTTTTTTAATGAATTGCCAGTTTTTAAAAATTGGTATAATAATTAAAACTCAGATGTGGATTTCTGGCTTCAAAATTTCTGGAATCTCCTAAAAAGGGAATGGTAACACTGGTCCATATATTTACATGGCAGCAATCTACTCAAGCTGAATAATATCTGCCTCTTAAAGATGGGTGCCACTGTTCCCAGCTATTCCACTGCACTGATTTATACTACCTGCCTGACTCCTATAGCATCTGAATTTGTGACCTCCTGGACTATGTCATCTCTTAAGATAATCTTCCAGTTTTAAAATCATTAGGCCAAGTATGAGCCTATAATTCATTACCAAAGGAAAGTTTTTCCAACAGATTTCTTGGAGAATTTCATGACTTTTAAGTTATTTATGTCCCTTATTAACTTATTTGCTCTTTATAGCACATATATTTATTTTGCATTATAATTACCTATGAATTACCTCTCTAAGTCTATAAGCTTCATGAAGGCAGAGATTGTTTCTCTCCTCGTCAGCCTAATACTGTGCCTATGTCAACTGAAGAAAATAAATTCTTTCATTGAGAAACAATATCCTCACATAATTTGTGATGTGTGTATGCTCATAAACAGATTTCTTGTGTTAAGTTTTCTTTCCTACTATCTTAGTCTTTTTTTTTTTTTTATATTGCTCTGATTTCAAATGTGAAGTGGTTGTGTAGTTAAAATGCTTCATTACATAATGCTGGGACATTTTAAAGGACTAATTAGATAAACTCTTAAAAGTACATTTGTAGTATATAAACTCACATACTTTGTGATACAGTAAACTTAGTTTGTCTGGGAATACATATGCATATTTTTCATTTTACTTTCTACTTTATCTTTTTTTTCTTCTGTTGCAGTATCGGGAAAATTGCCTGGCAGCAAAAGCACTGTTTTCTGACTTCTGCTTACCAGCTTTGTGCCTCCAGACTCAGCTGTTGCCCTACCTTGCTTTGCTAACCATTCCAATGAGAAATCAAGGTAATAACATGGGTTTTTATTTTCCCTAAGAAGTAGTGTTTAATACTACCTTTTTATTGGTTGACTAATTACCATATACTAGTGAGACTTGGGTTTTTCCCCTTTATTTTTTGACCCAGAATTAATACATGCTTTTTGATTAAAAAAGAAAGAAATCAGATTGTATATCAATGATAACATGATAAAAAAAATCAAATGATACAGAAGATATATAAAGTAAAAAATTGAAAGTCTTCTATAACCTCAGGTAATTCCTATTGACAGATTGGCGGTGAATTGTTCCAGGCTTTTTTCTGTTCATGTACAAATAATAGATACAAACTGTAATTAGCTTATGTCACCTAACCATAAATAGTGCCCCATACATTTTTAATTTTTATTAAAGTATCATTGATACACGATCTTATAAAGGTTTCACATGAACAGCATTGTGGTTTCAGCATTCACCCATATTATCAAGTTCTCACCCCCCATCCATCTGATAGGCAGTCACTGTCTATCAGTGTAGTAAGATGAATGGCACCCCATATTTTACAAATTACTGCCCAAGCAGCTCAAGATGCTGGAAAGTCCAAAGTGAAGGTATCAGTAGATCCAGTGTCTGGTGAGTAACTGTTTCCAGTGTGCAGATGGCAATCTTGTCCTTGTATTCTCATATGGTGCAGAGCAGAGCACGAGAGACCTCTGTTTTGGTTCCTTTTGTAAGGACTCTGATCCCATTCATGAGGGCTTCACCCTCATGACCTAATTATCCTCACAAGGCTCCACCTCCTAAAACCATTGCCTTGGGGGATCAGGGTTTCAAAATAATGAATTTGAGGTGACACATATAGTCCATTACAGTAGCAATGCTAAAGTATATTCAAATATAACTCATATATATATATTTTTTTACTTACTAATAACCAGTTTATTATAAAAGGATATAATTCAGTGAACAGCCAGATGGAATACATGCACAGGACAAGGTATGGAGAAGGGCCCGGAGCTTCCATGCCCTCTCTAGGTGCCACTCTCCCAGCATCTCCAAGTGCTCACCAACCCAGAAGCTCTCTGAACCCATTCCTATTGAGTTTTTATGGAGGCATTATTGCATAGTCATGACTGATAAGTCATTGGCCATTGATAGTTGGTTCAGCCCCCAGCCCCTCTCCCATCCCTGGAGGTCAGGGGAGCCAGACTGAGAGGTCCAACTCTCTAATCACATGGCTGGTCTTCCTGGCAATGGGCACGCATCCTTGGGTGCTGCTAGAAGTTGCATCATTAACATAACAAAAGACATCTTTGCCACTCTCACTGCTTAGGAAATTTGAAGAGTTTTAGGAGCTTTGTGCCAGAAATGGGCATAAAGACCAAACACATATTTCCTATTATAAATCACAGTATCATACAATTATATCTCAATAAAGTGGAGAAAAAGTACCACATCTGTCTTGTCATTTCTTTGCCCCAAATCCTTCATTGTCTCATTTGTCAATTGAATTAAGTTTGAATTCTTTACCCAGCATTCAATGCCCCTGTGATATCCAAATTTATGTTTCTAGCTTTATCTCCAAATAGACCCTGATTTGGAGAGACTGCAGTCCTCATTTACTGTCCCTCAGGCACCAGATATTGCCTAATTGCTTTGGCTGGTATTTTTCCGGTGAGAATATACTATTGTGCATTTGCTGCTTGTGAACAATCTTAGGCATCTTTAAAACCTCAAAAGTTTTATTCTACAAAGGCATTCAGTTCTCCTTAATAGATGTCTTTTCTGCCTTTGATTTCCCAGAGCACTTTGTCTGAACTACGTGCATGATCACTGTCATACTCTTCCCTGTATTACGGCTGTGTTCTACTTCTATCTCCTTGTTAACTTCAGTCTTCTTAGAGATGGTGCCTTTTCTTACTCATCCTGGGGCCCTAACTTATTTTGCCTTCTACACAGAGGGATGCGGTACCTATTCTCTTTGTCTTGAGTAAGGAACTGTTTTGTTTCTTTTTTCAGGGTGATAATGTGCCTAGCTAAAAATACTTTCCAAATTCCCTTGCAATCAGGTGGCCAAATGAGTCAGTCCGATGCAAATGAAAGCCGAGGGTTTCTGGTGTTTTTGATATAGGCATCACACTCCTTTCTGCTCTGTTCTTCATGCTGGGAACATGAATCTGCAGGTCATTAGGCTAGTCTTATAGCTATTAGGTAATAAGCTTCAGGGTAATGATTAACACATTGATTCTTTCATTCAACATACATTTACTGAACACCTATATAGTGCCAAGCACTATTATAGATGCTTCAAAAAGCGGCAGAGCAGAAGTGAGTCTGGATCCCAGATGGCATCATTAAACATTAAAACATAACTCATATTTTTTCAAATTTGTGTTTTTATTTAACCTTATTGATGGGTAATTTTAGTTGATTTCAGTATTACAAGCAATATCCGCTAATACTGGAACTGGTCCAAGTTTTGAGATTATAAATAATGCTAAAGAAATTAACATAACTGTGGCAGTACACACTTTCACAATTTATGTCTAGTGAAGCTGGTCTTTTTATGAACTTAGGATAGCAAATGTCTGCTTTCTTTCAATCAGTTTCATCTGTGGCTTTTAAGAGTAAAGATTATACTAATTTTTTTTAACTTTAAAAGTTGCAAGAATGGTACAGAAGAATTCTTGTGTATTTTTAACCAGGTTTCCAAATTGATCAATTTTTAGTGTATTTTTTTTTCTCTTTGTCTCTCTTCATACATGCACGTACACACATACATGTTTTTTCTGAACTATATTTAAGTAAATTAAACACATGATGCCCATTTTTAAACACTTAAGCTGTACTTGTGAAGACAAGAACATTCTCATATGTAATGACAGTATAAACATCAAAATCAGAAAATTAGTATTGATACACTACTACCATCTAATTTATAGACTCAATGCAAATTTTGCCAGTTGTCCTAATAATGTTCTTTGTAAAATAACAAAAACTTGTTCTTTCTTGTCCAGAATCCAGTGCAAGGTCATGATATATTTGGTTATTCAGTTGCCGTGTCTCTCTAGTCTACTTTGATCTGAGCAGTATCTTAGTCTTTTTCATCCATGACATTTTTGAAGCATAAAGGACAGTTACCTTGTAGGCTTTCCTTCAGTTTGGTTTGTTCTGATCCAAGGAAGACTTCTCAGTTGTCTCTTTCTGGTTCTTGCTGATGAACACTAGCTGGCTGATGTTTAGCAAAGCTGTTACTTAAAAGGAACCATTGATTTCAAGAGGGCCCTTAAGTTTGAGCTTCCCCTTACTGTGTTTCAAGTAAAGTTGGTTCCTTTGGGTACAACTTCTAAACTCTCTTTTCCTGTGGAATGCCTCTTTGCCCTCGGCAAAAATCTCTGAGCCGCTATTCTCAAAGGGTGCTCAACTGGAGGTAGTCTCAGTTTAGCTTGTTCTCTCCTAGTATGGACCCTCTGCTCTACAAATGGGGAGGGGCTATGGCCATTGCAGTTCGAGGAGGAAGCAGTATTTTTAGTCTGCTATGCCACTGGGGTAGAGCTTCCATGTTGTGGATGGAGGATGGGTTGAGATAGGGAGCCTCAAACTCTTGGCTGGCCACACTCACCAGGAGGGAGCCGTATGTTCTTGGCTGCACTCAAGTGGAATACAGTCTCCCTGAAACTGAAGAAGGAAAGGAGCAGGTCATGCCTAATATGCCACAGACTCTCGCTGTTAGATTTTTTTGAATATATTTTCTCAGTACATAAAATTTATGATGTTAAACCATTTTAAAGTATATAGATCAGTAGTGCTAAGTATATTCACCTTGTTGTGCAACTAGTCTTCAGAAATTTGTCATCTTCTGAAATTGAGACTACACACACTGAACACCAACTCTCACCTCCCAACACCACCACCACCACCTGCCTCCTATCTATGAATTTGACTACTCTAGGTACCTCACATAAGGGGATTCATACAATACTTGTCTTTTTGTGAGTGTCTTATTTCTCTTGGTTTGTCATCAAGGTGTATCCATGTTATAGTATGTGTCAGAATTTCCTTGTTAGGGTTGAAAATACTTCATTTTATATGTATACCATGTTTTGTTTACCCATTCATCTGTCAGACCGTTGTTTCCACATTTTGGCTGTTGTGAGTAATGCTGTGAACATGAGTGTACAAATAACTCTTTGAGGTCCTGCTGTCAGTCCTTTTGGGTGTGTACTCAGAAGTGGAGTTGCTGGGTCCTATAGTAATCCTGTTTTTAACTTTTGAGGAACTGCTTTACTCTTTTCCATAGCAGCTACACCATGTTATATTTCCCATCAGCAATATAATTGGAACAAGGGTTCCAATTTCTCCACATTCTTGCCAAACCTTTTTGTTTTGTGTGTCTGATTTTTTTTGGAGGGGTTTTGTTTTTAGTAGTTATCCTAAGGGGTGCACATTGGTTTTGGTTTGCATTTTCCTGATGATTGGTGATTTTGAGCAACTTTTATGTGTTGATTGGCCATTATTTATCTTCTTTGGAGAAATGTCTGTTTAAAGCTGTTTTAAAATCTCTGTTTCAGCTCAGATTTCTTTTATCCAAGATATTGGAAGGCTTCCTCTGAAGCGACACTTTGGAAGGTAAGTTTGATCATTTTAATTTTCAAAGAGCTGTTACTGAAATGTCTGCTGACTGTATTATCTATTTATTCAGTATACAATCAATGTTATTTGTAAAATCCATACATACATTTAACCCAGTGATTAAAGACCATATGACTGCATTGTAAACCTATCATTTTGTTACATGTAACAGTGTATTTTCACGAACTCACAATGGAGTATCAGACTAAATAGAATCATGGAATCACAAAGACAGAGGTATCTTCAGATTCTCTAGTTCAACAAATCTTAGATATCTGGAAACCTCTTTTCAGCTTTCCTGCCAAGAGGTGTTCTTAGCCTACGTTTGAAACCTGCAACGGTCAGGAACTATCAGAAGCACCACGTTTTTTATTTCCTTATCATAGAAAATTCAGGCAAATGAAAAAATAGACATAAATCTTTATACTAATTTTATTGCAAAATGGCTTCTGGGATAATATCAGTGATTAACACAACACCTGTATTTCTACTTAGCTTATTTGTAAGGTCAAATTATGCACTCAGGCATTTTTAAAGGATTTGAAAAGGGCTTTTTTAACCCTTTTAAACCATGTTTTAACCACTATTATTGGTTCAGCCACTTGATACGACTTGGGAGGCAGATATGTTAATGCTTATTACAGAGACTGTTATCTTTCCTTTATGAAAACCATATTCGACATTATCTTTGACCCTATTGATAGTATTGTACGTTAATATTTAGCTTAATATTCAATGTTAATATTTAATAGCTTCACAGTTTCCTATGATTAAACCTACACCTTATTTTTGTACAGTTAGCTTATTTCCAACTTTTTATTACTACAGCCTTCCTTGTAGCTAAATCATCATGCATAGCATGTACTATTTATGTAGGATGAATTCCTAGATATTGCTGGATCAATGTTTACACACCTTTTTGAGGTCTTTGTCTATTTTATGAGATTACTTTCATGAATATCTCACCAATTTTATGCCCACTTACAATGTATCAGTGTGTTCTTTTCTCCTAACTCTTGCCACCACTGGTTTTTATTATTTTAAAAGGTGTTTGCTAGTTTAAAAGATAATAGTAGCTCATTATTTTAATTTCCATTTTTAAAATTTCAAATTGGGTTGAATAATTTATTTGTAATTTTTCTATAAGTTGTTCATATTTAATGCCTATTTTTCTGTTTATTTCTTTTCTTTTTAATGTACTTTTTAATTTGTATGAACGTCTACTAAGACATTCATCAACTCACTTGTAAGGCGTAGTGATTTATTCATAGTTTGTCATTTCCCTTGTACTTTGTTTATATTGTCAAATAAACCAAAGGACCTGGCTAAACAGTGAGCACACTGATGGTAAATGAGAGACTAGAGGAGATGGTTTCATAATCATCACTCTCATGTGAGTTTAAAGGAATCCCCTCCTTTGGTTATTATTAATGCCTGCATTATGAATCTGGCAGATTGCACATGGAAGCCCTGACTGACTGGGAGCATGGAATAATAGACCCAGACAGTGGAGATGAAGCGCAGTTTAATGAAGGGCAGCCTGCAGAGGAAGCTATGAGTGAACCTACTCAAACCGCTGAACCGGGAACCTGTTCCCTTCCTTTGAGTCAGAATAGTGGGAATGAACTGCCAGCCAGTCAGCCGCAGCCCTTTTCAGCCCAGGAAGACATGGAAGAAGAAGACATGACAATAGAAGACTATGAGAGCGATGGGACATAGACACCAGCCCACCAGTCACATTGCTACCTGACAGCACCCCGCTAGTTTTATTCAGTGGTACTTGAACAGAGATTATATGCTTTCAAGAGAATTACAGCCTAATTCTTCACACTTTTAATACTTAAGCACGAGGAATTGACTCTTCTGTCATCTTGAAGTAAATAGAAGATCAAGCCTTCAAATATATCTTAATTTTTTTCTTTAGTATTTATTTAGTCTTGAGAGTGGTGTTGGAAGTGAAGGTCAGTGTGTATGAAGCATGTTTGGACATTATGCCCAACATCAGAAAATGTGAAGGAATAATTCAGAATACAGAAACTTTATGGGGTTGTGAATATGAATTATAAAAGTTCAGTATGCAACTATGAGTGTAAATAAACTTTGTGCCTTACTCAGTTTCTCTATGGTCTCCAGCTTCTCAGATGCCATTTTTATGTTGTACAGTGGAATATTTTAGGTATTTTTTTGGAAAGTATTTACATATTTATATCGAAATTAAAACGTTGAATTAATTTTTGTTTCTCATTTTAATATTTCCTAACATGTACAGCCTGCCGTGTATTATCACTGGGCATAGTACATGAAATCCCCTTCATCCAGTGCCAAACTCTTCAAAAAATAGGGAAGGAAGATGATGGCAGCGAGCAATGAGATTTCAGTCACACCCTTATTTCCCTTTCCACAGCTCCCTGTGCGGAGCCTGCTCGGTCACCGTAGCTGCGAGGGAGGCGAGGAGGTGGGGGCAGTCGGGGGCTGGAGACTGCGGGGCAGAGCCGGGCGGGGCAAACTCACCCGGCCCCGCCCCGGGGGCCCGATCCCGGTGTCGGCGCTGCGTGCGCGCTCCTCCCGGCGGCCGCGCAGGTGAGCACGCCTCGGGCGCGGAGGGGCCTGGCTCCCGGGCCAGGTGGGCGGGAGCGGAGGGGGCCGTAGGAGCCTACGGGGCCGCGGGCACGCCGCTCAGCCGCGGCACACGCTGCCGCCGAGGCCCGGCCCCGGTGCGGCAAGGGGTGAGGGCTCCCGGGAGAACGGGGCCTGGGCGGCGGGAGGGCCCCTCGCCCAGCCTGGCCACGTTCGGGGGACACAGGTGCGCGGCGAGACAGGCCCCGCCGGTCGCGAAGCCGCTGTCCTGCGGGGCCCCGGGTTCCTGTCTGTCCCGACCTAGTTCCGGCCACTTTGGGCCGGGATCTGAAAAGTCTAGAGTGGATTTTCGCTCCGAAACGCGAAGACTGAACACACCGGGCGTGGGCAGAGCGGAGGACTGAACGAGATTTGTGGGGCCAGGCGGCGAGCGGGGGACTCGGGAGAGCCCCAGGGAAGATGCTCCGTATTCCGTGGCGCTCACTCGTGGGTTAAGCTGAAACCCTCAGAGTTTCCAAACCCCTGGAAGCCTAGAAACGTCCGAAATCTGCCCCTTTCTTGGGCTTAACAAAACCTGAAGGCCTGGTAGGGCGGTGATTCTGTTCATGTGAAGGTGATCACTCTCGGTTGCTGTGACACTGCTGGGGGCACCGTTTCTCCTCCCTCCACAGGTACGGCGTTCCCGGATACGTGTTCCACGGGCTGCAGCCAGGGTCCCGAACAGAACAAAGACTCACTGTGCCTCCGCGAGCTGAATCTAGGTGATTTCTCAGTGACGCCCTGAAAGATAGGAGGGTGTCCAGATAGTTAAGATGTGATAAAAATAGAGCTGATCATTCCCTTCTAAAACATTGCTATTCCGTAATTCAAGTTTATATTTTGTGCTTTTTATTTAGACGTGGATAAGGTGGTCTAATTCAAATAAGCCACTTTTCACAGATAAAGATAAGCCCACTTTTTCACCAGTAACTTAAATTAAGCAATGGGGTATCCTTTAAATATATAGTATTTATTAGATATTGAGAGATGTCATAGATAGTAAGAGAGCTTATGTAAAACATGCTGAAGTTTACTTGTGGTGCTTGTGCTCCTTTTCTTACGAAAATGTATTTCAAAACTATAGTAATGTGCATTTCTAGAATTTAAACTTTTTAAACAAAGGGCAAAGAGACAAAAATAACTGCTAATCGCTATCATTTATAGAGCCACTTTACTTTGGGCACCATGCTGGGACTATCAGTTCATTCTCTAAAACTGGAGTGCCCCATTAGACCTGCAACATATGCCTCTTCTCCATCTCCACCGCTTCCCTGGGTGAGTGTATCTAGTCTGTGGCGGTACATACCTTTTTCATGTAGAGTGCCTACTTGGCATCACCTGGATTTCCAGCAGGTATCTCAAACTCCTAAGGCTGCTTGTCTCCAGGGCTAAACTGGAGGGGTGGAGAAATGTTGCAGGTGAAAGGATCTCTGATATCTAGCATTTGCTCTCCTATGAAAGTAATGTGTTGGCAGAGGGAGGAAGGCAAGGGGTATAAGTGAAAACTAATAATTGATAATTGGTCATAAATTGATTCTTATTTAAGCTGGTTGTTGGGTAACCTAAGGGTTTGTGTTACTATCCTTTCCACTTTTTACACTCAAAAATTAATTTAAAAATTTCAATTCCCTGTATCTAGAATTTGTCCTTATCTTGTTAGCTCCATTGCTACTACCATGGTCCATTGGATTAATTCAATCGCCTCCTAGCTAGCCTCCTCCAACCACTACTACCACCTCTTCTCCATGTCTCCTGGAGTGTACTCTCAACACAGCATCCAGAGTATTGCTGTTAAAACAAGTCAGATCATGTCAGTCCTCTACTCTCAGTCCTCCAATGGCTTTTCACCTCACTCCCAGGAAAAGCGAAAACCCTTCCCAGTGGTTTACAAGGTCCTAATGATTCACATGGTCTCAGTTCTACTGCTCACCCTTTCTGCTGCTGCCACATTGGTCTGTCTGCCTTAATGGTTCTTGAACATGCCAGGCACTCCTGCCTCAAGGCTTTTGCACTAGATACCTGCCTGGCTGCCTCCTTCTTCATTTCTATATTCAGATGTCATGTTCTCTAGGAAGACTTCCCAGGTCATTCTGTTTGACATTGTAATGCCCTGCCCACAGTGCACTCCTTTCACCTCTCTCTCATAACTTCGTTCCTTTGCATCTGGTATATTGCACTTCCCTTACCCATCATCTGTCACCCCCCACACCCCACTCTCACTGGCATTTAAGCTCCATGAAGGCAGGGATTTCCGCTGCTTGTTCACTGACACCCCTTCAGCACATCTGGTGCACTGCAAGTGCTCCATCAATGTTTGTTGAGTGTAGATCTCCATTTCACAAAAGAAAAAAAACAGAGTATTAGGAGTTTCTAAATTATTCAACATTATAAAGGTGGGATTATCACCTAAATTTTGAGGCCTTCATAGTGCCACCTACAATGCCATGTGCCCAGTGAGTCTTCAATAAATACTTACTGATAAGCAATATGAGGGGGAAATTTTCAGTGTGCCTTAAGCCTACTAGTTACATTAGCAAATAGTTTCCTTCTTTCCGTATATGTGTTCAGGTCAGTGATGTCATGAAGAACATCCAACAGGTTTAGTAAAAGTGCCCTTCTATGCTTCATTTTTTAGGTGAATCAAACCTCTTCTAAGATAAATTGTCTCCATGGTGACAGCAAATCACCTTTAGATAATTGCTCTGGAAAGAGTGATAAACGCGGCCATTGCTGCTGCTCTGTGTTGTACTTCTGAGAATCTTAACTTTTGGTGACTTTTTTTTTTCTCTGAGAATTCAGTTTTTTAAATCTAGCATCCAGTTGTTAGTATTTTAGAGTGGAAGAAGCACCCCCCTAAACTGAATTCCCTGTTTTAAGTAGGAAAAGGGCTCTTCACTCCCCGTGTTTAGCAGACTGCTTCCCCTGGGCCATTCCAGAGCAGATTCCAGGTAATAAAAGTATTTGCTGAGACATCAGAGTTTGATGTCTCAAGCTCTTACATATTTTGATTTAAATGTTTGAGGAAAGTGCTCCACTTGGAATGTGTTAGCGTCCTGTATTACTAAAATTTAGTCTCATTTTTAGTTTTTACATTTTGTTGTTTATGGGCTCATAGGTATATTGAACTTATGTTTTAATTCAGAGTTAAGATTTAAAATTTCAATTGCCCTTAAAATCACATAGAACAGTGACTGTATCCCTGGCTAAAATAATTGTTCCATATGTTTAAAATACACATATTTATGTTGTCATTTCTATATAGCATAATAATTGGACATGGTCATGTTAGTTTCCTAAATATGATCACTTGCTACTAAGTGAATAAAATCAGCACCGTTGAAAGAATGAATAACTTAGCCTAAGTGATAACTTTAACCTTGGCCACAGGTGTAAAAATCACAAATGTCGTCAAATAATGGAGGATCCAGGAATCGGGACAGGCACTACGATGAGGTCCCAGGGGACTTGCCTTGTCAAGATAGCACCGTAAGAACCCTCCAGACTCTTCACGACGGTGAGCTGGCTGTGAGTGCTGATCCTTTGCCACCACCTCCTCTCCCATTACAGCCGCCATTCGGCCCAGACTTCTACTCAAGTGACACAGAGGAACCCGCCGTAGCACCAGATCTCAAACCCATAAGGCGCTTTGTCCCTGAGTCCTGGAAGAACTTCTTCAGAGGGAAGAAAAAGGACCCTGAATGGGAAAAGCCAGTGTCTGACATCAGATACATCTCCGATGGAGTGGAGTGTTCACCTCCAGCCTCTCCAGCAAGAGCAAACCACTGTTCAACCCCAAACTCCTGCAGAGATACTTATGGAGGGTCAGAAGGACCCTTGAATTCCCAGGAAGAGGCTGAGGCAATGTTTTCCCAGGATCCCTATGGATCTCTAGGCCGACACACACAAACGGCCCGCACATACAGCGAGAAGGTGGAGGAATATAACCTGCGCTATTCCTACATGAAGTCGTGGGCAGGCCTGCTGCGGATTCTGGGTGTGGTAGAGCTGCTTTTGGGGGCCGGCGTCTTCGCATGTGTCACAGCTTACATTCACAAGGACAGCGAGTGGTATAACTTGTTTGGATATTCACAGCCCTATGGCGCAGGAGGCATTGGTGGTCTTGGCAGTATGTACGGGGGCTATTACTACAGTGGCCCCAAAACCCCTTTTGTACTTGTGGTTGCTGGATTAGCATGGATCACTACCATTATCATTCTGGTTCTTGGCATGTCCATGTATTATCGGACCATTCTTTTGGACTCTAATTGGTGGCCCCTAACTGAATTTGGAATTAACGTTGCATTGTTTATTTTGTATATGGCCGCAGCCATAGTCTATGTGAATGATACCAACCGAGGTGGACTCTGCTACTATCCATTATTTAATACGCCCATGAATGCAGTGTTCTGCCGGGTAGAAGGAGGACAGATAGCAGCGATGATCTTCCTGTTTGTCACCATGATCGTTTATCTCATTAGTGCTTTGGTTTGCCTAAAGTTATGGAGGCATGAGGCAGCTCGGCGACACAGGGAATACATGGAACAACAGGAGGTAAGGAATTTTAGTCTTTCACTTGTTTAATGTTTTTTCCTGTTACTTACTCCCTTGTCCAATATATATAGTTCTCAAAAGATTTTATACAAAGTCTTTTTTTTTTTTTAAATGATCCAAAGTTGAAGTTCTAGCTTGGGTATCTGACATTCTCTGACTGGGGTAACACACTCTGGTGTGTTACTATACTATATAACATTGCAAGTAGACACTATATTTCTGCAAAGCATAATAACATATACAGTAAAATAAATACCTCATTGTTAAGGTAAGTTTGAGAGCAATCTTGATTCCTTAGTATGGTAAGACTTAATAAAGAACCGTAATTTTTCAGTGACAGGAGGAAAGTTCTTTAAATCTGTTGAGTCCCACTTACTTTCAATGAATTAAATAAAATCAAGTAAGAATATGGTGGATCCCATTTGATTTCTTTTCTGGTATTAAGAGGGTGAGTTGCAGGGCACATACTTGCATTGAAGACTTGCCTGGGCATTTTGGTATTTCATCCCTATTTTGAGATATTAGTGTTCCAGAATTAGACAGGAGCCCTGCACTTTTTTAAGGTAGGTATCATTGATATATACTCTTATGAAGGTTTTACATGAAAAACATTGTGGTTACTACATTCACCCATATTATCAAGTCCCCCCAATACCCATTGAAATCACTGTCTATCAGTGTGGTACGATGCCACAGAGTCACTACTTGTCTTCTCTGCCTGCACTTGTTTTTATTTCTAGAATTTAACTAATGAATTATAAGAACAAGGAGGAGGAGGAGGAGAATTAATAATAATAATAATACCTAGAAGATAAAATTACATAAAAGCACTACTTAAAATTATTTTATTTGAATGGTAGCAAAAATGTTAGAATATTTCTGTTGGTTTCCATATATCCTGAAAGGAGTTAATGTTTTGCTCTCTTCTAAGGAAGAGTGTGTAGAATTTCCTATGCAACTGAAAATATCAGCTTTACCTTAAATTTTTTCTTAAATTTAAATCAACTATTCATGCATTTTTCTTTTCCCATTTTTCCAAGACTTCCTAGCTACTATACAATTGCACAGGGTATATTGGGCAAAATTATAGATAAAAACGAAATCCTGTCTTTATTCATTAAGCCTGTGTATTTCCCCACTGACCTATATGTTTTGTTTTTAAATTTTTTGCATGAATCTTATGCATAACGACAATGAAAACATGACCAACTTTATAACAAGTACCTTATATGTTATATGGAGAACCTGAGCATGTTTCAACGTAATACATATTCTCTTGTTACAAAATGCATTTATCTCACTAAAATTTGAAAAAGTTATTTCTTAAAATTTATCTCAACATGTTAAGCATATTTCATAAAATTATATCTGTGTATACAAAGAACAGTTAAACACACACTGCCTCATTATTATGTAAGTTTAATAGCAGCAGAGTTCTTAATGTCATTTCAAAATTCTATATGAATATGACTATCAACATAATACTTTCATTTCCCTTTCTCAACAAAAACTTGTTTCTCTAAGATTGCATAATTATTGATTAAACTTGAATCACCTCTGATATTGTAGGTGGTGCCTGTTTGTATGTTGCTATAACTTTCTAAAAGTTTAAAGATATAATGGCCTGTGGCTTTTTTCTGTTAATTTCATAGTGTAACTGCCCAACCTCTTTAATTGTGCAAGGCAATGGGAGACAAGAATAAATAAAATTGTTAGGTAATTCAAAGCAATTCACCTAATCGTCTCCACCATCTCCATGTTTCCAGCTCAGCTCTCTGCTCCTGACTGACAGAAAATTAGTTATTCCTCTTCCTCTGGTTCTCTGCTGACCCACTGAAAGACGGCCGAAGAGCAGGACAAACATCCGTCAAGTGACAAATTAACCTCTGTAAAACTGAGATTGGGCCATGCATGCAAATGGGTGGAAATATTTGTAGTTTTACATGCTTTCGAACAATCATTTGAACTCTTTTTTGTTCCAGATAAGTGAGCCATCACTGCCATCGAAAAGGAAAATGGTGAGAATGAAGTTGACATTTGTTAAATACTTTTCTCTCATTTGTTTATCTACAGAGTAGATTATCTGTGTTGAAAGTATATCTATTACATTGAGTTCATAATAGGACTTTTGGCCTTTTTCTAATTCTAAAAGGACCTAATTAGACAAGGGAATTTATAACTCCTTTTCATTTGGTTAGATGAAAGCTTATGCAAGTGAAGAGTTGGTTCTCCTTTATATGTCTAAAATTTGATTCTTTTTAAAGGAAGGTGATTCTTCCAAACCTCCTTCAGTCTCTTTAAAGTTCCTTGCCTTTCTTTTCTATCCTTCTCAGCTTACTTTCAGATGTCAGATTTTGCTGTTAGGAAAGAAACTATTCCAGAATTTACTAGCTGGGACAGTAGGCAATGTATTTACCCTTCCCATGGTCTCAGTTTCTTCATCTGTAAAATTGGAATAACAATAATAATTTCTACCTCACAAGTTTGCTGAGGAGATTAAGTGGGATGCTGTTAGCATAATTATTTACCTATATGTAATAATTTGATATATTTTAATCATAATTTTACTTCACTGAAAAGTTCATTTTAAATAGATTGGGCATTATTTCTTTTTTTTTTTTTTTTTGGCTTAACTTTAAGAAAAAAACTTCTTTACTTTGAAGTAATTTTAGATGGGCAGAAAAGTTGTAAATGCATGACAGAGCATTCCCATATACACTTTATCCAGCTCTCCCTATTCTTACCACCTTACATAACCACAGCTTATCTCTCAAAGCTAAGAGGTTCACATTGGGACAATGCTATTTTTTTTTATTAAAGTATCATTGATATACAATCTTATGAAGGTTTCACATGAAGAACATTGTAGTTTCAACATTCACCCGTATTATCAAGTCCTCACACCCACCATTGCATCAGTGTCCATCAGCGTAGTAAGATGCCATAGATTGGGCATTATTTCTAAGCAGGAAGTTAAGAATCTAAACATTGGATTTGTTTGTTTCTTTGAAAAGAGAGTATATTCACTTGGTTCCAAATTCAAAAAGGCCTCTAATACAAAGTCTCCTCTCACCCCTGCATGTCAGCTTCCCAGCAGTCCTGTCTGAAGGCGACCAGTGTTACCACCATCTTATGTTTCCTTTCAGAAATGTGTGCCATATATATGTATATATGGCTTTTTTCTGTTAATTTAACGGTATAACTGTCTCAAACTCTTTAACTGTGCAAGGTAATGGGAGAGAAGAATAAATAAAATCTGTAGGTAATTCAAAGCAATTTGTCTAATTGTCTCCACCATATATATATATATATATATGGTTTACTCCCAGTTTTACACAAATGGTAACATACTATGTACACTGTTATGTCTGTTAGTTTTTTCATGTAACAATACATTTCTAAGATGTTTCCCTGTTTCTATATAAAGAACTAACACATACACAGTATTGCTTTGAAGGATGTACCATAATTTATTTAACCATAAATGAACATTTAGGTTGTTTCCAATCTTTCACTATCAAAAACAAAGCTACAGTGAATAACCTTATACATATTGTATATACTTCCTTCCATATGTGTACAAGTACATCTGAAAGATAAATTCTGAGAAGCAGATTTCTGGAACAGAAGGGATGTATCATTTTTTTTTTGACTTCCAGACTGCCCAATAGAAGTTTTATCAATTTCCCTTCCCAACAGCACTCCAGGCTCCTCACACCCTGACAACACAGTGTGTTAGGGCATTTGCTGACATCTATCAACTTGATAGGTGAAAAATGGTGTCTAATATAGTTATAATTTGCATTTCTTTTATCGGGAGTGAGGTTGAGCATTTTTCATGTTATGTTTGCATTTTCTTCCCTGTCTGTTCATATCCTGCCCATATCTGGTTCATATTTTGCAGGGCTGCTGCTTTGTACATGTTCTTTGTTAATGGAATATGTTTTGCAAGTAACTTTTATGAAGTCTTTTTAACTTTATTTTCTATGTTATAACAAATGCTATTTGTTCACACTGAAATGAGGGATTTATGACGTGGATGTGTGACAGTCTATCCAAGGAATGGTGTGATTAATTCATCAGTGTCATCATTAATTCATTCACTGAACAAACATGTGCCATCTAGGCTGTGGGCCAGTGATATAAATACCACAGGGAACATCATCTCCATTTTCCAGGGGCTTACATACCTAGTAAAAAAGAAAAACACAGACAGAACGTTAGGAGAATGTGATTTTATGAGTTTGTGTGTGTCTGTGAGAGAGAAAAAAGAGCATGAGGCAGCAAGAATTCTACAACTAAACTAAATAACTTGCTTAGAGATTTGTGTTTCTCTGATATTTCCTGGGGAAACCAGTTTATGGATGATAATGTCTCAAATTCAGGCATCTCTGGGATTTGTAATTGGCCACAGTTTCTATGAGTCCGTTGCATTAAATATTTCAGACACATATATGAAGTCATCTGAATCGCAGTTGACCCGTGCTGGGGTTATATATATCCATAAATCTTTAAAAATCAAGATATATCTGGCCAGTCTTGACTGACCAGGCCTGGGACAAGTGTGGCTGGTATTAGCTGGTCTGCAGAATACTGAAGAGTTTCTCTCTCTCTCTCACAAGGCAGTGTGGACCTAGTGCTACAAACCTGTACATTTTAAGCAATGTTCATAGAATTAGAGCAATAATTTGTGTGTGTGTGGCTTTTTGTTTCTTTTTATTGTACTTCACTTTAGCTTCCTGATTCCCTTGTATTTTAGGTTTAAATGTTCATTTATTCAGCATTTATTGCTGTCAGGATACATTTGATTAGACTCATTCTAACTCAGTGGTACTAAACATCAGAGTAATCTAAATGGATGCTCACTCCAGGCTGTCTAAAATGAACATATCAGATACACCTGAAACTGATAATAGTGGTTGCCTTTAGAAGGGCAACTGGCTGAGGGGCAACAGGGAAGGAAGGAGAGATACCATTGCCAGTTGTCTCGTTCAGGATCACCAGGATTGCCTTAACCCCTGGTAAATCCTACCCCTTCAGAGGTACTGAGTGGAAACCTTGGTCAGGAATGACTGCCATTGCTACATCACAGCCCAGTAGGAGTCCTAAAGGAATGTCCACTGCATGGAAAATATCAAGTTTAAAAAGACTTTGGTTTAGAGTATGGATCAGGATTAGAAAGAGTGTTTAAAATGGAAAAGGGACCTAAAAACTTATAGATGAGGGAATTCAGTTTCTAAAAGTTACACTCTTAACAGATGATATCATAATCTGGTATCAGGGTTAGCAAGTCAGAGTGCTACTGTGAAGAAGTATTTTTCAGACTATCCTTGGGAACATGAGAGAAGAATTTATTTGCCTTGTGGGGTTAAAGCTGGTGTGCACGTCGCATATGTTGATTGCTCACACCAGGATGGACAAGGCTTTTACCAAGTGGCGGCGTGGCCATGATGTGGCAGTGGTGGTCATTCTTGGCCAGGGCATGGGTTTCCTGGTGAAGTGGTGAGATTCACCGATGGGATTAAGTGCAGAGAAGAGCTGACCTGAATGGTGTGGTTGAATTGGAGGAAGTTGCCTCAGATGATAAGGTGGTCAGCATCATTGTTTGGTCAGAGTGTGGCTGCCACAGGCCCCGCAAGTGGGGGCAGGATAAGGAAGCTCGGTTGGAGAGCTCCAGAGTACCTATTTCAGGCTGCCCTAGAAAGCAGGTGCCCAGCATGTTCAGATGGCAGTGTGGGGTCCCAGATCCTGAGAGGGCCTGAAATGGTCAGGAATAACTTAACTAGAGTTGGAACCCTCATTCCAGGACTCCTTTAAAAACCATAGCAATCCAATTAACTTCTGCTCTTTCAAGGTATGGGAGTTGAATGTAAGAGCATCCCTTCAAAGGCCTCATTGCCTGGGAGATGGGTCACTGGACCAACATATTTAGGTATATTCTAGAAACAGACCACTGAGAAAGGGAATCTCGGGGAGGGGTATAAAAAAAGGGAATCTCATGGCTTAATTGAGGAATTTTTATTGACTTATCAACAAGAAACTTTATAGAAAAGATTAGATCTCCAGTTTCTCATTGGGGATGGTTTTCACCTACTCCCCCTTCCTTGTTCTTAGGAGGGAAGAATTGTCAGACTACCACAGGAGATGCAGTGAAGTGTGATGAAAAGAAAATAAACTTTGGAATCAGGCAAATCCGAATTTGAGTACTACAAGCTCTGTGATTCTGGGGAAATTACTTACCTCTCTGAACTTAAGTTGCCTGTCCCTTGTTTGGAACTATCTGCTAGGCTGTCCCTTCTTATTTTGTATTTTAAAAAATACAGTTTTTAAAAAGCAAATAAGACCATCTTAAAAAGAAATAATATACAGACATAAACTAAGATCAAACAGAGACAAAAACTAATTCTAATAAATCCCTAAGTAATGAGCATATTTCTTTTCTGAGCCAGGAAAGTCAAAGTGCAGTCTGGGCATCAAAAGTGATGGTGTGGGTTGGGATCTGGGGTCTGTGCTTCATTACGTTATATGTTCAGAGGGACAGAGAATCAGAAATTGACAAATGCACCCTGAAACACATATCTAGCTCTCCTGTTTCTAACTTGACAGCATATTCATTCAGCCCATGTTTCAATTTGAAAGCCTTAGTAATTATATCCACAGCATTATTTAATGACTTCTCTCCTGCTGCACAATAAAGCACTTCTACTAGTTGCTGACAAGAGTAGATTTGCTAGAAGCGAAGGAAGGTTGCGTGATGTCTGGGGCCTTGGGTTTGTGACCAGGAGCACCGTCTGAGAGTGGTATGACCCAGGGTTGGAGCCTGGCTCGCCCTTCCTGTGGAAGCCTAAGGGGTTTTGGTTCTTTGTCTCAAGTCTAGTGTCAGATTTTGTTTTTCCCTGTAAGGTTTTCTGAATTGATGGTGAGTGAGGTTCATCCAAAAAGAGTCTAAGAAAATGTTAAGAGCAGAAAAATAAAAATTTAAAGCAGATGAAGTAGGCTGTGTGGAAACATTCTGACTTCTGAATACTCCCTCACTATATTAAAAGGTAAATATTGGGATTAGGGATGGGCAAATAGGGAAAATGAATAGTTCCTTCTTGAAAAAACTTTAGGGGAAAAAAACTTTGTATGGACTCTCCTGCCTGTGTGATACCTGGGCAGAATTAATGAATTTGACCAGAAATCTGAGCTTGCCAGCTTGAGGGTCACATGTCCGCAGCAGCTTCCTCTGCCAGCTGCGGGAGAAATGGGCTGTTAAATGGTTGTTTAAAATGGTTGCTAAAGAGGGATGTCGTGAAATAGAAATCCATTTATTTAAGCCAAAATAGTTTCCCATGATTTTAATGCCACTATCCATTTTCAAGATTGAAACACATAGGAGGAATTCATCAGGATGAAGAAACAGCGTCCTCACCAGCAGAGAACGAAAAATAGACACTAACCACCATATAACATCTTCCTGAAAATACTCTCATTTAATCTTGTTTCCTTGGGAATTCCTTACTGTTTTGCGCCCAGTGGCTGAGGAGCTCCTGCCTCTTGCTGGTTCCCCTTCCACCAAGTGCCCTGGATGCAGGTCCCTCTTCATAATCTTCCCTGGGGTCGGTTAGCAGCCTCCACAAGCTGTGCTATCCGAGGAGTCAAGAGCTGGTGGCTGTTAGAATGAGCTAAAACCAGACCCTAAACGCAGCTTTAGAGATAGGAAATCAGGAAACAAAGGGCTTTTAAAGCTGCTGGCAAGGTAAAGAGCAAAGTTTTAGGATTCTGCTCTGTATTTTGTTGTCGGTGAAGTAGGGGCCCTTCCAAGCCATTCTCCATTTTGTTCAGCAAGTTTAGCTCTGCAAGTGTGTTCTAAGGCCCAAGGCATCGGTGGAGAGGAACCTGTTGCTCGTAGAGGAACCCATGTGCCCGAGCACAGGCGAACTTTCTCTGGCTCTGTGGAATACCTGCCCTGCCTGTCACAATTCATTTCCAGTATGCTACCAAGACTTGAGGAAACTTTACGATTAAGTGATACACATTTAAGTGAACCTTTCTTATATTACTCATTTAAAATATCAATGAGCCAAAAGTTACGGGTTTTAGTCATGGCCTTTCCACCTCATAGCTGTGAGACTGGAGAATTCACATAACATCTCAGAAACCCTGCTCCTCTATGTGTGGCAGGGGAACCCCTCTCCTGGCTTCCAGCAGCCTCACCAACATGGTGGTGGTCTGGGCATGCCCAGGGGCGTCCCCAGCAGCCTTATCCTGTCCCCCGAGCTGCACATCCAGCATAGCCACACTTTCTAGAGTGAGTCCCCTGGGCCTTCTGCTCCCACTTTGTCCCCTTCTGTTGGCTATTTGAGCTCCTAAGGCCTGTCCCCTGATACTTCTTTCCTGAGCCATCTCACTCTGTGTTCTTTTCACCTCTTTGGAATGCACCAGTTTTTATTAAAAAGACCTCTAGGAGTTCTCCCGTTTAGAAACCAGGGTGACTTAGCCCACCACCTCCAGGATGCTAGCCCTCTTCAGAGAATCACAGGTAAAAAATACTTGGGCAAGTGAGACCTCCACCCCTTTCCTCTGGATTTGCTTGCTCTCTTTTTCAGATAATGAACACTATTCACTGGCTACTTTGCGATTGATTTATCTCTAGTTTCAGTGTCATTTTTTTTCTTTTTCCATTTAAGGACACTCATTATATTTTTACCCCTGATTACAGTTTGTTGGGATATAAAACCTCAATAAAATACATCAGACCCCACATTTGACACGTCCTCATTCAATTTTGACATATACATGGCTGGAGCCAGAGGGTGTTTAGCCTGTTTTATACCCCCATGTCTCAGTGTGATTCTCTTTAGCCATTACAGAAACCTTCAGAACAGCCTCGTGACTATAAAATGTAATTCTGAAGTGTAACAGTAATTGCTGTCCACTTTTCTCCTCCATTTTCTTCTAAGAGTAAATTCATTTTTTTCCCCTTCTGCCTCTGCTTATAAATAAATTCTCTTTTTCTCCCTAACTATAGTGTGAAATGGCCAGCTGTGATGACCGACAGAGAGACCAAGAAGTTAATTTCAAAGAATTGAGAGCAACAAGAATGAAACCTGAACTACTGAGTGGGCACATCCCCCGGGGCCACATCCCTAAACCTATCGTGATGCCCGACTATGTGGCGTGAGTATCTTTCTAAATCCTCCTTCAAGGTAGAAATTGAGAGGTTCCATTTTGGACTTTTCGTTTTTCAGTTTGTCTCCAAATTAATACTCTGCTTGAAACCATTTGTATTTGAACAGCTGTTTGTTACGTGGGAGGTAGTGTATAGAATTGAAGGTACAGTGTGGTCAGTGAGGAATAAGTTAACCTGATTTTCCATTTAGCTTGTATTAGTGGAAAAGTTATAACTTTTTTCCCTTTTAGGAAATACCCGATGATTCAGACCGATGATGAACGAGAACGCTATAAAGCTGTGTTCCAAGACCAGTTTTCAGAGTACAAAGAGCTGTCGACTGAAGTTCAGACCGTCTTGAGGAAGCTTGATGAGCTGGATGCAGTGATGAGCAGGTTGCCACATCGTTCAGATAACCTACAGGTCAGTGCCTGCAGCTGCTTAGGAGGTGCATTGATAGAGGAAGGAGAAAATCTGACCTTTTTTGAAATGTAAAGAAGCAATCACCTTCTACATCTGCTGTCTGTGTCTAGGAAAGTCATTTGAGATCTTCAAGGTGACTAGTCAAGATTGCAATCCAAATCATGTCATTTGCCTTCAGTCATTAATCAGTATTTTATTTTCTTATTTTAGTAAAATATAAATGTGTTTAAGATACATACTGAGTCAGTCAGGGTCTCTAAGGAAACACGTGGCACACTCACACTAAGGTAATTTGAGAGAGGTTTATTCACAAAGGGGTGGGCGGGATGTAGGGAGCCGCCAGGGGCTGTGCGTTCTCTCACACGTGGTAAGTCACCAGCCCAGGTGCCCAGAGCACAGTGGGGAAGCATGGGGAGTGGGCTGGAGCTGCGAAGGCAAGCTGCTGGGTTTATCTGCCAGACTGATTGTGGAGAGAGGAAAACCAAGGTGCAGATGGCAGTCTCAGGGGACTCAAGCATTTTCTATAATGTTCTCTCTCTCTCCTTTTTTTCCCCACATATTTTTAATATCTCTGAAATGCCCTAATAATTGGTGGCATTTTTTGTCAGACATACATTTTTTATTGAGATGTAATTCACATACCATAAAATTCATGCGTTTTAAGTGTACAATTTAGTGGATTTTAGTATATTCACAAAGTTGTAATGTTAACCATTACCCTCTCTATTGCTTGCCAGCTGTCTGAAAGACTTAAGTTTCTGTATCAGAAGAATGGAAATAATAATCATTAATTACCCCATAAGGTTGTAAGAAGGTTCACTTATTTGAAATGATCCATATCAGCCCACAAAGAAACTCCATGCCCATTAGCAGTCATTCTCCATTCCCACCTCTCTCCAACCCCTGACAGCTACTAATGTACTTTGTATGTGTATGGATTCGCTTACTGTGAACATTTCATACAAATGCAATGGTAAGTATGTGGCCTTAATGTGTCTGGCTTCTTTCACTTGGCAGAATTTCTTCAAGGTTCATCTATTTTGTATCAAGAATCAGCACCTCATTCCTTTTTTGTGCTGGAGTAATAATATTGCATTGTATGAATATAACACACTTTGTTTATCTGTTCATCCAAAAGGACATTTGGGTTTCCACATTTGGCTGTTATGAATAATGCTTCTCTGAACGTAGGTGCATAGTACCATATCCTTTTTAAAGAAGACATATAAATCTATTACTTATGTAATTAAAATTTTAAAAACTCATATAGTATTTTTTTACCAAATGTCAAACAAATTAATGTATATATATATAATATATACACACATTGTATTCTCCTCCTAAGACCCGTATTAGCTGGACATCTTTGTTTTGGCCACAGACTTGTAAGTGTACGTTTAGATCAGTTGTATTTATGAGCATCTAAGCCAAGTGTGTAGAATAGTGACATTTTCCTAATCCTGGAGTAATCGAGTAGTGTTAGCTAAGAGACGCTAGTACAAGGAAGCAGGAAAATCCAGCAAATACTGCAGGTCAAGGGTCAGTAGTACCATTCAGAAAACAAGCAAGGTCCACAGGTCCAAGCAGGGCAGCCAAGTTTAGAGGCCCTCAAGGGCGTGCAGGCAGGAAGGGGCAGGCCCCTGGAATCTGAATCAGCACAGGTTGGGAAGAGCAAGCTGCTTGACAGACATGATGCAGAGAAACTCAACCGTGAGGTGTAGTCTTTGAGCCAAGACCCAGTGGTCTCTGGTTTGTAGGATTTGTATGAATGGGCAAGAACTCAGGCCTGGGGGTTGCAGCTGGCAGGTGAGAGGGTCCTGATCCCTGTAGGAGCCGAGAGACTGGGTCCTCCATGATATTTCCACATAATATCGGCAGTAGTCATTTCCTCTGGTTTTTAACATGGCACAGCAAGAAAGTAGCCAAATGATAGGGCCACAGTTAGATGTGATGTCTCCTCCAGTCCTTATCTAAAGTAGAAACATAATTGTATCATGAAGTTACCTTCCCATTGGCCACAGGCTGAACTTTGCTGTGGGCAGCAAGGCTCCTTCATTCCCAGCACATCCTGAGGCAGGTGTTTCAGAGCCAGTGGGCCTGTTTGGAGGTGTGGGTTCCCTCACAAACCTGGCTGTGCACCCTTGAAAAAGTAAACAATCACATGACTTTACTAAGCCCATAAAGTAGGATTATTGCTCAAAATAAAGCGTCTGATCTGACCCTCTTAAATTCGGTTTCTCTGATGACTGTGGGATAGGTTTTACAGCTCTCATCTCTGCTGTGCCTCCAGCACAGCACCCTGGCCCCACCCAGGCAGCTAGTTTAACCCCATCCAGGACCTGTTAATACAATGACAATCGAATTACCAAGTTCATCTCACTGCTGGCAAGCAGTCAAGACAAATGAAACTCATGATCTCAGTATGTAAAAGACACTGAAGAATTAAAATGTATTGGGAAAGGCTGTGGGTAAGTGATGGCAGATGTTCTCAGGGAGGCTTTTAAAACTATAAATTATAACACTTTATTTTTTATGTATTAGGTTTACGGTGCCTGACAATGGCTAAAGCATAGATTTACATTGCTCTAGTAATCTAATCCCTTTGGATAGACTGTCTTGATTCCTTAACAAAGTTCATATTTATTATAGAACTTAGAATAAAGTTAGAAGGAACCTTATATAAGCTATTTTGCAAAGTTTAATAATCTCAACCTCTCAATCCCAGTATTTAATAACTTGAAAAAGAACTTTTAAGAGAGGATGAGAGTGATAATAATAGCTGATGTGGTTATTATGTGGATCTTTATATGGATCATTTCAAATAAGTGAACCTTCTTACAACCTTATGGGGTAATTAATGATTATTATTTCCATTCTTCTGATACAGAAACTTAAGTCTTTCAGACAGCTGGCAAGCAATAGCATTGGACTCAGTTCTGGTTTCATGCATGTAGGGGCCTTTCTCTCCCTGGATCCTTGTGCCTGGAAGATAGTAAGCCCTCAATTATTTGTTCAGTGAATTGAATTTTCTGTGTGAATGTTCTCATTATGGTCTTAGGTAAAAAACTTTTCTGTTCTGATTGCCATTGTCCTTTGAAGCATTCTGAGATATAAGTTGACTAAATAAATTGTTTTGTTTAAGTATACATTATCTTATTTTTAGGAACATGAGAGAATTTCAAGAATTCATGAAGAGTTTAAGAAAAAAAAGAATGTGAGTAAAACCATTTTCTTCAAAGTATATTCTTTTCCAGGTACAATGGTGGCAATAGACACTTTAGATTCTTTTAACTAAAGGAGTTCTTTTTTTGTATTTCTTAAGATGTTACTTGTTACGGAGCATGGGTGGGTGCTAGATGCCTTTTCTTCACATCTCTGTCCTGAAGACATTCTGCTGTCCTGGCTTAGCAACTCAGGGAAATCAGCATGCACATAAACCTCTTCACCCATGTTTCTTTCAAAAAGATTAAGTTATTTTACATGTTTCTAACTCCCTTCCTACTTAATTGCACACAGATCAGTAGAGGCTGGAGAGAACTTTCATTAGCCTTTTCTATACTTGCTATTTACTTTTGTATGCATTTTAAGCTACTAAAGTTAAAGGTACCTCAGCTCTCTACCTCTCACTCTCATCTGCTATGAACCTAAAACTGTTCTAAAAAAATTAAGTCTACAGAACAAAAAATTCATAATTAAAAGTGAATCTGGACTGACATACAATGAAGGGTTGGCAAGAATTATCTCTAGTAATAAAAATAGTATTCTTACATTCTTTAAAAAAAGTAATGAGCTTAACTGTTAGTAGGCAGACTTTGAAATCTGCTGTAGGAGAATCTGCTAGGAAGGGTCATGTTCTGGGTGATAATGTGTGTTTCTCTGTTCTTTGCTGAGGAAACAAGAGACTGAAATAATAGCTATTTTTCTTTTCCAGGATCCTACATTTCTGGAAAAAAAAGAACGCTGTGATTATCTAAAGAATAAACTTTCTCACATAAAGCAAAGAATTCAAGAATACGATAAAATAATGAATTGGGATGTTCAAGGTTATTCTTAAACCTTATTCGAAACCACTTTTTTTATATCAAACTTAATATTTATTCACTATTTTTTATGTTCATCTCTATGATAAAGAAGCAGTTACTTCCTGAATCAGATGGTAGTCATTTAGCTGATATGCAGTGTTAAAACTATATGATTTCACTTCAGACATTTCAAAACAAATTCAAACTTCTAAGGGCCTTTACTGAGAACAGAAGTCCTGGATTCGTCTGTGTACAGTTCATTTTTATCTTGTTAAAATTAAAAGTGATTCAGAGATCATATCCTGACATTCTCATAAGCTGGAGGAATGTCCATTCTGGTGCTGCTTTTTCCTAGAACTCAGGCCAGTTCGAGGATTTTTATAGGACAAATGTCTCTTCCTAGCCAAAGGTGTCATCTCTTCCCTTAAAAGGGGTTTGAGTCCGAGATCAGCGTTTTGAAGCCTTATGATCTTGGGCACTGTGCTTTATCCCTCTGGGCCTGTTCCCTCATCTGTAAAATGGAGCTAATCATAGTACTTACCTCACTGGGTTGATGACAATCAAGTTAGTTAATGTTTGTAAAGCATTCAGAGCAGAACCTGGCACATTATAAGTACTACATTAGTGTTTGTGAAATGAATAAACTACCTAGAATAAATCTCAAAGAAAGGTCCTTAATGAGCAAAACTTAACTAACCTAAAGGCCGTGTGTCCTGTGACGTCATTTTTATTCTGTTAATAACTCTTATCACATGTAGCCTTAAGCAGATGCTTCCCTGTGGCTCTGTGCCCATTGGAGGCCAATGCAGCCTTCCTATCTTTAATCAGCATCTCTGCACATATCTTCACATCTCCACAGCCCAGCTAATCCTTTAAACATTGAATAGAAGGAGTGTGTGAATATTGTTACCTTTTCTATCCTGTTTGGTTGTCCAGCCTAAGGCCTCATGATGTTACATTTTAGAATCTCCCTTTGATTTATTGGGATATTGCATCTTCCCAAGAATTATCTTAGCTTTGGGCTTTATTCATGAAAAATGTTTTATTTTTGTTAGTATGAACAATGGACTGCTGAAAATGTTTAAAAAAATCATTGCTGTTAGATCCTGTTCAGCAGCATTTATTTTATAATTTCCCAAATATAGAAAATTTCTGCTTAATATACCTGCCATTTAAACACTTAATGTTCAAAGGATTTCTTAGGGTGATATAACTAAAGCAAAGCATTTGGTAAAGCAGAGGCTTAACAAGTGTTGACTACTAAATAAACTTCCTAGTTTTTCTTTGTCAGTGAAGTCTTAGTATTTATTGTTAATACTTTAATTCCATGGTTCAGACTGTGCTCAGGCCCTAAGAGTCTTAAAGAGGTGACACGTAGGCAGTGTGAGGCCCTCTCTAGAAGCCCCCCAACTAGAATCACTTCACTTTCTGTTTTACATATTGGGGTTCCATGTTAATATTTCACTTAAGGAAGAACACCACTGCTTAAAAAAAAATTTTTTTTTTAAAGGTGAAATAATACCATTTTGGTAGATTGAAAAAAGTTAGATTAATATTGAAATAAAGTGTTAAAGAAATTTAACTTTTCAAAACTTTATTTTACTACATTTGTAAATGTTAATCTTTGAAAAAAACAATGTAACACTGATTTAAAAATTTTTTTATGTCAATACCTAGGCATATTAAAATTTCAATGACTTGTTGTTTTGTATGTGTCCTTTATTGTTTATGTTTCTAACTTCCTATATTGACTGGGCATATTCTTAAAAATATTTTCGATTATCAGAAAATAAACTGCAAAGTCATTGAAAACCTGTAGTTCATAATGTTCAGGTGACAATTTCCTTCTCCCCCATTATTGGAAAGAATTCAAAGTCAAGGCCACTGTGTTAGTTTCCTCCGGCTGCCATAACAGAGTACCGCACACTGAGTGGCATAAAACAACAGAAAATAATGCAAGATGGGCACGCTCCATCTTGAAACCTCTAGGGGACTCCTTCCTGACTTTAGGTGGCATGTTAACAATCTTTGACGTTCCTTTGTTCATCTGTGTATGTACCTCCCCAGTCCTCCATCTTCACGGGGACTTCTCCCGGAGTCTTCTGAGGCCTGTCCTCCTATAAGGATACTGGTCGTATTAGATTAGGGACCCACCCTGTCTAGTATGACCTCATCTTAACTAATTATACCTACAAAGACCCTGTTTCCAAATAACACCACATTCTTGAGGTACCAGAAGTTAGGGCTTCAACATATCTTTTTGGAGGGGGGGGCCTCAATTCAACCCCTAACAGCTACCTTGTTAAGTTGTAGGAATCAGAAGCAAAGATAATTCCCCATACATTTTCTTTCTTTTATCTGACTTTAACATGTATCCTAACTTGGAATTTAATATGAGAATATGTCAGTATGTCTAAAAAGTATAAAAAGAGGAAAGTATATATACTTCATTCATTCGCCAATTGTGCCAAATACTTTCATTGGCCGGGTGTTCTGGCATTGAAGATACAGTAGTCAGTGAAACAGGTAGAGATCCTGAAGTTATCTAACAGGACATCTAAATAAGAAAAGGGGTTGGTGATGAAGTACACATTTTTGTTAGGTGCATTTCTAGAAAAGGTTTGTAGTGAACATGATACTGAGATGCACCCATGTTCAAAAGGTAATACAGGAAAAACCTGTAATTTCTTCTGCCTCTCATCTTTTTAAAAAACTATTGTAGAAAACTAAAGGAAACAACACTAATGAATATAAAAGTTTAGAAAATAAAAGTGCCAGCACTATCAGTTTCCTTCCTTGGTTATATATACTGTTTGCAGCATATCCTTCCAGTCTTTTTATGATACATACGATCACTTAAAAATTGTCTCCTTTAATACTTTAAATGTGTTTTTAAGGAAGAGTATTTGAGAGGCTGCACCAGCATGTGATAGAGCAGCTCTACTATAATAGAGAAACCAGGGATAGAAAGTAGGAGGGGTGGTTCAGCTCTGTGGACGGAGGGAGGGCACTTTTGGACCCACGACAGCTGAGGCTCCATGACTTACTGTGTGATCTAGACAGATGACCCTCTTAAGCGTCAGCCTCCTTATCAGTGGCATGAGGATACTCGATATTACTTGATGAAATTGTTGTAAAAATTAAGTGGAATAATGTCTGTAAAATACCAGGAAGATGCTCTCAATAAGTAGTGGCTGGATATTCAAAAACATTTTTCATTGAGTTAGATAATGAGTTGGCCAATTTAAAGGCAGAATTTCAAAATGACTAATAACAAGGCTTTTGTAGAAAGCACATAGGTAATTCATTTACTCTACAAAATTTGGAAAATAAAAATAAGCTCATACTCTTCCAAATACACCATAACTCTTCCAAATAAAATTGCACATAATTCTACCCTGCCCCTAGTCAGCCATTGTTATTGTTTTGGGGCATATCCTTTCATTCTCTTCTTCCTCAGGTATATATTTTTATAGGCATATTATATAAAGAAAGTTTGGTATTTACAAAATTTTTATTATATAGTATTTGTGTTTTAAGAATAAAACTAGATATGTACTTTTTCTGAATTTAGTTGCTATGTTCTCTATTTTAATGCAATTCAGTTATATTATTGTTTTAAAATTATTGATACTCATAGTGGAAAAAGCAAAGAATGGGAGTTCTAGATTCACACCGTATGGCCTCAGGTAAGTCATTTAACTCATTGGTGCAATGGGATCAGATAACATAAAAGTACCTGAGATCATATTGTAAGCCATAAACCTCTATGAAAATCCTTACATTAAGTTTTACAATTCTGATAATGTTATCGATAAAAACTTCACATTAGAAATATAGTTCAAAATAACCTGAGCTACTAATGAGTATGTTTACTACATAATGAAGGCTTCTTTGGAGGTCTTAATATTCTGGTACAGCCTACTAGCTCCACAAAAGCACTGACACATCAGATAACATTTCCATTTCACTGACTTGAAGAAAGTCACAAAGTTACATGCCAGTTATCAAAGGCGGAGAGTGGGGAGAAGGCTGGGGAACACAGGAAATATTTTCTAATAAACAGGATACAGATTTGGCACCTTCCTTTCTTCTTTATGAAAAGGGAAAAATCCCCTGATATAAAGAGCTTATCATGCACCCCACCTCCAGGTAGGTATTTAAACACTTCTGTTTGCTTTGTGAAGTAATTTGTTTAATGGATAACCTTTGAAGGAACCAGTTATTGCAAGATGTTAGACCCATGTAAGTGTTTACCAGGACAACTTCAATTGTAAGAAACAAAGTTGTTCTTTTTACACTAAACACTCTTTCGTGCTACCAAGTAAAACAAACATTTGTAATCATCCTTTACAGGGGAATTTTGATAGGATGATTTAGCATCCAACATTCTTAGTTATAAGCCACAGAAACAAAACCTGGTCAATTTAAGGAAAAGAGGAATTTATTATCATTTACTGTGCAGCTTCCAGAATTTCTCAGAAGGTTGGAGAACTGAGTTGGAGGCTATGTAGCAGGAATAATGTCCAAAACCACACCTGACATCACATCTGCTGAGAACTGCCCTCCCACTCCTGCTGCCCTCCATGTCTGCCAAGTGCACCACAAAGCCTGCCATCCTTGGAAGCTAGAAGCCCTCATGACTCAAGTTCGGATGATTAAGAGTAAGAAGTGAACTGATGGAATATACCTGGGTGACTTGCCATGCTCCAGTTGCAAAGGCACCTTTGAGCTTCAATAGTCAGGCTGACCTTCCTACCGAGAGTCATCACTTGGGGAATTCCCAAAATGTGTGAAGGGATTTGGGTGTGGACAGCCAAAAAGAAAAAAGAAACACCTACAGAATAGTACTTGCCCTAACTACGAGTGTAGTCAGGAATGTATCTTACTAATTTATGAGTGGGCCAGACACAGAAACACCAGCCAGTGCCAGATGCTTAACTTTAATGCTTCCTGGGCTGAGAGAAAAGGCTGGAAGCCCCCTGACGTCCTAGACATAGGCAGAGTGTTCCTGAGCTTCCAGGTTTGAGATTCAGAAAGCATCACCCAAAAAGCACTGGAATGTAATAATCGCTAACCTTTCCAGATCGGGTCAGATCCTCTATGCTCTTACCCATCTGTCCCTCTTACTGACGTGAGTACAAATGTTTACAAAAGAGATGCTGCAGCTTTACTCATGGCAGCCCCCAGCTAGCAACAACCCAGATGTCCCTTGCCAGTAATGCAGTAATGAGAAATAGGTGTGTAGCATAGTCACAGACTACTACAGAGCAATGAAAAAAAAGAACGTGCAAAACGTGACACAATGTTGCACTAAAGCCAAACAAGAGTGCCTACTGCACAATCCCATGTATAAAAAGCCCCCCCACACGGGCAAGATTAAGCAGTGGTGTTATAAGAATGTGGGTTACAGTACTTGTGGAGAGCTAGTTATTAACTGGAAGGGGTACAAGGCCATCTTCTAGGGTATGAAAATGGTCTGCATGCTTTCTGGATGGTAGTTACGTGGGTATACACATTTAAATGTCTCACCCTATCCTTGAGATTATTTCACTTTATGCACTTAATATATGTCTGTTCTATAGCGATAAAAATGTTATTTTTAAAATCTAATCTCTGGTGGTAGAATTCAGAATAGAGGTTACTTCTGAGCAATGGTCATTGACTGGGAAGGGCCTGGGGGAGCCTTCTGGGTGCTCTACCTCAATCTGGCTGGCTGCCTGGGTATATATATATATATATATATATATACACACACACATAAGAATTCATCAAGCTGAACATTTAAAACTAGAGCCTTTTACAGTACTTATGGAATATCTCAATTTTTAACAATCTATATTTACAGAAAAGAATGTTCCCAGTTTAAAACAATATAAATTTAGGAACAAGAGTCCTTTCATAAATTGAGAACTGCTAAGTGTTTCAGCTGTCTTTGGAAAACATTTACAAAGTTAGAGATAGGACGATGCAACAGTCTTACAACCGTGGGCCTAACAAGTCATACTGGGAACCCAAGACTGTGTGTGTGACTCTGACCCAAACCCCACATCTGAGATGGTAGATTACAACAATTTCCTTCACTTTTCCCTCTGCGAGCAGTCTCCAGTCTACAAATGAATGAACCTGGAGATTATTTATTCCTGTTTAAATGCTTATATTCTAATGTTGTTGGAGTCGTGCTGATGACCTCTCTGTACATAAGGCCAGGAGGCTGGAGGATGTACGAGAGGAGAGGAAAATATTGTCAGTAATGTGTGAAAAACAGCAGCCTTCCCTGTTTGTATCTTCTTTGTGATTAGGAAGCCTGCCAATGTTGTTAACATTCAAGGGTACTCTGGGGATTATTATTGCCGAAGGGCAAACCCAAGTTAAACCATGGGACAAAGCTATGCAGAACTACCTTCCCAGAAGTGTTTGAAAGGTGCCTGCCGTGTGACTCAGCTGCCCATATGCAAGGTGTGGTGGAAATGATCTGGTGCTGCTCATACATTTAGTGGTGATATCCAGATACCCAGAAACCCTTGGATTAAGCATTTGAAATCAGAGAATATATGGAGATTAGATGCTGTGAGAATGTTATTGTCAGTGCCTGCCTGATGTCAACCTGCTGTATGTCCCTGAGTAATTCATGAGTCGTCTCATAGTGTCCCTGTTTCCCCACAAGTCGCTCCTTGATTTCCCCTATTCTCATGATGAGAAATCAGTATGGTACTGAACGAGTGGCCTATAGAAATTCCTCTTCATCTGTGTGACTATCAGGTCCTCAGTAGTTTATATCTGGGCTGAAATCTCCACCTACCCAGGTCTTCCCATCTCCATTTTGTGATACTAGTTGAAGACAAATCAAGTGCCTCCTCTGTGCAAAGCAGATAACTTTGTTTATACTCTTCATGAGACTTAACCATGTTTTTTTTTTCATAGAAGCGTGTGCCATGTGCTTGTGAACTTTGTTAGAAGCTGTATAGTACAGTAGGTAAGTACTTGCTCTGGAACCAGACAGCCTGGGTCCAAATCCTGGCAATGCCACTAACTAGCTGTGTAACCTTAGGCAAGTTACTTCACTTCTCTGGGCCTCTGATTTCTTATTGTATAATGGAATGATAATAGTTCCTACCTCCTAAGATTGAGTGAGCTAAAACACGGAAAGCACTTAGAGCAGTATCTTAGCACGCAGTACTACAGCAAACAGGAACAAATTATTAGCAATTCATAAAATATGCTTTTAACACTGTTGTATTTATGCCACCGAATTCTCTTTGCTTGTGATAGGGTAGGAGGCTGAAGGATATATGACCGGTGAGGAAAATGCTGTTTGTTAGTAATATGAGAAAGACAGCAGCCCTTCCCTATGTTGTGGTATAGACATATAATGGACTGCCACAGGCCAGTAAAAATGAATGAACCACTGCTACCTACAAAACATGATGTAACATTGAACAAAAGCCAGACAAGAGTATGTACTACACAATCCTATTTATATTAAGTTCAAAACAGGCAAAACAAAACAATGGGGTTTAATTCAAAATAGGATTATTTTTCCTTCCCTTTCCCTGAAGCCCACTGCCTTTAATTCGAAACCACCAGCATTGGGACCATGACTCCCATCATTTTTGTTCGGGCCCTTGAAGTGGTTGGCCTGATTATCAAAATCTCTTGGATGCTGTTATTTATATTCCTAGTTCCCTCCCTGGGTTTCTCACCAGGAATTCATTATGTCAAGCCTGTGAGGACACCCAGGGAAGAGACCCCGGGAACAAACACTCCACACCTCATTCTCCCCCTCCTCCCATGTCTTGCTGGCCCCTCTCATCGGCTGAACCCACCGGAAGGCAGAGACAAGAAGCCTGATGATGTCATCTACCCAGTCAGCCCCTTGGGTCGGGCAGAAGAAGGGTGGAGGGTAGATCCGGAGGAAGATGTCCAGCTCCCCTGTTAGCTTACTGAACCCAGCTAACACCAAGTCTATGATATGAGGGATTCTGTCATTCCACTTTACAACTGAGGAAGCAAGCCCAGAGGCAGATCCTCATTTCCCACATAAGCACTGCTCATTTCTACCTGTAGGACATTAGTCTTTACAGCATTTACATTGAAGCTTGTAAGGCCCGGATGCCTCCCCTTGAATGCCCAGCTCATTTAACTCCTCACCCTTCACTTCTTCTCCCTTCTTCTACTGCACCATTTATAATCAGAGCTGGCTCTATAAATATACCTAATGTTGGAGTCAGTTCGAAGAGGTGCCATCCAACTCTCTCATTTTATAGAATAATCAGAATAATAATACACAGCCCAAGATCTATTTCATGCACTTTCCTGTCCCTTCCCTTGTCAGTTCTGCACTCATAGAACTTTTAAATCTCTTCAGAAAACCAGATTGTAAAGTGGTTTCAGATTTTCTCCTACCACTCCAGTAAGTCAAGTAATCTCACCTTCTGACTCAAGACTGAAAGACCTGATGACGAGCTGACCATGCCCTGGCACCGGTAATCAATGTGAGAATGGGTCTGTCACATTTGGAATATACTAAGGCATCTGAGAGAAAATTAAAAGATTTTGTCTGGTTTTTTTCTCTTTTTCTTTTTTATTGTGGTAAATATAAATAAAAATTTACCACTTTATCCATTTGTGGATAAAGTGAAAGTTCCTGTGGCCAGAATTCTCACCTGGCCCTGGTTGGCTAGTTCACTACACAGGTGTGGGCAATACATCATTATTGACTCTATATAAAGAGCTCTTCTGGGCCACACGGTAGCATGGCTGCAAGGCTGCAGGAGAGCAGAGCAGAGGCTGGAGTGGTGGCAGTGCCAAGGACAGAGACTGAGAAGGCTGTGCAGGCAGAGAGGCCCAGAGGCAGAGACCACTTGCTGCATGTGGACTTGCTCTGAGTGGACGGGATTCTAGTGATTGACCTGCCACCAGGGGAATGAAGTTGGGTATAACCCTTTCATCCCAAGACCATTCTACATTTAATACAGCAAGTGTTGATACATTGGATCCATAGTGAACTTGCTGGGGGCTGAAATCCATTGGCAAGACACCATTTTAAGTGTACAATTCAGTGGCATTAAGTACACCCACAATGTTGTGCAGCCATCAAAACTAGCCATTTCCAGAATTTTTTCATTATCCAAAATAGAACTCTGTACCCATTAAATTATATTCCTTGTTTCTGCTTCCCCACAGGCCCTGGTAACCTCTGTTCTACTTTTGGTCTCATAAATACATAAATTTGCATATTCTAGATACCTAATATAAGTGGAATCATACAACATTTGCCCTTTGTGTCTGGGTTATTTCACTTAACATAATGGTTTCAAAATTCACCCACATTATAGCATATGTCAGAACAACACTCTTTTTAGTGGCTGAACAATATTCCAATCTATGTGTATATTAAATTTTGCTTTTCCATTCATCTGTTGATGCACATGGATTGTTTTGGCTATTGTTAATAATGCCACTATTAATATTAATATCTGTTTGAATCCCCACTTTCAATTGTTTGGGGCATATACTTCAAGTTAAATTGCTGGATCATATGGTAGGTCTATGTTTAACTTCTTCAGGAACCACTAACCTATTTTCCAAAGTGGGTGCACAATTTTACATTTCCACTAGCAACATATGAGGTTTCCGATTTCTCCACATTCTTGCCAAAACTTATTTTTCTCCCTCTCTTTTTTAAAAATAGCCATCTTAATGGGTGTGAAGTGATATCTTATTATGGGTTTTTTAAACCTTTTTTTATTGGAGTATAGTTTTTATACAATATTATACTGGTTTCAGATAAACAACTTAGTGATTCATCAATTATATATATTATTGAACAGTTACCATAGTAAGTGTAGTTACCATCTGTCATCATATAAAGATACTGCAATATTCTGAGCTATATTGCTTTGCTATACCTCTATCCCTGTGACTAAATTACTTCATAATTTGAAGTCTGTACCTCCTTATTCCCTTCACCTATTTCACCCATTCCCCCCATCCCTGGTGACCAACTGTCTGTTCTCTGTGCTTATGAGTCTATCTCTGTTTTGATTGCTTGCTTTTTTTTAGATTCCACATATAAGTGAAACCATATGGTATTCATTTTTCTAGGTCTGACGTACTTCACTTGGCATAATATCCTCTAGGTCCATCCACATTGTCACAGATGGCAAGATTTGTGATTTTCTTTTTGTGGCTGAATAATATTCCATTGCATATATGTACCACTTCTTTTTTATGTATCATATGTACCATATCCTCTTTATGGTTTTGTGACATTTGTGACAATGTGGATGGACCTAGAGGATAGTATGTCCATGGCTCCTTTATCATATATTAATTGACTGTATATGTATGGGTTAATATCTGGACTCTGTATCCTGTTCCACTGGTCTGTGGCTCTGTTCTTGTGGCAGTACCAAATTGTTTTGATTATTGGAGCTTTGTAGTAGAGCTTGAAGTTGAGAAGCAAGATCCTCCCCCCCAACTTTATTCTCCCTTCTTAGTATTGCTTTGGCTATTCAGGGTCTTTGGTGGTTCCATATGAATTTTTGAACTATTTGTTCCAGTTCATTGAAGAATGCTGTCGGTATTTTGATAGGGGTTGCATTGAATCTGTAGATTGCTTTAGGCAGGATGGCCATTTTGACTATATTAATTCTTCCTAGCCAAGAGCATGGGATGAGTTGCCATTTGTCAGTGTCCTCTTTAATTTCTCTTAAGAGTGTCTTACAGTTTTCAGGGTATAGGTCTTTCACTTCCTTGGTTAGGTTTATTCCTAGGTATTTTATTCTTTTTGATGCTACTGTGAATGGAATTGTTTTCCTGATTTATCTCTCTGCTAGTTCATCGTTAGAGTATAGAAAAGCCACAGATTTCTGTATATTAATTTTGTATCCTGCAACTTTGCTGAATTCTGATATTAGTTCTAGTAGTTTTGGAGTGGAGTCTTTACAGTTTTTTCTATACAGTATCATGTCATCTGCAAATAGTGACAGTTTGACTTCTTCTTTACCAATCTGTATGCCTTGTATTTCTTTGTTTTGTCTGGTTGCCATGGTTAGGACCTCCAGTACTATGTTGAATAACAATGGGGAGAGTGGGCATCCCTGTCTTGTTCCTGATCTTAGAGGAAAAGCTTTCAGCTTCTTGCTGTTCAGTATGATGTTGGCTGTGGGTTTATCACATATGGCCTTTATTATGTTGAGGTACTTGCCCTCTATTCCCATTTTGTTGAGAGTTTTTATCATGAATGGATGTTGAATTTTGTCGAATGCTTTTTCAGCATCTATGGAGATGATGCTGTGGTTTTTCTCCTTCTTTTTGTTGATTTGGTGGATGATGTTGATGGATTTTTGAATGTTGTACCATCCTTGCATCCCTGAGATGAATCCCACTTGATCGTGGTGTATGATCCTCTTGATGTATTTTTGAATTGGATTTGCTAATATTTTATTAAGCATTTTTGCATCTATGTTCATTAGGGATATTGGTCTGTAATTTTCTTTTTTTGTGGAGTCTTTGCCTGGTTTTGGTATTAGAGTGATGCTGGCTTCATAGAATGAGTTTGGAAGTATTCCTTCCTCTTCTATTTTTTTGAAAAACTTTAAGGAGAATGGGTATTATGTCTTCTCTGTATGTCCGATAAAATTCTGTGGTAAATCCATCTGGCCCGGGGTTTTTTCTCTTGGGTAGTTTTTTGATTACTGCTTCAACTTCATTGCTGGTAATTGGTCTGTTCAGATTTTGTTTCTTCCTTGGTCAGTCTTGGAAGGTTGTATTTTTGTAGGAAGTTGTCCATTTCCAGCTTGTTAGCATATAGATTCTCATAGTACTCTCTAATGATTCTTTGTATTTCTGTGGGGTCCATTGTGATTTTTCCATTCTCATTACTGATTCTGTTGATGTGTGTAGATTCTCTTTTTCTCTTAATAAGTGTGACTAGGGGCTTATCTATTTAGTTTATTTTCTCAAAGAACCAGCTCTTGGATTCATTGACTTTTTTCTATTCTTTTATTCTTTTCAGTTTTATTTATTTCTTCTCTGATCTTTATTATGTCCCTACTTCCCCTGACTTTAGGCCTCATTTGTTCTTCTTTTTCCAATTTCAATAATTGTGACTTTAGACTATTCATTTGGGATTGTTCTTCCTTCTTTAAATAGGCCTGGCTTGCTATATACTTTCCTCTTAGAACTGCCTTTGCTGCATCCCACAGAAGTTGGGTCTTTGTGTTGTTGTTATCATTTGTCTCCATATATTGCTTAATCTCTATTTTAATTTGCTCATTAATCAATTGATTATTTAGGAGCATTTTGTTAAGCCTCCATGTGTTTGTGAGCCTTTTTGTTTTCTTTGTACAATTTAGTTCTAGTTTTATACCTTTGTGGTCTGAGAATTTCGTTGGTAAAATTTCAATGTTTTTGAATTTACTGAGGCTCTTTCTGTCACCTAGTATGTGGTCTATTCTGGAAAATGTTCCATGTGCACTTGAGAAGAATGTGTATACTGCTGCTTTTAGGTGTAGAGTTCTGTAGATGTCCATTAGGTCCATCTGTTCTACTGTGTTGTTCAGTGCCTCTGTGTCCTTACTTATTTTCTGTCTGGTGGATCTGTCCTTTGGAGTGAGTGGTGTGTTGAAGTCTCCTAAAATGAATGCATTGCATTCTATTTCCTCCTTTAGTTCTGTTAGTATTTGTTTCACATATGTTGGTACTCCTGTATTGGGTGCATATATATTTATAATGGTTATATACTCTTGTTGGACAGACCCCTTTATCATTATGTAATGTCCTTCTTTATCTCTTGTTACTTTCTTTGTTTTGAAGTCCATTTTGTCTGATACTAGACTGCAACACCTGCTTTTTTCACCTACTGTTTGCATGAAATATCTTTTTCCATCCCTTGACTTTTAGTCTGTGTATTTCTTTGGGTTTGAGTTGAGTCTTTTGTAAGCTGCATATATATGGGTCTTGCTCTTTTATCCATTCTATTACTCTGTGTCTTTTGATTGGTGCATTCAGTCCATTTACATTTAGGGTTATTATTGAAAGATATGTACTTATTGCCATTGCAGGCTTTAGATTAGAGGCTACCAAAGGTTCAAGGGTAGCTTCTTTACTATCTGTCGAACTTAATTCACTTACTAAGCTATTACAAAGACAGTCTGATGATTCTTTATTTCTCTCCCTTTTTATTTCTCCTCCTCCATTCTTTATATGTTAGGTGTTTTATTCTGTACTCTTTTGTGTTTCCTTTGACTGCTTTTGTGAGTAGTTGATTTTATTTTTTGGCTTTAGTTAGTATTTGGTTGGTCTGCTTTCTTTGCTGTGATTTAATTTTCTCTGGTGAAATCTATTTAGCCTTAGGAGTGCTTCCATCTAGAGCAGTCCCTTTAAAATATCCTGTAGAGGTGGTTTGTGAGAGGCAAATTCCCTCAACTTTTGCTTGTCTGGGAATTGTTTAATCCCTCCTTTATATTTAAATGATAGTCATGCTGGTTACAGTATCCTTGGTTCAAGGTCCTTCTGTTTCATTGCATTAAATATATCATGCCATTGTCTTCTGGCCTGTAAGGTTTCTGTTGAGAAATCTGATGATAGCCTGATGGGTTTTCCTTTGTAGGTGACCTTTTTTCTCTCTCTGGCTTCCTTTAATACTCTGTCCTTGTCCTTGATCTTAGACTTTTAATTATTATTTGTCTTGGTGTTGTTCTCCTGGGGTCCCTTCTGTTGGGAGATCTGTGGGCTTCCATGGTCTGAGAGACCATTTCCTCCCCCAAGTTTAGGGAAGTTTTCAGCAATTATTTCTTCAAAGACACTTTCTATCCCTTTTTCTCTCTTCTTCTTCTTCTAGTACCCCTATAATACAAATATTGTTCCGTTTGGATTGGTCACACAGTTCTCTTAATATTCTTTCATTCCTGTAGATCCTTTTATCTCTCTCTGCCTCAGCTTCTCTGTGTTCTTTTTCTCTGATCTCTGTTTCATTAATGACCTCTTGCACCTCATCCTGTCTGCTCTTAAGTCCTTTCAGAGATTATTTTGTTTCTGTATTCTCCCTCCTAACTTGCTCCTTTAGCTCTTGCATATTTCTCTGCAGGTCCATCAGCATGGTTATGGCCTGTATTTTGAATTATTTTTCAGGAATATTGGTTAAATCTATTTCCCCAGGCTCCCCCTGAGGGTTTGTAATTCTGGACTGGATCAAATTCTTCTGCCTTTTCATGGCAATAGAGGTAGTCGTAGGCAGTTGGCATGTGGGTCAGCTGGGAGAACAACATCCCTTCCTGCACCTTGCCCTTCTCCACTGCCTGTGCCGGTTACCCACACATGGGGAGCAGCTTCCAGTTTTATTTCCTGAGCCTCCATGGGTGGAGCATCTGTTGGGGCAGCCCAGAGCTCCACAGGGAGAGGCAGGCATGCTGGTTTTAGTCTCATGTGAGAACAGTGACCCTTCATGCCCTGTCTCAGCTTCCTCTGTTTGTGCTGGCCTGCTATATGCTGGCGGGGCCTCTGAGTCTGGCCCAGGTGGCTGCCGAGGAGGCTCTGGGTAGCTGCTGTGGTCATGGCCGTTCTCAGGCCGCTCCCCTGCTGTGGCGGGGCTGCACCAGAACGGGGAATGGATGGGAGGCTATTTATCACCGTGAGGGGCTTCAGAGCTGCATTGCCTCCCACGGGGCTGGGGCACCTGAAATTCCCCGGGATTCCCAGCTGCTGGTCTGAGTGTACCGGGACGCTTCCGTCCAGCTGTGAGGCCCCTGTCCCATTAAGTCTTTCAAAAAGCACTTGCTTTTCTTTGGTTCCAGGGGCGCTGGCTGTGGGGACCCACTCACAGGTTTTACTGTTTCATTTCCTTAATATCCAGCACACCATGCACTGGGTGTCTGTGCTCCCAGTGCAGTTGACTAGGGCTGGGTGATTAGCAGTCCTGGGCTCCCACTCCCTCCCCACTCCAACTCCTCTCCTCCCACCGGTGGGCTGGAGTGAGGGGAGCACTTGGATCCCGCCGGGCCACAGCTTGTATCATACCCCCTTTGTGAGGTGCTGAGTTCTCACAGATGTAGATGTAGCCTGGCTGTTGTACTGTATCTTCTGGTCTCTCTTTTAGGAATAGTCGTATTTGTTGTATTCTCAAAAATATATGTGGTTTTGGGAGGAGATTTCTGCTGCCCTACTCACGCCACCATCTTGGCTCCTTCCTTCCGGGTTTTGTTTTTTGTTGTTGAGTTGTAAGAGTTCTTTATGCATTCTGAATTTGGCTTAGTTTTGAACTTAACTAAGAAAATCTGCTTGTTCCATATCAGAAGACCTATATGTATAGACTCCAGAAAATAATCCCAACATGATTATCTTCAAAAACAAAGATAATATAAAACATAACCTAATGGGGGTTTAATGTGGATGGAAATGTACTTAGGCCTACAGATGTTACTGTTAGACTGCTGGCTTGACTGGTCGGATTGGTGAAGAACAATATGCCACAAAAAAGTAAATGTCAAGCAACAAAGGCCAGGACTCCTTTCAGACCTGTGTTTCTGTGTACCTTGGTACCCAAGCCTGTTGCTGGCCTCTCTCTTCCAAGCCAGGGTGTCCATAAACTGGTGATAAATGGAAGAACAAGTTTGCTTTCATATGTAACTCTGAAACTTGGCCAGTAGTGGAGGAAAGAGTGCTCTAGAGAATTCAGTTATCTTTTAGGTCAAAAGATTCTGAAGAAAATGGAGTATATAATTAGTGAAAATACCATAAGACACAAGAATTAAATTAGGAGTATATTATGGGAGAATACTTCAGACACATTGAGAAATGAGCAGTTACATTTAAACATTGAGTAAGAGAATATGAAAACAGTTATCCAGAACTAAATGTTTGGGGCCTGAGTTCAAAAGTTAGAACAAACCATCCAATTATTCTTTTCACTCTCAGAGCTGGTTTTAGGAAAACTATTTTATGGGAATATTTCAGCTGGCAGAGTTATTTTAAGAGACAATTTAAATGTTTGCTTTCATGTGTAACCTTTGCCTTGTTTGTAGTCTAAGCCTTTAGACTGAAAACAAGGTACAAGCATTTAAGTTTTGAGACAGTTTCCTGAATATTGCAACTAACTGAAACACCATGCTAACAAAAATTGACCTTTGAAAGTAGCAACACAAAAATAGTTATGTCTAACTGTATAGAAAACTATTTTTATCTAGTCATTTCATAATAATTTTTCAACACATATTCCAAACGAGAGGAGAAAGCTGTTTAAAAACTTACCAAAACCAGTTAATAAGCCCTTTAAATAATTTGAATAAATAAATAATTTATTATTTCTGGGTTTTATTAATCTATAAAATAGTTTTGGAAAAAAGGACCTAAGTTATATATTTAAAAATCATACACATATGTGTATATGACTTGAGAGAAAAGTAGTATGGATTTTTTTTTCTTATCGAAAAGTGGGAGAGGACAGAGGGTAAATATTTTCTTATTAAATCTTTGCCTGGAAGAGGCTGAGAAGTGGAAAAAAGTTAATAAATGTTTATTTTTCTTCCATTTAAAAAGCGTAACTTTGATACTTTGCCAGCTATGAATGTCTGACTTTTCTGAGGGGCTGGGATGGTGGAAACTGGGGACTATGGTTTACTAGTTCAAAAGACCTGGAGGGGTGTTACTTCCTTCCCTCACAAGTTTTAAAATCTGTGGACAGCTAAGACCAGTCCCTGAGGATAAGGAGAGGATATACGTCACTACTCTAAGTAATTTTGGGGACAGGACCAGATCAATTGGAAGTCCTAGATCAAGTTTATTATTTTTTTAATCTGGGAGCTGGGAAGAGCGAAGAGTCTGTGGCTCTGCTTTATGACTCTCAGTTTCTAAGGACGTGACCTACAACCCAGGCACCGTCCCCCATCTTCCCTCATGACATCTTCATTTCATTGTCATCTGGTTTATAGTAACTGACGTCACCTACTCTTTTCCCTGCCCATTCTGAGATGCCCCTTGCCAGGAAGTAACTTTGTCTTAATCCCATGGAAATGCTGAAAGAGGAGGGTGCACAAGTCTCAGAGAAAAGCTAATTGCTCCCTTAAATTAAAAAATTGGGCTGGGATTGGATTTATTGTACTTCTTCTAGAAGCTTGCTTTTAGACTTTGGAATGGTCCTCCCAGTGAAAAGATTTTATATTATGAAGGCCAGGCCAAGGGAGCCCCACCCACATGAATAAAAACATTCATGCAGAAAAACAGCCTCCTGGTTTCCTCTCCCAGACCTCTGCCCATCCTTTAAGCTTCCCAACATCCAATTAATTACCAGGTGTTACACTGTAAATATCTCAAAACCCTTGCTTCCAGAGGCCTTCCATCCACTTATTCAAATACATTGACCACTTGCTATGTGTCAGGTTATGCTAGCTACTGGAGATACAGCAGCAAACTAAATTCTAGTGGAGAACCCAATAGAGCTCACAGTCTGGTTGATTCCTGCCTAATTAAACCAAACCAAACCAAATTGAACCACTATGTTACTTCCCCTAGCACTCATCACTTCTGCCTCCTAACTCTCAGCACATACATTTCTCCCCATTTTACAGATGAAGAATATGCCCTAGATCACAGAGTCAGTGATGGACTGGAATTCTCTAAGAATTGTATTCATTCATCCAAAAAGTATTGATTGTCTGCCCTCTGTCAGGCATGTCCTCAGGACAGAGTGGTGAACAGAACAGGAAAGCTTCCTGCTTTTGTGCAGTTTATATGCAAGTAAAGGAGACAAATAGTAAATATAAAAAATATCAGAGAGGAATTACGGATGTCTAAGAAAGTAGCTGGATGGTGGTCAGGGAAAGCCACTTAAAACTGGATGGTCAGGCAAAGCCACTTTTTGAGGCTTTACACCTATCCATTTCCCCAGGATGTGGTTTATACCTATCCATTTCCCCAGGATGATTAAGACAAAACTATTAGGAGGGTCAGACCAGTTTTCAGATCAGGAAAGAGAGAAAGCCAGGTATATTAGTTTCCTAGGGCTACTGTAATAAAATACCAAAAACAGGGCAACTTAAAATAACGTAAATTTATTGTTGCACAGTTCTGGAAGCTAGAAGTCTGAAATCAAGGTGTCAGCAGGGTCATGCTCCCTCTGAAACCTGTAGGGGATATCTTTTCTTGCCTTTCTCCTGGCTTCTGGTGGTCTGTGGAAATCCTTGGAGCTCCTTGGCTGGTAGCTGCAGTACACCAATTGTACACCAATCTCTCTGCCTCCATCACCACACAGTGCTTTCCCTGTGTGTCTGTCTTTGTGTCTCTTCTCTTATAAAGACACCAGTCATGTTGGATTAAGGGTCCACCTTAATTTAACATGATTTCATTTTAACTTAACTCATTATATCTGCAAGGGCTCTATGTCCAAATCAGGTCACATACTAAGGTACTGAGGGTTACTACTTCATAGGTTGCCATGAAGGCATTTTCTATTTTCATATAGGCAAATGTATTAGCCTTTTTGGGGTTTAAGACACCCTTAGAAAGGCCCTCAGTATTCTGAGGCTAAAAAAAAAAGAATTCTTCCATGGTTTCTTCTAGATGCTTATGGTTTCTTTTTTTTTTTATGAGTAATTCTTTGCTCAATCTGAAATTTGAGTTACCATAAGTACTTGAACATCTGTCTTCATGGCCATGCCTCTCATCCCCACCACACAAAACAAACAAACACAAAAAAAGCAAAAGACAAATAACAAAGTGGGGGAAAAGTTTTTTACTTATACTGCAAAGGCCCAATTTCATTAATATATAAAAAATCCCTGTAAATCAATAAAGTAAAGATGAATAATCCAATAGAAAACTGACAAAAGGTTGGGACAGTTCACTGAACAAGAACACAAATGGTTCTTAAACATATGAAAAGATGCTCAGCTCATATCAAGTAAAATATAAATTAAAATTACACCAAAATGTGATTTGATAACCTGTTGACCAGAGTTTGGGAAACTGTCACTTACATTTTTACCAGTAGGAGTGTAAATTGGTGCATCATCCATAAATGGCAATTTGCCAATATCTATGAAAATTAAAAATGAACATATCCTTTGAGTGAGTATTCTCACTTCTAGGAGAGAGATGCCCTTCCAATAGCAGGAAGGAGAGAACATTTTTATCATTGGGGATAGGAGTTGATACCAAGATGAACTATGCAAGAAAACCTTACTAAAATGATCCTTATATTCCATTATTTTGCCCCATATATTTCCCAGTCACTTTCTCACAATTTACTGCCACATAGAAGCCCAAAGACCTTTCTTTTGTCTATTCACTTCTCCACAATCTATCACCCTTTGTTCAGGTGGTATATAAGCCAGCAAGTCTCACTGCCTCTTTGGGGTTTTCACTTCTTTTCTGTGTAGCTTCCCATGCCATGTAAAAATATCAACATCAAATTAGATTTGTATGCTTTTCTCCTGTTAATCTGTCTTTTGTCAGTGTAATTCGCAGGCCCTAATAACAGGGCCTAAGATGGTAGAGGAAAAGTCTTCCCCTACCCTGGATTATATGATAATTCTGTTTAATTTTTTTAGGAATTATTATACTTTTCTACAGTGGCTGCACCACTTTATATTCCCACCAACAATGCACAAGCATTCAATTTCTGCACATCTTCACCAATACTTGTTTTTTTCTGGTTTTCTGATAGCCACACTAGTGGATGTGAGGTTGTATCTCACTGTAGATTTGACTTGCCTTTCCCTAATGATTAATGATATTGAGCATCTTTTTATGTGCTTATCCACTATTTATATACTTCATTGGAGAAATGTCCATTCAAGCCCTTTTCTCCTTTCTTAATTCAGTTTTCTACTGTTATTGTTGAGTTTTGGGAGTCTTTTATAGATTCTGGATAGCAATCCCTTGATTTGCAAGTATTTTCTCCCATTCCAAGGGTTACCTTTTTATGCTATTGATTGTATCCTTTGATGCACAAGTTTTTAATTTTGATGAAGTTTGACTTGTCGGTTTTTTGTTGCCTGTGCCTTTGGTGTCATAGCTAAGATGTTATTGCTAAATCTAATGTCATGAAATTCTTCCTGTGTGTTTTCTTCTAAATGTTTTATAGTTTTAGCTCTTACTTTAAATATTGATCCATTTTGAGTTAATTTTTTTCTCTGGTGTAAAGTAAAGGTGAAAATTTTCTTGCCTATGGATATCCAGTATTCTCCACACCATTTGTGGAAGACTGTCCTTTCCCCACTAAATGATCTTATAGAAGAGCAATATGTTTTAAACAAAATAACAAATATATTGTCTATATCATATTACAATATGATACCACAATATAGACTAGTGATACCATTAATATACTTTTCCTCATAAACAAACTGTGGTAGATATTTCCTAGATACATATATAAAATCCCTTGGTATTACTTGGTGTATAAAATTACTTGATAACAGAAGAATGTGAGCTTGCCTACATGACTTTATATTGTAAAACAATGCCTTACAAGTTTAAAAAACAGCCCAGTGCTATCATTATGCTTAATCTGGATTCCATGCTATAAGTTATATGAACAGCACAAATTCATGAGAAGCACCTGACCAATCAAGTGTCATAGTGAAAGCATATTTCTAGGGAATTATAACAACATCTGATTTAGTCACAGAGGTATAAAAGAATTCTATTAGAATATCAAACCATACAGGTCTTAAAGTCTGGTTCCTTGAAAGTGATGGCCCAAACTGATGCAAATTAGTATCACAAAAATGATATGGTTAGTAAAGCAAAACACTGGATTTATAATAGTGTAACAATAACTGTCATTTAAAGGAAAGACTAAGCCAGCTGAATACCTAAAGACCAACCTGAGTCAACACTGATAATGGATCCTTAACAAAGCTTTCTAGCTGGAAAACTGAGGAATTCCAACTACGTGGGTATTTGCACAGAGGGAGCTTTCCTGAGCTGTTGGCAACTCACACCTTGCTAATACAGTGCTGAACCAGTTCCTGTGTGAACATGAGTCAAAGGCTGTACTCTGGTTTATGAACAGCAAAGACCAGTTACCTTTAATAACTTCTGTAGAAGGTTGTTAGCAGTCCTTAGTGTTATATAAGCATTTACTCCTTAAAAAGACAAAACTGCATTTTTGAGCATAGGAACCAAAGGAAGGACACGCAAGCCCCTTAGAGGTGCACTTGGAGAACAAAAGCTAACCCTGAGAGGGTGTGTGACAAGGGGAGGGTGGGGGGAGTGGAGGACAGAAGAAGAGGTTTGGTGCCAGAGACTTTGAAAAAGATGAAAGTGGCCTAGATTTTCTCTGGCAAAGCAGAGTTCTCTTAAGCCAAGCTTGAAAGAAGGTGGAGCCTAGGCAGGGTTTGAGAATTAGGAAGTACATTGGTATTAGTAAGTTTGAAAAGCATTTTTGGCCATTCACAAATTTTCCACTGAGCTGAGGATGGGTAATATGTTCTTGTTTAAATAACAATTCAAGAGATACTATACTTTTACATTTATAGGGACCTTATTCTTTCTTAAGCACTTTTACCTAGCTTTTAGAAGTATCCGAATAGTTCCAGGAATCCTGGTGAGGGTGGGGGGTGCGAATGGGGAGCACATCTAGAAAGGCTACAATAGCCTGGACTGGCCAGAAAATGTTTGGATAAAAAGGTAAGGTTGGAGTTGAGCCTTGAGCTGGATTTACAAAACAGGGCATGTTAAGATGCTCTGAGTAGAAGAAATCGACTGAGTTGGAGGTGGGTCCCAAAGAAGGCACAGACCCAGATGGAAGAGGGTGTGGCAAGCTAAGCCTTAGGTTACTCAGAACACAGAAGGAACCCTTGAGGGGTTTGGAGGTCTGGAAAGTGTCAGGTTTTGGAAGGACCACGCAATAGCAATTGCAGTCATCATCAGCCTCCGTCTCCTCCAACCCATTTCTCCACAGTCACCAGGGGTCTTTTGTCTTAACACTTTTGTTTGTGTAACTTCCTTCAAAAGTTCCCTCTCCAATGTGGAGAAAGGGGAACCCTCCTATACTGCTGGTGGGAATGTAAATTAGTTCAACCACTGTGGAAAGCAGTATGGAGGTTCCTCATAAAACTCAAAATAGAAAATACCATTTGACCCAGGAATTCCACTCCTAGGAATTTACCCTAAGAATGCAGGAGCCCAGTTTGAAAAAGACAGATGCACCCCTATGTTTATCGCAGCACTATAATAGCCAAGAAATGGAAGCAACCTTTATCCATCAGTAGATGAATGGATAAAGATGTGGTTCATATACACAATGGAATATTGTTCAGACATAAGAAGAAAACAAATCCTACCATTTGCAACAACATGGATGGAGCTAGAGGGTATTATGCTCAGTGAAATAAGCCAGGAGGAGAAAGACAAGTATCAAATGATTTCACTTATCTGTGGAGTATAAGAACAAAGAAAAAAGCTGAAGGAACAAAACATCAGCAGAATCACAGAACCCAAGATGGACTAACAGTTACGAAAAGGAAAGGGACTGGGGAGGATGGGTCAGAAGGGAGGAATAAGGGGAAAAAAAGGGGATTACGATTAGCACATATAATGTAGTGGGGGGGTCATGGGGAGGGCTGTACAACACAGAGAAGACAAGTAGTGATTCCATAGCATCTTACTATGCAGATGGACAGTGACTGTAATGGGGTATGTTGGGGGGACTAGATGATGGGGGGAGTCTAGTAAACATAATATCGCTCATGTAATTGTAGATTAATGATTCAAAAAAACAAAAGTTTGCTCTCCAAACCCATATTCTGAAATCTGAAATTCCAGCATCTACAGGATTCTCCATGGTTTACCTTGCACCTCGTCTCAGTGATGGAAGGTTAGGTGGTGTAAGAGGCTGTCCACTTTGGGGAGGCAGGCTTTTGTATAAGCTCTCCCTTATTTCTAAAATGCCCCTTTTACTCTAGTTAAATGGTCTAATGCATTCACTTTTTAGATGCCAGCCATTCTGTTCAAACATGAAAGTACAAAGATGTATATGATGTCAAAATTATATAACTTACAGTCCAAATAGGATTAAAAGTAAAGGTAAATAAATAGTTCATATTAAATATACTTTGTAACCTAATATAATAATAATCTTGAAGTTTTGGTATCTTCAAAATGAATTTAAAAATTTCTGAACTTTACATGGAGTCATAATGATTAAAATGAATATTCTAACCCCTAAGCAAGGTCATGCCTCCTATTGTTCAGGTAAGACAATTTTGAAGTCAACAGATCTTTGTTGTCTTACCTGACCTAGTTGGGACCAGTAATTTGAATGTCAACTGAAAAAAGTGGATTAAAATTGAGGATCAAATAGTAACATACAGGTTTTTTAAGCAGTTCCTTTTAATTTAAACTATTGGAATACTATGATGTAGGATCAAGGCCTTTTCTTTGTATATGGGATTTCTCATCATTTTCATAAACTATGACTTCTAGTTGCAGTTTCTTTAAAATAGAGTGCAAAATTAGAGGTACTTGGAAAATAATCTGATTATAGAGGCCTTGTGGGTTTTTATATTTTTCTCTTCCAATGTTTTGTAGTTGTCTCTACTATAACTTGACAGCAAGTTTTTTTAAGCAACATCTCTATTGAGTCTTTTAATAATTAACTTTCTTTTCATAGAAACATTTCTCTTTTGTGTGTCCAAAATATTTAATCAGCTTATATAAAATTTAATTAAGTTATGTATATACAATAACATGTCTAAATGTTAATAACAGGTTTGGGTATAACACAACTGTTGCTGACCACCAACTCTACTGTTGGAAGAGATAGGGCGGTTCACGGGCGGTTCACTAGGAAACCGCCTTTCAGCTGTGACACTCCAGGGTACTAGGGGCATTATAAGGTACTTTAACTTAGCTGGCACATCTTAGAATTTGCTGGTATGTTTTTTGTTTTTTGAAGGGTCTTTTTTCTTTGGTTATTAAGTCAATAATTATACAGTTTATAAGATATGAATTATTTGAGGACTGAGACTGTACTCGTCAGAACTCCTTTGGCTGCAAGTGACAGAGACTGAACTCCAACCAGCTTATGCATAAAGGGGAATCTATTAGCTTAGAGAATGGAAATGTCCTGGAATTGACTTGGTTTCAGGGCTCCCTCCCAGTCCATCTCTCTGTCTTTTCCATTTCTCAGTCTCCCGTTACCATGTTTATACTTCCTCTGTGTAACTGACCTCCAGTATGCAGCATGGTTCTGTTAGGAATTACAGCAGGAGACTCTCTTCCTGCGAGCCTCCATCACATCTCTGGGAAGCCTGTTAGGACTTGATTTGGGTCATGTGTCCATCTTTGAACCAGTCACCACATCTAATTAGCCAGCCGGGATTTCATACCCACTACTTTGCGAATAGAGCATTGGGACCGATAACCCGATCAGATCTCATGAAATGCAGGAAGGGACACATCTTCAAAGGAAAAGCTGTGTGCTCATAATAGAAGATAGACACGCAGAAACAGCAGATGCCCACAGCACAGACCATACCTTAATTACTCTTGTATTCCCCCTACAACCAAGCACATAGAAGCACCTGAGTATTAAAGATTGAATGAACAGTTACTTATGGCACATTATACTTCCAAAGTATTTTCACAGACATTATTTGGTTGTCAATGGTAAAAACAAATTACTATTGCTTAAAGTTACACAGCTGGTTTTTGATAGAGCTGAGTTCATAACGGGGTCTCCTGGTTTCTAGTCCAGTTCATTCCCTTAGAAAGTCTTTGTCTTTTCTTTTCTCTTGTTGCCAGGATTGATGTCAAAGAGGGAGTAAAGAGGAGAGAGGCATTTCAGTCATGCTTTCACTACTTCTTAGAAGGTCTCATAAGGTTTTCTCCCTACAAAGCCATGAAGGTGGTAGCTAATGAGCAGGCTGCTTCTATCTTTCAGCCTAAATATAGGTATATATAATGGGTGGTAGAACCTAGCCTGTCTTCACAGAGTCACCATGATTGGCTTGGCCATTTTGGACATGGATGTTTGGGTCTATGTCAATCAAGATTTATGGAAATGTCTGTTTAGTAAATGAGGCAAAAGAAATTAATCTTGTCAAGTGATGGTTACATTGCTTCTTGTGAGTTCTCCCTTAAGCAAAAAGGTGTCAACAGAATGAAGACTGTCATCCCTTCATTCAGATGGTAGGTAAGGGGGCCACAGAATCAAAAGATCCTAGTTTGATCCCCAAATTCAGTATTCATCAATATTTAGCAAATCATTTAACCTGCTGAGGCTTAATTTCCTTATCTATAAAATGGGGCTGATGCTAACACACACTTAGGAAGAAGGGTTGAACGTGAAATGACTGGCTTTATTCCCGGCACAAAAGAAATATTATTCTCCGGAGATTTATTAAGTGTCACTACTTTCTATATCAGGATGATTTCAGCTCACAGCAACAAAAAAATAAACCAAACAAGTTTGAAGGAGCTTAAAAAATAAAGCAATGTATCTCCCATAACCAGAAATCCAGAGTGCTCTAGGCCGTGGATTTCCTTCGTCCTCTTGCCTCTGCCTCTCCTGGGGGTGGACTTGATCCTAGGTTGGTTCCCCTTGTGATTTTAAGATGCCTGCAGTGGAGCCGCTGACGAGCTATGAGCTGACTGGCTTAGGCGTGAGTTCCTGAGCCAGTATCATTAGCAAAGGGACTAGAGTTACCTTTAGACAATGAACCCCTTCCCTGGAGCTGGGTTGGGGTCAGCCTCTCCTGAAGCCCTTGGGTGCTGGGGAAAGGTGAATATAAAAATAAAATTGATATTCAGTGAGATAGAAAGAAAGGGATCATAGAAATTAGTGCTATTCAATTATGTGCAGTATTCATGCATCAAGCATTGGGGTAGGTAATGTGGACACAGGGCCCCACAGTTGGGTGTAAGAGGCAGGCATCTGAATAAGCAGAGTCCTGTGAGGATGGCATGGATTCAGGCTCAGAAGTACAGGTGTCTTAAAATCTGAGCCTCATCTTTTCTAGCTGTGTGTCTGAAGCAAGTTTTTATCATCTATGAAACTCAGTTTTCTTATATCTACAAAACAGAGATGATATTTAACTTGGAGGCTGTAGTGACACTGAGAAATTACTCAGTACATAGCACCTTCTCTTTCTTTCCTTATAATGTACCAAGTATGGGAGCACAGAGAGGAGGCAGTTACCTGCCTGCAGTAGTGGACCAGGTTCCTGGATCACCATTTTGTTAATAAGCACAGCTTCTGGATGACAACTGTGGGTACTTGAAATAATATCTACTTATTTCTGTTAAAAGGCTGTATTTTAACCATACTTCATTTAGATAAGAACAGCCAACCTGCTATACTGGAATTTCTCAAAACTCAAAACAGCTTTGATCTTTTCAAGTTCTTCTATGATGACCTAATATTGTGCATAAAGCATCTTGCATGGAAAGGAACAAATATTTGATATTCATCTTCATTGTTTGGCATGGGTTGGTTTCCTGTTATTTTTTCCCTCTGTCTAGAGGAAGGGAGTAAAGGAAACTTCCTTATTAACCTACTACTGTAAGGAACATGTTTAGAAAAGAATAAGCACAGAGGGTGAGAGTAGAGTTTCTTATCAAGATTATCACCAGCATAATTCAACTCCAATATACTTAAGGGTAGTTTATTGAGGCATTGACTATTCATTTACTCAATTAAAGTAATAGAAGTACAAGCACCAGAAGGAGGGGCCCACAGGGACTCAGGCAAATCAGAAGGAGAGCTTACCCTCAGAGAGTGTATAGTCTAGGAGGAGCCCCACACTTATGAAATCCAACTTAAAAAGTGATTTAACATGTGACAGTTAAACGATTTATATAAATTGTTTTTGGCATCTGCACAGAATTGGGCAAAGCCACTGCTTAGAGAAGGAGAGAAATTAAAGGTTTGTTGTTTTTTTTTTTAATGGAAGACATGGTAGCTCAGTTTTGAAGCTCTGGCAGTATTTTAGAATATGAGCCTGAAGACACAAAGGTGGAAGGAGAACATTCCAGGCAGAGGAACTGGTGTGAACAAAGGGCAAGGCACAGAGACAGGAGTGGGAGGAGCATCTGGGCAGCCAGGTAAGCGGCTCCACTCAGTCAGGAAAGAGTGTTCTTATCTCTACCTCTTATCCAGCACTATCTGTCCTTTTGTTTTATTATTATTTATTTTTATGAGTGTACATCTCATCTCCTAGACTACGTGAGGGAAGAGTGCTGTCTAAAAGTATGCTCCGAGGTCCCTCCACGTCACCCACCCTCTTTAATAATAAACAGGCACTATATGTATTATGCAGGCGAGGGGATTGGTTGACTCCTTAAAAGCAAAACGGAAAGAAGTTGTATCACTAAAAGGAAAATTTTTTCATGTAAGGTCAGTAGTTTAATGAATTACAATGTTTTCCACTTTATTTTTCTCACGTTTAAAAATTCTTGTTTTTTTCCTTGATGGTATTAGTGTTGATATTGATATTTGATAGGATTAGAAAAAATAATGTGCTGATCAATGCAGTACTTGAGTCAGGCAAGAATTAAGTCAGGCAGTGGACACTGAAAGTTTTCATAGGATGAAAGGTAGTTGGGGAATAGGATAGTCACACAGGATCAAAGGTTCACCCTCTGGAATACTTATTAAATATAAAGGGAAAAGAGAAACCTGATCCACACTTAGCTTCACTCGTCCCTGGACAACTTGATAGTGTCATCCTGCTGACAGGATGGAGTATGAAGCCCACAACATCCCTAGATAGTGTTCTTGCCAGCAGTGCTTTCTGTGAATCAAATAGCGGGAGATGAAGAGAACATACAGATCCAGGCTGTGAAGCATTCAACAGGACCACTGGGCCACATTCCTTTGAAAAATGGCAATGTCATGAAAGACAAGAATGGCAGGGGGACTGTTCAAAAATTAAGGAGATCAAAGAAACACAGCAGTGAAATACAGGAATCATCTTTGACTGGCTTCTGGATTTTAAAAAGATAACAGTAAACTATAAAAGACATTTTGGGGACAACTGGAGCAATGTAAATATATGCCTGCGTGTTAGATAAGACTATATATTAATGCTCAGGAGGGGGTATGTTAATAGTATGATAGTTTTTATGGACAAAATGTTTGCGCCCCCCCCCAACCATTCATATGTTGAAATCCTGACCCCAGTGTGAAGGTATTAGGAGTAGGGCCTTTAGTGGGGTAATTAGATCATGAGGGTGGAGCCCTCCTGAATGCAAGTAGCTCCCTTATAAAAGAGACCCCAGATGCTCTCTTGCTCTCTCTGCCATATAGGGAGAAAACTGCCCTCTACCATCTGGACAAGGGTTCTCATCAGAACCTGACCATGCTGGCACCCTGCAGACTTCTATCCTCTGAAACTGTGAGAAATAAATTCCTGCTGTTTATAAAAACCCAGCCTATGATACTCCTTTATAGCAGCACAAGCAAAGACAGTGGCTATGCAGGAGAATGCCTTGGTTCTGAACTACATACTGAAGTATGTAGGCATGAAATGTCATTATAGTTGCAAATTACTTTTAAATGGTTGAACCAAAAAAAAGTATAAATGTTTGAGCAAAAGAAGTATACTATTCATACATTTCGTGTGTGTGTACATTCATGTGTAAGCAAGCAAATGTGGACAATTTTAACAATTAGTGAATTTAAATTAAAGATATAGTTCATTGTGCTATATCTCAGCTGTTCTCTAAGTTTGAATTTTGCAACATAGTAACTTAGGAGAAAATGAAAACACCTTTTTTCTCATTGCCAAAAATAATATATGCTTTTTCACTGAGAAATTTTAGAAAATATGTAAAAAGTACAAAAAATACAATAATCAGGTCATTATGGCAGGGCTTCTTCTATCATATCCCTTCCTAGCCTTCTGCAGCTAGTCCCTCTCAGGCAGAGAGGTCAACCTGTTGAATTAAGGTTCATGGAGGAAGGTGAATAGGAGTCCTTTACATTTCTCAAAGATCCTGTCAGTTAGGTTTCAGATCACCCTGGCTCTCATTCTCAGGTTTAATCTTTTCCATTTAGAAGCTACAGATTTAAAGATAAATACTCAAGCATTACAAAAATTATTTTAAAAAGCAGGAAAATGCTTAGGTTGATGCTTAAAATTCCACAAAATTCAAAACATAAAATCTCCAAGCTTTTCCATTGCAGTTAGAAGAAACGCACTGAGGTGTCATACCATCCAAGATGTGACTTCTGCTTTCATCAGACTTCCCCTCCCATCCTGTCCCTTCCTTATAGCCTCCTGTACTTTGAATCCCAAAGCAGTCCTAGATTTTGCCTCAGGATGTTCTAGGCCCAGATCTTGCACTGTTGGCGACTCCTTATCATGAAAGTCTCAGCTCAAATGTCACCTCTTCAGAGCAGCCTCCTACCCTGGGCAGCATCCCCCACTGCCTGTCCCATCCCTCTTGGTCCCTTTAGCCTGTGTCCTTTCTTTTCTTTTTTTAATCGTTCCTTCATTTTAAAGTAATTAATTAATTTAAATTGAAGTATAGTTGACATATGATATTATATTAGTCCAGGTGCACAGCATAGTGATTTGACAATTATATTCATTATGAAATGCTCGCCACCCTAAATACAGTTTCCATCTGTCACTCTGCAAAGTTATCACAGTATTATTTACTACCTTCCCTGTGCTGTACTTTTCATCCTGTTTTGTTTTTTTAGGTCACTCATCACTGTCTGAAATTACCTTGTTTATTTTCAGTTTTAGCATCTCTGTTGAGTGTCTTTTCCCAATGACAGTATAAACCACCGAAAGGGACTCTGTCTTGCCTCTTGGTATCTCCAAGGCTTACAACTGGATCTGGTACATAGCAGGTTCTGAGCAAATATTTTTTGACTGAATAAATATCCCCTTTCGTATACAGTTTGCAAATGAACCATTTGGACCACACCCTCTGTGGGTTAGCATCAGTATTTCAGGGGCCATAGTGACTTTCTCTTTGTAGCTCCTAACGTTTCTTGTAAAGAAACTCAAATAAAATCAGAAAACCTTCCATGTGGAAGCCCCTGTAGTGAATAAAAGAACTGTACCTCATAACCAGCAGGATGTCAGGAGAAATTTGTAGTCTGCTTTAGACTATATGAGTTTCATACTGACACAGTTCAAGTGATTTTTCTAGAGTCAGGATTCCTTGTGATAAGGATTACCATTTGTACTTTTTGAAGTTTGGAAACACAGGAGTTAAAGAGTCCCATGAAGTTAAAATTAGATATGAGAACACAGTATTTGTAGCATTTGGTTAATGTTTACTTTTCCTGTTTCCTTTTTTGAGCTTAAAAGATTCAGGAAGGCCAGTTCCTGAAAAGGCCTTTCAGGCCAATTTTCTACTTCAATGGATGACTGACTGAAGCAATTTAAAAAATGTCAGCCCCAAAACTCTTTCTCTGCATCATCCATAGTAGTTGTGGCAATTATTCTGTCCCACATCAAAAGCCTTTCTGTCCCTTTTTTAGATGAAAATCTCAACTGATCCTACAAAGTTATTTTCTGCTGGTATTTGAGAAATGTTATTCACAAACAAAACACCTAGGCATAGGTCTCCAACCAGCTTTTAAGAATGTCTCTAAATACTATTCTTTTAAATAAAATTTGTATTCTAAAATAGGAAATTTGTACAAAAGAGTACATTGAACATATGTGTACAGTTTAATAAATTGTTGTAAAGCTAACAGCCATGTTGACCTGCGCCGAGGTGAAGAAACGGAATTTTGCCACCACCGAAAGAATGTTTCTCCTCTTTCCCATCTTTACCTTCTTTTTTCCTCCTAGAGGTAACCATGATCTTGACTTTTATGAAAATTACTTCTTTGCTTTTCTTTGTAGTTTGCCACTTACGTAAAGAACCCCCAAATGATGTAGTTGAATTTTGTCAGTTTTTGAACTTTACATCAATGGAATGATGTACATCAATGGAATCATACTATATTGGGGAGAGTCAATATTATATTTGTTTAATTTGTCCAATATTATATTTGAAAGATTCACCATGGTATCAGGAGTAGCTCTAATTGCTTCATTATCATCCCTGAGTAATACACTGGTTACTCCACTGTAAACACATTTTTTTTTCAGGATTATTTTTTCTATAGTTGCCCTCTATAATCTTTCTTGGGATAGTTTAAAGGAGTTAGGGTATCTTTAGAAATAAGATAGCAGAAATAATAGCAGCCTTACAATATAGTAAAACTATTAAGAACATTAGTTTTGGAATTAGATGATCTGTGTTTAAATCCTAACTACAATTTAGCAAATATCTTGAGTAAATGATTAAACCTTTCTGCGCTTTAGTTTTCCAGAAATGGGGAAAATAATCGTATATCATAAGATTGTTGTAAAGACAAAAAAAAGTCCATAAAACACTTACTACAGTGCCTGGCACATGACTGACCTGAATTAATTATGGTGGGTACTATTACTATTATTCCTTTGTTGAAGTTCTGGTCCAAGTGCTCCTGACTCTTATTTAACCTTGAATTCCTCTGGGAGGATCTTGTTTAATACAGAGGAATTAATGAGATAGAGCTTTCCTCACCAAATGTCATCATCCTCTCAGAAATTGTCTTCCTGGTGACTTCCACATGAATTCCTCCATGAATCTGTCCAAGGAAGTTGCCCTGTGTGGACTGGGATCCTCCCCCTCACGACTGGGTAGGGAAATGTGAGGCCCTTCTGGCCAGGCCCTGAGCAACTCCAGACTGAGTTGCCTTTGAACAAATGCTGGTCTTCAAATTCACTCACTAAGCAGGTGAAGCAGAGTGGAAATATTCTAATCCCCTTTCTTTTCTCCTCTAAGACCTTGTACTAGAGATGTAAGACTTGAAATGCTATTAAGGAATGTATTGTTTTCACAATGGCAGGAGGCTAAGAGTTGGACACATTCCACAGGCATGTTGGGTTTGAGAATCAGGGTTCTAGTCATTCAACAAATATTTGTGGAATAACTGGGTGACAGGGACTGTTTCAGCCAGACAGAATACAGCAATGACTTGTTAAATTTATCAAGACTTGTATTGTGGCCCAGCATACAGTCTGTCTTGTTGAATAGTCCGTGTGACTCCCAACAATCTTAGGAGAAGAGTACTATTTACTATCATTTCATTTTACAGTGAAAAATGAGGCTTATGTAGCTTCACTTTCCTTAAGGATTAATCCCGTCCAACTAATAAGTGTCAACACTAAAATTTAAACTTAAATTTCTGACATCATATTATGAGCCCTGAACTTTCTCCCTTACATGTGAAAAGGAAGAAAAAAATTATTTTAAAAATCTTATCATTCATTTGATGGCAGGTAAAATCAACAAATTCCTAATCATGGGTCTGAGAATATGTACTTTGTTTCTGAGTTGTGAGGATTTTCATCAAATAATATTCAATAGTGGACCATAGTTGATAACACTAGTGTGATTTACTGAGAAGGAATATTTAATTAAAAATAATAGAATTTTGCTACAATTTATGGTATGTAACATGATTACATCAAGCATGGCATCATTTAGCATCCAACAAATTTTATTTTGCTATTGAAGAATGATGTGTTTGGGTTTTAAGGCTGGCTTTTTTGGTCTGAACATTTTCAGCTACTACCTAATATGCACATTATTAGGTAATAGTTAAAAGAACACAATTTTTAGATGTTTTTCAATGTTGTGGGCATTGAAATTAATCTAAATGGAGAAAAAATGATCTACAGTATTCCAATGGAAGTTTAGCTTAATATTAAGTTGTATCATATGAAATTGACATTGTGGTTAAAAATGATCAATTATTGTCAATTTCATGTAGTTCATTTAATATATCTTATTATTCCATATGCATGAATTCAGCAGTAACTGAATTAGAGTATAAACTTTGCTAAGACAGGGATTTGGATTTTTTTTCACCACTGTTCACATGGTAGGCTCTCAGAAAATGGTTGTTGAATTAATTAATTAATTAGGAAAGAAAATTAAATAATTAACCTAACATGCCTTTTGTGTTTTTTCTTTTTTTATTTCTATTTTTAAATATTGATACAGTAAAATTCATAAAGCTTAGTGCACAGCTTGATGAATTTTGATGTGTATACACTCATATAACCATCACCCAGATCAAGATACCAAACATTCTCACTAATTTTTCCCCCTTCACCTATTTTACCTATCCCCCACACCCCTTCCCTATGGCAACCACTAGTCTTTATTCCTTAACACATGTGCCTTTTGGTTTAGGTTTAGTATGGGAATAAGAAAAATGACATGATATGCATAGGTTGGTCTCTTAAAATGATAAGAAGTTTAATTTAAAAATTTACTGGAGAGAATTAAAACATATCCACACAAAATTTTGCAAATGAATGTTCATAGCAGTATTGATAATAGCCCAAAGTGGAAATAACCCAAATGACCGTCAATTGATAAATGTTCAAACAATGTGTAGTATACCCATGCAATGGAATATTACTCAGCCACAAAAGGAGTAAGTACTGATAGGTACTACAATATGAATGAACCTTGAAAACAAGCTAAGTGAAAGAACCCAGACACAAAAGGCCACATATTGTTTTATCCATTCATATAAAATGTCCAGAATGGGCAAACTGATAGAGACAGAGAGTGGATTAGTGGTTGCTGTGGTCTGGAGGGAAGAAATGGAGAGTGACTGCTCATGGGTATAGGGGTTCTTTTGGGGATGATGAAAATATTCTGGAATTAGTGGTGGTAAATTATATAACATTGTGAATATACTAAAAGCCACTGAATTTTATGGTATATAAAATATATTTCAGGTTTTAAAAAGTAGAAAAAACTCTAAGTTCCCCTCTGCAGGACATGTCAAAGTAAAATAACAGACGTGTTTATAAATCTGAGAGTATTAGGAAATGTTCCCTTGTTTAATTATAAACCAACTGGAATGTTTGGAGATTTCAGTAATCTGACAGGGAACATTAAGAGGATTAACCTGACTTCCCTGGTGTTAACACCACCAATTTAAACTGCATCATTCAAACACTACACAGTCATATTAAAATAATTGTAGCAATGACTTTCATGAAAAAAAATTAGGTTAAATACCCATTCAGGTCGTAATTATTTAAAATACCTTGTATTTATATAAGGCTCTTACTTCCTTAGTATTCAATTGTGCCTTAAGATCTAATGTATGGGAGAGTCACATCTCTAACCACTTAATTAAAGGCAAACAAGTGGGTGGGATTAGAAGAAATTTATTAGCAATGCTGACATTCCAGGTTGGAACACAAAGGGGAGCAGGATTTAAGAAACCTAAATTATATTTTTCAATGCAGATAGTTAAATTGCAAGAACTAAAATTGCAACATTCTAGAGTACAATGTTAAAAAACGTATTGAAATACTATATACATATATGAGTGTACATATTGTTAAGTATAGACTGAATTTGGAGTGTACACATTGTAAAGCGTAGACTAGATTTTCCTAAGTGAACACTCTTTTGGAACCAGCCTCCAGTTCAAGAAATAACATAGCACACAGAAACAGGGCTTTTTTAAGCCAAAGATAACACTAAAATCGTTTAAATCCCATAAGGGTAGACTTTCAGGAGGCGGGGGAGGCAGAGGACCCTGAGATAGTAATAACGTATACTGTAGTATGCACTTTTATTTTGATGGCAAATTTACCAACACCGGTGTCTACAGTACTTCACCTTCATTTAACAACTCTTAATGGTCTTTTTTTTTAGATGCAGAGATTCATAAACAGTTCCTAAAAATTTACGCATGACCTTTGAAAATCTACCGCACCTGCATGCTTCTTTCCAACAAAACTAAATTTTTGAAGCAGGAGAGGGTTGGGTGAGGATGCATATTTCTTGCCAGAGTGCTTAACACCGTTGGACCTCTTTTCAGGAGGAAACCGGTCCCCGCAGACGTCGCACGGCCTCTCCTCGCCAAACACTCCTACGCGAAGCCCGCGGAGTCCAATCGCTCCAGGGTAGCCCAGGACCACCCCGCACACTCCGGGGGCCCGAGCCTTTCCTTTGCGCTCAGTCTCCTCGTGGCGCTGTTCCTTTAATAACTGCGTGCGCTGCCAGAGTGTGCGGCGACGGGCTGGTTCCTCCCGCCTCCTCGCCGCTCCCTTCCCCCTCCCATCCGAGTTTCAGGTGAATGGGTCAGCGAGGGAGGAGGCGGCCACACCACACTCCCGCGCCAGGGTCCACCGCCCCCCTCCCCCCGCCCTTTCTCCTTCCTCTGGACGAGGCGGCAGGACTCCCGGGAGAGCTGGCCAGAACCCCGAGGAGCCGCGCGGGGTGCAACAGGTGGGGCTGGCCGGCGCGGGGTCCGGCACCTGGGCTTGCGTTGGTGCGCATGCCCGGGGCCCTGGCGGCCGGAGTCGGGCGAAAGAGGGGAAGGAGGAGCGGGGCAAGGCGGAGAGCTGAGTCCCCAGCCCGGAGTCGGGCTGCGCGCTGGCGCCCGTGCGGTGTCAGGTGCGCTCGCTCCGTGGCTCCCGTCGTGGTCTCGGACCGGGCCGCGGCGAGTAGGTGGGTTGGGCGCGGCGCCTGGGGCGCACGTTCCCGCGGGGGGACCGCGGCGCCTCGGTTTCGTAGGGGACGCGGTGGCCAGTTTCGGTAGCAGTTTCGCCCCGGGTCCGGGACTGGCGGGAACCGGAGAGGCGCGGGTCCCCGGAGAGAGAGCGCTGGGCCCCCTGGAGAGCTGGCATCCCGGCGAGGGGCGTCTTGAAGCTGCGTATCGGCTCAGGCGGCCGCGGCGCGGGCAGCTCGCCGCCTTTATGCGGGTGGCCGGGAAGTTCGTGACCGGCGGGAGTCCTGCGCTCAGCTGTGGGGGCTGCAGTCCGGGGGGCTCCCCGTCGTTTCCGCCCCACCCGCGCCTTCGGGTGCCCCGGGGGGAGAGGGGAGGCCGGGTGTAATCCACCGAGTAGTCCCAGAGGCCCGCGGCGGGCCGACCGGCTGTTTGGAGTCCACTTAGTGCGAGCTGTGTGAGCCCGCGTGGGTTTAAGCTGGGCGGCGGTGATTTCATTTCGAGTGAGGCTGTACTTCGAGGGAAGCTGCTCACGCGTCGGATTCTCATCCGTGACCAAAAGGCCGCCGCTGGGGGTGCGGCCCTGCCTCCGGGCGGTCCTGCCCGGCGGGTGCGGGCGCCCTGCCGGGGGAGCTGCTAGGCGCAGCGGGGGCGCTCGGACCCCGACCGGGACCTGCGCCTCCGGGCCGCGGGCCTTAGAGATCCCCCGGTAGGCGGGCCCGGCGCGCGGCCAGCCGGCATTTGCCTGCATCGGAGGAAGCGTGCGGGCAGAGGTGGGTCGAGGGGCCAAAATGGCCTCTGCATCTTGGCCTTGGAAGAACAGCTTCGAGCCCCTCGAGTCCCAGAGGAAGCCCCGGCATCTTCAGCCAGGGCCTGGGGCTGGCTGGGCACACTGCCCACCTGGGACATGACCCGGGGCAGGGAGGAGGCAGCCGTCCAGGTTAGTGTGTGCGCCTCACGCACAACAGGTGTTTTATTGGGATCCCTGGAAAAGAGAAAGCCTTCCCACTGAGGCGCTTCTGGTAGTCCTTGCTGTGATCGAAACTAGTTCTTTGCAAACTAGCGTTTCCAAGTGTCACAATGTTTCTTTTGCATTGTACTAGGGAATCTTTTTTCTCTCGTGTTTTAAAGTAGCCCTTTTAAGTGGTGGAGGCACAGTAATAGCTCTCCTCTCAGACAAAGCAGCATTTTTGTTTTTTTGTGGTTTTGCATTGATTTAGTTCTTAGATGCCTCTTTTGTTAGGTGACGATGAGAGGAGAATAAAGAGGTTTCGGCAGCTTCCAGGCTGTTGAGGGAATCAACGGGCAGCGCCTTGGAGGTGCCAGGCAGTGTACTAAAAGTTTTGTACTTTCTAGCATTTAATCATCCCGACAATAAAAGCTAGATCTTACTAGAACTCCATCTTAAAAATGAATGAACCACCTGTAAAGGGAAACATATTACAGATGGACTGGCTTGAACACTACTTCAGCTAATCAGGGAAGGTATATTAGAAAAGTAGCAGTTTTTGATGTAGAACTAAAGAACCAGAAACAGATATGGGGAGTTTTTCTGGAATTCTCTACTTTTCACTAGTGGAAACATAAAAGTTTTCCCCATCTCCCTTGATGAAAAGGTAAATGCCCTTTGCCTTTTTTTCCTAAAAATAATGTTGGAATTACTGCCCTTTCAAAATGATACAAGACTTTCAACCACATAAATAAACTGATAACAATCTTTCTCCTTCCCAGGAACCTCCCAGAGGGGTTTTCTCAGTTGCATTTCAAGGTCTACTTAATTAGAATGTTTAGTGGGCTTTTTTTCAGCCACGTAACTATTTATGGAAATATTAGAGTGAAAAGACTTAAGGCGTTTCTGTTACACCTTTAGTTTTAGCCTCTGTACTTGCAGCTGCTCTTTAACGTAGGGGTTCCTAAACTTCAATGTGCTATGTATCACTTCGGTATCTTCCTAAACTACAGATTCTGATTCCTATGTCAGATATGAGGCCTGGAATTCTGTCTTTCTAACAAGCTCCCAGGTGATGTCCATTGGGTTGTGTGATCCTTTCTCTTTCCCTCAGACTGTAAGCACTTTACTTCTGTTGAATTTATCTTGAATTTACTGGGTGTAAGATGTGTGTGAAACTTCAAGGTGTTCACTGCTGTATTGAAATCATAGCTTTTATATGGATTGTTAGTTTTATAAATCAAGTATTAATCGATCATCACTTTGTACCAGGGACTAGTTCTAGGGTTCAGGAGTAAGTGTGATGACCCAGACAGATACCTAAGTGCTTGTGAAGCTGCTATTCCAGTTGGGGTGGACATCATGGCAGTTTCAAATTTAAAAGAAGAAAAATAATTAGGGGGGAAATTTGCTCTGAGAATAAAACAGGTTTCTTGGATGAAGTGAGTGACTAGAAGGGCATCTGTGAAGAGGTGACATTTGAGCTGAGATCTTGAAGGGCAGGTGCCTGCCGTGTAAAGATCTGGATGTGCTAGACAGGAAACTTTTATCAAGACCCTGCTTGGATTGATGCCTTTATTCTAAGCAGTGATTCTCAAAATCATGGTATGCTTAAAAATCATCTGGAGAGCTTACTTAAAATCAGAGCTAGCCTATTTCAAAATTTGCCTAATTTCAAAATTTAGGCAATTTACTAATAATATGCCTATAATCTAAATAGAGTCATTTACGATCAGGAACAGAACAGCTTTAAAAACTTCTTAAAGGCAAATTAACTATTTCTGCATGTGACTGAAAATGAACAGAGTGCCCTTAAATATAATAGTTTATTTTTTACCTACATTTTTCTTTAAAGATTAATTCTTGGGCATAGCAATCTCAGGTGTTGTTTTCCATCTTAGCTTAATTTTCTATTAGACAGCTTCTGGCTGTTTCAAGGGGAGAAATTTTTTAAAAATCTATTTTAACATTAGCTGGCTTTCAGCTTACCATATTCAATAAGGGTCTGCTTCCTTTGCTCCTCTTACACAGCTGTTTGACTTATGTCCCTATCACTGCACTGGTTCTCTGAAGTTGACCAGTGAGCCCCTTAGGCCAGATCCTGAAGTCTTTTCATTCGTCATTTTTTTCCTTCACCGAACATATATTTATTGACCAGCTACTGTGCTGGGCATTGGGCATCAGTCTATCTGTTCCTGGCTGCCTGGTGCAGTCACAGACTGCCTTGAGAGAGACCTTAGAAGCCCTCCAGTCCAGTCACCCCAGTATCAGCAAACTTTAAGCTCTGCATAAAAGGCAGGAGAGCAGATTGTTATTTGTTATCTTGGAGGGTGTGCGGGGTCAGGGTGAGGGAGAGACTTCCTAACATTGAGATGAAATCTGACCCCGTGGTGTGTTTATGTTTTTTTTAAAGAACCATTTCTAGGACTACAAAGCCAGCATTTCACATATTTGAAGCCCGCCATAGTGGTCCTTCTCGGGTTCTCCAGGTCAAACATTTCCTGTTTTTCCAATCATTTGTCTTAAGACAGTTTTTCTAGATCTTTAACAATCTTAGTTACTCTCCTGAAGAGGCACCTAGTTGGAACATGGTGTACAAACTTCAAGGTTTGGGGAGAGGTTTCCTTTTAGTAACTATCATTCCTTGATATGAGCACTATCTCAATGAAAACTGCCTAAGGTTGGGATAGCTTGTTAGCTTTTGTTGAAATTCTCAGCAAGGAAATGCAGTTTTCCCAATGAAAGGTTGAACTAGAGCTCCCGTATCTAGTACTCATAGTATTAATTTTTAAAATCTGAGTTTACATTTTTTAAATTATTTATTCATGATACCAGTATTTGAAAATGGATACAATATATATAAATGCCTAAACACTGGAATTTCTCACCTTCAGAATAATTACCTTGCTGTAAATGCTTTTGCTCATCTTTAATACATCATCTTAATTATCCCGGTCAGAGGTCAGGATTATCCCTCACTTTGACATATGAGGGTTGCTAGGCTTGGAGAAGAGAAGAGGAATTTATCCTCTCAGATTGTGATCTTTTAAAACTACTAGGTTGACAAACAAGCAAACAAAAAAATATTAACTTAAATAATTTTTAGTATGATTTTGATTATATATCACTAACAGTAGATATAAACTATAGCTTTAAGGTTTAAGATGTTTTAACTAATATAAAATGCTATAAATATAATAGCTGTAAAATTAAACAACATCGATTTAATGTGATGAATAAATAATGTTGTTTTGCTAAAACCAAACTCTCCAGATTCTTTGGAGCACTACATGTCCGTGCTACTGGGTACTGCTTGACTCAGTTCTCTTACTGCTTTCCTCTTGTTCAAACAACTAGGAAGTGTCAGACTTTAACTTGGCACAAAAATTCATTTGTCAAGGAAAAAGAAAATTAGGTTTGTTCAAGGCAATTATTCTGGCCTTCCAGAGAACTTAATGTATGCTAGTAGCAAGTGGGTTAATTAGCCTTTCCAGTGTTCTGTCAGCTGCAAATCTGGATAAGCTTGTCCACCATGTCCCTGGTCATCATTAGAGGCCTCTCTGCAGGTGGACGTAAGTGGTATTTCTTTTGTACTAATTAGGTTCCGTTAGTCAGCCCCAGAGGAATCTGCCTGACCACACTGCGCATACACAGGATGTGCTCGAGGTCACAGGGTTCTCTCTTCTGTTGCCTTCATCCCCCAGTCTGATAACCTCAAAAAAAGGAAAGTTGGTATGGCATGACTTGCTCTTAAGGAACCTTCTAAAGTTATTTGTATCACAATATAAAATCTCTGTTATTAGGAGAGACGTGACAACTAAACTCTGAATCAAAGAAATAGCAGTTTTGAAAGGGATTTTGTTTGGATTTTTGACAAAACTTAAACTTCAGCCTGTGTCTGGATTAGTTTAGAATTTTCCATTGAGCCTGAGATTTTTGGCCTGGCCCTGAATGAGTGAACCCTAGCTATAGAAGGAAGGGATAAGATTCCTTAAAAGTCAGTTTATTGGTACTTGACATTCAGCTTCCAAAATGTTTAATAGCATTTAAATTCAGTTGTCTTCCCTCACTGTTTGGAAAATTATGCTGTCTTGGTATTACTAATATTCAATCTATTTCCATCTTTGAAGTTTTACCTACTATACCTTTGGGGCAATATTTTATTCTGAGAAATTTGAAATAGACTGCCCTTAAGGATGTGGAGGATAGACAGTTATGATTGATTTTAAAGAACAAAACTTAAAAGAGTTTGAATTGCTTGACTGTTCCTAATATAATAATGTATGATTGTGCATGCCTTATTTGAGAAGGAAAAGATATTAGACACTTTAATATGCTCAGATTATAGATATTGCTCAAATGTCCTCCCCCTATTGCCCCAGCTTCCAGCTCTTCCTCTTTATGTCTTCTCAGGTTACCTCCATTCTGCACTTTATCATGTAGTTCAGCCCTTACTAATGTCCATTGTCATTGCTGTTTTCTTTGTGTGTGACCTCCCGGAGAACTGTGTCTCATACTTCACAGGCTCCCATGGTATAGTGTAGGTACTTAATAAATACTTGTTGATTGAGTGAAATTGCCTCTCAAATATTTGGGTTTGTGCTCTGAGGAATTTTAGATCAAAGTCATTCTGCTTTTCTTTTAGAGAAGAGGGCTTTTTAATACAATGTGTATTTAGTGTTTTCTCTTTTGTAAAAGTTATGCCTATTTTGAAGACTTAGAAAAAGAGGAGGGAGAAATATCCACAATCCCACCATCCATAAATGCATTTGATAATCATTTGTCATGATAAAACTATACTTTTAAACCAGATGATGCTTCAGTTAATATGGCTAGTATGTCTTCATAATTGCTCTGTATGCCCTTCCATATATATATATATATATATATTCTCATTTTATATGAACTTCCAAAATAATGTGAAACAAATATATTTCAAGAAACTTTCTTTCACATATCTTCCTTGTTCTTTGAAGGGACTGTTTTTAGAAAATACATTTTACCTATGCTGTAAAAGCACTGTAAAATTATCATAACTACAACTTAGAATCTCAAGTTTAAGCATATCTATGTGCCAGTGATGTGCAGAACATGATGCTAGGTGCCATGAGGACTACCAGGCTCAGTGATTCCTATGCTCAGTGAGTTCCTGTGCTCAAGGAATTAACCGTCCAACATATAAAAATAGCAGTGGGAAGAACAAGATAAGTAGTCATGGTGGGAGAGGTTACTTGAGACTGGTTTTCTTAGTGATGCCAGGAAACTGAGCTCAGTAGTAATGCCATTACCCTACTTCTGTTGCTTAGATTGGCTTATCTTGGGAGCTGCGGGGCGTTGCTTAGCCTGAAGATCAGGTGACCACTGACATCAGCCATGTCTTCGAGACCTTTTGAAAGTCCCCCTCCTTATAGACCTGATGAATTGTAAGTAAATAATTGTAGTTTTTATTTCTTTTAAGTCATGGAAAAAAATACAGCATGGAAACTTTATTGTTTGTTTGCTTTGAGAAATAAAATAATATTTGTATTTGTAAATTTAAATTGAGCCAAAGGGTATATGGTGAAAAGAGAGTTTTTCCTTCTTACCATTAACTTCCAGGATGACAGTTATTTTTCTGCAGAGGCAACTACTGTATCTGTTTCTAATGTTTGCTTTAATATAGTCTAGCTTATATTTATGTGTATATTCCGTTTTGTTTTTCACAGATGGTAGGAAGCTTCTGTATGCCTTGTTAGATGACCACTGGCAACATATTGTAGGTTTTTAAAATAATGTTTTTACTGAGATATAATTCACATGCCATACAGATTTACCCATTCACAATGGACAGTTCGGTGGCTTTTTAGTAGTCACAGAGTTACCATTACCACAATCAATTTTAGAACATTTTCATTGCCGCCTCTCCAAAGAAACCCCTGCCTATTAGCAGTCACTCCCCATGTCTCCCCAGTACTAGGCAGCCACCAGTCTACTTTCCATTTCTAGATTTGTCCATTCTGGACAGTTGATGAAAATGGAATCACACAGTGGTCTTTTGCTTTCACTTAACGTGATGTTTTCCAGCGTCAACTTCAAGAATGATTCCTGCCATTATATAAAACAAGAAGCAAAGTTGAGGGTTCTTGGTGTCCTTAGTCATTTGGGGATTTAACAATGAATTCTTAAATTTTAAGTTTGCTAGCAAAGATCGATAGAGATTTCCTCCTTTAAGTAGTTTAACTCTTTGATAACTGTCATAAGGGTTATGTTCCTGTTATTTTGCCTCCTGATTAACACGTGAACATGGTAGGCACACAGTTCTTCATGATAGTGTGGTCCTTAAAATAATCTAGGTAGTACAGTAATTGAGTAGTGCTCCATTAACTTGTGATTTATTCTGTGTTGCTTTTATAAACAATGGTGAAATACGACATACATACACACATATACTTATGTTGTGCATATATGTGTGTATATATACATATAATATAGGGCACAGGATGTGTATATGAGATGACAAAGCAAAATCATTACTCGAGTCAAGAAACAGAACACCTCCAAGTCCTTCCCTGCGCCCTCTTCTTTCCCTGGAAAACACTGTTCTGGCATATGGTCACCACATGCTTTTCTCTCTCTATTCTTTTACCACTTTATACATCCTCAACAATACAGCATAGTTTCACTTTTTTTAAAACGTATTTTTTCTTTGGGGCAGTATTATAGAAATATAATGTTTAATTTCATAGTCTTATAACCATACTAAAAATAAAAGAAATTAATTTTAATAATGTATTTCACTTAACCCAGTATATCCAAAATACCATTATTTCAACATGTGATCGATATAAACACTTTACTTGTTTTTGCTTCCTTCTTCCAAGATAGTGTTCTAGACCTACCAGATGCTGGGGTCTGCCACAAATAGGACTCACAAGATGTATAGTGGCTTCACAAGTTTGAAAAGTTTTTGGTTAGCTTCTCCTGAAGCAGATCACAAGATAGTTTAACATACTTCGTTTTTTTAATAGGCTCTATTTTTTTAAGAGCAGTTTTAGGTTCACAGCAAAGTTGAGAGGAAGGTACAAATATTTCCCATGTACCCCCTACCCCTACACATGCATCACCTCCCTCATTATGAACATAACCCACCAGAGTGGTATAGTTGTTAACAATTGATGAACCTACATTGACATATCATTATTACCCAAAGTACATAGTTAATGTTACGGTTCTCTCTTGGGTATTGTTACATTCTTTTTTCATACTATGGTCACTAGGTATTTTACACTTAGCAGCACATCTCAATTTGGACTAGCCACATTTCAAGTGCTCAGTGGATCTATGTGGCTGGTGGCTGGCATATTAGACAGCACAGCTCTGTAGCGCGCCACTCAATGGATATGTCACAGTTACCCTCCACTCTAGGCAGATATTTGGACTGTTCCTAGTTTGGGGCTATCATAACCAATGCTTCTGTGAACATTATGCTGTTAGTGGGTATACAGTGATACAATCATTTTGGGAAACATTTTGATATTTTCTAGTTGGAGTTAAAGATTAAAAGAAATTCAGTGTAGAAATTCTACTCCTAGATATATACCTTAGACAAATAAGTGCCTGTGGATACCTGGATACGTGTTTAAGGATGTTCAGAGCTACACTGTCATGACAGCCCCAAGTGGAGGCATCCCAGATACCTGAGTAGAATGGGTTATGTAATTTTCATACTTGACATTTTCAAAGACCAGCTTATCAGTATTCTCTCAGGTTCTTCCTTTCCATTTCTTTCTCATTCTCATATACTAAGGTAATTTCTTCAAATTCCTGTGGTTAGCAGTGCTTAGTAGTACAATGTCTTGCTTTTGAGTGAGGAAGGTGGTCCATGGAAATAATGGCAGGAACAAAGGGGGTGAGGTCAGTTAAGGAACTGAATTTTGTTTCCCTAGGGCCTGCAGTCTAGATTCAATGTACTCACACATCAGTGGGTCTGTCACAACCTGTGTTTATGATTAAATTACTGGAGTTTGCAAGGTATTTTTATAAAGGAGTTTCAACATCCAACTAGGCATCACCCTGATTGCTGTCACTGCACATTTGATTCACGTTGTAGCTGTTGCCATAACTAACTCTAGATACGTCATGATTTCTTTAATGTTTTACTGCCCGGACAGAGACTAAACTCTGAGGAGCCCTGCCTGAGACACTCCTGTTCTCAGGCTCAGCGCCCAGCACACATCAGCCTGGCAGTTCCAGTAAATAGCTGTCAAGTGAATGAATGAATGAATGCATGTGTTTCCTTAAGTAGGAGAGCGAGGCTACCAGGAATTGCACGTGACTCTTGGTAGGTGAGTGAGTGTAGGTGTCATATATGAATGCACCAGTCTCCCATCACACAGTTGATACCATTGTTCTCAACTGCCTGTGCCCCTCCCATCCCCGGGGATCATGGTTTACCTGGTGTGGAATACTCCATCTTTCCTTAAGTGACTGGAATATGTAGCAAGATCTGAGAACCTCTGCTCTATAGAAACTGGAGCAGTCATTCTCAGTGTGTGGTTCCCAGACCAGCAACATCTAGAAATTTGTCTTACCCAGACCTGCAGGGTCAGCATCTCTGGGGATGGAGGCCTACAATTTATGTTTTAATAAGCCCTCCAGGTGATTCAGATGCATGGATGCCTTACTTTTCGAAAACTAGGTGTCTGAGTCAGTTCTGGCTGCTAAAACAAAGTACAGACTGGGTAACTTATAAACAACAGAAATTTATTTCTCACAGTTCTGGAGGCTGGAAATCCAAGATAGTGTTAGTTTAATCAGGTTCTGGTGAAGCCCTTTTCCAGGCTGCAGGTCTGTAGATTTCTTGCTGTATCCTCACATGGTAGAAGGGGCGAGAGAGCTCTGTGGAGTCTCTTGTAAGGGCACTAATCCCAGGCCTGAGGGTCTACCCTCAGTTACCTACCAAAGGTTCCATCACATCAGGGCTTAAGATGTTGACATTTGAGTTTTGGGGGGACACACATTTGCTCCATTGCAGTGGGGCAGTACCAGTAATAGTTTTATTTGCCAGCTGTTGATTTAAATTGTTCTAAGTACTCTGTACATCCTTTCTGCTTACCTCCAAAAAGTGCTAACCTGAAATTGTTTCCATGTGCATTTCAGCAAACCCAGTCATTATGCACCAAGCAATGACATATATGGTGGAGAGATGCACGTCCGACCAATGCTCTCTCAGCCAGCGTATTCCTTCTACCCAGAAGATGAAATTCTTCACTTCTACAAATGGACCTCTCCCCCAGGAGTGATTCGGATTCTGTCCATGCTCATTATTGTGATGTGCATTGCCATATTTGCCTGTGTTGCCTCCACACTTGCCTGGGACAGAGGCTATGGAACTGCCCTGATGGGAGGTGGTATAGGCTACCCTTATGGAGGAAGTGGCTTTGGTGGCTACGGAAGTGGCTATGGCTACGGTTATGGCTATGGTTATGGCTACGGAGGTGGCTACACAGATCCAAGAGCGGCAAAGGGCTTCCTGCTGTCCATGGCTGCCTTTTGTTTCATAGCTGCATTGGTGATATTTGTTACAAGCGTTATAAGATCTGAACTATCTAGAACAAGAAGATACTACTTGACTGTGATAATAGTGAGTGCAATCCTGGGCATCATGGTGTTTATTGCCACAATTGTCTATATAATGGGAGTCAACCCAACTGCTCAGGCTTCTGGATCTGTATACAGCACACAAATATATGCCCTCTGCAACCAGTTTTATGCACCTGCAGCTACTGGACTCTACGTGGATCAGTATTTGTATCACTATTGTGTGGTGGATCCCCAGGAGGTATGGGTTGCTTTGGTTGGTCTCCCCCACTACCCCTTTCTCTTTGGGTCAGAGGCTCTCAACTCTGGATGCTTAATAGAATCACTTTGGAATGTTAAAAAAAATATCCATGGCAAAGCTGCATTTCTATTTAAATCAGAATCTGGGAGATGGGCTCAGTGTTGTTATTAACACACCATATAATTCATCCATTTAAAGTTCAATTCAGTAGTTTTAGTATATTCACAGGGTTGTACAACCATCACCATGATCGATTTTAGAACATTTTCACTATCCCAAAAAGACACCCCATACCCAGTTAGCAGTTGCTTACCTAACCCTCCCCAGTCTTAGGCAACCACTAGTCCTATTCTATAGATTTGCCTATTCTGGATATTTCATATAAACAGAATCACACTGTATTTATTCTTTTATGATTGGCTTCTTTCATCTAGCATTAATGTGTTTGAGGTTCATCCATGTTGTAGCATGTACCAGTACTTTATTCCTCTTCATTGCTGAGTAATAATCTATTGTATGGATATAGAACATTTTTATTACCCATTCAGCAGTTGATAGACATTAGGCTGTTACCACATTGGCTGCTATGAAAAATGCTCTGAACATTTGTGTAAAAGTTTTTGTGTGAACTACGTTTTAATTTCTCTTGAGTATATACCTCAGGAGGGAATTGCTGGGTCTTAAGGTGACTCTGTCTAAGGAACTTTTGAGGAACCATCAGACTTGTTTTCCAAAGCAGCACTGTTTTACATTTACTGTTAATATATGAGGATTTCAGTTTCTCCACCTTCTCCTCACCCAATTGTTTTTGTCTGTTTGGTTCCAGCCATGCTGATGGGTGTGAAGTGGTACCTCGTTTTGATTTGCATTTCCTTGATAGCTAATGATCTTGAGCTTTTTAGCTATTGCTCTATCTTCCTGGGAGAAATGGCTATTCAGGATCTTTGCCCATTTTTTAATTGGACTATTTGTATTTTTATTATTGAATTGTAAGAATTCTTTATTTGTATGTAAGTCCCTTAATAGATACATGATTTGTAAGTATTTTTCATTTTGTTATTTTCTTTTCACTTTGTGTATTTTTCAAAAGTTTTTTATTTTGGTGATGTCTAATTTTTTCTTTTGTTGCTTATGCTTTTGGTGTCATGTTTAAGAACACTTGGTCTAATTCAAAGTCACAAAGATTTACTAAGTTTTACTTTTAGCTCTTACAGTTAGGTCTGTGATCAATTTTAAGTTAATTTTGGGTATGGTATAAGGAAGGAGTCCAATATTCTTTGCATGTGGATATCCAGTTCTTTGTACTATTTGTTGAAAGGACTATTTCTCCATTAAATTTTCTTCATGCCGTTTTCAAAAATGAATTAACTATAAACATCAGGATTTATTTCTAGAGTCTCAGTTTGATTCTACTAATCTGTATTTCTATCCATATGTCAGTACCATGCTGTCTTGATTACTGTAGCTTTGTAAAGCTTTGAAATTGGGAAGTGGGAGTCCTCCAACTTTGTTCTTTTTCAAGGTTGTTTTGGCTAGTTTCTGGGTTCTTCACATTTTCATAAGAATTTCAGGATCAACTTGTCAATTTCTGCAAAAACAGGCCAGCAAGGATTTTGAAGGATTGCATTTCATCTGTAAGTCAACTTGAGAAGTATTGTCCTCTTTATATTAAATTCTTCTGATTCATGAACAACATAGGATGTCTTTTCACTTATGTAGGTCTTCAATTTCTTTCAAAAGTGTTTTGTAATTTTCAGTGTTAAGTCAGTATTTTTAAAAGCTATTCAGGTGATTCAAGGGGTAAGGGTCGAGAACTCTGCCTTCAGTTGCCATGAGTCATTCTAATTATTTTAAGAAAATGTTTCTGGGTTACTCATCTTTTGTTCCTTTTTTTTTCTTCACACTGATTAGGAATTCTCATTCTTTCACCTGAGTGAGTCACTATTGTGAGATTAGACCTTCTCCAGTAACTGCCATTATTTTGAATATAGAAAGGTTTTAAACATGTTTGTTGTTGACAGATGCATCTGTGGTAGTAGGGCTGAGGGTTGATACTCCTGTGTTACCACAACCCCATCTCTGTTAGTCCTCTGCCTACCCAAAACTTGTAATTGAAAAAGGATATCATAGATAGCTGCAGAGAGACACCTCCTGTTACCCATGAGCAGACATTTAGACCAGAGTCCTGATACTTGCCTCAACTCCAAGTGCCTCCAGGCCAGTGTACCACTTAACACACCTGTCAGACACTGGGGCTCTTTCCAGTAAGTACACAAAAGATTCCTTAAACAGAATCCACCTTCTAGACTAAAGGAGTCCTTCATCCATTTTCTCTTTTATAGCTTGGTTAGATCATGCCTGCATAATTTGTGGTTAGGCAGATCAACTGTGGACTGAAATTTAAATTTCAGTGTAAAAGGATTTGCCAACCATCATTGGGCATTTAAAACTACTTCTGAGAATAGCATTTTTCAAGCCCTTTAGAAGTATACCAATGATTGGGTTAATTTACTGGCCATTTTTACCTGTTTATAAAGATACAGCCCCCTGGTACTTAAGCTTTGGAACTAGTTTTCTATAATTCTGAAATGGGGGTGGTATAGTAGGTGACTTTAAGCATATTTTGGGGATTGAATCAAGTTGAGTGTGTGTATGTGTGAGATTTGCTAGCCTCAGCCCAACTACTGTGGGCTGTATTTTATATTTCTAAAATGGAACCATATTTATCAGTTTCATATCATTTAAACCACAGATACTTAGTATGGCCTTAGGTATTTGTAGAGGGTGGACTGGGGTAATGTAAGCGATTCAACTCTAATTGTGTCAATATCCTCAATTTCTTTTTAGGCCATTGCCATTATACTGGGGTTCATGGTTATTGTGGCTTTTGCCTTAATAATTTTTTTTGCTGTGAAAACTCGAAGAAAGATGGACCAATACAACAAGTCAAATATTTTGTGGGACAAGGAACATATTTATGATGAGCAGCCCCCCAATGTTGAAGAGTGGGTAAGTGTTTAAAAAATATCAGCAAACATCCAGTCTTTTATTAAACTCCTAGGTTCCTGTCTCTAAACTTGAATTTTAGCGCTTTGTGAAACTTTGTTCTGAGAATTATTGTCTGTGTCTGTTGCAAAAGTTGTGGCCTCAGTTTTAACTCAGAACGTAAAGAAGGTGGGAGAGGTGAAAATTGTTTTACTATGAGATAAAAATCAGATTTCCACTTTACAGAAGTGGATCTAGACACTGAAAGAAATGGGTTCTAAACGAAATGTGTAGAAAGAACTTGGCCTTTGCAAACCAAAAATGATGCCTCCCCTCCCCCTTTTACTTGCCTGCCTTTCATATTGGAAGGAAACTATTGATTGCTGTCTTGGGTCAAGACTGGCAAGGGTATTTCTTACATGGGTAACGCCCTCGCAGATCAGAGGGATGATTCTGCACTAACACCTGTGAAATATATTCGTGAGGCAGAGAGAGATTAGAGCAATTTCCTTTTTTGTATATATGTTGATCCTACCAGTGGTGGCTGCCTATATGAGATTTGCTGAAAAGCCAGAAAGTCCCTGTCTCCCAAAATAACCTCCCAAATGTGTGTTACTGATACCTAACCAGTCCTTAGAGATGTCTGGAGTAAGACTTTGTTTCTTGGACATCCTCTGTTAGACTGCTTTTGGAGACAACCTCAGAAACTGCTGTCGTAGGTTTCTTTGAGTAGATTGATTCCCACTCAGGAAGATTAGTTGGGAAACCTGGACATTGGTTCCTGGGTAGCTAGGTTTCAGCCAGTGGGTGTGGAGTAGAGAGGGCTAAGGATGGGTGCTGCTGGTCAGGCCAGATGTAAAGACATTGCTCATATTGAAGACTCCTTTAAGTGCTGGCATGCTGGACATACCTGATTTTTGAAGAAATCTAGAAATGCAGATGAAATTTTTTTATAGTTCAGGAGAAAAAATGAGGCAGGCTTAGGAAAATCAGGAGGTGTGGTATATATTTGGCACTGAGATGATAGTTCCAATCATCCTAACCTCTCCTTGAAGCCTGCTTGTTCTTTTTTTCTTCCTCATTTTCTCCCCCATTAAGTATGAAGGCATTAGAGGAAGTGTTTCCTTTTGACCTTTACCTCCAGGCAAGGCCACCTGTACATGGAATAGGACAGTCTATTGTGAACTATGAAGTAAATGTTTTGCCGAGAGTTTCTGGGTGTGTCAGTTTTTACTGGCTGTTGGATTTGTTTACTGAAGGTTTCAAGAGCCTAAAAAAAAAAAAAAAACCTGACTTGAGAGAGACCAGTGATAGTGATATTGGAGTCCCAGTGAACTTTGACCTCATATGATTTTACTGTCATGAAAGTTTAATCAGTTCTGGGTGCTTTTGATAATTTGGCAACAGACAGCAGTAACAATTGATGAGCTATGTGATGATGAAAATGGAAGTACTTTACATGTAAAAAGGCATTATTTTTATGATGCTTCCTATATAATGGAATCCCTGGAAATCTGACAGCCAGCATGGAGGTTGTCCCACGTATACTTCATAGTTTCTCTGTCATAAATAAACATTTTATTGTATGAAACTTAATCATCTGTTGAATAGCACACATAGTGATTTTGAGCATAATAGTGTTTTCTGTTACTTAGTCCCTTACAAATTCCTCATTTCTTCTTGCCTTTCATTTTCCCAACTGAAATGCCTAAGAGAGGCTATTGGCAATAAGGTATCTGGAGGTGGTTTTCACCACAGGTAATGGGCTTGTCCTTCCATTTCCTCCTCACCTGCTCAAGTGTGCTTTGCTGAAATCAGGAACGCATTCTCATTCTTTTCCCAATTCCACAACCAGATTCACTCTCATTTCTCTGCTCTTTTGCGCTATTTACTCAGATAAATTTCACACTGATGACCTAGCTGTCCAAGTAGGTATACTTAATGCTGCATGTAAAGTGCATGACAGTGGAGTGCATTAGTGATTATTCCTTCTTTTAGTTATTAGAAACTAATATCCTAAAAATAATCTCCACTGAAAATAATGAAAGAGAATCTAGAATTACTTATACTAAGTGAGGATTAAAATTCTAATTTTAGTTAGAATAAAGATAAGACACTCCCCATACAATAATAATGGGTTGTTTTGGGGGAAAAAGAAAAACTAGAGAAACAATTAGTTAGCTGCTGAATATTATTAGTTACATGCTAGGGTAGGTCTAGACATTATTATTTTATTAGATCTAACTGTGTTTTTTGGATTGTAAACATCATTAAGATCAGAGTGTTAGGCAGATTTTTGTCTTTTTGCATTATCTGTTGAGAAAATGCAACTCTCTAATTTCCTGTCCCTCATTCTCCAGCACAGTGGTTTTTCTGTCTTCCTAGGAATTTTTAGGGTTGTCTTTTTCCCCTCCCCTTTTTGGATATCTTGTACTTTGTAAAGTAAGCAGGCTGTGTTTGCACACTGTTTGGGTATTAACCTGGTCCTTTGTAGTCAGTCACTCAAGTTTGTACCAACATTATTTTTTAAATGTATAAAGGTTCTTTAAATTTGCAGATCTCAAAACCCAGATCTAACAGATACTTTTACTGAATTAAAAAATAATATGTATAATTATTTTATCTGATTGGTAACTAGAGAATTTTGAAAATACAATGAAGTATAAAGAAAATTCTACCTCTCTGTTACTGTTTTGGTGTATTTTCTTTAATCCTTTTACCCCCTCCTTATTCTCAGTGAGAAGTATGATTATAGTTCCCATTGGTGTAAGATTCTACCTTTTCTGATTGAGCATTATATTGTAAACTTTTTAACCACATCATTGAAGATTTTTCAGAAAAATTTCTGATACTATTAAAAATTCTTATTAAAGTATATATATACACACAGAGTAAATACATAAAGTGCACTAATTTAATTGTATGACTCTGAATATTTACACACATATGCCTATGTAACCACCACCCAGATCAGGATACAGAACATTCCAGTATCCAGGGATTGCGCATGCCTCTTCTCTGACAGGGTCCCCTAGAGAGTGGTAAACTCCTCTTGGTTCTGTCACATCAGTTAGTTTTGCCTGTTCTTAAGCTTCATATAAATGGAATTACTTACTAGTGCTTTGTGTCCCCTCAGTATGGTGTCTTATGAGATTGGTTTATATTGTTGCATCTGTCAGTATGATACTGTGTCTTTATTTTTGTATTTTTTGGCAAGATAAAAGTTTTCCTAATTATTCCTTTTTTAAAAGCCCATCGTCAGAATTACAATTAAAAAAAAAAACGGGTTTCCAGAGAAACCTCTCCTTGCCATTCTTGAGTCCCCATCTGCCTGGCTCTGGGTTTCTTTCCTCCCCCTCTCCCACTCTTCTAGGTGCTTAGTTTCTTGTGCCTCCTTTCATTGTTTTATTTTGTGAAAATAAAACCAAAGAAAAATAAACTTCCTGCTTTTTACACAAAAGTTAGCATCATACTATTCTGCCTGCATCTTGCTCTTTTTACTTTACAGTTTATTTTGGTGATCATTGTTACCACTGCATAGGGCACCTTCTCCTGGTATGGATGTACCACGGTTTGTGTAACCAGGCTCTGTATGTAATGTAATGTAATGTGACATAATTACATACAGTCTCTGTACATAATGTAATGTAAGTGTAGTCAGTAATGGTTACATTTGCTGTTTCATGTAACAGACAATAATATGATTTAAAAAAAACCCAAACTTTGTGTACCTTGTATATAGGTCTATACTTGTATACTTCTGTAGGTTAGCTATCCCAGAGTAGTATAACTGAGTCAAAGGGTATACGCATCTATAACTTTGATAGATAGAAATAGAACACTGAAATTGTCTTCTTTGGAGTTGTACTACTTTTATACAGCCATTGGAGATGTGTGAAATTCTGGTTTCATACACACCTTCTCTAATAACATTCCATTGTACAGTTGTATTTGGCCAATCCCTGTTGTTGCCCATGAAGTTTCTTCAACTTTCCACTTTCTAAAACGGCTTTTTTTTGTGGTGGTTTACAAGAAGTTCTTAATATAAAAGTAATACAAGTTTATTAAAACAAAATGCAAAATAGTATGGATAGAGAAAAAATAAAGTTCCTTCCCGTTTCCCTCAATTTGCCACTGGGGCCACTTAATAACTTTTAACAGTTTTATATCTTTCTAGGCTTTTTTTATTCTTGTACGGTTACTGACTTCATACATTCTAAGACATGCTCCCTTGCTCACTCCAATTTAATTTTTATGAAATTAGGGGCTCCTTATTGGTGTAGTGTGGATGCTCCCCGCGCCCCCCGCCCCATCCCTTTCCCCATCTAGACTTCATCCATTTGTACAATCAAAGACACAAAATCAGCGCAGCATAGTAAAGTGGGTGTAAAAGTGTAGACTAGAATCAGATTGCCTGGGTTATAATTCAGCCCAGCCAGTTACTTTTTGAAACCTGCCAAGGTATTCCATGTCTCTGGCTGAGCTTCTCTATCTCAGACATGGGAATGATCATTGTACCTACTTAATAGGGTTGTTATAATGAGTTGATATTTATAAAATACTTAGTATAATGCCTTACATATGGTAAATAATGTGATTTAACTTTTAATAATTTGGTGTTATTTTTTAACCAAGAAAAGAGATCATAATGTATATATGTATTTGCAGTTTGCTTTTTTTAAAAATTCACCTTGTATTGTGAACATTTTCTAAGTCTGCCAGTACACAGACATTTATCTAATTGCTTTAGACGGCTGTATGGTATTACAGTGTGAATATGCCATGATTCATTCCCCTTTTTCTGGACATGCTGATTGCTTCCAGTTGTTTGCTATTACAGATATCATACAGTGAACATTCTTATACATGTCTTTATGCACTCTTGCTAATATTTGTATAAGATTTCTAGAAGTGGTCAAGTGTACACATCTTAAATTTTGTTAGGTGCTGCCAAATTGCCTTGTTTTTCAAGGTTGTTGAGTTCCACAGACAGTACATAAGAGTGCTCATTTCCCAAAGTCTTTTCCCTGCTCTGGACATTATCGGTCTTTAATTTCTGTCAATCTGATAAGCGAAGATTAATTTCATTTTAACTTAAAAAAATGTTGTGGTTAAGCATATCTCATCTGCTATTTATATTCTTAAATCACTTGACTTTGTAACATGGCTTATTTTCTTTTGGTTGTTCACTCTTATTGGGGTTTTTCATACTATGAATATTAGCATTTTGTTTTACATGTTGCTAGTATTTCTTTCCAGACTTTTGTTGGTCTTTTACCTTTGTTTACAATGTTATTTTTCATGTACTTACATTTATCTGTCTGTAATGGCTTCTGTACTTCTTTCTGTTCCTAGAAAGGCTTCCTTATGCTTTCAAGGTTTAAATAATAGCCTTCTGTACTTTATTCTGTATTTCATACTTTTGTTTTTTTTTACTCTGTTATGGACTAAATGTGTGCAGGTGGTTAAGCATATCTGTCAGTTCATGGCATGTTTTTTTCATCCCTGATTGTGTAAAGGTCTTCTCTCATGTATCTTGATTTTATAATTTTTTCAATTTAGACCTTTAAGGACCCTAGGAACTTAAAGAAACAGCTTTAGTGATGTATATTTGTATCCTATGAAATTCACCCATTAGAAGTGTCCAGCTTATAAAATGACTTTTAGTAAACACTTAGCATTGTGCAGCCATCACCCCAATCCAGTTTTTAAAACAATCTTTTTATTTTAGAATAGTTTTAGATATACAGAAAAGTTTCAAAGATGGTAACAAAGCGTTCCCATATACCCTGCACTCAGTTTTCCCTGTAGTTAACATCTAACTTTAATACGGTGCATTTGTCACAACAAATGAACCAATATTGGTTCATAAGCACTAATTAAAGCCCATCCTTCATTCAGATTGAGAAACTTACTTTTTATTATGATATGAGATAAGATCTAACTTAATTTTGTTTCCTAATGGCCAGCCAGTCATCCTGAAGTTTGATCTTCTTAAATTTTACATTTTTGGTAAATGTCAAGTCTTTTGGTTGTTCTTCCTTTTATGAACCCATTTTGACCAGAATAGTTATGTAAAAAGTTATTAAGCAATTTTCTTCAGTAAGTATACAGTAATTTTTTGAAAACAGAAGAAATTGACATTGAAGTTAACTTTGCTGTTAAATAAATAGAAAGATTCTTTTCATTCAGCTGCCTAGGGTCACATAGTGGTGACAAAGCCAGGACTTGAACCCTAATTGAACATTTCTGTGCCAACATCCTGTTAAGGAAAACAAATGGTTTCCTTTTTTTTTAAGTTGGACTCTAGGTGCACAAAAACAGATTAATCCCAGTGTGGTTCATGACGTCGTCATTGGTCCATGCATAGCTTCACTGCTCTCGTTGTGACTTTAGGCAGATTAGTTCTGTTACTTTTAATCAATATGTATGTCGACAAGTCTGATTTGGAAAAGGGTTCCTGGTGTAGGGACAATAGCACTGGACCCTTAGAGTTCTGGGTTCAAATACTGATTCCAGCACTCTGGCAATACGTTAACTGCTCTGAACTTTAGTTTCCTTATCTATAAAATTGGCCCGTATTGTTTTGTTTGTCTCAAGACTGATGTGAGATGCATATGAGAAAGTGAAGGACAGTGAAAGTCTGATTGCCTTACAGGGTATTGAAAGGAAACAGCTGACTAGGAAGACAAGAATTTTGATGTTTCACAAATATGCATTCTCCTGGTTATAGTGACAGAAATAGAACTTAAATTAGCGTAAGTAAGAAATATAAAATTTATTTGTAAGATTTGGGGTGTTAAGTCATAATATCCTAGAAAGGGTTGAAATAACTATTAGCTGCAGAAGGCAGGGATGTGGCTGTGTATTAGGAACAATTAAAATCAGGGACTTACAGAACAATAGGATTTGTTTTCTTCTCTTGACTTCCTTCTGCTTGGGTAGGCTTCATTTCCTCTCATAGGAAGGGGGCAGATAGCTACATGGAGCTCTTGGGTTTTTCATATTACTGATTTATCTGCGATTGGCCTGGCGAGGGGACCCGGACTGAGTAGGTGTGGTTCAGGTGACCATCCTTACACTAACCCAATGTGCTCTGGGGCAGGGCCTCCTCACATAATGTGGCAGATGGCAGTTCCCACAGTTATTTTGTGAAAGAGGAAATGTTTTCTAGAGAAGTGGTTTTCTGCAGACAATATGTACTGCATGAGCACATGCTACATGAATTAATTGTAATTGTTCCCGTTTTTGATGTCTGTGGCCACCTGACCAGGTTTAAATTCGAAGTGCAATTTAAATAGCATTGGATGAGTTTCTGAGCAGCTTTGAATGTGCCTGCTTCGTTCGCCCCAGCGCCCCTCAGCGCTCTGCTGTGTCCTCCCATGGAGGGTGTCCTGCTGCTCGGATCGCTTTCTGCTCTTGCTTGCGCAGGGCCTCTTCCAAGAGCAGGGAACTGTGTCCTGCCTGCACCCTGCGAAGGCCAGTGGTGGGACTGTTCAGCCATGGTGCCAGAATTGACAGTCCATGCAGATGAGTATTTCGTGTTATCTCTGTGCTCAAATCTCCCTTCCCCAATCTATGTTTTCAGAAGCTCGTAAATACCAAGACACATATGTTCATTTTTCTCTAGAGCAAATACTTAAACCTGGGGCCTAGCTTTGGAAAAGCACACACCTATACGGTGAATATTAAAGAGTTGATTGTAAAATGTGTATTTGAGGTTAGTTTTGATAGCTACAGTATTCTGACAAAACAGTAACTGAAAGTTAGAACTTCAGTTTCAGGTGCTGCCGTGAATGAATTTCAGATTGGCTTTGGTAAAGTAAAATGAAGCAGGATCCAAGAGTGGTGTGTGGGCCCCTGAGGGTGAGGTCCTTCAGTCTGCCTCTGTAAATTTATGAGGAAGCTCAAGACTTGTGAGGTACAGCACTAATAAGGTGGTGGCTGGGTGGTGGTAACATGAGTTTGGATTAGAAGTTCGGACTCTGCATTCCCCGTGCTCTGTTCAGTGTATTACATCAGGCTGACTTGGGTTTGAGCTTCACATCTTAATTTTGGCAACAAAGCCAAAAAAAATCACAGTAAGTGAGAGAAAGGTAGCAACTGCCATTTCCTAAGCAGCTACTGTAGACTAGCCACTTTGTATTATTATTATAACCCTAACTACAGTCCTTACAGTGTGGGCACTGTTCTTATTAAAGAGTAAACTGAGGTTTGCAGAGGGCTTCATAATTTGTCTCAGACCTAATATATAAATAGCTGAACAAGTATTAGATTTACCTTTATATCTTGTTTTTTTTGGTGTGGTTTTTGATGGAAACCCTTGCACCTCAGTTTTCTTTGCCAGTAGAAGTAGAGTTGGAGAAAACAGAACTTTGTTACTAAAACTAATGGGTTAAAAAGAGATAGGCATAGAATGCCTATCTACTACAGATCAGCACACCACTTTTCAGTGAGTATATTCTGCATGTCTCCTAATTTGTGCTTTTTCTTATTGTGCACGCAATTTATATCAGAAGAGGAACAGACTAAGATTGGAGAGAACATGGCATGAGCTCATTTCTCCATTGTTACCAAGCAGTAAATGAAATTTGTTGAACAAGATCATATTTTTAAGTATGAAACCCTAAGTCTAACAGCTAAATCCTTAAATCTAAAAGCTAAAAATTGATCAAGGTAGTCTTTTTTCTAGAAGTTCCCCAAGGCTTTGACATTGTGATGTAACATTTAAGTAGCATTGTTCCCAGCCTTCATCTGTCATGGCAAGAGCTGGTGAGCTCGCAGGCTGGGTGTGGAGAGGGGACAGGGTTCCTGAGCATATGGCCTGGACCCTGTCCCTGGTGGGCAGCCTTGGGTTGCTTTTGGTTTCCTTAAACTATGATGAAGATAATCACGCTGCCCTAAGGTGGTCTTGTCTGTTCATTTAACAGAGTCCTCATGTACAAATGGGTAAATAAAAGTTCCATCTACAGCACATAATTTATTAGTGCCAAATGAACTGCAGCTGGAATAATAATATTTAGTACTTGCAGTGATGAGCTTGATTAAGGGAGATTGGGTAAGAGTACCCAAAATGAAGTACATTTAATGTTGGTTGCAGTTGAACTTAATGGTCCTCTTGTAGACTTGTAATCTTGCTTTATGTTACACAACAACCAATATTTTTCTGAAGGGTGTAGGCAGGCTCTGCATATTATCTCCCTGCACACAGGAGCAAGGAGATGGGTATGCATGGAGCAGGTGACTGGGACAGAGCAGTGGTGGTAATCAGCATTAGACATCTGAAGAAACTTGAATAGCTTTTCTATTTTCAACCAGTACAAGTATTCGTTAACATCACAGCAGTTCTGTGGGCTACCAACTACTGGCGTGCCAGAATCTCACCCCAAGACAGATTTCACTGTTATCCGTGGCTGCAGATGGGACAGATTGGTACAGAAGTGGAAGTGTCCTGCCCATCATGGAGCACAGAGGAGCCTGTCTGTCCCAGCACTACTGTGAGTGGAAAGGTGTGAGCAGCTGGCCAGGGCATCCTGGAGAGCCCCCTTAGGGAAGTGTGTTAGAAGGGGAGGTGGGAGGTAGAATAGGTGCTGCAGCTGTGAGTGTTTCTGTGGCTCTCTGAAAGCAGGAATTCTTAGGTTTCCGGTGCTCCATAGAATTAGCACTTAGTTAACTGTAGAATAATGGTCTAAATGGGGCTGTTGTCTGTGACGGGGAGGAAAACTGTCCTCCATCTGTGCTTCTCAGACCTTAGCAAGCAGCAGGAACACCTGGAGGCTTGGTTAAAGCATCTCGCTGGGCCCCACCCCCGGAGTTTCTCATTCAGTAGCACTGGAATGAGGCCTTAGATTTGCATTTTTAATGAGTTCCCAGGCAATTTGTATTTCTAATGTTGTTCGTTGTGGGTCTGGGGCTCATTCTTTGAGAACTCTAGAGCTAAGCTGCTTGTGTAACACTGCAAACCCAGTGAGCATTTGAGTTAATGTATGCATATGGCATGTCTAGAAAATGATAACCTTATGGAGTACTGGAGTAAACTGCAGGACATCTGCACCCCTAGATGGTAACTGGCTCTGAGGACAAAGGTGTTCCGTGCCTTGTGGCACACTGTTGGACATGTTGTCTTAAGATACATGAGTATTAACTTCATACAGTCTGCACCAAGATTTCTATTTCTATAGCAAGGGGCCTTGAATGAGATTCATAAAGTTCACTGCTGAGCATAAGGTTTCTTCTCTACCTCACCCCCTCACAAAGCTCTGATAACTTACCAGCTCTCAAGGAATTTCAGAAATCACCTTTGCTTGTATTTCCCCAGTAGGCAGTATTATTTCCCTAAGGGCAGAGTGCATTTGGGTAGGGGATATATTATGTTTGCTATATCCTCAGTGCCATCTGATCAATGTAAATTAATCTGACTTGCTCAGACTTGGTCCATGATCTCTTCATTTGTGGGATTAGTACATTTGGGAGCATCTGTCTTCAAATAACCAAGGATGGAGACTGAGGGAACTTTCCAGAGGCAATTTTGAGGCTCTTGCTGGGGGAGCATCTGTGGGTGTAAAATATCAGAAACCAGGAAAAACAAGTTGGACAACTTACTGTTCTGAGAACTTGCAGTGCAAGGGCACATGGCCAGGAAGGTGGACCACAAGTTGTAAAACCTGAGATGGTTCTGTGAGATTAAGCTACTCCTCCCCTAATGTCTAATGGAGTTCTTTTCCAACTTTAATTGCCAAGCAGAACAAGTGCTTCTGTTTCCCTTTTGAGGGTGGTGTTCTTACACTGTGACTTAAACAAAGGCACCTGGTGACTGAAGCACATATAGTAATTTTATGTCAAAAGCTGCTCTTACAACTCCTCTAATAGGCAAATAAAACTCTTGAAAATAGATTCTTGTCATATCTCATTAGGGTGTGGTGAGGAGTTAAGGCAATGAGAACAGTTCCCTTTGTTATAGGGAATGGGTACAGGATGGGTACCTCAAGCCATATTTAAATTACTGAGGTGGCAGTTTGTCATGCCAGACAGACCTGGGCGTTGAAGTCAGGTGGACCAGGGTTCAAATCCCATCTCTACCAGTCACCTTCTCTGTGACTTTGAGCAAAGTAATTTAGCTTTAGAGGCTCAAATTCATTACCCAAAAATGGAGATAATCATATCTTACCAGGCAGCAGTGAGGAATAAACAAAGGTCAGGTTGTGCCGACCCATGATAGATACTCAACAGATGAATTTGTCCTTTCCTTCTGAGAGGTAGATGATTTTTGTCAAATTGCTACACCATTTGAAGGCAGGTCTAGCCTGACTCTTTTTCCCATGATGTGTGAACCAGGATGAAGACAGGATGAAGAGAAAAAATGGGAAATGGCTGTCCTTTCTCTTCTTTGCTTGTACTAATTCCAAGTGACTACAGAATTGATTTGCATGAAGAGACGTGTTTTCCCCAAACATTGTTTTTTGGGGAGAGAGTTTCTTTCAAAGTGTCTTGAAACATTCTCAACCTTTTTATTCTATCTTCAACTCCAAGGTGTCAGGTTGGGGAGGTTGCTCATGAGTCGGTAACATTCAGACATGTGATTGTGTAGATCCACTGGTCCCAGGGGAGAGAGGCACAGTGATGACAGGTGTCTGGAGGAGAGGTGTCGGTGCTCAGTGCTCCACAGCTGACCTCCTTGGTTTCCTTTTGGAACCCCACAGGGATTTAGGATGTTTTTTTAATTCTCCAAGAAAGCATTAGATATTGTTACAAAGATTTTCTTTTTCCCAAGTGACATAATCCAAACACTTCTACTGAGTATAATTACATTTTGAATGAAAATTTGGCCTCATTATAGTTACTTCTTGTGAAGATCTTTTGAGGTAATTCATTTAAATTTATTTCATGCAGACATTTCAGAAACCTTTAGTTCTTTCTCATTCGGAATGTGCCTTTTAGTGAAACTTTACTGCGTGTCAGCCTAAATAAATTATTCATATTCCTTAAACATGGTCTGTGTGAGTGCTTGTCCTTCTTGAATTCAGTTTCCAAAGTGAGTCTGAATCATTCTTTGGTTGGTCAGGCACATTTTTCCCCTCAGCAGGTCTGTCTGTCTTTCTGCTGCCTTGTCTTTCCTTTTTAGAAAATCTGTTTGAGCAGTGGGGGTTTCGCTAGGACCAGGAACTCTTCAGGCAGATCCCAGTGAAGAGAAGCCAGCGGGGCCTTCCGCTGGGTTTCTGCTGCCTGCAGCACCCTTCACGCTAGCAGGCCCTGGGCGCGGCAATACTGAGGGCACTGTCCTCCAGGCCCCCGGTTCCCTTATGCTTCAGAGCAGCACTTGGTCTCTGGAATGATTGACTTACAAACTTTTCTTTCCCCTTGGTACTTAGTAAAAGACAGGTCTTCCTTAGTTTTATGTTTTCCTTTTGCTTTCTTTTGCCATTAGTTTTTTAGAGCTATTCTCAAGTTACTTGAAAACTGTTCCCCTTCCTTTTTAGAATAAGCCTAGTTTTCTCAGGTTTTAAACATTTACTATAGTTACTAAAATGATGGGGCTTTTTTTTTTTTTAAGCATATCGAGTTTTATGGGCTGACTGGGAAACCTATCAGTTAACAGTGAAACTCAGAAATCCCTCTTCTCTTAATATGAAACAAGGTAGAAGACAACTTGTATAAATGACTAACTCTAGTCACTCCCCACTGGGGCTTCTCCCCCTTCTACTGTCCTTTGAAAGCAGCAGGCTTATACTCACTTTGTATTGATAACTTGAGGACAAGTAATGTTTTAGCTTCTTCTGGGAAAAGTGAGGCCAAAAAGGAAAAAAATGACTTACCTCCTTGTTTTATAAGTATGTTTTGCCTCTGCCTCAAGACCACTAAGCTCCTTTTGAGGACAAAGGCTGCTTCTTATTTGTTTATCTTTGAGGCTGGCTGGGGATTTTATTTTTTAATGTGGAAGATGTCACAGCTTTGATGTCTTCCTTGTGCAGAGTCCACGCTAATAATCTTTGTATTATTCCAATTTTAGTATATTTTCTGCCAAAGCAAGCACTGCCTTGGAAGTTTTCTGTACATATGTGAAAAAAAAAGGTTTAAGTAATGTCCTGTGCTGGAGGGCAAAGTCAGTGGTCAAGCCAGTCCAGGTCTGCTGACTCTAAGAAGTAGATAAAGGTCAGCTCAGAGCAGCTTGTTTGATAAGATGTTCAGATGTACACAATGTAGAGGTAGAACAGTAATAAACATGGTTATCTGTTGACTTTAAAAGTAACAAAACCGGTTATTTCACCAGCAAAATAGGTTTATACAGGAATTGCAGTTCAGTAGATGGAAGCTCTCACAAACTATAGACAAGTCTGGAAATCAAAGAGTTTTCCTTTTTAGGAGAAAAGGAGAGGGGCCACTTTGAAAGTCCATTGAAAGAAAACTGGAGTTCAGGGTGGCGATGGTTCTCATTGGCTGTGTTAGCGTGTTTTTTTACTGACTCAGCTTGTTTCTGGGCAAGTAAAGTAGGCTTCTTCTGAGGGGTCTGTAATTGACAGATTGGTAGGGCATGAAAGCTCCCTCTTCTGGCTTCCCAATCCATTTTAAATGAGGTTTCCTTTATTCAATTTCACATAAGCTTTATGCAGCATACTCTGGGCTTCTGATTTGTGCTAGGTGCTGTGCTGGGCTTTGTAGACTCAAAGAGGAAAGTAGGTGGCTGCCTAGGGAGAGGCAGTGGATTGTAGCACAGGCTTTCAAGTAAGCCCTGTTGTTAAATCCCATGTTACTGTTTACTAAGTGTGTGTCCTTGGGAAAGTTGTCTGTCTCCCTGAGCCATAGCTTCCTCATTTCTGAAAAGGGAATAATAGTATTTACTTGTAAGTTGTGCCTACTAAATGATCTTTCAGCTCAGTATCGGACACATTGAAAACAGGTAAACGGTGGCTTTTACAGTCTTCTGCCTAATGAAGTTAGAGATACGGGAACAAGCCATGATAGTGCGTGAACAGTTGGCCAGTGCATTGGTGCTCTTGCGGGAGGTCTGTGTGCACAGGTCTGATGGGAGGACAGGTAGTTCCTCACCCAGCAGGGACATGTGCGGAAGGTGGCATTGCCACTACTTGGTAGGGAGCCAAGACTCGAAGCCCAGTTAAGGGTCAGATGGAAAGGGAAGCAGCAGGACATTCTATCCCAGGCAGTAAAAAGTACAAGGACACCCAGCCTTGTTTTCCAGTTTGCCAGAGTCAGTAGGAAATCTGTGAGCTTTACAATCTCTGCTAAATTTGCAAAGGGAAAAAACCTGGAAAGTATTCAGTGGATTTTTAAGAAAAGGAGGTCTCTTTAAACGTGGATGAAATCTTGGAATAAGAATAGGCCTTCTACTTTGTAGAGCACTTGCCTGTGAAGCTTGGTGATGGTGTCAAGTCCTAAGGGATTCAGTGGGAGCCAAGAATGGCTCCCACCCATCCCAGCTGTGGTGAGATCTTAACTAAGCACATTCCATGGCGACCAACCCACTGGCTTCCCAGCTGCTGCCCAACTCCACTTTCAGAAGGAAAGGATTCCATTCCTTCCTGACTCATGGGAATATTAAACAATCAAGAATACCTCCATGTACTTTAGGGGTGGGTAAATATCTTTCGGTATGTGATATAGCAGTGGTAGGAAAGGAGCAGGTCATGTCTTAATGCTATGCTTAATGGAAAACAAGATGCAAAGTTATGTGTGTGTGTTGCAGGTAAATACACTCCACTGATGCTGAACCTAATGGCAAGGATTTATAATAGCAAAATAATACAATTAAAAGTCTGCTGTCACCTTCAAATGCTTATACAAATTATTTGTTTTTTAGATCCAGCAGTTTTAATTCTAGAATGCAGCATCTTCTGAGTTGTTATGTGTTCATACAGGCCCTGTGCCAAATGTGGCACCTTGTCATCTCCTTTAATTGTCAAGATAGCTTTATGAAGTGGGGAGTTTCCCCGTTTCTTGCAGATGGTGAGACTGAGGTTTTCGAGAACTAAGTAGTTGGCCCAGGTAATCTGATGCCATTGTCCTCATCACCTGCTCAAAAAGTAGTCCCACGCTGCTCATTTTTGAAAAGTTACTCTTTTTTCATAGAAATAATTTGTGGAGTTGTTTTAAATTCCCCACATCTTATGTTTAGTCCTTTACTTTGAAACAACTCAATGACTCAGCAGTTGTTTTTTGTTCAATTGTGGAGTAATAATGTAGTAACATAAAACTTGTTAGGTGAAATTTGGAGTGTTGGATCTACCACATGAAAACTAAGACAGTATTGGGAATCTAATTGACTGTCCTTGTTATATTTAAAATTTTCCCCGAAAGATAGAAACCTCCCCAAATCTCTCATGTGTGTTACTTGTCAGGACAAATTCATTTATTCCTCAGAATGGAAAAAGAATGGAAGTAGAGAGGGAGGGCGACAGTGCTGTGACTGTGCTGAGGGGGCTGTTAGTAGCAGCTGCTGAGAATAGGTCATAAGGGAAAATAAACAAATCTCTAGAGCAGAAGTTGGTTTGAGCTGCTTAATTTCTTTTGTGGTTGTAACATTTCATATTTAGGGTGCGTGGATTAAGAAGAACCAGTGTCCTTAGCCCTAAATTAGTGGTTTTCCAAGTGTGGTACCTAGAAAGCAGCATAAACATTACCTTACAACTTGTTAGAAATGAAAATTCTTGCCCTAACTCACACCTAGCCTGGATGAACTGGAGTGAATCTCCCTAATGTGTGGGTGGGGCAGTTACCATGGATAATATTCCACCTAATCATACAGGCTGAAGATCAGGATGAGAATTAGGTAATCGGGATATTTTTTCCTCTTTGTAATTCATTCTGGACTTGTTAAACTAACAATAGCACCTCTTATGTGTCTGTAAAAATACTGATTTGACTGTTAACACTAATAATAACAAGGCAGTCATTTTGGGTTAATAGAATTTAATGAGCCCGTATAATAGTTTTCTGGTATATCTTCCCCCTTTATATTCAGGCTGAATAATAACTGTGTCTCTTGGGGCTATTTCTTTAGGTTAAAAACGTTTCTGCAGGCACACCAGACATGCCTCCGCCCCTTTCAGGCTCTGTGGACAGAGTGGACAGCCCCCTGGCCTACTCTTCCAATGGCAAAGTGAATGGCAAGAGGTTGTATCCTGAGTCTTCCTATAAATCAACACCGTAAGTAGCATCTTCCTTCTGACAGGATGCCTCTAAAAAGTGAACATTAGCCTATGTTCATAAATCAGTTGTTTTGTCCCATTTGCCTTGAAGAATCGGCAGTTTGCACACAGGCTGGAGGCTGACCTTCATGTTGTAGGTGGAAGGTGAGGAGCGTGGGGCTGAGTTGGGGGTCCTCTTCCCCTGCCAAGCAGAAAATGCGGCTTCTCTCCTGCTGCTTTCTTAGGGAAATGGTAGTTAGGTTCTTTCACTCTAGGAAGATGGTTCTCTCCTATTTCTGGTTTTGAAGTTGAGGAGAGGGTGAAGGATATTAGTGATAACAGCAGAGCAGAGAACGATTCTCAGCCTCTCCTCGCCTGTAGCTATTAGATCTTAATAATGGAAAGGGGAGATTGCTCACTGATCCACCCCTATCCATATACATTTTCAGTAGCCTAGGAGACTTCATTTGAATTCAAGAATTCTGAGGTCTTTCTTGCCATGCTAGATCTTCCATATTGCTGGGGGACATGAAACTGATAGCATCTAGGTTTTGCTTGACGTGTACGTGTACAGTGGAAAAAACCTCACAGTGAGTTTCTGGCCTAGAGCAGGTGCCATTATTGTTATTGAAATGGTCCTTGTTGTGATTTCAGTTCACCCCCAAGCCTAATTCCACTTCAACCTAGTGACTAGTGAGAGAAGAATGTTGGATATATTGTTAAGGACTTGAATGTAATTTTTTGCCTGAGGATGATAAATTAGTGTTGCTATGTTTAACTGTATAGAATTCCAGATTCCTTTGTAGACCAGAAAAATAAACCTTCTCTTTAGCTAGCTTGTTTGATTGTTCTAAGTTAAAGGTGTATTTGTTGGAAAACTTTTTCTTATTTCAAAGTTTGATCCCCAACCCCATGCCCCCATTAGTAGGCCGAGCTATATAGAGATGCACTCCTGAGTGCACAGTAATTTGGGTGCCTGGAACCCTGAAAGATGACACCGGCAGCTGAGTTAATTATGGAATCCATTTGTAGACAATAAGTTTTATTACTACCCTGAAATGGAACCTGGAGAGAGGTTACCAGTCTACCGTGGCCTCTGCATTCTGGTTTGGTCTTCACAGTTGACCTGGCAGTTGATTTCAGTTATGAATGATTTCAAGGAAGAACATTTTCTCTGTTCTCCTCTTTTTGGATTTTGAGGCTATAGGACCAAAGCTACACAGTAGAGATGCCATCCTTGTAAAAGTTTTAAGGTGAGATTTGTATGACTTTCACATATACAAAATAAATAGCTGTCAATGCATCATGTGACCAGCTTTACCTCTAAATTAATTGAAGGGCCTGCATGGTTACAGAGTATTCCCATGTGCTATGCCTTTTCATGAAAACCAAGGTATTTTCAGAAGTTCATTGAAACGATTTAAAAATCCTACTCATTTTTGAATAAGCCATTACATTCATAATGTAAAATTTATGTAGTTCCTCTCCCTAGAGGCAGCTGGTGTTAACCAATTTCTTTTATACCTTTCCAGAGGTTACTTTTGAATAAATATGCTGGCCAAATATGTGTATTGGTGATTTTTTAACCTAAAAACAATACTAGTATATCAAATGCTTTGTTAGCAATGTATGTTGGAGATTTTCCATAACAGTATACAAAGAGTTTACTGAACTAGAACTATTTTATAGCTGTGTAATATTCTACTGAATTAGTTTAATTTATTAATCCCATATGATGCACACTTTTACCCAGTGTTATTACAAACTGCTACAGGGGATTAACTTTGTACATAATGTGAATGTATCTGGGGGGGAAATTTAAACAGAATTCTGGGCTAAAGGAAATTATGTTTTCATTTGGATGGATCTACGTGAATTGTACTCCAAAAGGTTTACCAATTTATACTCACAACCTACATTCCAGAACTTTGTTGAAGGTCTGGAAAATGCTTAGTTTTAGAACTCAGAAGAGGGGGAGGATGGGGAGTGCTAAGGGATGTGCATACAACAGTATCTCCTGTAGCACGTGACATGTGCTGTCATGATGGAAGGAACTTGTAGCCTCTAGGAAGTAATAGAAGCTGTCAAGTGTTGTCTGTGACCGAGTACTGGGTGTTCTGGAGGATTCAGAATATATGCATTCGGGGCGGTAGGGATGCACAGTAAGTCATAGCCCATCTTTCTGCAGGCCCTCTTAAAGGTGTTTGGTAACCCATGAGAACCTCTCCTTGCTGTCGTTATGGAGAGAGAAGGAATTAGAATGGGAACATAGTGTCTGAGGTCTGTGTTAAGGAGGAAGTGCTTCAATGCTAGATTTTTTTCCCCTCAAAGTATAGCATACATTCAGTTACGATCCCTAATCTTGAGTTTACAGCTTGATGACTTTTCACATATGCAAACACCAAAGCCACCCCCACCACACAGAGAGACATTTCAAGCACTCCACTTGTGCCCTTTCTCCATTGATGCCCCATCCCCAACTGTCACTATTTTGATGCCTGTTACCATCTATTAGTTTAGCTTATTATCAGGGTTCTTATAAAGTGGATCCAGCTCTGCTGTCCGGTTCCTTTTGCTCATCATAATGACCTGTACTTTAGAATTCAAGGCAGTTAGAATTAATCCTGGATTAGGAGACAGCATAATTTAACTGCCAATGGTTGCTTCTCCACCCTTTCTCAGTGAATTTGGGAGGACCCTATTAGGTAAACTCCCTATGCCTCTGTGCACACCCAGGTTGAATTAACCTTTATAAATCAAGGAAATTGAATGGGGACATGACACAGCTTTCAAGGCAGGCTGACACCTTAAAGTGCCAAGTGAGACCATAGTTTGGTACAGTAAGTAATCTGGTAAGATAATCTGTTAGGACTTTTATGTGAGTAGTAGAAGTTCAGTGGAATTCACCATTTTCCAGTTGTGGCCAGTCAGTCCCAGGGATGTGTGTCTAGCCTCAGGCATGGCCTGATCTGGGGACTTGGAAGCCACTGTGGCTTTTGTTGCTGTGCTGGCTTCATTCTCAGGACAGCTGCTGTTGTAGCGGGATGGTCATCCACATTCCCCAAGCTGCACTGATCTTCCCGCTCAGGATTCTGAAAAATGGGATTTTCTTTCCCAACGCTTACATACCAAATCTATTGGAAAGATTTTGATTTGGCCCTTTTTGGGTTATTGTCATCCCCGAGGACAGGGAGGTGGAGTTCTCTGGCTTGGAAACTACACCCCACCCCATAATGGTGGCTCTTCTAAAGTACCATGTACATAATGGGTGTCATTCTGACAGTGTGACGCTGATGTTGATCATGCATTCTCTTTCTTCACCGATACTGGGTGTCCTCGGAAAAGAGGATCTCTGTGAATGTGCTTTCAGTTGAGTAATTACCGGAAACACCTGCCATGTACACAGTATTGGGCCCGTGCCCCTGGGAATACCAAGTCCATGTTTTTAGGTTGCAATCCAACAAGGGCAGAAGGAGAAAGTGCATAGTAACTACACTGAGAGGGCAACATAGGAGCAGCAAGGGTATCTGAGGGTGGGTGTGTGAGAATAAAACAAACAAATGATTAAAAAGGAAGAAACTCAAAAGCTACAAAAGGGTGAACTTCCAGATCTGGGAGACTGACTTGGATACTGAGGAAAGTATAAGGCCTGGTTACTTTTTCTGGGCTGTGTGGATTGTGACCTCATAGGACTTGTATCTAAAAGTAGGTTAAAAGACTTGAGAGTACACATATTCCCTAACTCTTATATATACTTTTCTTGCAAAGCATTTTTTTTTTTTTTTTATCTTTCATGCTGTAGCAAGTATGTTACTATTTGGTATTTCAAAGGGGTAGAAAGAGGGGAAGTGGCAAACTTCAGGTAAAGATTTCTGATATCAATATCTAATATAAAGTTATGGGAGGAGGCCTGCTTTAATGTTGTGGGGTTTTTTTTGTTTTCTAATTTCTTTTGCCCTTTAGCTTCCTCTTTCTCTAGCCTTTATCCCCGCAAATAAACCCACTGCATTCTAAAAGTTTTGTTCACCACCTCAAAGCAAGAAACATACCTGGCAGTTTTGGCAGTGTCCAGGAACTTGTTAATCATTGACTCACGGAGAAAGTCTTATTTTCCCTCCTTTAGAAGTAGCATTAACATAGTACACAAAGCCAGGTTAACCTGGATAAATGCTACCCCCTCCCCCCACTATACATACACCCAAAGTTTTAGGAGTCTATAAGAAATTAACAAGTGTGGTTAGATATCTAAGGTTTTGACAACAATTAGAATGAAGCGGTTGTGGGTCACTTAGAAAACAGAGTAAACCTTGTAGCTGAAAGGCAAGATCTCAATTTCTATAAGTTGAAAGCAATAAGAAAAAATCTTCTGTTTTTAGTAGTTGACTTGACTGCCACGGTCAGTGTTTAAAGTCTCAGGCACTTTCTTTGTCTTCCTTTCATTTTCCTTCTTGCCCTTCTCAAGCTCTGCTACAGGAGGAAGATAAGTTTTGCGTTTATGCTACTCAGGTAGTTTACAGTTGCCACAGCTCTTGGTACTTTATTCTGTATAAGATTTTGTTTTTGTGGTTGTGGCAGAAACATATGCAATTCACAATCTGATGCAATGTTAAATGATTGCATTAGAAAAATAAATGGAATGGTAACCCTCTGCGTGGCTATTCCATTCGTCCACATGGCTTCAGGATTAACATGCAATTTAAAAAAGAAATCTTAATGAGCTCTTCCATCTATTGTACTATAAAGCTTTTTGGCTTTTTGGGTTTTAGTTTAAATTTTTAGGTTGTGTTGTTCTTTTTTTTACCCCCAAGATTGTATCTTGAAAAGAAAATTGACATGTAGGAGTCTAACACTAACATGACAAAGAATTTATCTTTGAGAGTCAGCTTCCAAAGGTGGATATGTGGGTGCATTCTTCTTCTGTATTCAGCATTCCATGAAACTGGAAGAACCTGTAGGAAAGAATCATGGTTGTATTTTCCTGACAGCTTTGGTGGAGTAAGCCCCTGGTACAGGTCAGGTGAACACCTCTTCCTGATCAGCCTGAACATCCTAAAGTGAAATATTAGATCCATTTTACTTAGAATCTGGCACCTTCACATTGGAGCCCTAAAGCTGCTGGTGTGTCACACAGGATCGGAAGCAGTGCTAAGCTGGATGTGAGCAACTGGGGGTCTGCTCACTGCTGAGTGCATGAGCTGCCTGAGTGAGTGCACCTACTGAAGTGAAGGTGCTTCTCAACTTACTGTTGCCGCTCTTTGTGATCACAGTGCCCTGGCAAAGGGCTGTAGAGTGCCCAGTGATCACTCACAAATGAGTCCTGTTTTATTAGGGTGCCTGAAGTGGTTCAGGAGCTTCCTGTGACTGTCCCTGCAGACGACGTCAGGCAGCCTCGTTACAGCAGCAGTGGTAACTTGGAGACGCCTTCCAAAAGGGCTCCCACTAAGGGAAGAGCGGAAAAGACCAGGAGATCAGAGCAAGACCACTATGAAACAGACTACACCACTGGAGGCGAGTCCTGTGATGAGCTGGAGGATGACTGGATCAGGTACTGTCGCCTCTTGTGCTGGAGCCGCTTGCATTTCAGATTATTAGCATGAACCAACCAGGTCTCGGAGTTACTGCCTCCTAAACTGAGGCAAATAATCTAATTTCATTCTTTGCCAGCCAATATCAGAAACATTTTGCTTTTTTCCTTAGTACCCTTTTTTAAAAAAATTTTTAATTAAGGTATGATTGATACACACTTTTATGAAGGTTTCACATGAAAAAAACAATGTGGTTACATTTACCCATATTATCAAGTCCCCACCCATACCCCATTGCAGTCACTGTCCATCAGTGCAGCAAGATGCCACAGATTCAGTATGTGCCTTCTCTGTGCTATGATCCCCCACACCATGTGTACTAAACATAATACCCCTCAGTCCCCTTCTCCCTCCCTCCCCACTCGCCCTCCCACACCCCTTCCCTTTGATAACCACTAGTTCATTCTTGGAGTCTGTGAGTCTGCTGCTATTTTGTTCCTTCAGTTTTGCTTCATTGTTATACTCCACAAATGAGGGAAATCATTTGGCATTTATCTTTCTCCACTTGGCTTATTTCACTGAGCATAATGTCCTCCAGCTCCATCCATATTGTTGCAAATGGTAGGATTTGTTTCTTTCTTATGGCCGAATAGTATTTTGTTGTGTATATGTACCACATCTTCTTTATCCATTCATCTACTGATGGACACTTAGGTTGCTTCCATATCTTGGCTATTGTAAAAAGTGCTGCGATAAACATAGGGGTGCATATGTCTTTTTGAATCTGAGAAGTTGTATTTTTTGGGTAAATTCCAAGGAGTGGGATTCTGGGGTGAAATGGTATTTCTATTTTTAGTTTTTTGAGGAACCTCTGTATTCCTTAGTACGCTTTCATAGTAAAGATTGACATGGTGGGGATATATTTGGCTGTAACCCTGTCTTAATGCTCAACTCAGCACAAAATGGCTAATAAACTTCACCAGTGCTCTTATTTTTACTAGTCACCCTAGAGAGGTCTTCCAAATAAATAAAATACAAATATAAAGGAACATTGTTGTACTGAGTATAAAACTCCCAGCCCAGTGCTATGGCTTTCCTTTGGCATTTACTTTTAAGTTAAGCTTTCTTGATGAGACCAGGGATTCTTTTAAGTTTACTCCAAAGGTCTTGTAGACAGTATTGTAAACAATTGAGTTAACAACTGAGTGTTTTCCAGTTGTGGCCACAGGTGTGGTTAAATTCATTTGTGTGTCAGTGGTTTTGTTATACCCCATCCATAACTGCACCCTTGTGTGTGGTGTGCAGCATTTCTGTGCCTGAGTATTCTGAGGAATGGGACACAAAGCAGGAACATTTGCGGTATAAATGCTGGTTACTCAAAGCACTGCTTCTCAAGATGTTAGAAGGGATGGGTTGGGCATGTACAACTTGAATCCCCTTCTCACTGGTGGTTCTTATGCCTCAGCTTCCCCTCTCCCCCAATGAGTTTTTGGCCTAGTTCAGCCATCTGTCAGTAAAATATTTGCCTAATTTGATTCATGCATGAGTTAAATGAAAAATTTTTGGAATTCTGAACTCTTTTTTCCCTTTTGAGCAGGAAGTCATTTAATTTCTCCCCCTGTAAAATAAAGATACTAGGTTTAAATCTAAAATTTGAAATTCCATATTACTATGAAGTTCCTTAGTACTGTGAAACAATTCAGAATATTTCCTCAGTGGATTATGGGTTAATGGCATCATGTTCATACGTAAAGAACGGCTGGCATATTGAGAGATGGAAGTGATGGAGAATTTCAGGTTTTTTCCAATAGTTTAATGCATGGCCAGATTGTTTTTACAGTAAGCATATGCATTTTTATACATGTAAATATTAATGCCTACTTTTATGATCAAAGGACTTACAATAAGCTGTTTCTACTTGGGAAAAAGAACAAGACCAAAAACAAAAAACAAGCAACCCTGAAACAGTCTGAAAACTTTAGGCGGTGGCAGAGAACAGCTGGTCTCCAGTCAGCTGTGCTGTTGCTGCAGTGATGAAAACAGACTCGTCTTCCCGATTTCCAGTTTTAAAGAGTCTAAACTGGATAAGTATTCCATTATTGTGTGGTATTATATATTCAGAATAAATATATAATACCAGAGTATGTAATAAACATAATATTCAGAGTTTCTATGACTTGAACCTTAAATTTCATAAATAATTTTCAACTTTATCTCAAAATTTTGAGGGATAGTTTTTTTAAAAAAACGTGAGCAGTGATGTGTTAAGTATAATCTATCCTTAAGAGAACTTACTTGCATCTAACTTCTTCTTTCCATAAGCAACAAAAAGAAAACAGAATGTTATTCTCCACATCTCACCAGCATTATCTCTGGATTTGACATCTGCTAAGGATACATAAGTAGTCATTTTTCTCACTTGATTTTTAGGGAATATCCACCTATCACTTCAGATCAACAAAGACAACTCTACAAGAGAAATTTTGACGCTGACCTGCAGGAATATAAGAGCTTACAAGCAGAACTTGATGAGATCAATAAAGAACTCTCTCGTCTAGATAAGGAATTGGATGACTATAGAGAAGAAAGTGAAGAGTACATGGTAAATTCAAACCTGATAATTACATATAAGTATGTATGGGGGGATACAGTATCCTTTATACATGTTGATATACCTTTGCTGGTAATGATCAAAAATTAATTTCACTGAAGAGTAATTGAAAGTGAGTCTTGGTTAAAAGTCTTTCCTAATTAGTGTGTACTAATGTAGTTAAGGATTGAAAAGCAATAGTCTATATACATTTACCCCTTCCTATTAAAAGAAAGTAGCTATATTATATTTTCAATTTATAAACACAGTTCATTCTTTCTGTAACAAATTCAAACAATACAGAATTGCATACAAAGAAATAAATTGCTTTGAATTCCACCACTGATTGTCACAAAAATATTAGCTGTTAAAATATCCCCTCCATGCAGAAGTACACCTGGATACACAGTCTTCAATAAGGAATCATCTTAAGTGTTCTAATTATATCTTTCCTGCTTTTTTGCTTGGCAATAGTTTATGGTTTTGCTTTTTGTTTTTCCCCCTTGATCACCCAGCTGAGGTAGTGTTTGTCCGTGTGAAGTTGCTCTTCCCTGTTTAGTACTCCTTTCCATACTGTACTCTTTGGGAGGAAATCACTATGCGTACATCACACTTGAAGAGCGGGCATCATGCTCCAGCTCTTGAAAGGCAGTGTGCCTTCATGAAGTATTTAGAATTCTTCTGCATGGGAAATAGTTGTTTCCTCCCATTCACTTACTGGTTAGTCATTTATATTGGTTTGGCCTCATGAGTACTATTTTATATACACTATGTATTTTGCTCAAATTGTTACAGCTTTGACCATTGGGAAACTCTTGGCAGCTGTCTCCTGTATCTTTTTGATGTATTCCCATCTTTGTAAGGGTTTTTCTTTTTAGATACTTCTGGCAGTGCTTATACCCTGCTTTTTTATTCAACAGTAGTTTAATGGTTACTGATTAATGTCAATAATGAGATTGCTTACTGAAAAGTGTTTTTACATGTTAAAAAATGGCTACAATTTTTAATTTTATGGTTGTACTCTAATTTTATGAGTCATCCTCTGTGAATAGACACTTAGGTATGTCTACCCACAACAACACACATAACCTCCTTTGGTAGCACTTGTAATACACTAGTGAAACTCTCCATCTTTGCACACTTGATCTGACCAGGACAAATTCCAGAATGTGAAAGTGTTGAGTCAGAGGTTAGGTACATTTAAATTTATGTTGTAAAATTGCCCTCCAGAAAGATTATAGCAACTTTATTGCCCCTAGTAATGCTCTGGAGGGCTCATGATCCACATCTCACCACTGTTTTGTTCCTGGAAAATTACTGCTTTGTGTTTTAGATATTACTAATTAAACTTTTTTTCATCATACTGTACACTTACTAGAGCTTTATATACATTTTATGAAATACTGCCATTTTAAATTGGGGTGATCTGTTTTTCAGTTTTGAAGTATTTGCTTCTTATATAACTTGATTTATTTATTGCTTTCTTCTATGTCTTCTGTATGGTGACATCATAAATCTTTCTTGACTTGTTGAACATTTATTGTTATTGTGTCCTTAATAATGCAGAAGTGCTGAGACTAGACATAAAGTCCTGTGTCTGCCTTCAAAAAGTTCATACTGTAAGAAGGAAACTGACATCTAAACAACTTAGATGGTGTGACTAATGATATATTCATGTTATGTGTAGAAAGTACTATAACTTCTCAGAGAAGAAATAAAGTTGGCTATGGCCTGGAGAGTTTAGGGAAACTTCATTGAGGGGTAACCAGTACAAATTCTCCAGACAGAAGTGGGGACAGGTGCATTAATAGAGTCATAAGGAGAGCATGATAGAAATCTGGGAGCATTAACATGCTTAATTTCTTAAAGGAGTTGCAAATGATGGACATTAAGTCTGGAAAGGGAAGAGACTGTATTAGTAGAGAAGTTAATGGGGAGCATAGACCAGTTTTATAATGAGATATAACCTGATTGAGCCGGGCTTTACAGAACACCTCTCTGGTGTCAGTGTAGCACATGGACTGGCCTGGTGGCAAGATGAAAGGCAGCAGAACCCTGCCTGTGTGAGTGGAACATGAGAAAGAGAATGCCATAAATTTTTCTTCTTGGGTTCCTTCAGGCCCTGTGCTGACCATAATTGTTCTAAGAGCTTTAAGGCTTTATTGTGTTCATTTCCTGTATTTGTGGCATTTGGGGCAGTTTTAGCTCCAAACTATAACATCAGGAGTGTTACTTTTGAAACGAAAACATCGCACTAAATGTAGTCCCTTGTGTTTCTCATTACTAGGCTGCTGCTGATGAGTACAATAGGCTGAAGCAAGTCAAGGGAGTAAGTATCCTGGATTGTAAGATTCTTTTAGGAAGAATTTTTCTACTATGTGCTTGTCATTTAACCTTTAGGATGACTGTGAGTACCCTGTCACCCATGCACCAATTATAGACAGAAGGCCCTATAATTGCAAGATTAAAAACTGTAATTGAATAGATGGAAACTTAATTTCAGTTGTTTGCAGCTATAACACATACTGATTTTTTTAAAAAACTTTTAAGAAGTTGAAGCATATGTACAGAAAAGTACACAAATTCAGTGTGTACAACTTGGTTGATTTTCACAGTGATCACACCCCTTTGTACCTGGCACCCGAATCAAGAAACACAATTCCTTGTACTCCTGGCAACCCTCTCTTGTGCTCTTTTCCAGTTTTTACACCCTACCCAGATGTAACCATTATTTTAACTTCTAACATCATAAATTAGTTTCACCTATTTTGAACTTTATATAAATTGAATCACATAGTATGTGTTTTATGTTTCATTTCTTTTTGCTTAATGTTCTGTTTGTGAGATCCATTCATGTTTTGATGTGGCTGTGGTTCATGTATTTTCATTTTGTGTATTTTATGAGTAAAACACAATTTGCTCATCTGTTTCATTGTTAATGAGCTTTTGGACTGTTTGCAAGTTGTGGCTTTTACAACTAATGCAGCTTCAGACATTTTTTGCAAGTGTCTGTGCACATGTGCATCCATTTGTAAGGTATATACTTAGAAGTGAAATTGCAGGGTCAGTGGGCAAGTGTATTCAACCCTGGGTTCATAATCTCAAACCACAGTCCTGGTTTGTGCCAGTTTACATTATCATCAGGCAGTGTACATTCCTGTTGCTCCAAATCCTTGCTCATTACTTGGCATTCTCAGTCTTTCTAGATTTAAAACATTTTTTATTCTTAAAGAGAATTTAAATTAAAATTTTAAAAATTTACAAAGCGTCATGATTTTAAATGTAAGAGTTTTAAATTTCCTGTCTCATTTTCTATTTACTCAGTACCCCTTTCCCATGTCAACTGGTATCACCAGTTTCTCATTTTGCTGATTTCTAAGATAATGTATCAAGAGAGCCAGTGAGTTTTCTTGGTCACTTTACAAGTCATTAGAAATTAGTGTATCCTTTTTAAAACTCAGATTAGAAGATATGATTGAGTAGAGAGAATCAGCTGCCTATGTGGTTAGAGATATGACAGGTTCTTTATATATGTTACTTCATTTAACACTCCCAACAATTCTGTGTGATTTATTTCCCCCTTTGTTGTTCAGCTCTGCCTTCCCAGTAGCAAACATGTAACTCGTTTTTTTTTTTAAATTTACCTGGTTCATTTTCTTTCCTTTTCAGTCTGCGGATTACAAAAGTAAGAGGAATTATTGCAAGCAGTTGAAGAGCAAATTGTCACACATCAAGAAGATGGTTGGAGATTATGATAGACGGAAAACATAAAAGACAGACAAAGGCAGATGTCACATTGTTTAAGACATAAAGTATTGGACATCCCTGCAGTGCTGTCGGAAGACAGTGACTGTGGACTGTGACCTGGGAGGCTAAACCTTTGTGATCATTACAAAGTTTTGTTAGTTTAACATCATCAGTATTGAAGTATTTTGCAAATACCTTTTGATAACCAACTGGGCTGAACACTCCAATTAAGGATTTTATGCTTTAAACATTGGTTCTTGTATTAAGAACTAACTATTGTTTGAGCTTTTTAAACCCTTAAAGAAGGCTTTGGAGTGAACTGTGCTGTGAAGTTTCACACCCTAAGCAGTCATGTCTTAATACCTAAGTGCTCTCATTAGTTCACATGAGTGACCTTGTTTAATTCTCCCAAGTCCTCCCTTTAGGTAACTGTTTTATTTTTTTAATTATAGTATCATTGATATACAATCTTATGTTGGTTTCAAATATACAACACAATGGTTAATGGTTACCCATCCTCACCCCCTCTAGTGCAGTTACTATCTATCAAGTAAGATGCAGGTAACTTATTTATAATCATTCCTTTTCAGCTGAGGAAACTGGTCCCTGGAATAAAGTCTTTGAAGTGAAACTGCTTGTTTCCTATCTTGTAGTTTTGGTTAAATCTGTTTTATAACTCCATTAATACAGTCCCTGTCCTTTCCTATTTTAGCTATAGTCATTCCACCAAACCCTCTATTGATTTTTTTTTCTGTGTATATATGATTAAAAGAACTTTTTATTATTTTGTGTTATCCTGATAATAAAGATCATATAAAAGTAATAAATTATGAAATTAGAGATTGTAAATATATATTTACTTTTAAAAAATCAAAATTTAAACCTGATTATAATTTTGTATATTTTTAAGTTCTTTTTAATCTTTTAATCTTTTGTGGTTTACATGCATTTTTTTTTTTAACTAACTAGGCCTTTCCATTGTACAATATATCCAATGACATTTATAATTCAGTTGTGACTTGAATTGTATCTTGAAGGAATGTTCAAGTTCTGTACATATTTTAGAAGGTATTAAACCTGGCATTTTCTTTCTATAATATACCTGCTGGACATCATTAGTACTATTAATATTAAGCTGTGGAAAACTACACTTACCAGTTGTATCTGTTACTGTTTTAAACTGTTTTGGGTGCTGTGCTTGTTGCTAGTTTCCCAATTCTTTGACTATAAGAAGGCTGATTTGTTTAGATATAGAATGCAATACCACGAATACCAAAATATTTCAAATGGTGCCTTTAAATCTCAGCACTTTTTTTAATTCAAATTTTTATCAATAAAATAAAATTAGCTGAAAAACGGTATATAGCTAGACAAGTTGTGATTATCCCCCTAGCTTACGACTGTTTTTCTGAAAAAATTTTGAAGTTTAACATTTAAATTTTATTATGTAGTTCAGACATTTGTTTTTAATTTTTTATATGCAAGTCTGAATCATTTTCTAAAGATACACTTTTAAATGTTTTATTATAACAGATTCATTTCTTCAAATTGAAGAAATTCTTAATTTTCTATGTGCTGTATACATACTACAAAAGGTAGTTTATGCTTTTCATACCTTTTGTATTCGTAAGGACTCTCTTGAGCAACTTAATTTTTATGTATGTTAAAATTTAAACTCTTTGTTCTTAGAAGTCAATATACCTAGGTTTATGAAGGCAGTTTTGTCAGTATGTACATTCAACTGAATGCACCAAATCAAATAGCATGAATTTATGTTGTAAAATTATGCCATAAAATTGGACTTTGAAATTTTAAAAAAAATCATCTTTCAAATATGGTACTTAAACTAATAAACACTTTGTGAGCCAGGATCAGGATTTCTGTTGGGTTGGCATTAACTAGCTGGATGGAACTTTGAAAAGCCACTAAGACAGTTTTCTAGTCTGGAAAATAGGAGGTTTAGATTAAATTTCACAGGTCTCTTGCATCTTATGCAAGACCTTCTGTGATTCTTATGTCTGCGTTCTGTTTTTTGCCATAAACCATGGTTCCAAAGTCTGTTGTTAAAGCATCTGATAAAGTCTCACTGCAAAAAGTGAGTCCCTTACATGTGTGATTCTCTGTTAAAAGTAGATAAGCTCAATGTTTTAATTTCACTTTATTTTGAAATATTTAAAGAAATGCAGAAAACTGTAAACTACATGTATCAACTACCCAGAAATAGCAGATGTTAACTTTGTCATCGTATTTTTTTAAATAAATTTAAGTATTGGTATTTATAGTAAAAGTTCCATTATATACACACACCTACATACTTGAAATATTTAATCCTTCCCACAGTCTATTGACATGTAACCACTTCTCATTCTCATTTTACAGATAAGGTTTTACATTTTACAGATACAAATGATTCAGCTGGTCAACAGATCCATTGTCACATACTAGCAAGTGACTAAATTAGGATTGGGTTCTTGGTCTGTTAAAATATTAGGTTCTATATTCCCTTTGTAAATTGACTTTGTTAACAAATTAATGGGTTGGAGAAGGTGGGATTACTCTGATGTTAATAAGATATCCTATTTTAATTTTGAATGCATTTTAAGTACTTAAAATGAACATAAAATGCTTCATAGGAAATATATGAAGTATCTGTAAACACCTGCATGGGTATGCATGTGTAGATTTCTTTATCATGGCCCCAGGGATGTTAGCTGCAGTTGGGTTTGTGAAAGTTCCTCACACAAAGGCATTCTCTCTGATTTTGCAATGGGATTTGAAGTATCTCATCTGGACATTTTTAAAGGCTCAGCTTGAGAAATACAAATTCAAACTCAACCTCCTGACAGCTCATGGTTCTGCTGCACCTACCATGTAACCTCTTGTGTGAAAGGACAGATAAATCAGATGGAGCACCACATTATCTCTCGTCCTGTGTTTCACGTTGTTAACATTTCTTCTAATGAAATAGTTTTCAAGAATAAAAATGTCCAGGTAACTTGGATAATTTTTTAGAAAACACTGTGTTAATGCCACTCTGGAGTTTGAAAAAGAACACGAACACGTAACTATGATCATTACTATTCTTTGTGGCTGCAACAAAATGCGGAAGGGTGTCCCCTCAAAATTTCTAATTGCTACTATAGGACCTGTTTGGTCTTCCCTGCTGTGTTGTCCTATTCTGCTCTGCCCTCCAGCGATTACTTGCTGTGTGACCTTGGGCAAATGACCTTGTCTTCCTGAGGCTCAGGTTGCTTATTTGTGGGAGAGGGATTTGTGCCTAAGTGCATAGTTGTTATGAAGGTAGTTCATGTGTGATTTAGCACAGCCTGTCAGAAAGTAAATAATACAGCCAGCTACATGTATTTTTCCAAAGCTGGGAAATGAAACTTTAAACAAGCTTTTAAAAAGCAAATTGTGTTTTAAAAGTGTATGTGTCCATTCATCTACTGATGGACACTTAGGTTGCTTCCATTTCTTGGCTATTGTAAATAGTGCTGCAATAAACATAGGAGTACATCTGTCTTTTTCCAACTGGGCTGCTGCATCCTTAGGGTAAATTCCTAGAAGTGGAATTCCTGGGTTCAAATGGTATGTCTATTTTAAGCATTTTGAGGAACCTCCATACTGCTTTCCACAATGGTTGAACTAATTTACATTCCCACCAGCAGTGTAGGAGGGTTCCCCTTTCTCCACAACCTCACCAACATTTGTTGTTTGTCTTTTGGATGGTGGCGATCCTTACTGGTGTGAGGTGATATCTCACTGTGATTTTAATTTGCATTTCTCTGATGACCTAGCGATGTGGAGCATCTTTTCGTGTGTCTGTTGGCCATCTGAATTTCTTCTTTGGAGAACTGTCTGTTCAGCTCCTCTGCCCATTTTTTAATTGGATTGTTCACTTTTTGTTTGTTGAGGTGTGTGAGCTCTTTATATATTTTGGATGTCAAGCCTTTATCGGATCTGTCATTTATGAATATATTCTCCCATACTGTAGGATACCTTTTTGTTCTATTGATGGTGTCCTTTGCTGTACAGAAGCTTTTCAACTACATATAGTCCCACTTGTTCATTTTTGCTTTTGTTTCCCTTGCCCGGGGAGATATGTTCATGAAGAAATCGCTCATGTTTATGTCCAAGAGATTTTTACCTATGTTTTTTTCTAAGAGTTGTATGGTTTCATGACTTACATTCAGGTCTTTGATCCATTTCGAATTTACTTTTGTGTATGGGGTTAGACAGTGATCCAGTTTCATTCTCTTACATGTAGCTGTCCAGTTTTGCCAACACCATCTGTTGAAGAGATTGTCATTTCCTCATTGTATGTACATATACACAATGGAATATTATTCAGCCATAAGAAGAAAACCAATCCTACCATTTGCAACAACATAGATGGAGCTAGAGGGTATTATGCTCAGTGAAATAAGCCAGGCGGAGAAAGACAAGTACCAAGTGATATCACTCATATGTGGAGTATAAGAACAAAGGAAAACTGAAGGAACAAAACAGCAGCAGAATCACAGAACCCAAGAATGGACTAACAGTTACCAAAGGGAAAGGGACTGGGGAGTATGGGTGGGAAGGGAAGAATATGGGTGGGGAAAAAGAAAGAGGTCATTACGATTAGCATGTATAATGGGGGGGGCATGGGGACGGCTGTGCAACAGAGAAGACAAGTAGTGATTCTACAGCATCTTACTATGCTGATGGACAGTGACTAATGGGGTTTGTTTGGGGGACTTGGTGAAGGGTGGAGCCTAGTAAACATAATGTTCTTCAAGTAATTGTACATTGATGATAAATAAATAAATAAGTAAAGTATATATGTCACCCCAACCCCCATATTCTTGGTCTGTACTGGGTACAGTAGTTATAAATTTTTTGAATTCTAGACAGATAACTGCACTAGACTTAGCATTGTGACTATTCATAGATGATAAGAAAATGCTTTAAAAGATATTTAGATACTGTTATAAGCAACTCTGGAAGTTTTTAATAAGTTTAATGGTTTAGGTTCCATCTCAAAGTACTGGAATAGGTGGGTTCACTTTCCCCTGTCTTTGAAGCTGCATATTTGTAGAATTTGAGCTTGATTTCACAGGCTGTGCTGTTCACAAATTTTCTAACTCCGTGGATTGTGTCCAGCCACCAATGGGCAGCAAACATTGTTCCATTCTTTACAGTTGTCCCTTAGTTTTACAAGTTGAAACATTTGGCTAGGTTAGATCATTTTTTTATTCTACCACTTTATGCCCAATTAGAATATTGTGTCAGTCATAATTAGGGCAAGGGATTAGGCATGTTTTATTTTACTTTAGTACAATTCCTACTTCAGTCAAGATCTATGACTAAAATCTACATAAAGAAGAGTATACTTGGGAAAAGTTTGATTCAGTCACAAATAGGCTTTAATTTAAATTTACTGTGAAGTCTTCTGTCCTCTTCCTGGTTATCTGTTTAAAAAAAAAAAAGTCTTCCCGGACGGATGAATAGTACCCTTGGGGCCTGCGGTCGTAGCTGTTTGTCCTATTAGGCAAGGATCCCGTCTTGGAATGGGATGGCCAGTCAAAATGGAAGGAAAAGAAAGAAGTGGAATTTGTGGGAGGAAGGAAGCGACAATGGAATGAAAGTAGAAAGGGAAGGGAAAAAGTTGGAGTTGTGAATCCTCTAAAGGAGGCAAAGATGGAAGACAACTGGTACTGGGAAAGAATCAGCAATGCTAGTTTTCCCTCTTCCTTTTAAAGACAATAAAACTAAACAATAAGGCCTTGTCTTCTGGGAAGAAATGAAAGGACCTGGTTCTGGAACAGCCACTATGTGATGTGTAGCCCACTAGCGCAGGTAGAAGTATCCCCATTTCATAAATTAGACTTTTATAGATTGTGACTTGCATGAGGTCTCCTAGCTAGTGTGGCAGAGCCTGGTTTTAAACCCAGGTCTGTTCTTTCCATTATAATGCAGGATGGCTTCTCTTTGTTCTTGAGGGGCAGAACACATGGGAGGATTTGGGAATACAGAGGGGAAGCATATGCTGATGGGAAAGCAGAGACTCAGTCCCTGCAGTCCTGTCTGGTATCCCTTTCCTGGGCCTAACCCTTTCCTGATGCTCCGGGGGTGCCTTGCCTCTCCATTTCTCAAGTGTGAGAAATGCTGGTGATTCCATATGTATTAGCAGGCATCCCAACGTTTTCAGAACTAAACTGATCTTACCCACTCCCCACCTTCTCAGTAATTGCACCCCCAACTTTTGCATTACTCCACTTAAATCTTTGGAATCATTGGTCCTTTTCATAAACCATCCAGTCTGTTGACAAGGTTGAGAATCCAATTGCTTCTCACTCGCTGCACTGCCATGCTACAGTAGTCCAAGCCATCAACAGCTCTCCAAAGTTCCCACAATGTTCAGACCCCACCCCCACCACCTCTCTGATTTCAGTGGCTACCACTCATTCCCTACTTACTCATGCAATCCCTCAAAAATGCCAGTGTGTGTCCATCTCAGGGCCTTGGCGCTTGCAGCACCCTTTGCTGGAGAGCGCTTTCCTTAGCATCAGCATGGATAGCTCCCTCACTCTTGGCAGGATTCAACTGCCTTCTAGGTGAGGACTTTTTGGACCACGCTATATATTAAATTGCAAACGTTTCCCCCTTTCATGCTTAATTTTCTCTATAGTGTTAGCACTATTTGATACAGTTACGTTTTTCTTGATAACCGTCATAGTAGAAGGGAAACTCCAGAAGGACAAGGACTTTTGTCCGTTTTTCATTGCTATTTCCTTAGTGCCTAGATCTGTATAAGGCGCAAAGTAGGTGTTCAATAAATACTTGTTGGATGGGCAACTGAGGATACCTGGAAAACCATCATCGCACAGCAAGGTTCTGGCCCAGCTGTTGCTGCTGTGACCAGAGTCCTTCCTGCCAAACTTTTAGAAATAATGAAATCAAGTTCCTCAGATCCCGGGTTGATGGCACCGGGGCCTCCAACCTTCCAAGAGTGAATGACGACCACTTTTCTCTCCTTTTTGTTTAGAACATCTGGAAGTGGGGCAGAAGGTCCTCGCACCCGTAAGTCAGCCCTGGGGAGGAGGTGGCTCAGAAGCGCCGCGCTCTGGCAAACGCGGCTTGCGGCAGCCGGAACGTCCCGGCGTGGCCATCGCGTGTGGCGGAAGGACTTCGGTGGAGCTCTTAGAGCGGATTGGGAGGGGCTTCCGGGCTGAGCGGCGTCAGGCCGGCCCGGTGAGTCCGTGGGTGCACGTCGGTGCGGAGTCAAGGCGGGGATCCGCTGCCTGGGAAGCACTGGGACAGGGAGCTGGCTGAGTGGCCGAGGCAGAGGCTGAATGGCTGTGACCGGCCTTGTTGGGAGTGAACGTCCGAGGGAGCGTTTGGAGGGGCAGGAGGGCACTTCCGTTTGGGGAGCTGCGATCTGGAGAACGGCCTCCTTCCCTAAGGCAGAGCGCGGTGTGGGATATTGTGGGTCTGGATTGGAGTTTGTGGCCTGCCTCCAGCTGTATGACCTTCAGAGAGTTACCAACCTTTGAGCCTTGAGCTCCACACCAGACAAACGGGACAGTAATCACCCTTGTCTATCTCACAGCTCTTGGCGTGGTAAGGTGTGCGGAAAAGCTTCGTAAATGGCGACGTTTGACGCAGATGTCATTAGTTTGCATGGGACACCAGTCACACGCAGGGGCAAGTGGCTTTTCTGGGGTTAGATTCCCAAGGAACGATCAGCATTATTTGTAGCAAGATGAAATATTGGGAAGTCATAGACCGTTGGAGATGCTGACCTAAGAGTTCACTGAGTACCTCTTTCTCCAGTATGCATAAATTGCTTCTCTAATAACAGCATGTAAACATCCGACTTCCCTTTGCACTCTTGCAGTTATGGGGAGCTTAATAATACCTCTGTCCTGTCCCTGTAATTTCCCAGTGCAGGCAGCTCTAATTAAGAAGTCTTTATAGGCAGTAAGCCCGAATTGTTCACGCTTGCAGTTTTTGCTCATTAGTTCTCACTTTGTTTCTGAACTTGCAGAGAATTAAAAGTAATAAACTCAAAGTACAGTTTAAGTACGGATGTGACACATAGCAGTAGCCACCTTTTAAAGAATTTGAATTTAGAAATATTGAGAACATTATGTTTGATTTTTGACATCCACAGTTAATCCAAAATACTTAGATGGAGAATCAAAATATTCAATGTAGTCACCCTACGCTATATTACTTCACTTAGTTAAACCTACGAAGCACCAGCATAGTGTGTTGAAAGAGCACAGGTACTAGAATTAAATCATTTCTGTTTCTTCAGGATACTAAAGTGGATCACCACATTTTCTGAAACAAATGAATCTCTTCCAACACCAGGGAGTGGTTTGTTAATTCAGTGAGGCATACAGAATTTAAGCATATAATATCTGATTATAGGAGGTGCCACAGAAAGCAGTGATGTCGTAAAAGCAGTCTCCAACTGGTCAATAGATTTTAATTCTGGAAGTCCACTTACAGGTCAGTTCTTTAGATTTTTAAATATGTTTTTCTACAAAAACAATTATATAAATGGAGGTTAAGGTTTGATTATTGTACTTGTCACAGAAATTAATCCTTGCCCCTGCCAGTGGTGGGATTTGTTTTGGCCTTAATCTCTTGGTAGTTAAAGGATTCCTTTGATCATTTATGGAAGAAGGAAACAGCTAGCTGTGAAAGTTGGATGTGATAAGGATGTTCATCACTTGGTTACAGTTAATAGGTTCCCCCCACCAACAGTTTTATCCCTGATTATTAAATACATGTTCATAGTGAAAATATGAAGAAAAGAAAAGAATAAAAAAGCAAGAACCCAATCACCCTTAATCCTATCATCCAGGTGAAACTGTTTGCCATTTACTGAATTACCAAATAGTTCCTTTATCTTTTTTTTTGTAGTAGAAATGTTAGCATAGGTTTAATACTGTTGCCTTTGAATTATCAGCCATAGGAATTTACCATTTATAAATAATAAATTTCACTTGAAAACTTTTGATTATGAGAAACTCACATAAAGGTGGAGAGGTAGTTAAAGGTGGAGAGTGAATCACCATGTAACCATCACTGAGCTATAATCACCATTAGGTGTGGCTAATCTTTCAACTACACTCATTCCCACTTCCCATAATTCTATGGTTCTGTCCTGTGACACATCTATAATGCATTTTTGTTTTCTTTTTAATTGTAAAAAGATGCTTATTTCCACTGCTGCCAAATTTGTGTATAATGACTCATAGTCTTTCTTGGGGATGAGAAAAAGTTCCGTGAGGGTTTTGTAAAGTATTTTCATTTATTAACAATTATGATTAAAATGCAAAGAATTAGACGACCTTGCATTCTGAATTTCTTTTACTTTGTATGTTTACTGCCCTCTCATCAGTTTTCAAGTGTAATTGTATTCATTTGGTGACAGACATCCTTAGGAAATTAACAATCTAATGATTTTTACAGGTTATTGAATAATATAAGACATTTAAGAAAAAATGGATGAAGAACCAGAAAGAACTAAGCGATGGGAAGGAGGCTATGAAAGAACATGGTGAGTAGGACATTATTACTCTTTATTCTTTTTTAGACATTGTCTTTTTTTTTTTACAACTTTATTGAAGTATATCTTATATGTTAAAATTCATCTGTTTCCAATATATAATAATTCAGTGATACTTAGGAAACTTACTGAGTTGTGCAGTCATCACCATAAATAACTTTTAGAACATTTTTGCCACTAATGTTAAGATCCCTCATGCCCATTTACAGTTAATACCATTCCCTCCTCCAGCCCTAGGCAACTACTAATCCACTTTCTTTCTCTACAATTTGCCATTTCTTGACATTTCATGTAAATGTAATTGTACATTTGGTCAGTTATTTTCAAAGGTCATCCATGTTGTAGCACATGTCCGTAATTCATTCACTTTTATTGCTGAATAATATTCTATGGTTACACCATGTGTTTATTCATCCATTCACCAATTTATGCATATTTACATTGTTTACAATTTTCACCTTTTTTGAACAATTTTTATAATTATATGTAGTATTATAATGCAACAGATAATTATTGCTTATAGGGAGATTCTTAAAGAAGATGAATCAGGATCACTTAAAGCTACAATCGAAGACATTCTCTTCAAAGCAAAGAGAAAAAGGTATGTGAACTTTTTGTAAGTTACAAAAGATAAAAATATATTCCTTTAAGCCTTTCTGTCCACCTATACCTACTCCTCAGTACTTCATTTCAGCTGTGTTTCAACAAAACTGACCTGTAGCCTTCTGAATAGGGAGAGGAAATGGCAACCTAGTGCTCCAGCAGGGAAATGGGTTTTCAGGGACTATCCAAAATGCCTGTGATTACGTGGTGCCCATAAGTTAATAATTCACTTCTCTAGAAAAATGCAGGTTAATTGAAACATTGTATTGATTTTTTGGGTAGTATATGGCATTCCACTGAAATGTTTGTGTAATTTTAACAGAGTATTTGAGCACCATGGACAAGTTCGACTTGGAATGGTATGTTATTGTTTTTTTCCTTTACCCATACAGAGCTGCCTTGGATTAGGGAAACATTCTGGCTTGATAGAATTGACAATAGTAAACAACAAACCTTTTAAAAGAATATACTAAAAAATATGAAGAATATATGAATACTAAATGCCCTTTTTACTTCTTGGTCAAAAGGTATTTGAAAATTGTCCTTACGCTCTTTTTTTTTTTGGTAGATGCGTCATCTTTATGTGGTAGTGGATGGATCAAGAACAATGGAAGACCAAGATTTAAAGCCAAATAGACTGACATGTACTTTAAAGGTATAGTAAAATTAATCTTATACTAAATGTGAACTAGGACATTGAATTCTAAAAGAATTTTTTTTACTATAACAGCTCTCTAGAGATATAATTCACACACCATAAAATCAACCCATTTAAAGTACACTATCAAAAGTTTTTTGTATATTTACAGAGTTGAGCGACATTACCACAATCAATTTTGGAGCATTTTTATCATTACTGAAAGGAAACCCATACCAACTAACAGTCACTCTTCCTTGTTCCCAACCTGCTCCCAGCCCTAGGCAACCATGAATGTATTTTTCTGTCTGTAGATTTGCCTATTCTGAACATTTCATATAAGTAGAATTATACATTATGTGGTCTTCGTGACTGGCTTCTTTCACTTAGTATAAAGTTTTCACGATTCCTCCATGTCGTAGCATTTAGAGTCAGTATTTCATTTGCTATCTTTGCCAAACAATACTCCAGTGATGTAACATTGGGTTGTTTCCATGTTAGGGGGCCGTTATAAATAATGCTGCTGTGAACACTGATCTGCAGATTTTTGTGTGGATCATGTTTTCTCTTTTAAAGCTTGGTTTTAGCTTGGGTATTTCATGTTTTATCCACTTTTCTGTGGTCTGAGAGACTAGCAGCTGGATGGAGTGGTATGTAAGAGAGGAGGCAAGTTCAGCTTCGGTGGTGTGCAGACCATGTTAGATTTTCTGGGCTCCATTTTATCTTCTGAGATTATATTGGCTGTCCTGTGTCTTGGTTCAGTTGAACTAACTGGGTGGGGGAGGGAGAATATAATGCTTCTTCATGAGGCGATAATCCAGGCCTTGGGCTCTTTCCCCCAATTAAGTCTGAGGTTTGGATCCTTCTCTTCCAACAAGGAAAGTTAACTCTATTGATTTCTTTCCCTATTTATTCATAATTTCCCAGCAGAAGAGAGAAAAGAAAAGAATAGTCTTTCTCTACATTTCTTTCCAAAAGCAAGAATATTTGTGAAATTTCTCAGGACTTTTGTGATTCACGAATGGGGCTTAAGAGGAGAAGTGTGAGGTAGAAGCCAAGTTATACTGCTCATCTCCATTCTGCTCCAGAACCCTCTGTTTCTTTTCTTGTGCACAAGTTTTTTAAATTAATTGGTTAGATTTGTTCTTCTTCTTGTCTATTGGTGAATGTGTGTGTATTTGTTTTAATATCAGTCAAGTCTCTATAATTGAATGTCCACAACATTCTGTCTTGAACATACTTCAGTGGGAATGTTACTGCTACAACCACAAATATTTTCAGTGTCTGCCATAACCTCCAGGATGTGAAATTCTACTTTTTATTTTTAGCAGAAACTGAAACAGTTGGCCACTTCTCCTTTCTTGAATGCTTCCTTCTTTTGACTTTGGTGGTGACATAACAGTCTCTGATGTTTCCCTCAGGCTTCTCTGTCCAACTTTAAAATGTTGAAATGTCTTAAGACTTGGTCATAGTCCTCCCTCTATTTTTCTGTCTACTCTCTTCCCTTGAGTAATATCATAAATTCCCATGAATAAATCTTTTAAAGAATACATTTTTTTTTAAGTTAAAACAAACTGTAGATAAGTAGAAGTGCTACCAGATCATTTAGGGAAAGATACACCTAAAGAGCTCATTGTTTATGTCCTTAATTTCTGCCCTCCCATCCCAAGTCAGGATCTTGCTTTGTCAGTTATCCCTTTTCTTTATTGAATCTTCATTCTTCTTTGACTTACTTGAATCATTTTCCTAAGCTTATAAACACATTGAGATTATTCCTAATTTATCAAAACCTGTCCTCAATTCTGCTCATTCTCCTGTTCCTGTCTTCATTGGATATTTTCCTTGTTTATATTGTTTCTGTCTTACATGCCCAAATGGTTCCATCTTTCAAGGCCTAGCTCAAACCTGTCTCATCACTTACCATCCAAATTGAAGTTATTAATACTGTAATTTTCATTTATTTGTTATATTAAAATTAATTATTTATTTACTATTTTCACTACTAAACATATTTTGAAAATCTGTAAGCTTAAAAATCATGAGAAGTGATGCTTAATAATAGGTTTACAAAACATGTTCTCTATGGTTGTTATTTTGCCCTTACCTACTATGTGCTTTTTGTTTTCTTTAAACAGTTGTTGGAATACTTCGTAGAGGAATATTTTGATCAAAATCCTATTAGTCAGGTATGTAGATTAGTGATGAAATTCAGAATTAGTTTCCTGATATTACTGCCAAATAAAATTTTTTAAAAAACATTTGGCATATCTGTGAATTATATGATCCAGATTATATACCAGTTTTTGGTACATTTATCAATGAAAATCAAGGTAACTCTAAGAATTAAATAATGTACAGTGAACTCATAGCTAAATTTATGTCAAAAGAGTTTCTCACGTGTTAACTTACTCCTTTTCTAATTACTAATTTAATTTAGTTATTTATATTCTTACCAAGAATTATTTGTTAAATTAATGATCTTTTTTTTTTTTTGAGATTGGAATAATTGTAACAAAGAGTAAAAGAGCAGAAAAACTGACTGAACTATCAGGTATGCATAAAATTACCTCAGTAGGAGTAAAGTACTTGGCTTAATTTACCCAACCTCATAAACCCTGTTCATAATGTTGCCTAATAAGTAAAATGAAACCTTTTGTGCTCTCTAGGTAAAACACTTAATAAACCCTCCATTAAACTTTTGGTATCTAAGATGAATTGTTTTAAATTGAGTTTTGCACAGTGGTGAGTATTATTACAGTGAATATAAATGTGTTTGTTTAAGATCTATACACTCTTTATCCCAAAAGCAGTAAGATAAAATTATTGTAACCATACAGAAAATCCACTTAGTCTTAAGATTAATTTTTTTTAAGTTAGTTAAACCTCTCATTTAAAGAGTGAAGGGTATAAAAATTGAATTGTAGTTATTGTTAATGATTGAATCTTTCTGCTTGCATGACATGCTGGACTGAATTTTATTCTCTTAAAAGATAATAATGGCAGGTTTTATTTGGTTTGGATATGTGCTGTTAGAGACTTACATCACTAGTTCTATTTATTTTCTGGTAAATATACCATCCCTTATAAGTGGTTCTCTACCTTTCATCCTCACCAGTGCATATAAGGATGACACACTTTTATCATTAATAGTTTTTCACTGTGGCAGTAAGGAGTGAAATATGTTAGCCTGGAATGATCCAAGAAACTTAACTGTGAATAATGAGAAAAAATCTCAAAGTATCTTAAGTGCAAAAGGGAAATTATTGGCTCATGTTCAGAGGTGGGCTGATTTCACATATAGTTATTTCCAAGGGTCCAGGCTCTGTCTGGCTTCATTTTCTGATAGGTTGTCTGTGAGGTAAAAGGATATCTGTTAATAGCCCCAAGTCGACATGACCCCTGTAGTCTGTACCTTCAGCAGAAATCCTAAAGAGGACTCTTACTGACCCTGCTATGATCAGCCCATTCATGCACAGTCAGAGTGGCCAGGGGAATGAAGTATATTATAGGCCTGGATTACACACCTGTTTCTGGAGCAGGACGGAAGCAGGGTAAGCTCCATCTAAACTGCATGGCCTAAACTGGATTATTATGCACTGAGGGAAGGATGGTTCTCCCAAGGAAGGGATGTAGGGCCAGCCCTCCTGCCTTCTTCTTCCCTAAATTAATAGTAGTTTTCTATTGGTGCCAGGGAAGTCAAAATGATAGGGATGAAAAATCCTCTGGAGATTCTGATAGGCCTCTTGAAGGTATCTTCTCTCCTTCTCATCAGAATCACTGCTGTAAACTACACCAATATAAAGTATAATGCATTTTTCATATACTGACAACAGGAAATGAAAAAATAGAAGTGGATAGAGAGCCAGGAAATCTCAGTTTGAGTGCTTATCTGCCATTGGGTAGGTATATGTCTCTGGGCAAGTCATATAACTTCTTAGATTTGTTTCTCACAAATTGAGGGATTTGGATTTAGTGAAGTACTTTTAACTTCTAAAACTTGATGATTCCAAGAATAAATACTTGCAGTATATGTTAAAATATAGTAAATAGTTAATATTTTAAAACTTACTTAGATAAATAAGAACACCAAGAAGTTTCAAGTAGATGAATGAAGAAGACAGATAATTCATACCAGACTTAAAATGGAAAATAAATAACTATTAAAAAAGTTTAGCCAAGCAAGTGATCAAAAACAAAACAAAAAACTGTTCAATGATGTTTTATTATTTTATGTATTTTAAAGCAAAATAAAGTTTCAAAAGCAGTGTATTGCTTGCTGAACCATGGAGAAACTGGTACATTTTATAATGTTGATAGTCTGATTAATTAGTTTAATATTTTGGAGGAAAGACCCATATGAATGGTTGTTCCGTGAAATTATACTTAGGGAATGTTATGAAAGAAGAAAAATCTGCACCCTACAAATAATACTCTTTGCATTAGTATGTGTAATAGTGACAAATTGGAAATTACTTTAATGTTCAGTATGGAAGTAGTTTGATGAATTATACTATATGATAAAATCAATTTAATAATGTTTTCATTATTAATTCATATAAAGACTGAAATAAGAGAAAATGTCTAAAGAATATCATATTTCATTGAGTCTCAGATTTCATCATTTTAAGATACCTTTATTTTATGAGCCATCAAGAAGGAAGCAAGCACTTTAGCAATTAAACTTTGACACAGTGTCAGATGACATGTGAATGGTTCATAACCAGCTTCTTGGTGATTTGATATGTCTGTCAACTATTCTAAAGAATTTGGCAGTTTCTCTTTCCTTCATTTGTGTTGCTTGGCATGAGATAACAATGTTTGGAGGTGTTATTTCAGTAACAAGATAACATAGCTTTGTCTGTTTGTGGAACTGCCTCTTTCTTAGTTCTTAGAAAGTTCTTGTTTTTTTCTCCTGAAGAAAAATGTGGAATTGCAGGCATTCTTCTGTCAATGAACTTCTGCTTCACTAATAGCAAACTTACACCACACTGCTCTGTTCCGTGCCTTTCTACATAAAAATTTAGCCTTTCTAAAAAGACCTTAAATCACAGGTAAACTAAATGTGCTTAATGTAAACAATGTACGTAACACAGTTGAAGCAACGACACATCAGTGACCATCATAGGTTCCCACACAGCAGCAAGTGATGGTAAAACACAGGATTCCAGAAGTGTTAAATCTATTAGTCTCAAAATGATTAAATAGAGATAAAAGTAAAAAGTCATGCATCCTAAGCTAACACTATTTAAAATTTGTGTTAATAAAGAGATTATTTCTATTGTTTTTCAATATGAAGTGAGACTATAACAAACCTTTCTGATAAAACTTATTAAAAATGGAAATTGAAGGGATTCTGTTCTCTAACATCATAGATATGTAAAGTTGGGGAGAAACAAAGTTCCATAATGTATATATAAAATTCTATTAAAAGTAGATTATTCCATTTCTACTTTAGGAAACCCAAGGAAACACATAACATCTTTGAAGAAAGCAGTAGATATGACCTGCCATGGAGAACCATCTCTTTATAACTCCTTAAGCATGGCTATGCAAACTCTAAAGTTAGTATTTCACATTTATTTTTTACAATTGATTTCAAAGTTTTTAAGTGAGTTAAGTTGAAAGAGTATGTTCATATGCATCTCCATAATCCCAGCTATGATGAAATCATTATTAAAAGGAATACGTAATGTCATTTATGATGTTTACTATGGTGTTGGTCATTGTAGTTGGTGAGGTATATCCTTAAAGGTCTTTAAAAAATATAGTAGTGATAGTAGTATGAAATAAATATGTTGATGAAAAATAAATATTTATTGGAAACTGTGGAATGTAATCTGGTATAATGATAATGAATTTTTTGTACATTTATTGACTTTATTAATTTATTTTGAAATATATCTGTAAACTAATAGTATACTTTGCAAATTCAGCTTTGTGGAATATAGCTAAGACCCAAGGAAGTATTCAATATAGTTGAAACTTGTATATTTTATTTCTGGATAGTCCATCCTGATTCAGGTTTTTATGCCTTTATATAATAGATATTTTTCTAGTTTTAGAGTAGATGAGGAGGTAACACGCATAATAAAGGTAGGCACAATAGCAGTGCAAGTTAAGAGCTGAGAGCCTAACAATGGAGATGTAAACAGGATATAAGTAGCTATAAATGACTGATGAAATGGCTCTAAAAAATAGAAATCTCTGTTTAGTACAGGGGAAGACAGCTCATCACATCTTAAAATCCCATAAGCCATTATGTAATTAAATAGTACACAAAAATTAATGTATACAAGGAGGAGCCAAGATGGTGGCATGAGTAGGACAACAGAAATCTCCTCCCAAAAACATATATTTTTGAAAATACAACAAATACAACTATTCCTAAAAGAGAGACCAGAAGATACAGTACAACAGCCAGGCTACATCTACAACTGTGAGAACGCAGCGCCTCGCAAAGTGGGTAAGATACAAGCTGCGGCCCGGCGGGACCCGAGTGCCCCTCACCCCAGCTCCCTGCGGGAGGAGAGGAGTCGGAGCCGGGACGGAGAGGGAGCCCAGGACTGCTAAACACCCAGCCCCAGCCATCCACACCGGGAGTGGAGACACACAGTGTGTGGGGTGCTGGATACTAGGGAAACGGGACAGTAACACTTGTGAGCAGGTCCCCACAGCCAGCACCCCTGGGACAAAAGAAAAGCGAGTGCTTTTTGAAAGCCTGTCCTCACAGCTGGACGGAAGCTTCCCGGCGCACTCAGCCCAGCAGCTGGGAATCTCGGGGAACTTCAGGCACCCTAACCACTGGGCGGCAGCGCAGCTTGGAGGCCCCTCACAGCGATAAACAGCCTCCCGCCTGTTCCCCCTCTTGCACGGCCCCGCCATAGCAGAATAGCAGCTTGAAAGCAGCCATGCCCACAGCAACCATGGAGCTTAACTCCACAGCGGCCTGGGCAAGAATCAGAGACCCCATCTGCAGGCAGCTGCCCAGCACAAGCTGCTAGGGGTCACCGTTCTCCCATGAAAGGAAGGCCAGGAGCAAGTGGAAAGGGTCTTGGTTCTCCCAGCTGACACACGCTCCAACTGCTTACAACTACTTCTATCGCCATGAAAAGGCAGAAGAATGATACAGACCTGACTAACCCAGACATCCTCCCCTGAGAGGGAATCTGAGGAGACAGATTTAACCAATCTTCCTGAAAATAAATTCAAAATAAAGGTCATAACCATGCTCATGGACTTGCAGAGAAATATGCAAGAGCTAAGGAGGGAGAATACAGAAATAAAACAATCTCTGGAAGGACTTAAAAGCAGAAAGGATGACATGCAAGACGCCATTAATGGAATAGAAATTAGAGAACAGGAGCGCAGAGAAGCTGACACAGAGAGAGAAAAAATAATCTCCAGGAATGAAAGAATATTAAGAGAACTGTGTGACCAATCGAAACAGAACAAAATCCGCATTACAGGGGTAACAGAAGAAGAAGAGAGAGAAAAAGGGATAGAAAGTGTCTTTGAAGAAATAATTGCTGAAAATTTCCCTCTCAGACCATGGAAGCAAACAACTCCCAACACAAGGGACCCAAGTAGGACAACACCAAGGCACATACTAATTAAAATGGCAAAGATCAAGGACAAGGACAGAGTATTAAAGGCAGAGAAAGAAAAAAGGTCACCTACAAAGGAAACCCCATCAGACTATCATCAGACTTCTCAACAGAAACATTACAGACCAGAAGAGAATGGCTATCATCAGACTTCTCAACAGAAACATTACAGACCAGAAGAGAATGCCATGATGTATTTAATGCAATGAAACAGAAGGGCCTTGAACCAAGAATACTGTTTCCAGCATGATTATCATTTAAATATGAAGGAGGGATTAAACAATTCCCAGACAAGCAAAAGTTGAGGGAATTTGCCTCCCACAAACCACCTCTACAGGGTATTTTAGAAGGACTGCTCTAGATGGGAGCACTCCTAAGGCTAAACAGATGCCACCAATGAAAATGAAATCACAGCAAAGAAAGTGGAACAATCAAATACTAACTAAAGGCAAAAAATAAAATCAACTACCCACAAAAGCAGTCAAAGGAAACACAAAAGAGCACACACACACACACACACACACACCTAACATATAAAGAATGGAGGAGGAGGAATAAGAACGGAGAGAAATAAAGACTGTGTTTATAATAGCTCAATAAGTGAGTTAAGTTAGACAGTAAGACAGTAAAGAAGCTAACTTTGAACCTTTGGTAACCATGAACCTAAAGCCTGCAATGGCAATAAGTACATATCTTTAAATAATCACCCTAAGTGTAAATGGACTGAATGCACCAATCAAAAGACACAGAGTAATAGAATGGATAAAAAAGCTTACAAAAGACTCACCTCAAACCCAAAGTCATGCACAGACTAAAACTCAGGTGATGGAAAAAGATATTTCATGCAAACAAAAAGGAGAAAAAAGCCGGTGTTGCAGTACTAGTATCAGACAAAATAGACTTCAAAACAAAGAAAGAGATAAAGAAGGACATTTGTATAATAATAAAGGGGTCAATCCAACAAGAGGATATAACCATTCTAAATATATATGCAACCAATACAGGAGTACCAACCTATGTGAAACAAATACTAACAGAACTAAAGGAGGAAATAGAATGCAATGCATTCATTTTAGGAGGCTTCAACACACCATTCACTTCAAAGGACAGATCCACCAGACAGAAAATAAGTAAGAACACAGAGGCACTGAACAACACACTAGAACAGATGGACCTAATAGACATCTATAGAACTCTACACCCAAAAGCAACAGAATACACATTCTTCTCAAGTGAACATGGAACACTCTCCAAAATAGACCATATACTAGGCTACAAACAGAGCTTCAGAAAATTCAAAAAGATTGAAATTCTACCAACCAACTTCTCAGACCACAAAGGTATAAAACTAGAAGTAAATTGTACAAAGAAAGCAAAAAGGCTTACAAACACATGGAGGCTTAACAACATGCTCCTAAATAATCAGTGGATCAACGACCAAATCAAAATAGAGATCAAGCAATATATGGAAACAACTGACAACAACAACACAAAGCCCCAACTTCTGTGGGACGCAGTGAAAGCAGTTTTAAGAGGAAAGTATATAGCAATCTAGGCATAATTAAAGAAGGAAGAACAATCCCAAATGAATAGTCTAAGGACACAATTATCAAAATTAGAAGAAAAAGAATAAATGAGGCCTAAAGTCAACAGAAGGAGGGACTTAATAAACATCAGAGAATAAATAAATAAAATTGAGAAGAATAAAACAATAGAAAAAATCAATGAAACCAAGAGCTGGTTCTTTGAGAAAATAAACAAAATAGATAAGCTGCTAGCCAGACTTATAAAAAGAGAATCAACACACATCAACAGAATCAGAAACGAGAAAGGAAAAATCTCGATGGACCCCACAGAAATAAAGAATTATTAGAGAATACTACAAAAAACTATGCTAACAAGCTGGAAAACCTAGAAGAAATGGACAACTTCCTAGAAAAATACAACCTTCTAAGACTGACCAAGGAAGAAACAGAAAATCTAAACAGACCAATTACCAGCAAAGAAATTGAATTGGTAATCAAAAACTACCCAAGAGCAACACTCCCGGGCCAGATGGATTTACTGCGGAGTTTGATAAGACATACAGCGAAGACGTAATACCCATTCTCCTTAAAGTTTTCCAAAAAACAGAAGAAGAGGGAATACTTCCAGACTCATTCTATGAAGCCAGCATCACCATAATACCAAAACCAGGCAAAGACCTCACCAAAAAAGAAAATTACAGACCAATATCCCTGATGAACATAGATGCAAAAACACTCAACAAAATATTAGCAAACCGAATTCAAAAGTACATCAAGAGGATTGTACACCATGATCATGTGGGATTCATCCCAGGGATGCAAGGATGGTACAACATTCGGAAATCCATCAATATCATCCACCACATAAACAAAAAGGAGGAAAAAAATCACATGATCATCTTCGTAGACACTGAAAAAGCATTCGACAAAATTCAACATCCATTCATGATAAAAACTGTCAGCAAAATGTAGAGAGCAAGTACCTCAACACAATAAAGGCCATATATGAAAAACCCACAGCCAATGTCTTACTGGACAGCAAGAAGCTGAAAGCATTTCCTTAAAGATCGGGAACAAGACAGGGATGCCCACTCTCCCCACTGTTATTCAACATATTACTGGAGGTCCTAGCCATGGCAATTAGACAAAACAAAGAAATACAAGGAATCCAGATTGGTAAAGAAGTCAAACTGTCACTATTTGCAGATGACATGGTATTGTACATAAAAAACCCTAAAGACTCCACCCCAAAACTACTAGAACTGATATCAGAATACAGCAAAGTTGCAGGATACAAAGTTAATAGGCAGAAATCTGTGGCATTCCTATACACTAACAATGAACTAGCAGAGAGAGAAATCAGGAAAACAATTCCATTCACCATTGTATCAAAAAGAATAAAATACCTAGAAATAAACCTAACCAAGGAAGTGAAAGACCTATACCCTGAAAACTACAAGATATTCTTAAGAGAAATTAAAGAGGACACTAACAAATGGAAACTCATCCCATGCTCTTGGCTAGGAAGAATTAATATTGTCAAAATGGCTATCCTGCCCAAAGCAATCTACAGATTTAATGCAATCCCTATCAAATTACCAACAGCATTCTTCAACGAACTGGAACAAATAGTTCTAAAATTCATATGGAACCACCAAAGACCCCGAATAGCCAAAGCAATCCTGAGAAGGAAGAATAAAGTGGGAGGGATCTCACTCCCCAACTTCAAACTCTACTACAAAGCTACAGTAATCAACGCATTTTGGTACTGGCCCAAGAACAGAGTCACAGACCAGTGGAACAGAATAGAGTCTCCAGACAGTAACCCAAACATATATGGTCAATTAATATATGATAAAGGAGCCATGGACATACAATGGGGGAATGACAGCCTCTTCAACAGCTGGTGTTGGCTAAACTTGACAGCTGACATGTAAAAGAATGAAACTGGATCACTGTCTAACCCCATACACAAAAGTAAATTCGAAATGGATCAAAGAACCTGAATGTAAGCCATGAAACCATGAAACTCTTAGAAAAAAACAGGCAAAAATCTCTTGGAGATAAACATGAGCGATTTCTTCATGAACATATCTCCCCAGACAAGGGAAACAAAAGCAAAAATGAACAAGTGGGACTATATCAAGCTGAAAAACTTCTGTACAGCAAAGGACACCATCAATAGAACAAAAAGGTATCCTACAGTATGGGAGAATATATTCATAAATGACAAATCCAATAAAGACTTGACATCCAAAATATATAAAGAGCTCACGTACCTCAACAAACAAAAAGCGAACAATCCAATTAAAAAATGGGCAGAGGAGCTGAACAGACAGTTCTCTGAAGAAGAAGTTTAGATGGCCAACAGACACATGAAAAGGTGCTCCACATCGCTAGTTATCAGAGAAATGCAAATTAAAACCACAATGAGATATCACCTCACACCAGTAAGGATGGCCACCATCCAAAAGACAAGCAACAACAAATGTTGGCAAGGTTGTGGAGAAAGGGGAACTCTCCTACACTGCTGCTGGGAATGTAAATTAGTTCAACCATTGTGGAAAGCAGTATGGAGGTTCCTCAAAAAGCTCAAAATAGAAATACCATTTGACCCAGGAATCCCACTTCTAGGAATTTACCCTAAGAATGCAGCAGCCCAGTTTGAAAAAGACAGATGCACCCCTATGTTTATCGCAGCACTATATTTACAATAGCCAAGAAATGAAAGCAACCTAAGTGTCCATCAATAGATGAATGGATAAAGAAGAGGTGGTACATATACACAATGGAATATTATTCAGCCATAAGAAGAAAACAAATCCTACCATTTGCAACAACATGGATGGAGCTACAGGGTATTATGCTCAGTGAAATAAGCCAAGCGGAGAAAGACAAGTACCAAATGATTTCACTCATATGTGGAATATAAGAACAAAGGAAAAACTGAAGGAGCAAAACAGCAGCAGAATCACAGAACCCAAGAAAGGACTAACAGTTGTCAAAGGGAAAGGGACTGGGGATGATGGGAGGGAAGGGAGGGATAAGGGGGGAGAAGAAAGGGGGCCTTACAATTAGCATGTATAATGTCATGGGGGAGGTACAGGGAGGGGTGTGCAACACAGAGAAGACAAGTAATGATTTTACAGCATCTTACTACACTGATGGACAGTGACTAAGGGGGACTTAGTGAAGGAGGGAATTTAGTAAACATAATGTTCCTCTTGTAATTGTAGATTAATGATACTCAAATAAAAAAAATTAATGTATATGATTATCACGACTCTGAATCACCATGAGGTTGAATTATTATCTTTAAAAAAGAAGTATATTACTATGTATGCACCTTAAAAGTTAATCCATATGGTATTGTCATACTTTCTAGTGTATGCTTAAGACTTGGTATGAAACAAATTTACAATGTAAGTTTCATGTCAGGAACCTTGCCGGTCTTATTTATTAAACTAACCCCAGAACTTAAGAGTCTTCAGTATTTATTGTGTGAATAAATGAATCAGTGAGTTTTTTTAAGTGTATAACTGATTTTAGAAAAATACACATTAAGGTTTTAGAATATACTTACAGTTTATTCCTTTGTACAAAGTAGTTAAACAAATGAGATATTCCATAGTCTAAATGTGTAAAGCATTTGTACTATTCTTTTTGAGTGAATTTTTCATTAGTGTAATTTGTTACATCTGACTGGACTGCATTTTGTCTTTCTTAGACACATGCCCGGACATACAAGCAGGGAAGTCCTAATCATCTTTAGCAGCCTCACGACCTGTGATCCATCTAATATCTATGATCTAATCAAGGTATAACCAATAATGTCTTTACAATTAAAACTGAAGTTACAACTCTAAAAAGAATTCTGTAGTGAATTTATTACTGGTTTTCATAGCATTCTATTTTTCAAACACATTAATTCTTCGATTTGTTTTCTTCCTTCAAAATCCTCCATTTATTTGGATTTTATAAAGACCCTAAAGGCAGCTAAAATTAGAGTGTCTGTTATTGGATTGTCTGCAGAGGTTCGTGTTTGCACTGTACTTGCTCGTGAAACTGGTGGTATGTATCTAGAATCTTCAATATTCATAATTACTATATAAGAAGTAACAGTTTATTAAGTTAAGATGTTCTAATCTGTTTTAAAGCTACTGAACTTAAGCCAGTTATGTCCTGAAGTTTAAAATATGGGTGTTCTCCATAATATATCATTGGTTCTTTAAGATATCCTCTCAAAATGCAGGGAACTTTCAGTAGTTATGTCAGTGTTTAGAGGAAGCATAACTCTCGAAAAGCTAGAGATTTCACTACATTTAAAGCTTTGTAAAGATCTGGTCACTTGGGTTAAATTAAATTGTACTTATGTTTTTTCCTAGTCAATTTGGAGATACTAATTAAATAAGATTTTTGAAAAATAATAATTTAACTTAAATATTTATTTTGAAAATGTACATTTTCAGATGATAAAACTTTTACAGATTACATAGAAATTATAATTCATTCTTATGTTTGGAAAGCTGATTTTTTTTACTTTTCTTCTTGTTAGGCATGTACCATGTTATTTTAGATGAAAGCCATTACAAAGAATTGCTGACACATCATGTTAGTCCTCCTCCTGCTAGCTCGAGTTCTGAATGCTCACTTATTCGTATGGGTAAGTGTTTGTTTTGTGTTATTTTTAAATGGACATTTAAAAATATGTATTTTGACTCAAGCTAGACTTTCTGTTTTCATTTGTGAATTTTTCTAACATTTAAGAATTTTTCTAAATTTAAGTCTTTTATAGCTAGAGAAAATTAGGTTTTGGAGCAATTTTGGAAAATAAAAAGAAGTAAAAAGAAAACTAAAACCACTTTAAATTAATAGTGCTACCACTTAGAGAACTGGCTTTTACTGTTAAGGCTAGAGAGGTACAAAGACACTATATTTATAGACAAATTCTTATTGTAATAGGAAATTTAAAAATTAAGCTGCAAAATTCTCTGTACTGTTCAATCAAAGCTGTGTAAAACAAGCTGTGCAAAGACGGACTTGCAGGGAGGTACATCAAAGTGCTCAAAGCGACTTTTTTCAGGAGAGGGAGAATGATTGTTTTGCATCACTTAAAAACTTTTTGTTTTCCTCTATTTTCCAAAAATTTTGTAATGAACATTTTACATTTATAATTGAAAAAGATGTTAACTTTTTAAATGTAAAAAGAATCTCCTTGTTTAATATGCATTTTTTTAACTGTCAGTGCGCTGGGATGCTTTTCTGTCTTGTTTTTGACCATTTATAGTACCAGTCAGTCTCTCTTTCCCATTTCCTCATCTGTAAAATGATACTAGTGTTTATCTCATTGTATGCTGCAAGGACTGAATTAATACAGATGAAGTACTTAAAATAATGCTTGACATAAACACTCAATACATCTCAGATATTATGTTGGCCAGTCATTTTTGGTTTAGTGATATATTTTCTTAGCCCATTTTAAAGTTACTATTTAAACTTATAATAATTTATTCTTCAAATTGATTTGTTAGAGCCATTTAGGAATACCAACCCATTTCAGTCACCTGATGCAAATATTTATCAGTTGGTCATTTGCATTTATTTATTTTAATACATAGATAGATTTAAATTTTTTATATAATTAAATCTCTTTTTTATCGTTGCTTTTCTTGGACTTTCAGAATTTTGCAATACGTATGCAAAATAAACTACATGGGTTTGGGCATTCCAAAATTAAACATAGAAGTATACTCTTATGTAAAATGAAAGTGGACTATGTAATAGACTCCTCCATTGTATCAGAAACTATTTTAAAATGAAGAACATTTTCTTTTTAAAGAGTGGTACATGTTATAAAATTAGAAAATATAGAAAGGAACTTCAGAATCTCTGGCCGTCTGTATGGATTGATTTTTCCCTATTTCCCCTACTTTTAATTTTTCTTGTAACCTGAAATTACAGTCAGTTTGACCATGTTATAATAAGCATATGTAAAAGGCAGGAAAGAGAACTTTTGTAGAACTTTGGGCTTTCTGGTAGCAACATTTTTAGGTTCTTAGTCCTAGAATTTTGCTATTTGCTTAGAAAGAAAGTAATACATTTTCTTCTATGAAGGATTTCCTCAGCACACCATTGCATCTCTGTCTGATCAAGATGCAAAACCCTCTTTCAGCATGGCGTAAGTAAAAACCTTGAAACTGTCATTGATATTTATATTTTTACATTTTTAATTCCTTCCTGTAAGTTATAATTTTAAAAGATGGGCTTGAAATGCCATGGTTTTGTAAAAGATTGCCTTGTATATAGCTGTAAAGAGGAGTGAGGACTATGTCCATACACTCTTGGGAAGTAAACATCAGGATATCTTACTAAGTAAAACAGCCCGGTAGAAAAAAGTGTATGCTACCAATCATTTAAGAAGAGGCTGGAGATTTGAGTAGATACACATACTTGTTTATATTAATAGTAAAAGTAGTAATGGAAATAGAAAGTAAAAACTAAAAAAAAGTTCACCTAGGTGGTGTATAGAGAAGGCAAAGGTTAGACCTTAGACTTTTCTAAATATACTTTGTTTTAACTTTGGAACTTTATATTTTACATAATGATAAAACAAAATAAAATTTTTTAAAGTAATTCTTAAACACACACACAAAGAAATCACAAATGAAACTACTGTCTCCACCTGTAATAGGGACTAGATTTACCTTGCTGCTTTCTGCCAGAAAACCAGACAAAATATGTAAAACAATGATTTTCAGACATTGGACAACAGACAGTGCAGACAAAGATCCCTGAAATAAGAGAGACAAAGGAGGTGGGCCCTGTGATTGCAGCTCCCTGCCTAGAGAGAATGTCCAGGCTGCAGTGCAGGGAGGAAAAACCCACACAGAGCCTGGAGGTCTTGCTCCATTGAAGAAACAAAATTCAGAGTTTAGGGGGGGCTGAGAAGGCTATAATTTTTCAGGGCAGAGTACTGGAGACTAAAAAGAGCGCTTAAGATCTGCAGAGACTTCCCTGAGTGGTTAGCTGAGTATTGATCAGCACAGCCTTGAGGGACCTACTGGAGGCTTGGAAAGAACCACCAGAGAGGAGCAGGCAGAACAGTCCCTGTAGCTCACATGGGGCAGAGAATAGTTCATCTTTCCACCAGTCAGTGTGGAAAAGCCTCTTAACACAACAGGCATTGAATATTCGAGTCCACAGAAATGGAACCAAATTTACCATAGACTAACAGCTGTTCTGGACAGCCTAACAAAGTTAAAAGCAAGTCCTGAATAGAACAAACTATTTCTGAATTGTCTAAGTATATTCCAGAAAAAGCCCCAGCATATTTAAGGGGATACAAAAAAATCTAGCACCCCAAAGCAAAATTCACAATGTCTGGCAGCCAACCAAAACTTATCAGTCATGCAAAGAAGTAGGAAAATATTACCCATAACAAGGAGAAAAATCATAGTGTGGACATATATCCAGAAGTAACAGTTGATAGAATTAGTAGACAGTGTGTTAAAGCAGTTATTATACATATACTCCATATGTTCAGGAAAGTAAAGAAGAACATGAGCTGTTAAGAGATACAGAAGATAGAAAAAAGACCCAAATCACATTTCAAGAGATGAATACAATGTCTGAGATGAAAGATACACTGAATGAGATTAGCAGCAGAGTAGTCACTGAAGAAGAAAAGGTTAGTGAATTCAAAGACATTAATGGAAACCATTCAAAACAAATGCAGAGAGGGGAAAAAAATGAATCTAAATGAGCTATGAAACAACTTAAAGACTTTCAAATCAAGACTTTCTTTTGCTCTATCACCTCTTTGTATATCACCTTTTAAAAGTAATGTTTCTCCCCCTCAGGCATTTGGATAGCAGTACTGAGCCAGGACTCACATTAGGAGGCTATTTCTGCCCACAGTGTCGGGCAAAGTACTCTGAGCTTCCAGTTGAATGTAAAATCTGTGGTAAGAAACAAACTGTTCATTATCCACCTAATTAATCTTGAATCTCTTACCTATATTCTAATTAAAATAAATGTAAATATTAAGTTCCATCTATGTTCCTGGATTTAATTTGTGAGAAGAGAATTAGGTTATTTTTTATACTGTGTGCCATTCTAAGAATAAGCATAGCATCCAAGAGTTTCTTGATTCTCTTTCTGAAAGAAGTATATTTTTAAAAGGCAATGCCATTGATCTAGTAAACATTTTTGCAGCTCTTACCTTCATAAAATAAATATATATAAGAAGAATCAGGAATTAAAATAATAGAATTGTAAAATTTTATTTTATTAAGCAAATGTGCCAGGGCAGGTCACACACCTAGTGACAGAACAAAGATGCCATCCTATAAATCTCCTTGTGTGGTCACAGGTAAACTCAAGGCCTAAAAAATACTTCAAAAATATTTAGCCTAAGTTATATGTTTTGACATGCCAGTCATTGTCTTTATGAAGTCTGGGCTATTAAACATGTCTCTCTGCTTTATGTGTTAGGTCTGACTTTGGTGTCTGCTCCCCATTTGGCAAGGTCTTACCATCATTTATTTCCTTTGGATGCTTTTCAAGAAATTCTCCTAGAAGAACATAATGGAGAAAGGTATATGAGTTTTGATTAATTTATATCTCGTACAAGTGATAAAATAGTATTTGAATGCATTGCTACCACATTAAAAAAGATAGGCATTTAACCTGGGCAAGATTATTTCTAATATAGAAAATGAGACTTAGAAGGCCTACATTATGACTGAAAGGACTCATTATTGTACAGATCTGGATGTCCAGAAATCTATTAATTTCCCCAAACCCATCTGTATATAATAAGAGTGGTGATATACTAGTAAATCAGTTCTCTAAAAAAGAAAAAAAACCAAACAAACCCTGATTTATAGCATTTGCTGGTTTCCATGGTATAAAACTGGAGGATTTATCCAAAAGGTCTAATATTAGAATAATAGGAGAAACAAAGAAAAGATCAAATGAAGAGTAAGAAAGAAATAGTTCAAGGATGTTTTCTAGTATTGAAGGACAGAACTTTCTAAATTGAAAGGGACTGTCTATTGCTTAAAATATTAAAGGAAAACAGACCCACACCAAAGTATATCATTGTGAAATTTCAGAATAAACAACAAAATACTAACCCTAAACATTTCTGGAGAGGGAAAAATCAGTTCACATAATCTGAAATTAAAATAGCTTGTCTTCTCCCATCAGCAATACTGGATGCTGACAGGGAGTGAGTGACTTCCTTCAAAATTTATAGTGAAAATTATTACCAACCTAAATTATATATCCAGCCAAACTGTTACTTAAATGTAGGTAGAATAAAGACATTTTCAGACTTGTAAGTTCTCAAAAAAGAGACTTTCTGGGGAAGCTCTGGAAGAGATGATTCAAAAGAACTGAGAAAGAGAATGAGTGAAAGAAAAGGAATGTTTATTTAAGTAGCTAAAGAAAGCCCTAGGTTGCTGAAAAGAGGAGATCCCAGAATGACACTTGTTTGTCAAATACAGAAAACAGTCTGGTTAGGAGAAAGTCAGAATACTCCAGGAGAGACATTACCAAGAAGTCAAAAACTAGAGATGCTGGTGTAGTTGAACATGATTAGACTTCTCAGATAAAGAATGGGATAGAGTTAGTGGTAATTACATAGAAAACTAAGCATGTGCATAACAATACAGTTATTAAGGAAAAAGTGTTTTAAAGAGAGGAAAAGTATTAAATGGCTCAGCTGAATATGTTTATGTAGTCAAAATAAACTAAACATTTAATATTGTTCTATCCTAAGCAATTGTATAGGAAGAATTGAGAATGACATTAGTTATGTATGTTGAAGAGAATTAAATACTCATTAGTTAGTTGAAGAGAATTTGATACTCTCTTCCATAGCGGGAGGTTCATAGCCAATGCCTATGAAAATGCTGAGAGCACTGTAAGTATAGGCAACTACCAACACTTGTTTTGAGAGTATTTGTTCTGGGGACCTGGAAATGAAGGGTAAATAGGTAGGGAACTGCAATTTTTGTGACAAGTGTTGAGAACTTTTAACTCTTCAAACTATTCCTTGAAAATTAAGCCCTTAGACATCCTTTATATGCAATGAATTAACTTCTGTCCACCTAGAATTGTATCAGCTGTCTGCTATCTTTGAGAGAGTTGAAAAATAGTTACTCAAAGAATTTTCTATAGGACTTAATTCCCTCTAAGAATCCCATTTGAGAAAGCATGCTCACATTTAACCTTGACAAAAATAAAATTAAAATTTTGTAAAAGTAAGATGGGATATACTGTGGAATTTTCTTAAATACTTGTATTCTTAACTCTCCTGAAAGTCATGTGTAAAGATAATTACTTATTAACTAAAGGATTCTTATTACCAAGATATTACTGAGTTATTTTAAAGAGTAAATTCTAAAAATGACTCATTTTCCTTTTCAGATTTTGTTGTGGATGTCAGGGGGAATTGAAAGACCAGCATGTAAGTTCATGTGCTTTCTAAATATTAAGTATTGCACAAGAAATACTGAAGAAATAGTAAAAGTTTTCAATAGATTGTTGAAGACCAGGTTCATATCATATCAGGTTATTCCTCAGAAGTATATTAGTAGAAAGTAGATAACATGGGAGCAAAACAGTTAGAACAGCTGTTTTATAATTCTGCATTCTGATTTTGCTATAAAGATATTTTAATACTTTAAACTGTCTTCAGTTTGCAAGCTAAACCACATTTACTTTAGAAGTATTTAAAGTTTTTTCTCCATATTGTACTTACAGTGCTGTTGTAACTCATTTTTAAAGTGGCCACAAACCAAAGGTTATTGCCCCATTGTGCCAATGAGAAAATATTTTCAAAGTTTTTGAAGGGGTCCAGTTTGAAATATTAAACTTACATATTGATGCAAGTAAGATAGATGGCTATCTAATTTTAATATTTTTACTAATTTAATTGTATGTCCATACTTAAAGCTATACTTTATAAACTATATAAAATGAGTATTAGTTGGAAGGATTCTTTGTTTATTCTACTCTCACATTGCATTAAAACAGTTTGATTAAGTTTTGTGTGCCTCCTTAACATCAGTAGCTTCATCTTCACTAGAACCACTTTTTGAATCATTTAACAGTTTTAAGAGCATGGCATCCTTACCTCTGTGCTGTTCAATATTTAATGGTTTTTGAATTGTGAATGATGCTGCCCTGGTAATTTTACCCCCAGGCACAAGTATCAATATAGGTAATACTGATAGAATAATGGTTATTTTCTTTTTATTTGTCTTATATATATCTTTTGTGGTTTTCTTTCATGGTTTAATTAAAAGGGGAATATAACTTTTGTGATTGTGAGGTCATTCCGTAGGGATAACTAAATTTGTGTTAAATTGTTGTGCTTCTCTTTTTAATTGAATCAGCAGATGATCTCTCTAAGCATTAAAAACTAGTAATGATTTGAAGCACATGTGTCTTCCTAAAAATAGTTTCTTAAAATGAAGTAATTGAGAGTGTCCTATAGTACAAGAGTCTTTAAGGACTCAAAAACAAAGTTATTCCCTCATTTTTAAGGAATAATCTCTTTGTCAAAAATAAGTTGTGTTAGACTTGAGAATATATAGTACATTGAAAGTAATAGGTAATGGGTAGGGAAAAATTGATAGATATGAAAAAGCAAAGCAACTTGAATGTCTTCTAGCTATATGTTCTACTTAACTTTGGAAACTACTTTTTAAATTTACTTTTCTTCTTTTCCCTGCAGGTCTATGTTTGTGCTGTGTGCCAAAATGTTTTCTGTGTGGATTGTGATGTTTTTGTTCATGACACTCTCCACTGTTGTCCTGGTTGTATTCATAAGATTCCAACTCCTTCAGGTATTTGATTCCAACATATAGTGCACACTGTATGTGTTAAAAATAAATTTGTGACTAAATAAATGTAAATAAAACGATTCTTTAGAAGGAGCTTCAATTAAAATATGAAGAACAATTTGAAAGGAAAATCTGATTTAAGAAACACTTTGCTAAGAAAATGTAGTATTTTATTAAATTAAAATTTTTGTCCTGTCATAGAAATGCCTGGAATTCATTGGAAACTTCATTTAGTTAATTTTGTTTTCTATTATTTTGAGTTATAATGTTCAAAGTCATCATACGTTATTGTATTTAAGTTACTTAATGATGATTAAATTGATGTGATAATTTCATTGTTTTATAATTAAAATACAGAATCTGTGTACAGAAAAAATTCTTATTTTTATTCATTTTCAGTGTAAAAACAAAATTAAGTGTAAATTCAGTGTAAAAAGAGAATTAATAGTTAATGAAATTACGAACCGCTACACCTATGCAAGGGATCTTTTAGCCATAACTAAATAATCAGAATATAATTACAAAATTAATGTATCTAAAATTATTTAAATTATATAAGTTTAAACCAGCAGGAGTTTAAACTTTTTAGTTTAAACTCACATTCACAAGGTGATTGTTACCACATGTGGCACCAGTTTATTGAAAGGGATACTAACCAGGAGCAGCAGGCAGTCCTCGTTAGCGGTGGGCGACCTGGTAGCAGTTCCTTATGGCAGCCGGCAGTGTAGGCGCAAGGCCAGGAGATCCTCCACAGGCCCCAGGAGTCGGTATCTCTTAGTGTGGTCCATGGGCACAACTTCCAGGGTGCCCACAAGGGACATGTCAGCTCCAAGAGCAACCACACTCCGGAGAGCTGGAAGCATGAGAAAGGCAGAAGCCCATTTGAATATTTATAGTGCACCCTGCCCAGGTGCATTTTAAGAATCGGGAGTCATTTTTAGCATAAGCAAAGTTGCCTGGTTTATCAATTACTATGATAGCAGAACTAGGAAATTTAACTGAAGGGAAGATTCATGTGCATTGAGGAAAAAGGTCTGTTAACTCTTTCACTCTTTGATGCTGTAAAGCTTCTTCTGTAATCTTTTGTATTGTACTTAATGGAGTATATCTGGTAATACCATTTTAGTTGTTTGATATCTGAGACTGGTTTACCTTACAGTTCAGGCTAATGAAGCCAAAGCTCTGGCATCTATTCCTGTTAGCTTCACTCAGCTTCATACCCAAGGACTATTTTAACTTAATCCTCTTCAACTTTCCCACTATGTGTCATCAGAAAAACCTAGGTGAAAATGTACGATGAGGTCCTTATTTCAGATTCAGTGCAGAAAGCTTCAGCATATACCCTGTTGAGAGAATCAGGTGTCCATAACCAAGGTATATATATTTTAAATCTATAGATATTAGCCACTTTAGATTGAGTTTCACTATGATGTTCATGATTTTATAATAACAATTCTCAGTGAAGAACTTTATCTGTAAAGACAATGCAATTCAACCCTGGAGAGTCTATTCAATAAATCTTGGATGGAGCCTGGGAATATGCACTCTTAACAGAGCACACAACACACACACACACACACACACACACACAATGTACTGTGACCAATCATCATTTTCACACACACACACACACACACACACAATGTACTGTGACCAATCATCATTTTCACTCACACACACACACACACACACACACACACATACACACACACACACAATGTAATGTGACCAAAGTAACATCATTTTCCCAGGAGTCATATATTCTGAGCCTAGACCCAAATGGTTCTATGCGTGAAAACAGATTTCAGTTCTAAGAAGCCAGGTAACTGCTGTCTTCCTCCCTTGTACTCTGTCAGCAGAGGTGTCACTGGCTTATAAGAGAAGCCTTTAACGTGATCAGAGTATTCTGACTTCCCCTACGTGATTTAGGAGAAAGGCCTGAGTGGTCATCTCTTGAGAGGTGTCTTAGAGACACAACCCCACTATTGTATATAAAAGGCATATTCAATGCCTTGTCTTGGCTACATTTTCTTCTGCAAATTTGGGCTTCATTTGAGTACTTGATAAGGTTAAGGTGAATATTTTAGTTATGCTTAAGAAGGAATTTACTTCCTCACAATTATGGAGAAAATCCTGGTTTGTTTAAGATTGTAGAAATAGAAATGCTGATCTAAGACTGTTAGTCCTGGTCTCTAATATTCTTCTTGGAACTCCACAATATACTACAACAGTGAAGGAAACTAACAACAGAGATCTTTCTAAATAGTATGTCTTTCTGAGTTCTGCTGTTTCATTAGAAAATTCCTTAATACTTTAAACTGTGAAAATTAGATTTATCTTAAATATTTTTAAATGTATACATTTGACTTCATATTCCTGTTTACTTGACCCAACAATTTTGGTCTCTTAACTGAAGCATTTAGTCTACTTATATTTAATGCACCTACTGGTATTTTTGGAGTTAAATCTACCATCTTTGTGCCATTTGTTTCAACTATTCCATTTTTATTTCTTTTTTTTCTTGCCTCTTTTTAAGTATTGTTTACATCAATAAAATGGTGGAACATAAAACAAAAGTCTTTCTTCAACTAGTTTGGAAACTGTATACTCTTTTTATTCTTTTAGTGGTTGCCTTAGAAGTACACATAATTTCTGAACTTGGGTCCTCTGGAATGTAGAACCTGAGGCAAAGATGAGATCCAGGGGTAAAGTATTGTTACTTTCTTTGGGAGGTACAGATCTGGAGAAGTGAGGATGGGGGAGAAAAGGGAAAGTGGGGCAGGAAAAGCTTGATACAATGTATTATGACAGTGGCCAGGCTTGGTGACAAGCTGTGAAGACTCATAGGGGAGTCTCTCAGCAAGTGTGTTCACTTTGACTGTGGAACCTCTCCAGGTTTGTAAAATGACACTGCTCCTCTGAACAGTCCATTAAATGGAGGAAGAAGGGGAATGTAATGTCCTACTTCTTCCATCTCACACTTCCCATTGGCCAAGGTTTAGCCGTGGGGCTGTATCATCTGGTCCGTGGGTACCGGCTCAGGAAGCCAGATCTCATGCTCACGTGTGTGGCATTACCGCCAGCTCTGGAAGGTGGAGGGGAAACTCAGGTCAGACAGGCTGGGTCTGCTGCAGTTTGGACTCCAACCGGCTCAGGCAGCTGGGCAAGGCAGCAGCTGTGTGCAGTACGAGGCAGGCAACACCTTGGAAAGGAGGATTCGGCCATGGGAATCTGAGGAGGCGTTGGAAGTCTGTTCCAATACTCACTCACAACATCAAAATCTAACGTTAACCCTTTACCCTCCCTACGGATAATACATTCAGCCTCACCTCCTTCTGCAGTTATATATTGTTATTGCATTTTTTTTCTGTTTTGCAGGACATATTTGCTTTAGTCAGTCCATTTTTATAAAGATTTAATCACACATTTAACACTTTCGTGGCTTTCATTTCTTACATCTTCTGTCTATTTAGGATCATTTTCCTTCTACTTGAAGTATATCCTTCACAATATACTAGGTTCAGGGCAAACAGTACACTACCTATTACAAAAGGAAGAAGAGAAAATAAGAATATATATTTGTATTAACAAAAAGACTGGAAAACAAACGAAAAGCAATGAGACCAAATGCTGGTCAACAAAATGACAAATCTTTAACTAGATGAACGAAAATAAAAAAAAAAGAGGACTCAAATTACTAAAATCAAGAAGGAAAGAAGAGACATTCCTGTTGACCCTACAAAGATGAGGTTGCAAAGGGAATACTGTGAACAATGGGGAGACGAGTGAAAGGGAAGGGGAAGGGCTTCTTTTTGGAGTAATGAGAACATTCTAAAATTGGTTGTGGGGTGAATTGTTCAACTCTGTGAATGTACTTAAAACTATTGAATTGTACATTTTGAATGGGTAAGTTATATGGTATGTGAAGTTTATCCCAATAAGGCTGTCTTTTAAAAAAATGAAACACCAGAATACACAGGAAACTAGTAGAAGTGGTTGCCCAGGGTGGGGATGTAGAACAGAGTAGATGAATGCAGGACACAAATGAGAATTATTTTTTAATATTTTTATGTAGTGTGAGGTCTGAAGCCATGGAACAACAAAGTAACCAAAAATATTAAAATCTATGGAATCCTGGGAAGCTGTGGTGAAGCAAATGAACATGTTGTAGATAATGTTAGTTAGCTCTTGGTTGAGGAGCTGAATAGTAACACACAAGCAAGTATGTTCATCAAATAAGGTGGTAAGTGTGCAGCTGGAGGTTGGAGGGGAGCTGTAATCACATTTCTTTTTCATTTATTTGGATCATGGTTCAGGCAATACATTTTCCACCTCTGTCTGGTGATAGGTGCACTGTTTCTATTTTGTTGTGACTATGTTTGCCCTTGAGAATAACTACAACCATATGAGGTGAAGATGGCAGTGCTACTTGGAGGCTGAAGAAATGAGATAAAAGTCCTGTTTTTAAGTACCACGTGTGACCCACCATATATCTGAGTACTTGTCACAGTCAAAGGCCTGAGGAGACAACAGGGCTTCTGCCCCTTGGAATGGCAGTAGGAAAGAAGACTGTAAACATTTTGTAACATTTCTCAATACTTGGTAACCTCCTCGTGTCTGTGGCCCCCTCTGTGTTCAGTTCTGTGTGTTCCTATGTGAATAAAGTGAAGGTTCCTGTGGCCAGGATTCTCACCTGGCCCTGCTTGGCTAGCTCACTACACACGTGTGGACAATACATACACTGCTATTGACTCTATAAAGAGCTCGGCCCAGTGCTCTGGGTGACATGGTGGCATGACTGCAAGGCTGGAGTGGTGGCAGCGCCAAGGACAGAGACCCAGAGGACGGCAGTGCGGGGTAGAAAGGCCCAGAGGCAGAGACGGGCTTGCTGCATGCAGACTCGCTCTGAGTGAACAGGATTTTAATGACTGACCTACCACTGTGGAAATAAAGTTGGGTATAACCCTTTCACCCCAAGAATGTTTTACTGTCATTTCTTTGGTCACATTGAGTCCTTAGTGAACTTGCCCAGGGCTGAAAGCCATTGGCAAGATGCCCTATAATGACTGGCAAATTCATGGCATGGAATGACTTCATGAGTGATGAGAAAGAGAGGGCATAACCAGCCCTCGGGAGGTGGAGTGCTGGAATCCCAAGGCGGTACTGTTTAGGAGAAAGGGGAAGAAGTTTGAGTCCTCAGCTTCTGTAATAAGGAAGAAAAGGGCATGAGATTATCACACTTTGGGAAGTAGCCTCAGGAGGGTTCTGTTACCCCTTTTGGATCCAGTTCCATAAGAATAGAAGACTCATTATTTTCTTTCCAGGTTCTCTAATTTTATTCTGGGGGAGACCTGTTACAGGGTAGCCTGGGGATTCTGATGGGTCCTTACAGGATCTTGATTTCATCTGACTAAACTGCTCTTTGAATGACATGTCTGGCCAGGGCCTTGGAAATAATACACAATTTATTCATTTATTTATTCACTCAACAAATCTTGTACATCTGCTATCTAACAGGATCCTAAGCATTAGGATACAGAGACCAAAAAGAGGACACAAACCACAAACCTCATGGATCTGTGGAGCCCCCAGCCTAAGAGGCAGACCTATAAGGTGAGTGTGTAAGAGCTAATAATGATGAGGTGCCACAGGAATGCAGAAGAGGGGCTCTAATGGCTTGGATGCAAGCTCAGGTGCCTGAAGGGGCCTGAGGAGCACTTGTTCCATCAAAAGGAGGCAGCCTCTGGATGCTGGGCTCAGGGGTAGAAGAGACATGTAGTTTTCACTGCACATCTTTTTGTACCTTTTGAACTTTATACATGTTCATTTGTTACCTTTTTTTTTTTTTTGAGAGGGCATCTCTCATATTTATTGATCAAATGGTTGTTAACAACAATAAAATTCTGTATAGGGGGGGTCAGTGCTCAATGCACAATCATTAATCCACCCCAAGCCTAATTCTCGTCAGTCTCCAATCTTCTGAAGCATAACGAACAAGTTCTTACATGGTGAACGAATTCTTACATAGTGAATAAGTTCTTACATGGTAAACAGTGCAAGGGCATTCTTCACAGAAACTTTCGGTTTTGATCACACATTATGAACTATAAACAATCAGGTCAAATATGAATATTCATTTGATTTTTATACTGGATTTATATGTGGATCCCACATTTCTCCCTTTATTATTATTATTATTTTTATTTTTAATAAAATGCTGAAGTGGTAGGTAGATGCAAGATAAAAGTAGAAAACATACTTTAGTGCTGTAAGAGGGCAAATGTAGATGATCAGGTGTGTGCCTATGGACTAAGTATTAATCCAAGCTAGACAAGGACAACAAGACATCCACGGATGCAGAAGATTTCTCTCAAAGCAGGGAGGGTGAGGTTCTGAGCCTCACCTCTGTTGATCCCCAATTTCTCACCTGATGGCCGCCCTGCTACTGTGCCTGTCTTAGTTTGTTCGTCCCTTGAGGAATCTTACCCGTCTCTGGCTAACCAGTCATCTTCCGGGGCCATACAGGGAAATGTAAAGTTGGTAAGTGAGAGAGAAGCCATATTGTTTGAAAAGGTTAGCTTTTCACTTCTTTGCAGATTCATGCCCTGTGGCTTCTATGCCCAGCACTTGTCTCGAGGTATCTTTACTACCTGGAAGAATTATGATACTCGGTAAATTTGATATGAGGCACGAATTCTATTTAAGGGTTGTAATTAGGAAGGAAGAAGAAAAGCCACAGAGGTAGCATATGGAAGAAAACATGGGAGGATTGATTATTTCTTTGACATATCTTCTTGTAGAGTACCTTAAGCATGTATAGGTTTTAAACTACCAACTAACTTGCACTCACATATTAACATAATAGGAATACGGTGACATAAACAAAGCAAATCTATAATTACCATCCATCTCCAGTGAAGCCAAGAAAACCATTTAGGCACCCTAGGCATTTGTGAAAATTTGTCTATGATATGATGGATATTGTCCAACTGTACTTGAACAGTCTGAGAGAAGTCAGACAAATTAAAGCAACCCATTTCTGGGATCTGTTCACATCCCATATGTTCTTTTAACCGTAGATAGTCTATAGTCATAAGATTTTGGAGCGCTACAACTTGCACCCCTCCCAACTCCTGGTTGAGTTCCAACAGTACAGATCCGGTCAAATTCGCTGTCTCACTGTATGCATATGCCAGCCTAGACATCTCCCTCCTCATTCCAATGGCAAGTCCAGGAAACGGTGGGGTGGATGCAGCCACAATCGCAGCATCGTCCGGATCCCTGTGGAGGCTTTTTGATGATCATCCCCCGGCACAAGTCCTCCAGAGAGTGCTGATGCCGGAAGCTCCTCCTCATATCGTATCTTAGTTCATTTTCTGGGTATCCAAGCTAGGCCTTGATCTTCTGCATAGAAACAAACAGACCCTTTGCCCACACTTTGACATGCCCTCTATACCACTGTGCAGAACTCATTGGAGGTCAGCACACAGCACACAGGAACGGCTTTTTTTTTTCTTTTTTCTTTTTTATTAAGAGAAAGGCATATTATCAGAAAAGAGTACCTCCATAGCTGATCATCTGACACCCTTTAAGTGATCAACATTAAGGATATTTAAAGCATGCGTTGATCTTTGACTTACCAACAGTTTTATCCTATCAAGGAGTAATCCCCCTTTTCTTTCTTTCTTTCTTTTTTCTTTTTTTTAATCTTTAATCTACACTTAGATGAAGCATACTATGTTTACTATGCTCTCCCTTATATCAGGTTCCCCCTAAAAACCACATTACGGTTACTGTCCATCAGCATAGCAAAATTGTGTAGAGTCACTACTTGTCCTCTCTGTGTTGTGCAGCCCACCCTCCCCTTTCTCCCTCCCCCCATGCATGCTAATCTTAATACCCTCCTTCTTCTTCCCCCCCTTTATCCCTCCCTGCCCACCCATCCTCCCCAGTTCCTTTCCCTTTGGTACCTGTTAGTCCATTTTTGGCTTCTGTAATTCCGCTGCTGTTTTGTTCCTTCAGTTTTTCCTTTGTTCTTATACTCCTGAGATGAGTGAAATCATTTGGTATTTCTGTTTCTCCACTTGGCTTATTTCACTGAGCATAATACTCTCCAGCTCCATCCATGTTGCTGCAAATGGTTGGATTTTTCCACTTCTTATGGCTGAGTAGTATTCCATTGTGTATATGTACCACATCTTCTTTATCCATTCATCTACAGATGGACATTTAGGTTGCTTCCAATTCTTGGCTATTGTAAATAGTGCTGCGATAAACATAGGGGTGCATCTGTCCTTCTCAAACTTGATTGCTGCGTTCTTAGGGTAAATTCCTAGGAGTGGAATTCCTGGGTTAAATGGTAGGTCTGTTTTGAGCATTTTGATGAACCTCCATACTGCTTTCCACAATGGTTGAACTAATTTACATTCCCACCAGCAGTGTAGGAAGGTTCCCCTTTCTCCACAGCCTCACCAACATTTGTTGTTGTTTGTCTTTAGGATGGCAGCTATCCTTACTGGTGTGAGGTGATACCTCATTGTAGTTTTAATTTGCATTTCTCTGATAATTAGCGATGTGGAGCATCTTTTCATGTGTCTCTTGGCCATCTGTATTTCTTTTTTAGAGAACTGTCTGTTCAGTTCCTCTGCCCATTTTTTAATTGGGTTATTTGTTTTTTGTTTGTTGAGGCGTGTGAGCTCTTTATATATTCTGGACGTCAAGCCTTTATCGGATCTGTCATTTTCAAATATATTCTCCCATACTGTAGGGTTCCTTTTTGTTCTATTGATGGTGTCTTTCGCTGTACAGAAGCTTTTCAGCTTAATGTAGTCCCACTTGCTCATTTTTGCTGCTGTTTTCCTTGCCCGGGGAGATATGTTCAGGAAGAGGTCACTCATGTTTATGTCTAAGAGGTTTTTGCTTATGATTTTTTCCAAGAGTTTAATGGTTTCATGACTTACATTCAGGTCTTTGATCCATTTTGAGTTTACCTTTGTATATGGGGTTAGACAATGGTCCAGTTTCATTCTCCTACATGTAGCTGTCCAGTTTTGCCAGCACCATCTGTTGAAGAGACTGTCATTTTGCCATTGTATGTCCATGGCTCCTTTATCAAATATTAATTGACCATATATGTTTGGGTTAATTTCTGGAGTTTCTAATCTGTTCCACTGGTCTGTGGCTCTGTTCTTGTGCCAGTACCAAATTGTCTTGATTACTATGGCTTTGTAGTAGAGCTTGAAGTGGGGGAGTGAGATCCCCCCTACTTTATTCTTCTTTCTCAGGATTGCTTTGGCTATTCGGGATCTTTGGTGTTTCCATATGAATTTTTGAATTATTTGTTCCAATTCATTGAAGAATGTTGTTAGTAATTTGAGAGGGATTGCATCAAATCTGTATATTGCTTTGGGCAGGATGGCCATTTTGACGATATTAATTCTTCCGAGCCATGAGCATGGGATGAGTTTCCATTTATTAGTGTCCCCTTTAATTTCTCTTAAGAGTGACTTGTAGTTTTCAGAGTACAAGTCTTTCACTTCTTTGGTTAGGTTTATTCCTAGGTATTTTATTCTTTTTGATACAATGGTGAATGGAATTGTTTTCCTGATTTCTCTTTCTATTGGTTCATTGTTAGTGTATAGGAAAGCTATAGATTTCTGTTGTTAATTTTGTATCCTTCAACTTTGCTGTATTCCGATATCAGTTCTAGTAGTTTTGGAGTGGAGTCTTTAGGGTTTTTTTATGTACAGTATCATATCATCTGCAAATAGTGACAGTTTAACTTCTTCTTTACCAATCTGGATTCCTTGTATTTCTTTTTTTTGTCTGATTGCCGTGGCTAGGACCTCCAGTACTATGTTAAATAACAGTGGGGAGAGTGGGCATCCCTGTCTGGTTCCCGATCTCAGTGGAAATGCTTTCAGCTTCTCGCTGTTCAGTATAATGCTGGCTGTGGGTTTATCATATATGGCCTTTATTATGTTGAGGTACTTGCCCTCTATTCCCATTTTGCTGAGAGTTTTTATCATGAATGGATGTTGAATTTTGTCAAATGCTTTTTCAGCATCTATGGAGATGATCATGTGGTTTTTGTCTTTCTTTTTGTTGATGTGGTGGATGATGTTGATGGATTTTCGAATGTGTTACCATCCTTGCATCCCTGGGATGAATCCCACTTGGTCATGGTGTATGATCCTTTTGATATACTGTTGAATTCTGTTTGCTAATATTTTATTGAGTATTTTTGCATCTACATTCATCAGGGATACAGGTCTGTAATTTTCTTTTTTGGTGGGGTCTTTGCCTGGTTTTGGTATTAGGGTGATGTTGGCTTCATAGAATGAGTTTGGGAGTATTCCCTCTTCTTCTATTTTTTGGAACACTTTCAGGAGAATGGGTATTATGTCTTCTCTGTGTGTCTGATAAAATTCCGAGGTAAATCCGTCTGGCCCCGGGGTTTTGTTCTTGGGTAGTTTTTTGATTACCGTTTCAATTTCTTTCCTCGTAATTGGTTTGTTTAACTTTTGTGTTTCTTCCTTGGTCAGTCTTGGAAGGTTGTATTTTTCTAGGAAGTTGTCCATTTCTTCTAGGTTTTCCAGCTTGTTGGCATATAGGTTTTCATAGTAGTCTTTAATAATTCTTTGTATTTCTGTGGAGTCTGTCGTGATTTTTCCATTCTCATTTCTGATTATGTTGATTTGTATTGATTCTCTTTTTCTCTTAATAAGTTTGGCTAGAGGCTTATCTATTTTGTTTATTTTCTCAAAGAACCAGCTCTTGGTTTCGTTGATTTTTGCTATTGTTTTCTTCTTCTCAATTTTGTTTATATCTTCTCTGATCTTTATTATGTCCTTCCTTCTGCTGACTTTAGGCCTCATTTGTTCTTCTTTTTCCAGTTTCGATAATTGTGATGTTAGACTATTCATTTGGGATTGTTCTTCCTTCTTCAAGTGTGCCTGGATTGCTATATACTTTCCTCTTAAGACTGCTTTCGCTGCATCCCACAGAAGTTGGGGCTTTGTGTTGTTGTTGTCATTTGTTTCTATATATTCCTTGATCTCTATTTTGATTTGTTCATTGATCCATTATTTAGTAGCATGTTGTTAAGCCTCCATGTGTTTGTGAGCCTTTTTGTTTTCTTTGTAAATTTATTTCTACTTTTATACCTTTGTGGTCTGAAAAATTGGTTGGTAGAATTTCAATATTTTGGAATTTACTGAAGCTCTTTTTGTGAGCTAGTATGTGGTCTATTCTGGAGAATGTTCCATGTGCACTTGAGAAGAATGTATATCCTATTGCTTTTGGATGTAGAGTTCTATAGATGTCTATTAGGTCCATCTGTTCTAGTGTGTTGTTCAGTGCCTGTGTGTCCTTACTTATTTTCTGCCCAGTGGATCTATCCTTTGGGTGAGTGGTGTGTTGAAGTCTCCTAAAATGAATGCATTGCAGTCTATTTCCCTCTTTAGTTCTGTTAGTATTTGTTTCACATATGCTGGTGCTCCTGTATTGGGTGCATATATATTTAGAATGGTTATATCCTCTTGTTGGACTGAGCCCTTTATCATTATGTAGTGTCCTTCTTTATCTCTTGTTACTTTCTTTGTTTTGAAGTCTATTTTGTCTGAGATTAGTACTGCAACCCCTGCTTTCTTCTCACTGTTGTTTGCCTGAAATATGTTTTTCCATCCCTTGACTTTTAGTCTGCGCTTGTCTTTGGGTTTAAGGTGAGTTTCTTGTAAGCCGCATATAGCTGGGTCTTGCTTTTTTATCCATTCTATTACTCTGTGTCTTTTGATTGGTGCATTAAGTCCATTTACATTTAGGGTGACTATTGAGAGATATGTACTTATTGCCATTGCAGGCTTTAGATTCGTGGTTACCAAAGGTTCAAGGTTAGCTTCTTTAGTATCTTACTGCCTAACTTAGCTCGCTTATTGAGCTGTTATATACACTGTCTGGAGATTCTTTTCTTCTCTCCCTTCTTATTCCTCCTCCTCCATTCTTCATATGTTGTGTGTTTTGTTCTGTGCTCTTTTTAGGAGTGCTCCCATCTAGAGCAGTCCTTGTAGGATGCCCTGTAGAGGTGGTCTGTGGGAAGCAAATTCCCTCAGCTTTTGCTTTTCTGGGAATTGTTTAATCCCGCCATCATATTTAAATGATAGTCGTGCTGGATACAGTATCCTTGGTTCAAGGCCCTTCTGTTTCATTGCATTGAATATATCATGCCATTCTCTTCTGGCCTGTAGGGTTTCTGTTGAGAAGTCTGATGTTAGCCTGATGGGATTTCCTTTATAGGTGACCTTTTTCTCTCTAGCTGCCTTTAAAACTCTTTCCTTGTCCTTGATCCTTGCCATTTTAATTATTATGTGTCTTGGTGTTGTCCTCCATGGATCCTTTCTGTTGGGGGTTCTGTATAATTCCGTGGTCTGTTCGATTATTTCCTCCCCCAGTTTGGGGAAGTTTTCAGCAATTATTTCTTCAAAGAGACTTTCTATCCCTTTTCCCCTTTTTTCTTCTTCTGGTACCCCTATAATATGAATATTATTCCTTTTGGATTGGTCACATAGTTCTCTTAGTGTTGTTTCATTCCTGGAGATCCTTTTATCTCTCTCTATGTCAACTTCTATACGTTCCTGTTCTCTGGTTTCTATTCCTTCAATGGCCTCTTGCATCTTATCCATTCTGCTTATAAATCCTTCCAGGGATTGTTTCACTTCTGTGATCTCCTTCCTGACATCTGTGATCTCCCTCCAGACTTCATCCCATTGCCCTTGCATTTTTCTCTGCATCTCATCCCATTGCTCTTGCATTTTTCTCTGCATCTCTGTCAGCATGTTCATGATTTTTATTTTGAATTCTTTTTCAGGAGGACTGGTTAGGTCTGTCTCCTTCTCAGGTGTTGTCTCTGTGATCTTTGTCTGCCTGTAGTTTTGCCTTTTCATGGTGATAGAGATAGTTTGCAGAGCTGGTACGAGTGACTGCTGGAAGAGCTTCCCTTCTTGTTGGTTTGTGGCCTTCCCCTCCCCCTTTGCAAGGCGCTGGGTTCTTGCAGGTGTGGATGTGGTCTGGATGTTGTCCTGTGTCCTCTGGTCTCTATTTTAGGAAGAGTTTTCTTTGTTATATTTTCATAGATTTATGTATTTTTGGGAGGAGATTTCCACTGCTCTACTCACGTCGCTATCCTGGCTCCACCCTACCTTTGTTATCTTTTTTTAAAAAGTTGTTTAAAGGAGGTAGCCTTCACTCAGCCCCAGCTTATTTTTTCCTTCTGGGAATGTAGGTCCCCTGGTGCTCTATATTTTGATTTTAAAGAGAAACTGAAAAACTGGATTTTTAAGTGAATTCTTGTAAGTTTTAAATGTTAGCACCTACTTTTTAAAAACCACACAGACTATACCAAACATACCTGTAAAGTTTACCGGTTTACAAACTTTAGGCTGGTCTGTCTCTGTCCTTTATCATCGGGGCAGATCATCTTTTAATTTTCAGGTGTCAGACTTCCCTGGGATACACCCCTCTAGGGGATAGTTCAGTTCAGATTTTAGGTATTAAGAACTGACTGTTTGGAGGAAGAGGAACCTTTTAAGGATCCTGTGATGAGCGCAGTCTGCGGTGGTGTCTGCACCCCTAGTATCAGGGTCACCGGGGCACTCATCAGAGGCAACTGCTTGGGCTCCATCAGATCTGCTGGATCAGAAACTCAGGGGGTGAAACTAGCAACTGTGCTTTACAAAATCCTCCAGGTAACTGGGATAAGTGCTCAAGTATGAGAACTCTAGTCATATTACAGAGGTACATAGGTAACCTAAAAAACAGATCCTGGTAATAGCACGTTACTGAACTTAAAAAAGAAAAAATTTAACTCAAGTAACTTTACAGAAAACAAATCCCAAACATGGAATTGCTTTTGCATATCTTTAAACATTAGTGTATTTGAATATGTACTTAGAATTTTTAAGAAATCAAATTTATAGAGTTATTATTTAAATATAATAAAATACTCTCATTTCAAGTGGGCAGTTTGATGCCTTTTGACAAAAATATATGCACCCAGCCACCAACCACCGCAGTAGAGAACTTTTTCATCAGGCCCAGCTGGGCCCTTTGTAGTCGGCACTCCCCAGGGCTTCCAGCACCAGGTACCACTGAGCTGCTGTCTGTCACTATAGATAAGTTTTGCTTGTTACAGAATTTCTTGCAAATTGAATCATACAGTACATAGGGCTTCTTTTGTTTAGCATAATGTTGTTGGGATTCATCCATGTTGCATATACTAAGTTTGTTCCTTTTACTGCCTGTTAATATTGCATGTATATTTATCATTTGTTTATTCCCAAGGGACATTGAAATTCTTTCTGGTGTTTTGGTTATTATGAATGAAGCTACCATGAACATTTCTGTATGTCTGTGTGTTCATACTTTTTCATTTCTTGTGGGTTAAATACATAGGAATGGAATTGCTAAGTAAGTGTACAGTTAACTTTATGTGACACTGCCAAGCTGTTTTTCCAAGGAATTGTACCATTTTACATTATAACAGCTATGTATAAAGTTTCAGTTGCTCCGCATCCTTAACAGTTTGTATGTACAATCCAAATGTTAATTTTTAGAACATCATCACAAGAGGTAATAATTTCTTAGAACACAAAAGGCATATAACATAAGAGAAAAAATAAAAGTTGGACTTAATCAAAATTTGAAACATCTGCTTTGGAAGACATTAAGAAAGCAAAAAGACAGTTCACAGACTGAGAGGATATGTCTGTGATGCACACATCTAACCAGGGACTGGTACCCAAAATATATAAAGAATTCATGCAGTTCAGTAATAAAAAGATGAATGACCCAATTTAAAAATGTGCAAAGGAGACTTCTCGGCTCTTCAAAGATCATCTGAGGTCCTGGAGCTGGTTCCACAGGGATCATTCAGTCCAGGTAGGACCTTCAAGGAACCTTTATTTCACCATTCTTTAAACAATTATGTAGAATGGGATGGACAACTGGACCCCTGCAGTACAACTCAGATGGTTAACACAGGCCTTGCCTGAAATCAACCCAAATAATTACACATACCCCTGCTGCTCAGCCTCTACTGAGAAGCCCCCATGAAAACATTTTAAATAATGAACAGTTTGGTTGACTTGCAGTCTGAACCTTGGCTTATTTAATAGCACTCAATAGTTATACTGTAGATAAACATCATAATGGCTAATGATTACAAAATAATAAATGGACAAAATATTTGATCACTTTACCAAAGAAGACCATTAAAGCCACAATGAGTTACATACATAAATTTTAAATACTGTTCTCTGTATTTATGTACTTTTGGGTTGAAAAAAGTTGAAAACAGTATTACTTTAAAACACAAAATATCAAATCCTCTTTTCAGGTTGGGTAATGGGTGTCTGTGAGTGTTTGCTTGTTCATTTTGGCTACCCTGTATTTTAATTCCCTTCCTTTGACAATCTTTTTTTCCTTCCTGCCATGCAGAAGTGGTATTTTGATTGTTTTTCATCTAAGGCTTTGCAGAGGTTTTCAGTGTCACTGGGAGTAAAAGGAGAATTCTTCCAAATTATAAAGTGTATCCACTAAAAATCTACAACAAATCATCCTACGTAAAAGTCAGACTTTAGAATATCTGCCATGGCCAAGAATAAGATAGGTATCTATTATCACTGTTTTTAAGCAACATCATACTAAAGGATATAATCAATGCAGCAAAACAAGAAAATGACCATAAAAGATAAAACTGTTAGAATATTCAGCTAATACAAATATCTACTTAAAATATTCAAGAGGATTTATAATCATATATTAAAAATACTCCAGAAGGAGTCCTATACATCAATAAACATTTGGAAAATAGAATTAAAAAAATCCATGAAGTAAAATGGATTTTAGGGTAACAAAATCTGCAAGGTGCCACAATAAGTGTCATGTTCATCGGACACAGCTACATGCAACAGTGTTATAGATGAAAAGTAAGGTTGATTGAGGAAAATTTTACAGGCAGAAGAGTCAGCAGTGTGGAGAGGTTCGCCTGACCTTTAGACTTCCTGTAAAAAGAACTGCTGGTCCAGGAGCAGCCGTATGCACCATGGAAAGTACCTCAAAAGAACACTGTCCCTGTGACGTTACACATGTTAATACAAAAGTTAGGAGGGGCCAGTGAACAGCTGAACTGCTTAGCCATGATGGCTTCTTGGCTGGGTAAATGGCCTTGTTGGACCAGGGCTGCCAGAGGAAGTCACATGCCGGTGACAACAGCAAGAACTCTTGCTAACTCAGCTGTTTGCTAAACTTCCAGCAGGAACTCTGGGACACCTAGTTTGCCTTTCCTTAAAATTTAGCCTTTATGGCAGCTATGTAACATGGTTAGAAGTGCAGAATCCATAGGCAAAGTATCTGGTTACCTGAACTGCTATGTTCCTGAGTTTTTTCATCTGTGAAATGCAGACGATAACAATACCATCTTCATTTAGACTGCTAAAGGGATTAAATGGACACATCTAAGATGCTTAGAATTGTGTCTGGCAAGTAGTAGGCTCTAAATACATTGGTAGTAATTACACATGATTATCATTGGTAGTAATTACACATGATTACTACCAATGATTTTTTAAAGTATAAATGCAGAGAAAATTAAGAAAGCTGAGGCGAAAACTCACATGGAATACTAATTGTTGAAGCAGGCCGGAGGAAACCACAGCCTGAACACATGGGTAACCTGGGGGAGATTGTGTACGCTGTATAGGACCCTGGAGCAGCTGGGGATCAGGATTCCAGGAAAAAGGGACAGGAAAGGCTGGAAGTCCAGGAACCTATTTAAAGTCTGGGATGGGATAGTCGGCTCTCTCTACCCCACGATCAGATTATTTGATAAGTGTTAACCCTGAGGCAAAAAATTAAAGGAGTCTTCTCTTTAAAAAAAATTAAACCTTCAACCGGCCATTTTATGCTCCAGGTTCATGGCAAATGAACTCTCAGCTGCTAGCTCTGTCGTTGCAAGCAACTTGATTCATTTTCTGAGGTGTTTTTCTGACATTTAGGGCTTCTCCTTGACTCCCCAATCTGTCTTCCATAAAGTAAAAGTCTTAGGTTCAAGTCACCCTCATGTAGCTTTTAATTAGATTTTTTAACCATAATTTTGATCCGTCAGCTTTTAAATTACCTAATTCTTAACCATGAATTGCAAACCAAGGATCAGTATACATCTGAGGAAAGCTGGTAGTGTGAAAACACTAATATACATGGCCTTGGAGGAAACAGATAATTTAGGAGACAGAGGAACTTAAACATTGGTATTGAAAAAGTCAACTTGTATATCAGGGACCCACAAAATAGAGGCTTTCCTAGTGGCCCGGCCCAACTCACAGATCCAAACTGAAGTCAGCCTGCACGCAGGGGAAATACCTGTCAAGGGAACCTAACACGCCAAGTAATCCTCCTCCATCTCAGCTTAGCTCATTGACCTTATCCAAGAAAACAGGACCTGTCACCTTATAAGGAAATCCCTGACCTTCTAGCCAATCAGGCCCTGTTTCCACATTGCCTCTTCTGTGTAAAACTCACTCCTGCCCCCCACAAATCCTTCGCAGTGCTCCACCATGCTTGTGGGTCTCTGTACTCCCCCAACCCATAGATTGTTTTCCCTTGGATAAGCCATATCAAATTTGTTAGGTTGTTTTAGTTTTCTCACTTGACAGTATCATAGGAGGGATTCAAAAAAATTGCTCAGGTTAAAAAAATGTCATGAAGATAAAGAGAAAACAAGAAAGAGCTGTGGGAAATGGTAAGTGTAACTGCTGAAACTAAGAATTGCTATGGAAAGGCTGGAAGATAATGGAAAGGAAATCTCCCAGAAAGCAGAGCAAAAGCCCTCAGGATGCAGGAGGGAAAAATAAGAACTTAGGTGATCAGTTAAATTCCTGTTTGAATAATGGGAATGCCAGAAAGAGTGAAGAGAGAATAGCAGACAGCAGAAAGTCATCAGAAATCATAGAAGATCATTTCCCTGTGCTAATGGGAGACCCACATGTTCATTGGAAAAAGCCCACCCAAATGCCCTGTGCAATGAATGTAAAAAGACCTAGACACAATATTTTGAATTCTATAACCCCAAGGAGAAAAAGAGAAACTCTTAATGGATACCAGAAAGACAGAAACCATCACGGTCAAAGAAATGACTAATATTAGCACCATGACCACTAAGCAATCGTGCAACTTGGTAGGTTTAGAATAAAATACTTCCTGTCATGTGACTTGGTAGGTTTTGTTTTTCCTTTTGGTTCCTGACCAAGCCCTAAGAACTGACAGTAGTCAGCTGCACAGTATTTTTTAAGTTCTGGTTCTTCAAATATCTTCCCGTTGCTTCCCAATAAAAGACAAACACAGAGCACTTGGGCCACACATTCTGCTCCCACTGGCCGTGCACTTCTCTTTCCCTGTGACTGGGACTCTGGATCAGTAAATTATTTCTAGTTAAGTAAGTTGCCATCTCTGGCAAGCAGTTCTCTTCTCACCTAAACTGATGGCCCCCTTATTTCTCTTGTTCTTGTTTCCCTCTTTAGAGGCAAGGGGACAGGCACTGGACTGATGGGCTGGCGGGGTTTGAGGCTGGCTCTGCAGTATCATTTCCTCACTGGGATTCTTAGCACTTGAGCACTTGTAGTCGAAGAACATGAAACCTGAAGAGGGCCTTGGAGATCTCTTCTCCCCAGAACTGGCCTTGGAACCAGCAAACAGAGCCACTGAACTTGTTGTATAGGTGCGGGATTGATGCCAGCGGTCTGTGGCCACTCCGCTTATGTATTCCCACGGAGGCCTGAAGCTGTGGCGCTGTCTGTTGGCCACGCTGATTGAAATGTCCTAACGAGTGGTTATGTGATCCTGGGCTAGGGTCTGAGACAGACCAGCGGGCAGCCTGTAGCAGCTTGCTTCTGTTTTTTGGCACTAGTCATGCAGCCTAATTTTGGTCACATCACCAGAGGTGTCCAAAACACTCCTCCTCAGGTGAGACTATGGTCTCCCCAGGACGTATCTAGGTTGTTCGTTACCTAAGACGAAGCATATTTTATGCAACTAAGAAAGGCTCCTAGATTTTGTGCAACTAAGAAAGGCTCCTTTCACTTTTGTTTTTGTTACCTTATCCTTTACCTTAGTTAAAGTCTTACATAAGTAATATTATGAAGAGTCTTGAGAGTTTTTTTCAGTTATCTAGTTGAAAACCCTATGTAATTTCGAGAGAAGGCACTGTGATGGGATACTTGAAACAGTTGTTACTTTATAATTCAAGTGAGGGCTAAAGCTGTGTTTGGGAGGAAGATTAAGAACCACCGATGTCAGGTTGGCTGCCGAGATAGCCATGGTTTGAGTTCAGTCAAGTACTATAGCTACTGAAGAGAGGAAAAGCACAGTAATGGAATTTAAAGGTGGTGGTGCCAGAGCCAGAGGAAGAGATTAAAACAGGAATTGAGGCTGAGGGGCCGTCAGCCAAGAGTACTGTACCTTGGCTGGTTCAGGCTGCTTTGGCAAAACTGAAAGCTTTAGGTGGCAGAGTCCACCAAGCCTTGGATGGTTCCTCCCGCAAAGGGAAGGAATGTGATGCCAAAGGAGAGTTGGGCAGACACTCCTTTTGGTTGGAATGTGACCCTCCTCTGGTAGATAATCACAAACAAGACTGCAGGGAGAGGGGCCAGAGACACCTGAGACCAAGGAGCTACTCAGTCAAAGCTAAGTCCCCTTGGGGACTGACCCAGAGCTCCCTGAGGAACCCCCACTGAAGTGGGCTGTATGTGTGCATGGCAGGGAGCTCTTCTTGCACTAGGCACGGCCAAGTAAAAGGCTTGCTGGTCTTCATCAAGATCTTCAACTAGTGGCAACTTTTGCAGAAATGTGGGTAGATGGGCAAATTCCAAATCAGCTGAACTGGATAGAGGCCAGGGCACATGAAACACATCTGTAGGTACTAAACGGAATACTCCTGAGGTTCCTGCAATGTTGATAAGGCAAGCAAGCACTTGTTATATGATGATACTCAAGGTAGCGCCTATTTTATGCGTTTGAACGTAAGTGGTGACTGATGCTGAGATAAGAGGCCCCGCAAATGCCTGGACTGCCCCGGTAAGCTGGCTTTAGGGAGGCAGCCTGAAGCGAGAGATGCTTTCACAGGCCTACCAGCACATTTGCTCCAAATTGCAGTAAATGATGAACAGAAATCAGGGTTGTTCAGAATAATCAGTAAGAATAAAAGGGTCAAAAATATCTCAGGACTAGTAAACCAGGAGGAAATGTTCATCAGGCTACTTTTCTTTCCCCTTTCAGAAGATGGCCACCTGGGAGAAGGCCTCTGACGAGAGGATTTCACAGTTTGATTCTGTTTTGCTCCCGAAGGTGTTTGTTCCTCTAGGCATAGATGCAGTTCAATTTGCAAAAGAAATGGAAGAGGAGGAGCGGAAAGAACGAGGCAAAAGGCAGAAAGGCTTTAACTCAAAAATGTGCAGTGAAGCGAAAAGGTTAAAGACTTCTGGGACCTGTGAGTGACGCACAGCTCATGGACACCACAGGAGATGGCAGCGGCTGGGTTTTATATCACTGGCGTAAAGTCTGGGATTCCATGTTTCTGCTGTTGCTTGAGAGCCTCTTTGGTGCCAGCCTCCTGAGGCTCCCTATAGAAGACCACATCCAGACTGTGAGTCCCTTTTGGACAAACATGTTGGTAACATTGCCAAGTATGATGTAAGAGTGAAGGATCCAGAGAACAAGCTGGGAGAGGACAAATCAAGGTACCAGCAAGAGAAGGCCAGACTCCAATCCTTCAAGAACTGGCCATTCTATGCCCAAGGCTTATACCTAAGGCAGCTCTTGGCTGCAGGCTTCGTCTTTACAGGTACTTTGAAATTTCTGAAGTATTTTTCTGGAGTTTTATGTCTAGGTTCTGTATTTCGGTTGCAATCTTTTGTGAATTTTCTCTCACTTGTTAAAACCCCTCAATTAGGTATAAGGTCTATTTTGTTAAAATTCAACTTGAGTAACTTCAGTTTTATTTTATGGTTAGTACAATGTGTTACTTTGCCAAATGCATATAAAATAACAAAGCTACTTTCCCTTATTTTTGGATTTTAGACAATTCTGACTATATTCGTAAGGCCCCCGAAACAAATCATGAGGTCAGCCTGAGCCCAGTCTCTTTCTCATGCTTCCTCCTTTTGCTGTTCATATGTGAACTTTGATTCTTTTCATTGTGGCAGTATTGGAAGCTAACTCTAATGTGTAAGGCAAACTGCATTTCAGCAAATTGCACTTTGTTTGAATTGTCCTAACCATGTCATACATGATCTGACACGTGTGAATGAGAACGGTGGTAATAACAGCAGCAGCTGCCGTTACTGAGTACCTACTTGATGCTGCGCATGAATTAAGCACTAATTGTAATCCAACAAACATGTTCCTTCCCCCATTTCACAGCTGAGCTCATTGCGGCTCAAAATGTTTAAGAAAAGTGCCTTAGTTTCCACGGAAATTTCATGGCAAAACTACAGCTTAGGTCCTCTCACTGTGCTTTGAGTGCTGGAGTTTCTTTGCTTCCCTCTTACTTTGGCTCTGGGAGCTCAGACAGCAAAACACCTGCTCTAGGAAGCAACTGAGGTAGACTTGTAATTAAACAGTTTAGAGTTTTACATGTGAGGTATGGCCATTGTTCAAGGAGTGGGATCCCTGACTTAGAAAGTAGCCATTTAGGGCAGAAGGGCTGTGGGGAGAGATTCAGCCAGAGGAGAATGTGAGCAGACAGACGTGCTGGAGCACGTTTCATGCACAGTGCGGTCTGTCTGGCCTGTGCCAAGGTGCCGTTGCTGAGTGATCTAAAGGTTTCCCTTCAAATGTAGGTAAACAGGGCACTGCGCAGTGTTCTTCCTGTGGGGAATGTTTGGGGAATGGGGAAGAAGGAGATGATGCTTGGAAGGAACATGCATGCCAGGTGGTTCCCCAAGTAGGTAGAAAAATAGTTCTTGCTTGTAATTATCTTTTCTTTTTGGTATCTAATCTACAATTACATGAGAAACATTATGTTTACTAGACTCCCCCCATCACCAAGTTCCCCCCACAAACCCCATTACAGTCACTGTCCATCAGCATAGTAAGATGCTGTAGAATCACTACTTGCCTTCTCTGTGTTGCACAGCCCTCCCTGTGCCCCCCACCACCACATTATACATGCTAATTGTAATGCCTACTTTCTTTTTCCCCCCCCTTATCCCTCCCTTCCCACCCATCCTCCCAGTCCCTTTCCCTTTGGTAACTGTTAATCCATTCTTGGGTTCTGTGAGTCTGCTGCTGTTTTGCTCTTTCAGTTTTTTTTGTTCTTATACTCCACAGATGAGTGAAATCATTTGATACTTGTCTTTCTCCGCCTGGCTTATTTCACTGAGCATAATACCCTCTAGCTCCATCCATGTTGTTGCAAATGATAGGATTTGTTTTCTTCTTATGGCTGAATAATATTGCATTGTGTATATGTACCACATCTTCTTTATCCATTCATCTACTGATGGGCACTTAGGTCCAACTTACCTGTTTGTTCTTTTTTGCTAGTGCTTTAGGTTTCTTGGTCATGAAGATTTATCCCAATGCTTTAGGTTAATTTTGTGTGTGGTGGTGGGAGGCAGGGGTCCAACTTTATTCTTTTGTGAGTGGAAATCCAGTGGTGTCAGCACAATTTGTTGAGATGTCTTATTTATTTCTGTAAAAACTGAAAGTAGCTCAGGCTTCCTGTACAGTAGGTAATCTGTATATGCTGCAAAACACAGTATTATGGTTACTAGACTTCCCCCTTCAAAGTAGTGCTATAGACTGCGATAAACAGGGGTGCATCTGTCTTTTTCAAACTGGGCTGCTTCATTCTTAGGGTAAATTCCTAGAAGTGGAATTCCTGGGTCAAACTGTATTTCTATTTTGAGCTGTTTGAGGAACCTCCATACTGCTTTCCACAATGGTTGAACTAATTTGCATTCCTACCAGCAGTGTAGGTGGGTTCCCCTTTCTCCGCAACCTTGCCAACATTTGTTGTTTGTCTTTTGGATGGTGGTGATCCTTACTGGTGTGAGGTGATATCTCATTATGGTTTTAATTTGCATTTCTCTGATGACTAGTGATGTGGAGCATCTTCTCATGTGTCTGTTGGCCATTTGAATTTCTTCTTTAGAGAACTGTCTGTTCAGCTCCTCTGCCCATTTTTTAATTGGATTATTTGCTTTTTGTTTGTTGAGGTGTGTGAGCTCTTTATATATTTTGGATGTCAACCCTTTATCGGATCTGTCATTTATGAATATATTCTCGCATATACTGTAGGGAACCTTTTTGTTCTATTGATGGTGTCCTTTGCTGTACAGAAGCTTTTCAGCTTGATATAGTCCCACTTGTTCATTTTTGCTTTTGTTTCCCTTGCCCGGGGAGATATGTTCACAAAGAAGTCATTCATGTTTATGTCCAAGAGATTTTTGCCTATGTTTTTTTCTAAGAGTTTTATGGTTTCATGACTTACATTCAGGTCTTTGATCCATTTCGAATTTACTTTTGTGTATGTGGTTAGACAATGATCCAGTTTCATTCTCTTACATGTAGCTGTCCAGTTTTGCCAGGACCATCTGTTGAAGAGACTGTAATTTCCTCATTGTATGTCCATGGCTCCTTTATCATATATTAATTGATCATATATGTTTGGGTTAATATCTGGAGTCTCTGTTCTGTTCCACTGGTCTGTGGCTCTGTTCTTGTGCCAGTAGCAAACTTATATGTACTTTCTAAAAAGGAAAGTTTACAGTATGTAAAAGTTTTCATTTGAAAATAGGAAAATAGCTTGATGAATCAAAATGTGCTTCAAGTTTTCCATTCGGAAATCTTTTGATTAATAATGGGAAACTGCACTTTTTAGATCAACTCTTTCCTAATTGGATAAATTCCTGTGCCTGAAAGAACTGTGTGAATCTGGAAGATAAAAGTGTTTTTTTCAGTCATTCCTGAAGAATTCCTAAATCTTCACCATACAGAGAAATTATTGATCCAAGTTTCAGCTGAGTATGGTTCTTCCAAACTAGGTAAGGATGGCAATTGGATTTTTTTTTCTTACATCATTTGGAAAAGCTACTTGGCCAATAATTTAAGAATTAGTGCTTCTTTGTATCTAACAGTATAGCTTGAATCCATGGTAAATTGTGAACATAGCACTCCTTCTCAATTAAAAAAGCAGAGAGCTATTTGTAATTATTAAACCCTGACTACAGGTTAGGTATTATTCTAAGTACTTTACAAACATTAACTCATTTAATCTTCATGCCCGTTTTATTAGGTAAAATACTATAATTATTTTCATTTTACAGCTGGAAAAATTGAGGTACAGAGGTTAAATAATTTGGTCAAGTCACTCAGCTAAAGAAATGGTAAATGTGCAATTCAAACACAGGAATTATGACTACTGTCTGAGCTCTTAACTACCAGTATACTGTTTCTCCAACATAGTTCATAAGAGTTTATTATGTTTAAGTTGCTCTTACATTGCAACTTACACATCTGCTGACTGGTAGCAACTGGGAGCATTTCCCTGTTTGTCACCAGCCTATCCTCACGGTTGACAGATGACTTGTGCAGCCATGTTTTGTAACTACATCATTTAGCAAAATGACTTAAGCATCATCAATTCCTTAGTATAGTAAACACTGAACACTAAAGACTGAGGAAATGTAAAACTCTATGGAATCAAGATGCAGAGCTGCATGCAAAAATATTCTCTGAAGCTGAAGCTGGAAGTGATAGTTTTCTTGTTTATCGGCAATTTTTGCACCAAATTTAGATTTTACTTCAGAGTTGTTATTGCTTTTGTTTTTGTATAGTATTCCTACATTGTAAATGTCACGCACAAACTTCAGAGATAATTAGGATGTTAAAGTCAATGGTGACCATAGTGAGTTTGCCCAGAGTATGTGTAGTTTCTATGTGTCCACGTTCATGTAGCTCCCTAGTCAGCTGCAGAATCCAAACCTTAGCCTTGACCCTATTCTTGGATCTTTACATTTTAGTGCTTTGTGTTAATTCAGTACTGTTGAAACAAAATAGTAATTATATGACTAATTCTGATAGAAATTTGCTAATTTCAGAAATCTTTGATATTTTAGTCAAATCAATTCAGAAGTCTCCAAATCTTCAAGTTTTCCATCTGCAATATGATTTCTTTGCAGATTTTGAGACTCTCATGATTGTATTTACTTCCTGCAAGAAACTTAATGAAATTAAGTTTTCTGGACCATTTTTTTTGCAGCCATCCCATTTGGTAAGATCTATACTTGCAAAATTTTGGTTTAAGATGCTTCTGTGGATAATCATTTTAAAAACTTTTAGAAAGTGGTCAAAGAACAAAACTATTGCAATAGATCTCTGATTTTAAATGAATTCACAAATAATAAGATGTATTTGTTTCTAGAAGTTTAAACATTTCTGGTTAACAGAATTATTTCCTGAGAAGTATTTTATACACTTAGACATACTAATTCAACCAACCTGAATTATTAATTTCCATCACTTTAAAAATACTCTCTAAATACATCATTTTTTGGTAGAAGAGATATATAGCTGACATAACTAAATTTTTATTTTTCCTTTTATAGTCATCATTTTGCTGAATTTTATTTCTCTTAAGATATTAAATCTTGAACAATTTCCTGATAAGGAAACATATGAAAAATTTGGAATGTTACAGAATAGTGCCTTTCCCTGACTCTCACTGCCCCAACCAGTTCTCCTAATTTGCATTAGTTACAGCAAATCATGCTGTGTATTAGCTGCCTTGTTCACTTGGAGGGGCAGTGCTGTTCCACTTTATCCCCCACTGCCTTGATCTCAGCTGATCTCATTTGGAGTGATGTTTTCAGTGACACTGCTTTGAACATATTTGGTCATTATTGCATTATTCAATTTCATTGTCAAATATTCATTCCAAACATGTTTAGTCCCCGTTATTTCAAAGGTTTCTGGGATATCTTCTCAGGTAAAGAAAACTCAACATGTGAAAACCCAGCTTTAACAACGTGATAACTACAGAAAGAGCTCATATTCTTTTTTCAGTTTTGATTACTAAATTATCAAAGGCTCATGGAAAGGAATTCTAACAGGTGTTAAAAGATAAAACTGAGGCGCATTAGCATTTCTTTCAAAGTTAATTTGGCAAAAATGGATTCAAATCAGGCAGCATCCAAACTAGCAGATGGAAAGGAGCTCCAAGGAGCTGTACAAAATGACTTTGCAGGCTGAAAGGGAGCAGGAATAAGGAAGCCATACTAAGCAAAAAAAAAAAAAAAAAAAGGCGGGGTGGTTATTTTCCTTTGGGGACACCAGAGGTCTATCAGGCAGATTACCTAACGAGTGCTAATCAGGTAATTCCTGATTGACTGGCTTAAAATTCCACTTCTGGGAGAGCTGAAAACTGTAAAGAAGTCAAGTCTCCGTTTGGTGGCTTGGGGCTTACCGTAAACAACTCTATTTTGGGCCTGTTGTCTTGTTTTTAACACAGGAAAATGTAAGGGGAGTCACAGGAGATGTGGAGTATAAGGCAGTACTTCTCAAACGATCACGTGGGTCTCTTTCCTTCCTCTGGAGGGGGTGTGCGGGTGGGGGAAGAACAGGAGGGGTCAGGTGGCAAGGAGGCGGCTGGCATGGCAACAGGATGATGAAGCAAATACACTGAGTGTAACGAGAGCTAAGCCTCTTCACTGTTGGAAAAGGAGTTTATAAATACTGAAAGGAGAGGCTAGAAAGAACTTTGAGGTATTAAATTAGAATTGGAAGTACTGTTATGGACTCATGATTTTTAATCTATATACATAGATAAAAAGCTACACAGTGTGCCATGTATCTACACACACACACACACACACACACACACACACACACACACACACACACACACACACATATATATATATATTTCAGATTAGTCAACTGAGAGACAGGAAAGCACCCTAGTTAGTAGCATGGGCGCAGCAAATGCCCAGATATTGAATTTCTAAATAGTGGCCTCCCTTAAACCAGGGTCCTTGGAGAGATGGCTGACAAAAGAACTAGGACGGGTAAGTAAAAGATAAGCCTGAGACTGTTTTATGCTAGAAAGTGTTCAAAAACCTTTCCAGGTATAAGGTCTTAGAAGTAAAGAACCTCCTCAACTTTCTCGGGATCACCCGAATGTACCATGCTCAGGGAGAGACCAGGGTGAACACGAAAGCTGTGTGGTGGACTGTGAGCGTTTAGTGCTGAGAGGCAGAGGCAGAAATCACTGAGCGTGACAGGAGGTGGGACTGAAAGGGAGGGGCCTGAAGGCCGCGGAGCATCCTGGAGGCCAGTTGAAGCTTCAGTTTGAAAGAGGAAATGGGGATGTTAGGCAACCTGGACTTCAGTGCAGGAAAGATTGGTTGGGGGCAGGTGGAGGAATGGTTGTGTGGATGTAGCAATGAGGATTAAGGTATAGGGTGACCCCTTTCTTACCCTTGGAGAGAAAGACAAGAGCCTCTATGCTCCTCGTGGCCTCCCGAACCATGCAGGATTTTGAGGCTATAGATTATTATTCTTTGGGAACACATAGAATGGAGAACAGCCTTTACTTTAGGTTCTCTTAATGACCTGGAAGAATTGATCCTTCTTATTGGGGAAGGGATTCATCAAGTAGCCAAACTGATCAGCCAGCGGTGCCAGCATCTCTGATGTCTCTGAGTCTCATTTTGCCATACTTTCAATGATGACAGTGTGATGCAAATTGCTGAGTTACCTTCAGATAAACTTTCAGCTTGCATGAAAGCCAGTGGTATTACCAGGCTTTCTGCTCAAAATGTCTATAAAAACATTTGCTCCTATAAAAATGTTCGACAAATTTCCTCATTTTTTGCTAACATATTATTCCCTCCAGTGTCCTGTGGATTTAGGTTCATTCTGGTCAGATGTGAAAGTAAAAGATGGTCTCCTATTTTAGACTATATAATCCTTCAAGTCTGTGTTTTGAAACCTGGTGTTTCAGATGCCTGGCCACATAACCTCCATGTACTTTTTAAAAATTGAAGATTAATACACATACAGAAAAGGACACACAGCATAAACATCCAGCTCAATGAATTTCCAGATGAACATACTTGAAAATTTTGTTACATGTGCATGGGTAATAATCATCCAGATTCTAATATCAAGTATGACAAACATCCCAGAGGCTGCCTTTGTATCCTGCCTGACATATTCTTCTCCTTCCCAAAGGTGAGCACTGTACTGCTTGCTTTCACCAGGGTTTTATCCATTTTAAACTTCAGTATAATGGAATCCTATGTGGTATGTACTCTTGTGGCTGCCTTTTTGGTTCAATGTTACATTTATGATATTCATCCTTAATATTGATGCGTGCGGCTCGAGTTTATCAACTCTGTGACTATATAGACCCCAGTTTAGGTATGGATATTTGAACTGTTTCCACTGTTTGGCTACTACGAATAATGCCATGAACATTCTTACACATGACCTTTGGTGCATAATGGAGGTATTTCTAGGGGTGTAATTTCTGAGTTACATGGGATATTATTTTCCATAGTTGTACTAATTTACATCCCTACCAGCAGTTGTTTCACATTCTGGCCACGATTTGATTGATATTGTGACCCCTTAAACTGCAGGCATTCTGATGAATCTGTAGTGGTGTCTCACTGTCATTCTTCTTTGGTATATTTTTATGCTTTGTGATTGGTACATTTAGGCAAGCTGTGTTTTTCTAGGTATGTTTAAATTCATCTAAAATTGCTCAGAATATATATAATCTTTTAAAGTATCTCTACAGTGCCTAGTAATATTCCTTTTTATTCCTAATATTAGTAATTTGTGCACTTTCCCCCCCACTTGATTGGTCTATCAAATTTTTTTAAGTTAAAAAAATTTCTGTTTTTCATTCATTCATTTCTGCTCTTACCTCTATGATCTCATTCTATTGTCTTTGGATATAATTTACTTTGTGTGTGTCCTACTTGAGATAGACGAAGCCCTCTCACAGGTTTTACATGCTATATTTCCATTCTCCTTAGTTCAAAATATTTTTTAATTTTAGTTGTCATTTTTTTGGCCATACCAGTTATTTAGAAACTTATTACTTAATTTCCAGATATTTGAGGAATTTTCTAATAACCTTTTGGTTCTGGTTTCTAGCTTAATTTCACTGTTATCATAAAGCATACACTGTACGATTTCAGTTCTGAAATGTGACTTGTATTATGGGCCATCAAAATACAAAATACATACTAAAATGGTCAACTTTATAAATGCTCCATATTCACTTGAATGAGTTTCTATAAATCAAGTGTTAAAAGAATTGTTCAAATCTTTGATATTTTTATTGATTTTTTTTGTCTGCTTTATTACTAACTGGGAAAGTTATGTTAAAATCACCCATGATTGACTGGTTGTCTTTTCTTTTCAGTTTTATATTCACTTGATATATTTTAAACCTAGATACATAAAAATTTAGATTAGATCTTCCTGGCAGATCAACCTTATTTCTCACATTTCTTGCCTTAATGTTAGTTATTTCACCAAAACATTAATAGAGCCACGTCAACATTCCCTTGGTACTTGTATCTTGTCTTTTCCTTTCAATCTTATTATGCCCTTATATTTAAGGTATGCCTCTTACAAATATATAATTTTTTTCAAATGCAATCTATTAATCTTTTATTTCTACTTGGAATATTTATTTATATTTACTGTACTTACAGTTGTGTATCTTTTTTGCTATTTGTCCCCTTTGTTCCTTTTTTCCTCCTCTCTTCATTTGTCATTCCATTGTTCCTTGTCTATTAGTTATACATTCTTATTTTTTTAATGGTATCATATACTAAACTATGCATTCCTAAATTATTAGATGGTCACATATATAAATCAGTACTCTAGAATATTTAATTCTTACCTCCCTCGAGCCATTTGCCCTATTATTTTAATTCTACACAAACTGAAACCCTGCACATTATTATTGTTTTTAAAGTCATTTATTTAGAGTCCCAAATGCTTAATCTGCCATTCCTTAGTCTCCTGTATTTCCATTCATCTACCAAGAGTCTGTTCCTTCTGCCTGAGGACCTCCTCTAGTATTTCCTTTCCTTTGGGTCAGCTGGTAGTGCATTTTACTTTTTGTCTGAAAATACCTTTCATCAAATGCCTTATTTCTGAAGTAATGTTTTCCAGTGAGTGCAGAGTTCTGTTTAGGCACAGGTTCTTTCACAGTACTGTCTTCCACCATCTCTTTTGTTTGGCCAGCTGTCAGTCTTTTTGTTGTGCCCTTCAAAGTGAGGTATCTCCCCCCCTTTCTGGAAGTTACTTTGGACTGTACTGGGTCCCCTCCAAGTGCACGTGTTGGACCCTAGCCTCCAGTGTAACTACTTGGGGTTGGGTATTTTGTTTCGGTCGCCAAGTGGAATCAGATGGTGGTGGCACTGTAGTGTGCCCGCGTGAGGGTGTCTTTGTCCTTACTGCGCTAGGAGCTTTGTTTGAGCTTACCAAACCTGTGGCTTGATGTCTTTTCAGTTTAGGGAAGTTTTTGGCCAATGTGCACGTAGCTGTTGCCCAGTTCTTTTTCACTCTTTCTCTCCTCTCCTGTTGATAGCAGAACTCAATCTAGTTTGGGGTCAGGGAAGGCCTCTTTGAGGAAATAAGACTTCTATCGAGACCTGAAGTAAGAATGGCCTAGGCACAGTTGGGAGGGGAGACCAAAACAGCGTTTCAAATAGAGGTAATAAATTTGTATTATAGCCAGCATAGACACTTTTTGAGTTTCTGTACTTCCTTGGGTTTGGCCAGGAAGTTCTTGTCAGTTTTTTGGAACTTTTAAGGAGATAGTCTAAAAATACTATATTGCATATTTTCTGCTTTCATTGTTGGTGGTAATAGGAGAGGAGGTTGGTTCAAATAACCCAGTCTACCGTTACTAAAACAGAAGTCCTTATGATTCTATTCTCAAAAATATTTTGCTTTTTATTTGTAATATTTCTCCCTTTTTGATCACAGATCCCAAACCTCTCCAGCTCCCTAATCCTTCCACTATGCTCCCAAGAGTAACACACCCAACATCCTCAACCTCTTTTCTAAACATTCTCTGCACCTTCTTGCTCTAACTCCGTATTTATCAAACTTTTCATCATGACCCACAGTAAAAATGAATTTTACACAAATTTATACACATTTATATACATACATGCAATGGAAACAAGATTCACCAAAACTCTAAAACAAAGCTGTAACAAATATGATTTTACTAGTATCCAAATTCAACAAAAATTCAGATATAATACAAAATTCCTTGAAAGACCTGTTTGTATGTACTGTCTTCAAGTGTTCTCTCTCACATTCTCTACCACCAGGCTTTTACCTCCTCTATTCCACCAAAACAGCTCTTAAGAGGGTCACCACAGACCTCCACATTTGTAAATTTAAGGACCCCTTCGCAGTCCTCAGCCTGTTTGACTTGAGAGCATTTGTCCCAGCAGTAGCTTTGATACAGCCCACCACTCTCTCCTCAAAACACCGGCTTCACTTGGCTTCCAGGGCATCCCTTCTGGGTTGCCTCCTAACTCAGAGCTTTCCCTGTCTCCTTATTGTTTCTCTTCATAACTGATCTCTAAACATTGCAATTATCCCGGACTTTTCCTCTGACATCTCTTGCCTTGTTTCATCTTGCCTCATTTCTGAAGTAATGTTTTTCAGTGAGTGCAAATGCACTTCTTTGGATATCTCACCTTTTGAATGGCTTTAAATTCCAAGTCTATGCTAACTTCTAAATTTTCATCTCTAGCCCAGATCTCTCCTCTGAACTCTTTACTTGTATCCAACTTTTTTTAATGGGCACCTCAAAATGCACATGTCCAAACTGAACTCCTATCCTTCCTTTCCATGTAAGTTTTCTTTCTGTAGACTTGTCCATTTCATGAAATTCCAACTTTATTCTTCCACTTGCTTATGCCAAAAACCTTGGGTGTCATCCTTGACTCCTCTCTTTCATATTCCACATGTACTCTTGACAAAGCCTGAACTCTACTTGCAAATACACTCAGATTCAACCACTGCTACCCACTGGCCTTTAACTAGCTGGCCTGCTTCCTCCCTGGGTAATTACGGACTTTTCAACAGAGGAAAGTCTTATAAATCAGATCATGCAACACATTTGGTTCAAAACCTTCCAGTGGATTCCATGTAAGCTCCATGTAAATGCTGAAAACTTTACAATGGCCTACATATGACCTGATCCCTGGCTACCTCTCTGACCTCCATAACAACCTCCTCTAGCTCACTTCCAATGCAGCAACAGTGGTTTCTTGGCCATTTCCTTAACATGCTAAACACACTCCTGTCTTATGCCTTTGCATTTGTCATTTCCTTTGCCTAGGAGATTCTCCCTTTACTTTCATTTCCTTCAGATCTCTGCTCAAACATCCCCTCAAGTTCCCTGACCATTCTTTTTAAAAAAGCATCCCCACTTCCAATCCCACGCTGCTTAACCCCTTTCCCTGCTTCACTTTTCTGTATTGGATTTATCATTATCTGCTACCTTATAAATTTCACTTGTTTACTAGCTTGTTCCCACGGCCGAAAGCAGGAACTTTTCATCTGTTTTACTCACCGATGTCTCCCAAAGCACCTAGAAGAGTACTTAGCCCACAAAGTTCAATACTTAGGAAATGAATGGTTTACCTGAAGGTACAACCACTCTCCAGCTGTATTTGGTATTAAGCAAGGCACCATCCAAAAACATCTTAGAAAGCAAGCAAGCTACCTTCATAGTTAAATTTAACCTGGTACATAGTTAGGCATTTAAAATACACTAAATGTATAAAATACTGGCTGTCATAAAAAATGATAGAAGCTTACTTCACAGGCACTGAATATTCATTTATTTAACAAATATGTACCCAACAGCTACTAATATGCCAGGCACATTTAGTTTACCCAGGCAAAGCTTCTGAAAGAAGGAACACTTACTGTATTAACTTCTTCTCCCACAGCTAAATGGCCTAGGGAGAAGCCCAGGTGCGTGGTCTGATACTTAGACTAACCTGAAAGGATACATTACACCTCTCCTGAGAGTCTGAACTGAGAGATACACCTGTAGTCACTGGATGGTAGATGGAACTGCAAGGTAGTGATGAAGAATGGCTTAGGCAGCCGTGTCAGGCAGTAGGCATGAGGAGGATGCAGAGAATGCCAGGAGAGGCAGACGAGAGAAGGTATGGGGAAGAGAATGACAACATGGCTTTCAAAAAACATAGCATCACTTTGATTCCTGGCTGGCCAGGTCCAGTTTCTGTGATACTCAGCTTCAGCCAGCCTTTGTTCCGAACCTTGGATCATTAACAACATTGGTTTATAATTGGTTAGACCTTTACAATCCTACCCCTTATCCAGGTAAGTACCAGTAGTTTTCTTTCTACATCTTTAGACAGACTCCATCTCACCAAATATATTCCAAAGAGAAATATTCAGAGAATCAAGGTTTAAAAAAAACTATGGTTTATTTTTAAAGGCACTAATAAAAGTTTAACATACTTAAGAAAGTTACAATATACAAATGTGCTCAGCTGTGATTTTGACAGACTTAACTTCTCTGTAGCATATGTGACCTTGAGTTTCTTTTAATTACCCACATTTCCAATGTTTAGTTTTTAAACGTTAGTCCCTTGAAACACCTGGTGGGTTACATAAGCATGAATCACTTGCAACAAGAGGTAATGCAGATGACTGTGCTACCCAACAAGGGTTCATGAAGAAAATGATGAAATTTCCATTCACATCAACCAGGACACATCAGAAAACCATTCTCCTTGGGAGAGAGTTGCACCTGAATTTGAAAGAAAAAAGTCTAGATACAATTATGAAATTTAAAAGGCTGTTTTCTTATAAAATCATAATGAGAAAATGGAAAGCAATATACTTTTCATGGTAAATACAACTAGAATAAAAGTATGCAGATGTAATAAATAATAAAGACAATGTAATATTAATTTCAATCTATGGGAAAGTCAATTCATTTGGAAGAGTAAAAATCCAAGAATATATTTTTTAAATTCTAAGGTACACTGGTATTTGATCTCTCCTAATAGAATTTAAAGCATATTAAAAACAATGGTTAAAATCATATGTTTAAAAACATAGTAATTAAAACAATTCAAACAACATTCTTCAGCTATAATACAATTAAAACTGGAAATTAAATCTGCTTAGAAATTAAAACAAACATTTCTAGAGTTGAAAACAAAACTCGAAATTTTGGAGTATCTAGAAAATGGTAATATTCTACCCAACAGAATCTACAAAATACAATTAAAGTACTGTTCAGAGAAAAATTAATAAACAATAGATAAGGGAATAAAAAAAATCTTTTAAGGAAAGCAGAAGGAGGAAATTAATCCCTGGCATATCACCTGGGGCCACTGGACTCAATTCTAGTCATTGACTTTTTTTTGAGGAGAGCTAACTGTAAAGATTCATGATTAACTCTTTCTTAGAGGTCTGGCAAAGAACAAAGAGAAAATTTATTTACTAAAACAAACCAAAACTCTTATCTTGCTATAACTCTATGCAACTCTTATACATCTAAAACAGAATCTTTCTGATTTTGTATCCCTTATCTTATTTATATTATATTTATATTGCTTATGATTATGTTTTTATTATTATAACTCACTGTGGTATTTATTATTATTATATATTATTATATTTTTATTAACTCATTGTGGTAGCTAGCCTTCAAGATAGTCCCCAATAATTCCTACCTCTTGGTATTTAGGCCCTTGGGTCATCCCCTCCAGTTGACTGTATACTCCCATTCCTGTGACTCTTGTACTTTTTTTTTTAAGATATCATTGATATATAATCTTATGAAAGTTTCACAAGAAAAACAATGTGGTTACTAATTTACCCATATTATCGAGTCCCCACCCATACTCCACTGCAGTCACTGTCCATCAGTGTAGTAAGATGCCACAGATTCACTGTTTGCCTTCTCTGTGCTATACTGTCTTCCCATGACCCCCCACACACCATGTACACTAATCATGATACCCCTCAATCACCTTCTCCCTCCCTCCTTACCTGCCCTCTCTCACCCCTCCCCTTTGGTAACTGCTAGTCTCTTCTTGGAGTCCCTTCTTCTGCTATTTTCTTCCTTCATTGTTATACTCCACAAATGAGGGAAATAATTTGGTATTTGTCTTTCTCTGCCTATTTCACTGAGAATAATACCCTTTGGCTCTATCCATGTTGTTGCAAATGGTAGGACTTGTTTGTTTCTTATGGCTTAATAGTATTCCATTGTGCATATGTACCACATCTTTTTTATCCATTCATCTACTGATGGGCACTTAGGTTGCTTCCATATCTTGGCTATTGTAAATAGTGCTGCAATAAACATAGGAGTGCAGATGTGTTTTTGAATCTAAGAATTTGTTTTCTTTGGGTAAATTCCTAGGAGTGGAATTCCCCCGGGTTAAATGGTACTTCTATTTTTAATTTTTTGAGGAACCTCCATATTGCTTCCCACAATGGTTGAACTAGCTTACATTCTCACCAGCAGTGTGGGAGGGTTTCTTGGACTTACTTTTAAAGAAAAAAAGTAGAATGATATGTGATTCAGAGACTAGTTATAGAAGTGGGTGTGGTGTTGCTTGCTAAGTGGCTCATGGATTCCTGACCCACAGAAATAAGAAGGTAAGTATTTGTGTTTTAAAGTTCTAAATTTTGGGGCAATTTGTTATGCAGCAATAGATAATGAATGCACTCACCAGTTATCTCCAGCTATGCTGAAGAAAAAACGAAGACTAAAATAATAAGAACATGGAAAGACGTAATAACCTAAAAGGATGACATAATAAATGATGCAGTGAAATAAAGCATCACTATTGTATCATCCTTCAGTATTCTTACTCTCTTGCCCAAAGTACTGGATCATCTTTCAAGAACTTTTAATAGAAATATAAAGACACCATCCTTGCAGTTTTTTTAGGCTTTCCTTGAATAGTTGGAAATTTATACTTTTTTCCTGTCCATAACAGAAAGAGAACATAATGGACAAAGGAAGTCACTTGGTAATTATTAAACTCAACTAGAAGATGAATGTAAAAAGACAACATTTAGACCAGCAGTCGGTGAGCACAAAAGAGGTAATATAGTACTATCATTCAGTTAGTACTTCAACATGAAGGATTTCATCATGTAAGATTTTGTGATAAAAACCTGAACCATCCGTTTGGCTAAAAAGACATGTGGCAGTGTTCATTTTTTATGATGCTTGTGCATCAAAATTTACATGGTAGAGTGTAAGTGGACAAATGTGGAAGACAGATGTGCATACAAGTAACTGGAAGTTAACAGATGACGTAGAAATGAAAAAAATATTTTTATTATTCAAATTGGTGTTTATAAATGTAAAAATGAAATATTTTGCTGTAATGCAACAAAGAAGAGAGCTATCATTTGTCTATTCAACCAAGTGATAAGCCATGAAGTTTTCAAAAGCACTATTTTGAGGAAGCAAGTACATTAAAGAATTGAAGGAATGATAAACTAGAATATAGTAGATATGCATTTAAGCTCTAGAATCAGAATTTGAAAGGTAAATACATTCCAGCTTCATACATAATGGTGAACATTCAGTTGCATTCAAAAAATGTTATCCATTTTGGAGATACATATATGCATTCTCTCACACATACACTTACACATTCAAAACTGGGAAAATATGCAATAAAATTTGGGCTTGCCATTTTTGAATTATTATTAGAATTGCTAACAAATTTATTTTCACAATCTCCTTATTCTTCTGCAAAATGCTTGTAAAATGACTCAAAAGAGTCGATTCTCATTATTCATGGCAGTTATATTCTAAAAAGTTGCCACAAACACTGAATTTGTGATGCCTGAGTCATTTCTCCTATACTTGGGGCTGGGTTCCCGCAAACCTTTGGTCACATTTTTATTAACTGATCCAGGTATAGCCTTGTTTTGTGTGTGTTTCTGTTGAAAAACGCATTGTTTAATATATATCTATGAACACATGAAAAGGTGCTTCACAATAAGATAAACATTAAACTATAAATACAGTGAGATACCTATTTTCAACTATCAGCTTGACAAAGATCCAAAGGTTTGTTGGCTAGACTGTGTGAAACAGGGACTCTCAAATAGTATTGGGAATATAGTGGTGGCAATATAAATTAGTATAATATATCTCTACTGAGAGCAATCTGGCAAAGATTCTATTAAAATTATAAATGTATCTTTAATCCAGCAGTTCTAATTCTAGAATTTAATTCTAGATTATTCTACATTCTAGTTCTATTTATAACCCTAACGATGTACTCATACCTTTGCAAAAAGAATTATGTAAAAGAATACTGACTGTAGTACTGCATAGCAAACAATTCAAAACAACCTAAACTTCCATGAGTTCAATTAAATTAGTACACATACATATATATATATATATAAAAATATCCTGCAACTGTTTAAAACAAGACAGTTTTATACATATATCAGTATTTTCCAAGAAATGAGGGAAAAAAACTTACCTATTAAAGCACAATATATGAATTACCTATAAAAATGAAAAATTAAAAAGTTTAAAGGACTAATGATGATAGATATAGCTTATCAGCTTTATTTTAATTAAGTATTATTTACTGTCAATAAATGTACGACGCACAAAATTAGAAGTACAAAAAAGTATGCGATGAAGTCTCCCGCGTGCCGTTTCCTAGTCCCTCCAGAGGTAACTTGAGTATTGCCCTGACATGATCATCGGTGCACATACATACATGAATACGTATTTACACAAATGTCTGGTAGTACACTACACAGTTTTGCATCTTATCTTCATTTAAATATATCTTATCAGATTGCTATACATAACAAGGGACAATGTAGTTTAAAAAAATAAAATGAATAAACTGAATACAAATATCCCCTGCTTTTTGAAAGCTGGCATTATGCCACTTCACTTTTACAAAAGACCTACATTAGTACTGTATACTGTACCTATTCTAACCAAAAGAAATCCCAGGAGGATTTTCACTTCTATGAAAAAAGGCAAAACACGAAACTAGCATTCAGCATTTTGCAGTGAGCCATTATAGAGCCACTGCCAAGCTCCTTCCCTAGGAATTACACTCAGCATCAAGCCACCATAGCTTTGAACTGTGTCTGGGAACATCTGTTACTTATCCTGATTTCTTTTGTGCACCTTGTAGCAGATGTTTCCTAACATATCAGAAAAGTCTAACAGAGGTTATTTTTGGGCTCTGGATTTTTTTTCCATATTAATTAATGTAGGGTTTCCACTTCGGTCTTTGCCTGAATCCTAAATTATGCACATATAGAACGAGACTCCACAGAGTCTGGAAGAAGCAGTTGCTGCGGAGCTGAGAGGTGCGGAGAGTTCTGAGGTTGTAGAGGTCCACGTTAACCATGGCCAAGCTAAGTCATTTCACCTTTGTGAGTCTGCTTTCTCATCTGTAAAATGGGAATAATGATAGTATCTAACTTGATGATGATATAACGATTAAGTCAAATAACTATGCCTACCACATATAGTAATCACTCAAAAAATATAGCTACTATTACTTTTAAAAGAAAATTTCACATGAGTTTCCAGTTTCCCTTATAATAAAAACCCGAAACACATACCTAAGGGTCTACTAAAACCAAATTCTATAAAGTAAGATTTTATTTATATTTAAGCAGAAGTCTACCTAAACACAAAGACTCATTAATGTTCAGGCACACTTCTTCACCTCTGTCTTCTACTTGGAAACCAAACACTGGTTTTATTTAAAGTAGAATATAGCTCAACCTTAAGTTATATGCCATTTTAAGAGATAAGAGGTCAATTTATGTGTTACAATAACTAATAATGACAGGACCAGAACTTCAAAGCTCAGATATTAGTTTCTCCAATACTTAGTATCTTCAAAAATGTTAGGTGTATTAAGTCAGGACAATAACTGAACTCACAAGTAATTTTAACTTAAAAGAACATCCCACGCAAAAGAATATATACTATATGATTCCATTATATGAAGTTCTAAAATTGGTGAAACTAGTTTTTACTCATTAAAGTCAGAATGGTGACTGCCAGAATGGATGTGTGGTGAATATAATGGGGTACAAAGGGACATCCTAGAGTGAGGGAATATTCTAAATCTTTAAGTGTAGTTATAATGGTATACTTCCTCAAAATTAATCAAAGCTCTTCACTTTAAATCTGTACATTTTATTATATACAAATTATACCTCATAAAAAGTATTGGGGAAAAAATGAGGGCTGTGTACAAATGTTCTTGACTCCTCTTGAAAGGCCATACTTCATACATAAAAATGACCAAATGCCAAGTACTCAGATAATGAAATACTGAATTTCTACCATTAATTGCTGCATATAAAACATGGACTTCTGCAAAAGCAGGAGTTGCTCTTGCTAAACTTTCACAATTTGATTTCTGAACTGAATTCAGTTTTTCCATTCACCAAGAGCTTCAAACAACACATGACTTAGGTTCATAACTGTTAAAAATCATTAACCCATTTCTGTTAATGGCAACCATGCAGAGATAAAGTAATCTCTGGCTGATCCCTGAATGAAGGCACTCTTCATGTAAGGCACTTCACGTTCTGTCTCTCTTCTGAATGTAGGTCCTGCTGGGGCTGAGGGACAGACCGCAGCACCATCCATCTAGTATTCCTCACAATTGCAAGAACAATTCTCACAGGGAAAGCTAGAAAACTAGCTCCCTTTTAACTTTATTATTAGGATTAGTAAGACTTACACTGTGGCTTTGCTGTTTTGCCTCTGTACTTAAGGAGGAAGTTGCTTCATTATTCATTATTTAAGTTAAGGTAAATAGTGCCTAAAAACCCTAGGTCAAACATAATTATAATTAACTCAACTTTCAAAACCATTCATCTAATGCAGGATCTGTTATAAATAAAGTCATCTTTAAAATCAGCAAAATATAGAACTGATGTCTAACCCTTCATGATGGGTGAAAAGATCTGATCTGAAAACTCTGAAATTTCTCTGCCATTTACCATTTTCTCTCTTCTTTGACATTCTCTCCACTCTATGCTTTAAGCCCATCCTACACTTCAAAAAAACTGTACAGACAAAAAAACTGTGTGTGTGTTGGGGGGGGTCATGGGGAAGACAGTGTAGCACAGATAAGACAAATAGTGACTATGTGGCATCTTATTACACTGATGGGCAGTGAGTTCAATGGGGCATGGGGGGGACTTGATATAGGTGAATGTTTAACCACATTGTTTTTCATGTGAAACCTTCATTAGAGTGTATATCAATGATACCTTAATAATAAAAAAACTGTACAAGTTACTGTAAACATGAACAAGAATATAATGCCTTTCCTTTAATGATAGAGAATAGACATATATATATATAAACAACAAGGAGAATGTAATGTGAAAAGCTAGGTAATTGAAATAAGCAGAAAGAGCAGAGAGCAGATTCAGAGAAGAGAAATTACATGGATTGAGGAGGTGGAGGATAAGGTGGCTGAGTGGCCTTATGAACAGGTTTATGACATTTCAGCTACCTGAGGCCTTGAAATACACTGTGTTCTGATGCTTCTGGCTTTGTACATTCTCTGCTTCGAAAACTTTAATCTGTTTCATCCCACATTTATCTATTTCCCTTTTTTAGACTTGGCTGAATGATCTAGCTGAAGAATGCCAACGGAATGAAAATGACTTTAACCAAAGAGTGAAACACAGGTAACTACCCCTTTAAATGTGATGATTTATCTAATTTAAAAAATACTCCTTCCAGACTACATCTTTGAAAATCAAACAGAAAATGTTTTTCAAAATTTGCTTTTCAAGGCAATGTGGAAACATCTACCAAGAATCATAATGTCTACCATCTTTTATCTAATAGACACAGTATATAAATTTAACCTAAGGCTATGACAGAACAGAATCAAATTACTATGTATAAGAAGGAATTGACTTCAACATTATCCAGAATGCCAAAAACTACTGAATTAAAGGAATAGTGGCATAACATATAGGCAAACAATCTGACAGTAAGAATCTGTAAAAACATTAAATGTGTGATATTAAGTGAGGGATACATACACCAACACAAAATGCTGTGATGGCATCCATATCAAAATACAGATGAATATGGACCAAAAGTATAAAATAATATGTGAAAAAGGAACACAATGATAGACACATAGCTGTTATTAGTTTAGTTTAAAAATACTGAGCATTTTTCTTATGTATTTTTCAAACATACAGAAAATAGAAAAAACAGTCCCATAAACATCCCTGGGTACAATGTAGTTTCAATAATAGCCATATATATAGTTCATGCATACACATAATGCATTTGGTTTAATAATTTAAAAATATATTACATACATACATTTATTTCACTTCTAAATACTTCAGTATGCAAATTTAAGAAGATATTCTCCTAAACTACAACACCCTCTCACAGTTCATAAAATTTGCAATTATCTATTATCATTTAAAATCCAGTCCACATTCAAATTTCCTTAACTCTCAAGTCTTTTATAGATGGCTTTTTAAGCCAGGATTTGATCAAGGATGTTAACATTACAAGTTAAATCTTGTAAATAGCTTTTAATTTGGAGTAGTTACGTACTCCATGTCACTTTTTCTTTCATGACACTGACTTTTTGAAAAGAGACCAATTATCTTCTGCAACATTCCACACTCTGGACCTAATCGTTTCTTTTTCGGTGTTATTTAACTTGTTGGTCTATTCCCATTTCTGGTAAATGGGAAAGGAGACCTTAAAGGCTTAATTAAACTCCAGTTAAACTCTTTTGACCAAAACACTTCATAGTTAATACAATGTATTTCATACTGTATCACAAACTGAAAAGTAAGCCTGACTGTCTGACTACAGTGATTCAAAGTTTCATCACTGATTGTAAGGATCTATTTACTATAAAGGTATATTTTTCTTTCCATACCATCAATGAACAAATATTTGCTGAGATGATAGTTTAATATAATGAGAATTCCAGAGAGGATATGTATCAACCTTTTATCAAATAGTTTTGGTATCAAGATGTCTTTAATATACTTTTACATTAATTTTTTAACTTTTCACATTTCAATTCTTAAACATGTTTTCTACAAAGTACAAAATTTATACAGAAGAATCACTTATATAATAATGGCAGACTTACTCCTTAATTGAAATGTGAGCACCTTCCTTCTTTCTGATTTTGTTTGAAACCCTGTAAGGAAAATAAAGGAATTTAAAAGAATAAGCATACAAATGTTATATAGAGTTGTGAATAAACATTTTTGCTCAAATAAAACATTTCACTAATTCTATTTAACAAAAAATATCATCAGAAAATAAGTTTACAGCCTTCAAATGTGCTTTAAAAGTGATTCCAAAGTAAACAATTATTAGGCTACAATAAAGAAATTTTCCTTTCACTAAATACAATGATGCTCCTAAGCTGACTTATACTTTATTTCCCTCAAATAAAATATACAATGTGTCTTATTTATTAAAATAAAATCATTAAAGATCAATAGTCTCTAAAGAAGAACATTTTAGAAGTTATTACTTATTGTTTTCCCTGGTCAGACCTAGCCCAAATGTCCTGTTCTTCAAATCTGGCCTCAATTCTTTGTCTTTTTCTACATATAAACCAGTGTTTCACTTTACCACTGACCTATACCTTAGATGACCTAAGATGTATTAAAAGTGATTTGTTACTAGTAAGTACCAAAGTTATAGCCTATTTTACGTTATTCCGATATCATTATTCTTAGTGATATGTTCTGCTTAGATTTCTAGATTTCTAGAGGTTAAGAGCTAGACCTGAATTGTATCCAGCTGCTCTCATGGGAAGAGGCTGGTAATGGAAAAGTTGTTAATCATGTTTCTGTGGAGCAATCGTTAAGAACTGCTAGGCTAAAGCAACTGCTAGGCTAAAACATACTTAGGCTGTTGGAAAACTTGACAATGAGTAGTGGCTTCTTTTCAATGGCAAACAATTCAGAGTCAAAAATGCAAGATATAGGAAACTGCTGTTTCTTTACACTTCTGAATATAAACATGTTTATATTTTAATTTATGCAAATATACAAATAATACTAAAAATAAAGATCATTTCTCTGGAATAAGTCAGTCATAGGTTAGACTTGAATTTGTGCCAGGTATTTTTCTGGACAAGGCTGTTTACCCAAGAACTGTTGCTTGAACTCATGAAAGAAACAGAACAGCTGTATTTTGTTGGTCAGGACCAGAGTTAAAAGTCCATTAAAACTCTACTAGGTTTTAATAACAGTACAATCAAGTATATGAAAAGGAATGTTTATAAATGTAACCAGCTCTAATTTTTCATCCATGTCATCCTTCAAATCAAAGATGTTCTTACACATTAGGTATACCCATATTCTTCAACTACTGCTACAGCTGTACGTTACAGAAAACAGTAAGGTTCGTTTAAGGGTGTGGTAAAACAGACATTTTCAAGTTGCACTGGTGGCAATACATATGGAAGTAAGAACTGTGGAAAGCCAGCCAGCAGTGTCAAAAGCTATTAAAATGTTTATACATTTTGATTCACTAACAGTTACTTACTGATATCATAAGGAAATAACCTATAAGAAGTATGTGTGTATAAATGGTTTACATATAAAAAGTTATCTCATTATCACAGGAAAAACTTGCTAATGTTCAACATCAGCAAACTATGAACTTATTCTGAACCAGACTTATTATGAACTAGGTACTATTCCAGATGCCAGAGAGCCAAGCGTCCCTGCTCTCAGGAGCTTACTCCTACTGGAGAGAGACAGAAAAACAGGTAAGGAAAATCATACCAGTAATGATACATGCCACACAGTGAATCTAAGTGGGTTGATATTATAGAGAATTAGGGAGAATCACTTCTATATTAAACAGGGAAGGTGAAATTTCAGTTGAGATCTGAATGACAAGAAGCCAAACAAGTGAGATCTGGGGTAAGAACTTTCCAGACTCAAGAACAGGGAGGGCAAAGGCCCTGAAGAAGATGTAAGCCTGGTATATGAAGAAGAAAAGAAGCCAGTATTGCAGGAATGGAAGAGCATGGAGTAAGATGTAAGTAAAGAAGCTGGCAAGATAGACATGATGTAATACTTTGCAAACCAGGATTATGGTTGTGGGTTTTAACTTAAGTGTGACTGGAAGCTATCAGAGAGTTTTTAAAGGGATAGACATGATCTTTGTTACATTTTTAAATACCACTTCTAACTGCTGTGTGGATAATGAATTTGGCAGCGTGGGATATGAGGTTTTATAGGTAAAAAGAATAGTTGGGATCTATTGTAGTGAGATAAGAGACAATGTCTTATTACCCAGAATATATGAAGAGCTATTAGAACCCATTAACGAAAAGACAAAGAGCCCAATATAGATATGAAAATATATAAATGGCCAACAAGCACATGAAAAGATGCTCAACATCTTTTAGTCATTACAGAAATGCAAATCAAAACCACAATAAGGTATTACTTCACACCCACTAGGATGGCTATAGTGAAACAGGGAGGCAATAATAAGTGTTGACAAGAATGTGGAGAAATATGTACCCTCACTCATTCTGATGGAAATGGTAAAATGGTGTAGCCACTTTTAAAAAGTTTGGCAGTTCCTCTAGAGTAAACTTGTGAGCCAGCAATTCTACTCCTAGACATGTACCCAAGAAAACTGAAAACATGTCCATACAAAATTTTATACACAAATGCTTGTAACAATTACTGTAACCAAAAAGAGGAAACAATTCAAAAAGCCATAAACAAAATGCATATACAATATTATTCAGCAATAAAAAAAATGGAGTACTGATAAATGTTACAACACAGAGAAACCTTAAGAAACATAGCCAGACACGAAAGGCCATATATGATTCTGTGTATATGAATTGTCCAACAGGTAAATCTGTAAAAAAAGAAAGTAGATAAATGGTTGCTTAAGTCTGGGAGGAGCAGGTATTGGAGAGTGACTGCTAATGGGTATGGGGTTTCATTATGGGTGACGAAAATGTTCTAGAATTAGTGATGGTGTTTGCACAACTTTGTGAATATAATTTAAAAACAACTGAATTGTGCACTTTTAAAGTTAATTATATCTCAATTAAAAGATGATAATATTTCGAATGGGGTAGAAGCAGTGGAGAGAAAACAAAGTGCATTGATTCAGGATCTGTATGGAAATAGTCAACAGGATCTTATAAACTGGATGTTATAAAGTGAAGGGAAGTAAGAAATGAAGGCTAAATTTGGGGTTTGAGGCTTGAGAAATTGGTGCTCTTACTGCGCTAATGTTACTGCTTACTGAAGATGTAAAGGCTGTGGAAACAGGTGAGTGGGATGACACTACTAGTTTTGTTTTAGCTACATTTAGTTTGAGATGTACCTATAGACATCCAGTGTGGTGACAGAAAGCAGGCAGTTGGATAATTAAGTCTGAAATTCAGAGCTAGACATCTGAGAACCACCAGTACAAACATGCAATTCTAAGTCATGGAGTGGATGAGGTCACCTAGTGAGGATTTACTGCTGAGAGAAGGTCGATAGGGGCTGGGAATAAAGAATTCCACTTAGACACTAGGAAGAGAAGGAAAAGGAGCTAAGGAGTTTAGGAGTTAAAGGAGTCTAGAAGGAGCAGCCGAGGAAGAGTATAAAACCAGTAGATTAATTGGTGTCACTGAAGGCAAGAGAAAAAATGTTTCAAATGTGTGCTCAAATGTATAAAAATAGGAAAGAGATAGGAAAGATAAAGCAGAGAAATGACCACTGATACAGCCATCTGCAGGTAAAATCTCTCCCCTTCTCAGAGCAGGGAAGACAGGAAGTTCACTTGATAGGTATGAAGAGACAACATGAGGTAAGGAAGTAAAGAGAACAACTAGAGAGAACTCTTTTAAGAAGTCTGGCTATGAAGGGGAGGAGAGAAATGATGTAATAGCTAGATAAGTTATAAAGAATATAGTTGAAGCAAATGGTCACTAAATTTAGCTAAATGGTAGAGCTACATAGGTCACCAACGCAGACTGATGAGTGAGACAAGCAAACTGCAGCTAAGTTTTCATATGTCTTCATATAAAGAAAGATGAACATAACACAATGTGCTTTGAGCACTCATACATACTTGAATGCAGAGAAAGAGATTTGAAAAGCTATATTCAGCAAACTAATATCTATAGAGAGAGGTAGGAACTGGGACTGGCTTTGGTCACCAATAGGATTTTTGTCTTACCTTTAATGTGCCTTTTTTATAAGATAAGGTATTCAAGTATCATATGTAGTCATTGTGATTAAGAAATACATATATTTTTAAAGGGTATAAGACGATGCAAATGGTATGATGACAACATAAAAAACAAACTAGATAACACTAAGAGATATGACAACAAAATATAACATGTGGGCCTAAATTCTGGATCCTCAGTTCTGTATTTAAAAAACACAATTTTTTTCGTTGTTGTGAAGGACATTTGTAAGACAACTGGCAAGATTTGAATAAGGCCAGTAGATTATATCATAGTATTACATCAATTTTAATTCCTGATTTGAAGACTTCATTTTAAAAATATTCAAGGCAACGCTATTTTTAATAAGCCAAAATTGGAAACAACCCAAATGTCCATCAATGGTTAAAACAAATAAATGGATTATGGTATATTCAGACAATGGAAAGCAATACAGCTACAACTACACACAATATATATTCATTGCACAAAGGTCTGAACAAAAATAAGCCAGCCACAAAGCAGTGTATATATGATAAAATCCATATAAGTTCAAAAAAGGCAAAACTAATCAATGACATTAGAAGTCAGGAAAATGGTTACCCTTGGGAAAGGAACTGATAACTAGAAGACACTAAGGAGGCTTAAGAATTGTGATAATGCTCTTTTTAATGGTGCTGATTACACAGATGTGATCATGTGAAATTCATCAAGCCATTCACATCTAAAATATGCATTTTCTGCATATATATTTTAATAAAAATCTTATATTAACAGCAACCAAACAAAACCAAAAACTGATGCATAATATGGACCTGAAATTAAGTTTATATATGGTACATCTGGGTGGAAGAGCTATGGATCAATTTCTCCCTCCTCTATCTCTCCCTGTCTAAAAAATTTAAAAATAAACATGTCAATACTTTATATATACATTATACATATTATTTTTTAATTATTTCACACTTGAAAAATACATGCAGAAAAATTTGAAGTACAGAAGAGGGAAGATCAGAAAGATGATTGATCTCAAATTAATTTGTTATTTTTCATTACCTTTTGGTCATTAAAAGGAGGATTCCTTCATATAGGACAAATATTCCATGGTTATACAACCACTGAAGGGTAATTTTTAAATAAGAATATTAATGGAGACATGTACAGATGAAACACTTTAAAAAACTACACCTTCAAGTCAGTTATTTTCTTCTATATTATTAACTGAAATTGAAGTGCCTACAATATGTATCTCATCATAATCTTCCATAACATAGTAATTTCCTTTTAAAAAGTTAAAAAATTTCCTGCCAAATTGTAATAGAATATGTCTGCAACAGACGGATTTATAAAATGACAAGTTTGAAGTTTAGGTTCCTAAGGCCCAGTTTGACATTTATCACCCTAGACCTTCCTTTATGTAAAATTTTTAAAAGAACCTAGTATTATTTTTCTTTTTTTTGGAAAGTTATTATCCTTTCTTTTTCCAGTTAATTTGAAATTAAATCCATTTTATTTGAAATTAACACAAAAGACTAGTGAGACTAGAAGAGAACTTAGAAAGCACCATTAAGTTAGAAACATATAAGAAGAATAATCTAATAGCATCAAAGACTTTTAAATGCCCTACAATTGTGCTTAGCAGGGACAATGTAATAGTAACTTAAGCCTTAAACAGACAGTTGCATATTTTCAACTTTAAGGTAGTTTTCAACCCTTAGATTTATATAACATAACAGATCATTTTTTTAGTTACAAAGTCATATAACCACAAAGTGATTGTTGGGAAAAGATGCTGAGTGATCACCTACCATATAGTAACCAGTATGATAGCCACTCATGTACCAAGAGATTAACATGCTTCCCAAGGCATCAGCATCATCAAGAGAATCTGGACATATGGGAGGTGGTGGGGGAATTATCTGGAAATGGAGAAAGACATACTTTAAAGTCAGTAAACAGACATATCAAGGCTGGAGATCCATTTTACAGAGAGAATGAAACATGTTAATTGTATCTTTTCCTACATTACATGTCATCTCCTATGTAATTTTTTAAAAAAATGGTATTTGGAGAAAGCCACTAGCAGTACTGAAGACCAATAAAATTAAACTGAACATGAATCAAAAGCTAACAGGTCACATAAAAAGTATAAACATTTTGCTTTGATTAGAACTATTTTTCTGATCCCATTATGAGGCTACAGGTAAAAGACCAAACATACTTTTACGGTTTTCCTCAAAAGACAACCACACACCATTTCAAGTATATAAAGGTTTTGGGTACATCTGTGCTGCTCCAACCCCACCACACACAATTTGCCAAAAGTGTCTTTCTAGCCTATTATTGATACCTGAAAGTCTACCATTAAGATATCCAGATAGTTGAGATGAAGCAAAGCATACTTGGAATGGCAAAACATTAGTCCTTATTCATACATAGTTAAATCCTTTCAAAGAGGACCTACTGCCCCATAGAAAGAGAAACAACTTCTGACAGGAAGGAAGCAGGCAATATAGGTCTCAGAGTTGGGACTCTTAAGAGGACTGGATCTGGGTAGCAGAAGGGCATTAAAAATGGAAAAACCGAGGTTTACTTCAAATTTCACCCATTAGAATCTGGCCCTAGGGATGGTCTAAAATGACATTTCCTAATCACCTGTTTTGCTAAACCCCAAACTATGTATGAAAGCAAATTTTAATCTGAATTCTTTTGCACTTACTGGTGGTCCAGAAGGAAATGGAGGCAGCCAGCATGATAGGAAGTGTGGTGGTGGTGGTGGTGGTGGTGGTGGACCACTGAATTTCAGACCTGGCTATAAAGAATATTTCAAAGCAAGATTAATTAACCAATTTCAATATCAAAGAAGGGAAAATGACTCAATGCCAAGAAGTCAAAATGATTGCCCAAAATATCTGTATTATACATATCAAAAAGATTAAGTAGAATTACATGTAACAAGTGCTAAGGTAAAAAGACTCATAAACCTAAATTTTTCTTATTTTCTTTCTGTACAGACATATGGGGAGTAAAACCAACGTAGAAAGATTTTTAATTACCTAGTAAGTCTAAGGCAGTTTATTTAGCAAGATGTTTCAATTATAAAAGACTATATCCACCATGATTTCATTAAGTAAATTGTATAATCTTTCTATGGACGTCTTTTGAGTTACAAATATTAACTTAGAGCTTATATTGTAAAAATGAGTGAACTTCTCACTTAACAAACCTATCAGCCTCTTGAGACCAATGAAGCATGTTTGTATGCATAAATTAAAGGTATGATCACTGTAGAAACACTAATATAACAGAAACCTAAATAAGCTCTTAGAAAAAAATCATAAGAGAAGTTTTAATAAGTCACACATAACTCTTTAAAATTTTTATTATTATTCCCTGAATATGATAATCTCCAGTAAAGAAACCACTGCTTTCTACAAAACAATTGCACAGAAACATGTCTACTTGTGTTTCATGATATAACTTAAAACTCCTTTTTGTTTCAATACTTATAACCAAAAGAATGATAATGGAAAACAATATTTACAATTTAACTTGACAAAACAATCCTCCCTAGGATTATTTATTATTAGGGTGTCAATATACACTCTTATGAAGTTTTCACAAGAAAAACAATGTGGTCACAACATTTACCCTTATTATCGAGTCCCCCCCATACTCCATTGCAGTCACTGTCACAGTAGTAAGATGCCACAGAGTCCCTATTTGCCTGCTCTGTGCTACAACGTCTTCCCCGTGACCTCGGCCACACAATGTGAACTAATCATAATACCCCTCAAACCCTTCTCCCTCCCCTCACACCATCCCCCAACCCTCCCCTTTGGTAACCACCAGTCTCTTCTTGGAGTCTGTGAGTTGGCTGCTATTTTGTTCCTTCAGTTATGGTTCTTTGTTATATTACACAAATGAGGGATATCATTTGGTATTTGTCTTTCTCTGCCTGATTTATTTCACTGAGCATAATACTCTGTAGCTCCATCCATGTTGCAAATGGTATGATTTGTTTCTTTTTGATGGCTGAATAGCATTCCATTGTGTATATATATGTACCACCTCTTCTTTATCCATTCATGTATGGATGGACACTTAGGCTGCTTACATATTTTGGCTATTGTAAATAGTGCCCCAATAAACATAGGGGGGCATATCTCTTTCTGAATCTGAGAACTTGTTTTCTTTGGGTAAATTCCTAGGAGTGGAACTCCTGAGTCAAATGTATTTCTATTTTTAGTTTTTTGAGGAACCTCCATACTGCTTTCCACAATGGTTGAACTAGCTTACATTCCCACCAGCAGTGTAAGAGGGTTCCCTTTCTCTGAATCCTCACCAGCATTTGTTGTTCCTGGTCTGTTCGATGTTGGCCATCCTCACTGGTGTACGGTGATATCACACTGTGGTTTTAATTTGCATCTCCCTGATAATTAGTGATGTGGAGCACCTTTACATATGCCTCTTGGCCATTTGAATTTCTTCTTTGGAGAAGTGTCTGTTCATATCCTCTGCCCATTTGTTAATTGAGTTATTTGCTTTTTGGTTATTGAGGTGTAAGAGTTCTTTATATATTTTGGATGTTAATGCTTTGTCAGATATGTCATTTACAGATATATTCTCCCATACTGTAGGATGCCTTTTTGTTCTGCTGATGAGTGTCCTTTGCTGTACAGAAGCTTTTTAGCTTGATGTAGTACTATTTGTTCATTTTTGCTTTTGTTTCCCTTGCCCAAGGAGATGCGTTCAGGAAAAAAGTTGCTCATGCTTATATTCAAGAGATTTTTGCCTATGTTTTCCTCTAAGAGTTTTATGGTTTCATGACTTACATTCAGATCTTTGATCCATTTTGAGTTTACTTTTGTGTATGGGGTTAGACAATAATTCATTCTCTTGCATGTAGCTGTCCAGTTTTACCAATACCAGTTGTTGAAGAGGCTGTTATTTCCCCATTGTATATCCATGGCTCCTTTATCGCATATTAATTGACCATATATACTTGGGTTTATATCTGGGCTCTCTAGTCTCTTTCATTGATCTATGGGTCTGTTCTTGTGCCAGCACCAAATTATCTTGATTACTGTGGCTTTGTAGTAGAGCTCGAAGTTAGGGAGTGAAATCCCCTGACTTTATTCTTCCTTCTCAGGATTGCTTTGGCTACTTAGGGTTTTTTGTGGTTCCATACGAATTTTAGAACTACTTGCACTAGTTCGTTGAAGAATACTGTTGGTATTTTGATAGGAATTGCATTGAATCTGTAGATTGCTTTAGCAGGAAGGCCACTTAAACAATATTATTTCTTCCTATCCATGAGCACAGGATGTGTCTCCATTTATCTTGTTTAATTTCTCTCATGAGTGCCTTGTAGTTTTCAGGGTATAGATTGCTTTAGCAGGAAGGCCACTTAAACAATATTATTTCTTCCTATCCATGAGCACAGGATGTGTCTCCATTTATCTTGTTTAATTTCTCTCATGAGTGCCTTGTAGTTTTCAGGGTATAGGTCTTTCAGGTCCTTGGTTAGGTTTATTCCTAGGTATTTTATTCTTTTTGATGCAATTATGAATGAAATTGTTCTCCTGATTTCTTTTTGATAGTTCATTGTTAGTGTACAGGAATGCAACAAATTTCTGTGTATTAATTTTGTATTCTGCAACTTTAATGAATTCAGATATTAGATCTAGTAGTTTTGGAGTGGATTCTTTTTTTTTCTTTTTTCTTTCTTTTTCACAAAGCCTGGACTGCCAGGCTCATTTTTCTTTTTTGGTATCGTTAATCTACAACTGCATAAGGAACATTATGTTTACTAAGCTCCCCCCTTCACCAAGTTACCCCCACAGACCCCATTACAGTCGCTGTCCATCAACATAGTAAGATGCTGTAGAATCACTACGTCTTCTCTGTGTTGTACATGCTAATCGTACATGCTAATCATAATGCCCCCATTCTTTTTCCCCACCCTTATCTCTCCCTTCCCACCCAACCACCCCAGTCCCTTTCCCATTGGTAACTGTTAGTCCATTCTTGGGTTCTGTGATTCTGCTGCTTTTTTGTTCCTACACTTTTTCTTTGTTCTTATACTCCGCATATGAGTGAAATCATTTGGTACTTGTCTTTCTCTGCCTGGCTTATTTCACTGAGCATAATACCCTCTAGCTCCACCCATGTTGTTGCAAATGGTAGGATTTGTTTTCTTCTTATGGCTGAATAATATTCCATTGTGCATTGGACACTAGGTTGCTTCCATTTCTTGGCTACTGTAAATAGTGCTGCGATAAACATAGGGGTGCATCTGTCTTTTTCAAACTGGGCTGCTGCATTCTTAGGGTAAATCCCTAGAAATCCCAAAAAACCTAGGGTAAATGACCTAGAATTCCTGGGTCAAATGGTATTTCTATTTTGAGCTTTTTGAGGGACCTCCATACTGCTTTCCACAATGGATGAACTAATTTACATTCCCACCAGCAGTGTAGGAGGGTTCCCCTTTCTCCACAACCTTGCCTACATTTGTTGTTTGTCTTTTGGATGGTGGTGAGCTTTACTGGTGTGAGGTGATATCTCATTGTGGTTTTAATTTGCATTTCTCTGATGACTAGCGATGTGGAGCATCTTTTCATGTGTCTGTTGGCCATCTGAATTTCTTCTTTAGAGAACTGTCTATTCAGCTCCTCTGCCCATTTTTTAATTGGCTTATTTGCTTTTTGTTTGTTGAGGTGTGTGAAGTCTTTATATATTTTGGATGTCAAGCCTTTATCGGATCTGTCATTTATGAATATATTCTCCCATACTGTAGGGTACCTTTTTGTTTTATTGGTGGTATCCTTTGCTGTACAGAAGTTTTTCAGCTAGATATAGTCCCACTTGTTCATTTTTGCTTTTGTTTCCCTTGCCCGGGGAGATATGTTCACGAAGAAGTCGCTCATGTTTATGTCCAAGAGATTTTTGCCTGTGTTTTTTTCTAAGAGTTTTATGTTTTATATTCAGGTCTTTGATCCATTTCAAATTTATTTTTGTGTATGGGGTTAGACAGAGATCCAGTTTCATTCTCTTATGTGTAGCTGTCCAGTTTTGCCAACAACAGGTGTTGAAGAGGCTGTCATTTCCCCATTGTATGTCCATGGCTCCTTTATTGTATATTAATTGACCATATATGTTTGGGTTAATGTCTGGAGACTCTATTCTGTTCCACTGGTCTGTGGCTCTGTTCTTGTGCCAGTATCAAATTGTCTTGATTACTGTGGCTTTGTAGTAGAGCTTGAAGTTGGGGAGCGAGATCTCTCCCACTTTATTCTTCCTTCTCAGGATTGCTTTGGCTATTCGGAGTCTTTGGTGGTTCCATATGAATTTTTGAACTATTTTTTCCAGTTCAATGAAGAATGCTGTTGGTAATTTTTTCTTCTTTTTTTATTTTATTTTTTAAAATTCATTTTGTTATCCTTAATCTACAATTACATGAAGAATATTATGTTTACTAGACTTCCCCCTTCACCAAGTCTCCCCCACAAACCCCAGTACAGTCACTGTCCATCAGCATAGTAAGATGCTGTAGAATTACTACTTGTCTTCACTGTGTTGCACATTCCTCCCTATGCCTCTCCCACATTATACATGCTAATTGTAAGGCCCCTTTCTTTATCCTGCCCTTATCCCTCCCTTCGCACCCATCCTCCCCAGTCCCTTCTTCCCCTTTGGTAACTGTTAGTCCATTCTTGGGTTCTGTGATTCTGCTGCTGTTTTGTTCCTTCAGTTTTTCTTTGTTCTTATACTCTGCATATGAGTGAAATCATTTGGAACTTGTCTTTCTCCGCCTGGCTTATTTCACTGAGCATAATACCCTCTAGCTCTATCCAAGTTGTTGCAAATGGTAGGATTTGTTTTCTTCTTATGGCTGAATAATATTCCATTGTGTATACCACCTCTTCTTTATCCATTCATCTACTGATAGACATTAGGTTGCTTCCATTTCTTGGCTATTGTAAACAGTGCTGCCATAAACATAGGGGTGCATATGTCTTTTTTGAACTGGGCTGCTGCATTCTTAGGGTAAATTCCTAGAAGTGGAATTCCTGGGTCAAATGGTATTTCTATTTTGAGCTTTCTGAGAAACCTCTATACTGCTTTCCACAATGGCTGAACTAATTTACATTCCCACCAGCAGTGTAGGAGGGTTCCCCTTTTATCCACAACCTCACCAACATTTGTTGTTGCTTGTCTTTTGGATGGTGGCGATCCTTACTGGTGTGAGGTGATATCTCATTGTGGTTTAAATTTGCATTTCTCTGATCATTAGCGATGTGGAGCATCTTTTCATGTGTCTGTTGGCCATCTGAATTTCTTCTTTGGAGAACTTTCTGTTCAGCTCCTCTGCCCATTTTTTAATTGGCTTATTTGCTTTTTGTTTGTTGAGGTCCATGAGCTCTTTATATATTTTGGATGTCAACTCTTTATCAGATCTGTCATTTATGAATATATTCTCTCATACTGTAGGGTACCTTTTTGGTCTACTGATGGTGTCCTTTGCTGTACAGAAGTTTTTCAGCTTGATATAGTCCCACTTGTTCATTTTTGCTTTTGTTTCCCTTGCCCGGGAAGATATATTCATGAAGAAGTTGTTCATGCTTGTGTGCAAGAGATTTTTGCCTATGTTTTTTCCTAAGAGTTTTATGGTTTCATGACTTCCATTCAGGTCTTTGATCCATTTCGAATTTACTTTTGTGTATGGAGTTAGACAGTGATCCAGTTTCATTCTCTTACATGTAGCTGTCCAGTTGCATGTTTATGATTTTTATTTTGAAATCTCTTTTAGGAAGATTGATAAGTTCAATTTCACTTCTCTGTTTTCTGGTGTTTGTGGGATTTTGGTTTGAACCAGGTTCCTTTTACATTTTATATTTTAATGTTGTGCCCTCTAGTGCCCAGAAGCTCTACTCTCTGTGGCTGCTCAGCCACCCTGGAGCAATGTCAGGGGTTGCAGCGGAGCAGTGCTGGCGCTTGGGGGGAGGTAAGAGGTGTTTCCTGCTTCCCAGCTGCTGTGTCTGTCTCCACTGCCAGAACAGGTGGGTGGAGTGCACAGGTGTAAGCCTCTGTGCTTTGTGTTTATAGCTGCCATAGGTGGGTCCACCCGCTGCCTGGCCTGATACCACGGCAGGGGTTGCTTGTCTGTGAGGTGGTGCTGGCAAGCTGGGAGGAATGTGCAGCAGGCTGTGTATCATGGTGGCGGGCCTCAGAGCTGCCTAGACAGCCAGGAGTATGGAGCACCTGAAGATCCCTAAAGTTTCCAACCTGCTGGGCAGAGTATGCCCGGACAATTTTACCCACCTCTTCTTTCTCCTGAGCAGCAAGCTCTGTGCAATCCTTGCCCCTTTAGCAGCCCTGTCACTGTTAGGAAGTCTCTCTGCCCTCCTTTCTTTTGTTCCAGAGCAGCTGGATGTGGGTCCGTTTTCCACAAGTGGCTGGATCTCAGTCTCTCAAAAATATTTCACCTGTCTTAGCTTTCCAACCCCACTATTCTCCAGAGCACCATGCAATGTAGGTTTGTGCTCCCAGAGTGTTCAGCAGTCCTAGGCTTCCACCCCCTCCCCACTCCATTTCTCTTTCTCCTGTTGGTGAGCTGGGGTGGGGGAACGGCTTGGGTTCCACTGGAATACCACTTTGATATGTTACCCTGTTTCGTGAGGTCTGCTCTTTTCTTCAGTTGTTTGCAGTCCAGTGCAGCCTTCTTTCCCATTGCTCTTTTAGGTTTAGTTTAACTATATTTTAATATTATATGTGGTTTTGGGAGGAGGCTTCTGCCTCAACTCTCCCGCCACCATCTTTAATCTCCCCCTCCTTAGGATTTTATCTGTATTAGATGTAAATACTGTGTTCTCTTCAATTTTTATATTTTTATATTTATAAGATATACAAGTGACAAGGGTAACTATAGTGCAACACCCAGCTGATGATAAAATATTATCATGCTAAGTTAAGTTCACTACATTAGCCTAATACCTAATACTCCACACAAGTAGTTGAGAAAGTATTTCATTATAAACAATTCCGCACTACTACATTAGTTCCTTTACAGAGAATTCTTAAATGCGTATTTATAACATCTACAGAAAGCTACAGAAGTTTCATGGGGAAAGATAACAATTCATACAGTTCCATTATTATTATTTTCCCGGAAACCTTCTCTGGGCAGAAATATACCTTTCCTGGTCCCAATCCTGATCCCTGCATGTGGAGTGGTGGAGGGAGAAAAGAATTCCATGGAGCAGCTTTTGAGCTGATGTTATTTGGTTTATTGCCAGGAGACCTGGAGGAGTTCTCACTTTCATCTGTTGAAATTTGACTTTCATTTTCATTCTTTAGAAAGAAAAAAATATTAATTTTTGTTATAAAGGTCTCATTAAGAAAAGTTTAATGCCTCAGTGGGTCAAACTGACTAGTCATACTGCTTAGTTTTCTCATCTGGTTTCTGTTTCCAAGAATTTTGTTACGATTGCCTTTTTGTATGCTTACCTCCTGAGCACTCTGTTCTACACTGTTAGTTGCTTCAGAGGATGGGGAAAGTAGATCAGACATGTTTTGCTCTTCTGTATTTCCATATCCAGTGTAAATCACAGTACAGGTTTCTCTCTTAAAATCAACTGAAGCAATTGTAGCTGGGTAAATGCAGCCATCTTCTGACCAAATGGCAGAACATCTGTCACCAACTTTCCACTATAAAAGAAACCAAAGCTACATACACATACATACTTCTTTTAAAGAGGTTAAATTATAATCTTGTTTAGGTGAGGTGGGGTGGTGTGCGGAGGGTAGAGCTTCCAGTTAACTGATCTCGAAGGCAGAATGGTAAAATGAAAAAGCCTTGAGGTCAAAAACACATTGTCTGAACTCCAACATAAATATAATTTACCATTTATATAATCATGGACAAGCTTCTTATTTCTTTAAATCTTATTTTCCTCATTAGTTAAGTGAATATAATATAATCTACCTCACATATTTGTTGTGAATAATAGAAAGAAGGTAAGCATATAAAGTGACCAACACTCTGGCCTGGCACACAGAAAGTGTTTATCAAATGTTAGTTCTCTTACTCCTTGGTACTGATGAAACTAAAGTTACTGAGACACCAAAATATTTATCTTTCAGGTGTACTGTTTTAAATAACAAAAAATGACTCTACCCAGAATTTGTGGTTCCCGGCTATTAGTAATTTTAGGGTTTTTTAAGGAAAAAAAGAACACCATCTCTCACCTTAAGAAGTGGAACACTGCCAATTCAGTTTAAAGCCCTCAGGTATTCTTCCCAAATAGAACTGCCTTCTCTGCCCACCAACATAAAGTAAACACTGTCCTGAATTTAGTATTTATCAGTCCCACCTATGCTTTTATTCCTTATACTTTTATTGATATGCATGTTCCTGAACAAGCATAAATTTAATAGTTGTTTTAGAAATTTTACAGTTAAGTTACATGTCAATGAAGAACACTGTATCAGTAATTTGTTTTATACTATTTAATATGGACAGTAACAAGAAATTCTTTGAAGTTAAATCTAAATGTTTTAAAATAACCTGCTTCAAGGGAGTTGTGGTATTCTTTTTTTGGTTTTTATTCTTCTTAGCAGGCTTTCTTTTCGGCGTGCCTTTTGGTTTATCTGAAGTTTCAGAAATGTCACCATTCTTTAGAGCATGCTATGAAAATACGAATAGAAACATACATGTTACAGAGTGAAACAAAAAAAATCACAATATAACTCAGTCACTATAAGCTGGTCTCAAGGCCTCACCACCTCAGAGAGCCTCTACTTCCTCTTTTCACCATCCTAGACGCTATAGAAACTGCTCTTGAAGGCATCATATATCTGATTGTCAGCTCTAAAGACCCTTTGTAAGAAATCTCACTTTCAACCTTTCTGTAACATTAGACTCTATTGATTCTTCTTCCTAATATCTATGACATTGTAGGTGGTACAGCAATATAGGGCCCCAGTGCTTTTATTACTTCTCTGGTCAAGCCTTGGGCATTCACAACAAGAATTGGCCATCCTTTCTTACCTGCTTATGATTGATTAAAACCTCTCTGCAAAGATTTTCAAAGCTATTATTCATCTCTGAATTTTTTCCTTAGTTCAATCCAATTTCCAAATACCAATTTCATATCTTCACATTTACCTCAAACTCAACACAACTAAAAATAAATGATCTTTTCCTCTATTAAGACTACTTCCCCTGCTATCACCAACCCCATTGTACATCAAACCCCATTTTAATCTGCATTGTACAGAATTCTCTTGATAACACTGCACTACTGCACTTCTAAGTGTATATTGGAAAAGCATGTTACTGAAAAATTTAGAACCCAGCTTCAAAGATGACATACAGGTCTGATCTTTACCTCATGCTATAGGAGTGATCCCAGGAAGGAAGTGGACTCTGTGCTTGTTGGTCTGGATGAGGGTATGATCTATGCTGGGACTGACAGCCCACACATGGTACTCTGTAAGACTATACCTCAGCAAGTGGGGAGAGGGATGATGATGGGCAAATGTATAAATGTCTTGTTTGGGCCACAAACAGATATCCCCTAAAAGAACTGTATATTCCTACCATCAAGAACATGTGATTTGATACTCAACTGACAGGATTTGAGGAAGATTAAATTAACATATGTGGAACACTGAGAACAGTACCTAGAACACTGTAAAGACCACAGGTATTAATTACAGCACTATTGCTATTCAGCATCACTGTTTTCAATCATCATTTCAATAAAGACTTGTTGAATGTTTAAAAATTATAGTAATTCAATTGCTGGGGAGGTGGAGCCAAGATGGCAGCATGAGTAGGGCAGCAGAAATCTCCTCCCAAAACCATATATATTTTTAAAAATACAACAAATACAACTATGCCTAAAAGAGAGACCAGAGGATACAGTACAACAGCCAGGCTACATCTACATCTGCGAGAACTCAGCATCTTACGAAGGGGGTAAGATACAAGCCATGACCCAGCAGGACCCGAGCACTCCCCCAACCCCAGCTCACCAGCGGGAGGAAAGGAGTCGAAGCAGGGAGGGAGCGGAAGTGCAGGACTGCTAAATAACCAGCCCTAGTAATCCACACCGGGAGCGCAGACACACATTGCATGGTGTGCTGGATATTAGGGAAATGGAAAAGTAAAATCTGTGAGCAGGTACCCGCAGCCGACTCCCCTGGGACAAAAGAAAAGCAAGTGCTTTTTGAAAGCCTTAAAGGGACAGGGGCTTCACAGCTGGACAGAATCATCCCAGCACACTCAGCCCAGCAGGCTGGGAAATCTGAGGAGCTTCGGGCGCCCCAGCCCTCTGGGAGGCAGCACGGCTTTGAAGCCCCCCATGGTGATAAACAGCCTGACGTTCATTCCCCCTCTGGCGTGGCCTTGCCACAGCGGCAGAGCAGCCTGAGAGCAGCCATGCCCACAGCAGCCACCCAGAGTCTCCTCCCAGCGCGAAGCTGCCCGGGCCAGACCCAGGGGCCACTGCCAGTGCACGGCTGCCCTACACAGGAAGAGGAGGCTGGGGCAGGGTGCGAAAGGGGCACCGTTCTCGCAGAAGAGCACACCTGGCACTCCTGCCTCTCCCTGCAGGGCTCTGGGCTACCCCGATGGCTGCTCCCAGTGTGCGGATAACTGACACAGGCAGTGGAGATGGGCAGGACGACCAGCAAGCAGGAAGGGGCTTTGTTCTCCCAGCTGATGCATGCACCAACTGCCTATGACTACCTCTATTGCCATGAAAAGGCAGAAGAATTTGGTCCAGTCCAGAATTACCCAGACATCCCTCGAGAGAGTGCCTGGGGAAACAGATATAACCACTCTTCCTGAAAAAGAATTCAAAATAAAGGTCATAACCATGCTAATGGACCTGCAGAGAAATATGCAAGAGCTAAAGGATCAAGTTAGGAGGGAGAATACAGAAATAAAACAATCTCTGGAAGGACTTAAGAGCAGACTGGATGAGGTGCAAGAGACCATTAATGGAATACAAATCAGAGAACAGGAATACAGAGAAGCTGATGCAGGGAGAGATAAAAGGATCTCCAGGAATGAAAGAATATTAAGAGAACTGTGTGACCAATCCAAACGGAACAATATTTGTATTATAGGGGTACTAGAAGAAGAAGAGAGAGAAAAAGGGATAGAAAGTGTCTTTGAAGAAATAATTGCTGAAAACTTCCCTAAACTAGGGGAGGAAATAGCCTCTCAGACCATGGAAGCAAACAGAACTCCCAACACAAGGGACCCAAGTAGGACAACACCAAGGCACATACTAATTAAAATGGCAAAGATCAAGGACAGAGTATTAAAGGCAGCCAGAGAAAGAAAAAAGGTCACCTACAAAGGAAAACCCATCAGGCTATCATCAGACTTCTCAACAGAAAAATTACAGACCAGAAGAGAATGGCATGATATATTTAATGCAATGAAACAGAAGGGCCTTGAACCAAGAATACTGTTTCCAGCATGATTATCATTTAAATATGAAGGAGGGATTAAACAATTCCCAGACAAGCAAAAGTTGAGGGAATTTGCCTCCCACAAACCACCTCTACAGGGTATTTTAGAAGGACTGCTCTAGATGGGAGCACTCCTAAGGCTAATCAGATGCCACCAGAGAAAATAAAATCACACCAAAGAAAGTAGATCAACCAAATACTAACTAATGACAAAAAATAAAATCAACTATTCACAAAAGCAAAGGAAACACAAAAGAGTACAGAATAAAACACCTAACATATAAAGAATGGAGGAGGAGGAATAAGAAGGGAGAGAAATAAAGAATCATCAGACTGTGTTTATAATAGCTTAATAAACCAGTTAAGTTAGACGGTTAGATAGTAAAAGAAAAATTATAATAATTCAGACTGTCATTCCACTAATCTAAATTAGAGAACTTGTACAATTTGATACAATGTAAACATATTAAAAGTAATAAAGGTTTAAAATTCTACTTAAATTATTTCTGCTAAGGGGATTACATATAGACAGGCCACCAACTTCTAAATGAAGATATCATCTAACTCATTATATATTAACCTTCAAAATCAGAACTGCATAATATGTATTTCAACACTTTACTGTAAGTATACTTATCAATTATTTTTTCAAATGAGTAACATGAAGAAATAAGGAGTAAATATTCCATACCTTAAATGAAGCCACAGCTTTATCATAAGCTTTTATCAATGCTGTATCATCCCATATGTCAGAATCATCACTCTGGGAGGGGCAAAGAATAAAAACAGTTCATGTTTGGATGGGTTTCATCAAAAGTGTATGTTGGATAGTACCATGAACCATCCTACTCCATGATAAGACATAACCAAATTACACCAAAAATGGGTATTTTAAATCCTAAATAAACCACAGGAAACCTATCTGCTTATAGATTATGTGATATTACCCCCAAAGTTAGACATATGTAAATCTCACATGTCTATCCCATTTGCCTCATGGCAAGAGGTATGCCATGAAATGAATGCTCCACAATTTAATTCCCAACCACTGACCATAAGGGGTTCAAGGATAACCCATGTTTCAATCTTTCCTAAGAGCAGCTAAAGGGTTTAGTTTGGCAAAGTGGGAAAACTTCTCACCATTAACTTTACTTTACCCAGACTATGGTAATGCTATTCTGACCACACACTCTGAGGTCCAAAGAACAGTTTTTCCTCTTACAATGTGTCTAGATTTCAAAGAAGAACTTTCAAAATGTTTCAGGATACAAGTTGTTAATACTGACTAATCAATTTTCTTCTTTTTGGATAAATATTTTGGTTTTTATTTTAATGCATATGGTAATTAAAATTATAGGTTTTTTTTCTTATACATGGAAATTGTATACATTCTCCAGCTTGATGAAAAAAGAACTTTTTAAACATCCCATGCTCACTTACGAACCTTGGAATGATAGAAAAGGTAGTACCTATATAAAAAATTTTATATTAAAACTGTAACTATGCTTTTCAGAAGTTACAGTGATTTAAATTTTTTCAATATTCAAATACAAAATAGCATATTTTAATTTACTACAGCATAATTCAAGTATTCTCTTAAATTTTATATTCAGCCAACTAGTACATGATATTAAGTAACTTCATAGTAACTTTCCTTTTAAAGATGACTGTTACATAAAATAATGTGTCTATATTACTCTAAATTGCTTAGAATAATTTGAAAGAATGAATGACAGTAGACAGACCTTTATGATTAAATCATCAACACATAAAAGGTTGCTCACATCAGCAATAAGGCATTTGCAGATAACTCCCCACAAGTATTTGAATTCATGTAAACAAAGACCATGTATATTCCTTAAGGGAGAAAATAATTAACCATAAATAAAATATATTCATATGGTTGTGATTCTAAGTCATATACTATTTGAATACCATACAAAACCAAAAGAGGCATAGTCTATGATTTTAATAACTGAAAGATGTTACTTATTTGTGAAATACAAGGTTGATAACTTTTCTAAGCTAATAACAAAACAAATATTTTTCTAAGCTAGTAACAAAACAAATACACATCCACTCTTTTCTAGAAATATACATTCTTATAGTATTGCAGCATAGGAATTTTGTCCTAGCACTAACCATAACATTCAATCAGTAGGTTTAAAATATTTTTCCACATTGAGCCTTGAATCTTCTACCTTGTTATCTGCCCAACAACTTTCAAGAGTTTTATTCTCTTGCTTCAGTTGTTCATTTTCATCTTCTATGTCATCTAGGTCTCTATTTAACAAACCAATTTCTTGTTTGATTTTTCCAATCATTTCCTTTTTATCTTACATTAGTCTCACAAGTTGTAAATTTTCTTGCTTTTCTCTTACTAATTCTTTTTCAAGATCTTCAATTTTCTTTTCCAATGTGCTACTTGAGACCAAACTACCTGAAGCACTTACATCCCTGTTGAATCTTCTGAACTCACTTCTCCCTGTTCAGGGCTATCTACTTGAGATATCTTCTTCAGAGGTAGTGGTTGTGCTGTGCTGATAAAAGACTATTATCCAAAATATACAAAGAATTCTTAACAGTAAGAAGGATCACAAACAATACCTAGATTTCTGACTTGAGCAAGAGTGGATTTTGATGCCAACTACTGAAAGTCACCAGGTTTCACACATTTTCTTTTGAACACACTGACTTTTAGATGCTTCAGAGAAATCTTTCTCTATCTGCCTGAATCTGTTCTAGATGGCTCTTATAATGAGGAACTGCCTGAATATAATAAGCTTATGGCTTCATTCCGCATCGTGTTCTGTTGTGTAATTGCATCTTCTCGTTTCTGTTCTTTCTGCCCTGCTTCATCATCTTCATACTCATCTAAGCACTTAGCCGCAGGGATGTTGAGCACACCAGTGGAACACCACTTCTCCTGCAGCTTCCACTCCTCGGTCTGCCCCTTGCCTTTCCTGGTGCTGGACCCTGTGCTCTTACCCTTCTCCGCCATGCTGACCCGCTCCTCCTCGTTGCCCGTGGCCAGCTGCAGCCCAGAGGCAGGGGCGGGGGCGGCTCAGCACTGTGGGGCCCATTGAGCAGTTCATGCCCCCCGAGCCGGGAGGTTGTTGAGTTTGCTGGCTGCAGTAGCAGCAGTGCCCACGGTCCCTGAAGGGGGCTTCCCACGGTGTCCCTAGGTGGGGCAGGCCCGGTGGGCTCTGCTTAACACACATCTTCTTGCTCTTCACCTTCCACTCCTCCAGGAAGTCTGTGGTGCTGCCGGCTCGGTAGCTGCCAGTCACCATATTACCCAGGGGCCAGCTGCGCTCTCAACTCAGGCCGCCTATATGACTCTGGCTTCCGCTGCCGCCTCCCCGCACAGCCTGAAGGATGTGAGGGTGCAACCCCTGGGTGCTGGGCAGCTGTGGTGTCATGCTGCTGGCGGGTCTCTGCCCCTCTCCAGGGACACAGCGCCTAATTTTCATTTCAAATAGGAATGATATTAAGTAATCTGGAAAAGGCCTAAAATCATTGTCATTTAATTTTGATTAAATAAAAAATAACTTCTTTGTGCACCCACTCTATACTAAGCACTCTTCAATGAGAGGTATAAGAAATCACGTTACCTGGTCTGGAGAGATGATTGAATCAGATATTTAAGACATATAGTCACACCAAAGAATATAAAACAAATATGATCAACATTAAAATGTGAAGTATGAGCAATAAAAAGAAAGAGATGGATTTCTGTAGCTCAAGATGGCAAAGTAGCAAGATCCTTCATTCACCTTCCCCCACTGATACACCAAATCTATAGCTACCTATGGAACATTTTCCTCTGGGGAAAAACCTAAAACCTAGTTGAGCAACTTCTACACATGAGGCAAAAGAAGTAGGTATAAGACAACTGCACCATACATGCCACCATGGCATGTCAGAAGGGTCAAAGAAGAAATAAAAAAAAGAAATTAAATATCTTGAGACAAATGCAAATGGAAATACAACATAACAAAACAGGACACAGCAAAAGCAGTTCTAAGCAGAAAGTTCACAGGAAAAAATGCCCACATCACTACACAAGTAAAATCTCAATTAAACAACCTAAAGTTATACACCTCAAGGAACTAGAAAATGAAGAACAAATGAAACCCAAAGTTAGCAGAAAGAAGGAAATAACAAAGATCAAAGCAGGAATAAATGCAATTAAAACTAAAAAGACAATAAAAAAGATGAATGAAACCAAGAACTAGTTCTTTAAAATGATAAAACTGAAAAACCTTTAGATACACTCACCAAGAAAAGTCAATAAATATAATCAGAAATGAAAGCAGAGACAGTATAACCAATACCAGAAATACAAAGAATCAGATTATGAATGATATGCCAGTGAATTTGACAACCCAGAAGAAATGGATACATTCCTATAAACACACAACCTACCAAGACTGAATCACACACAAAAAATATGAACAGACCAATTACTAATAATGAGATTGAATTAATAATAAAAAACCTCCCAACAAAAATCCAGGATCAGATGACTTCACGGGTGAGTTCTGCTAAACATTCAGAGAGTTAGTACCAGTCTTTCTCTAACTCTTCCAACAAATGGAAGAGGAGGGGACATTTCAAAATTCATTTCATGAGGCTAGTATTACCCTGATACCAAAACCAAACAAGGATACCACAAGAGAAGAAAATTATAGGCCAATATCCCGTAAGAACATAGATGCAAAAAACTTCAACAAAATATTGGCAAACCAAATTCCACAATATATTAAAAGGATCACACATCATGATCAAGTGAGGTTTATACCAGGAATGCAAGAATGGTTCAACATCTGCAATTCAATGTAATACACCACATAAATAAAATTGATGAAAACCAGATGATCATCTCAACAGATGCAGAAAAGGCATTTGACAAAATTCAACATCAACTTATAACTAAAAACTCTCAAGAAAGTAGGTATACAAGGAACATACATCAATGTAATAAAGGTCATATATGAGAAACTCACAGCTAACAACATAGTCAATGGTGAAAAGCTAGAAGCTTTTCATCTAAGATCAGGAACAAGGATGCCCACTCTTGTCACTTTTATTCAGTATTGGAAATCCTAGCCAGGAGCAAGTAGGAAAAAGAAATAAAAGGCACTGAATTTGGAAAGGAAGAGATAAAACTGACGTGCAGATAATATGATATTATACATAGAAAAACCTAAAGATTCTACCAAAAAACTGTTAGAGAATAAAGTAAGTAAAGTTGCAGGACAGAAATCAATATACAAAAATCTATTGCATTTGTATACACTATAAGCTATCAGAAAGAGAAATTAAGAAAATAATCTCATTTACAACTGCATCAAAAAGAATGAAATACCTAGGAATAAATTTAACCAAGGAGGTGAAAAGTCTGTATACTGGAAACTGTAAGACATTAACAAAAGTAATTGAAGAAAACACAAATAAAAGATATTCTGTGCTAATAGATTGGAAGAATCAATACTGTTAAAAAGGCCATACTACCCAAAACGATCTTCAGATTCAATGTAATCTTTATCAAAATCCCCAAATTTACATGTAAACAACCATACTCTCTGATTTCAAACTGTATTAGAAAGCTATAGTAATCAAAATGGTATGGTATTAGCATAAAAACAGACACAGATCAATGGAATAGAATAATGAGCCCAGAAATAACCCCACTCTTCTATGGTCAATTAATTTATGACAAGGTAGCCAAACATATACAATGGGTAAAGGATAGTCTCTTCAATAAATGGTACTGGGAAAACTGAATAGCAGCATACAAAAGAATGAAACTAGACCACTATCTTATATCATACACAAAAATTAACTCAAGATGGATTAGAGAATTGAATCTAAGGCCTGAAATCATAAAACTCTCAGAAGAAAACAGGTGGTAAGCTCTTCTTGACATCTGTCTTGATGATAAATTTTTAGGATTTGAGATCAAGAGAAAAAGCAACACAAGCAAAAGTAAATAAACAGAACTACATAATACTAAAAATGCCTCTGCATAGTAAAAGAAACCATTAACAAAATGAAAAGGCAACCTACTGAATTAGAAAAAAATTTTGCAACTAATTTATCTGATAAGAAGCTAATATTAGAAATGCATAAAGAACTCATACAACTCACTAGCAAAAAAACCAAAAATTCAAAATGGGCAGAAGATCTGAACAGGTATTTTTCTCAAGACATACAAATGGCCAACAGCTACATGAAAAGGTGCTCAACATCACTAAACACCAGGGAAATGCCAATCAAAACAACGATAACAACGATATCACCTCACACCTGTTTGAATGGCTATTATCTAAAAGACAAGAAACAATGAGTGTTGGCAAGGATGTAGAGAAAGGGGGCCCCTTGTGCAGCACTGATGGTGGGAATGTAAACAGGCACAGCCACTATGTGAAACAGTATTAAGATTCCTGAAAATTTAGAAACTACCAATTTTACTTCTGGGTATTTACCCAAAGAATTGGAAAACATTAACTTGAAAGGATATATGCACCCCCATGTTCTCTGAAGTACTATTTACAATAGCCAAGATATGGAAGGAATCTAAGTATCCATCCACGGATGAATGCATAAAGAAAATGTGGTACATATAATGGAATGTTACTCAGCCATAAAAAAGAAAGTAATATTGTCACCTGCAGCCTGTACTGACCTTGAAGGCATTATGCTGAATGAAGTATTGAGACAAGAAGGCAAACACCACACGCTTGTACTTACATGTGGAACTACAGCCGCAAAAAACACAGCTAAAACCCACTGAGCTCACAGGGAACAGGCCATGGCTGCCAGAGGTGAGGGGGTAAAGGCACCAATTTCCAGTTATAAAAATAAACAGCTCATGGGAATCAACACGCAACATGGTGGCTATAGTTAATAATAATAAACTGCATATTTGAAAGTTACAGATAGAGTAAATCTTAAAAGTTCTCATCACAAGAAAAAAATTTTATAATTATACATGACAATATTTTAACTAGATTTATTGTGATCATTTTGTAAAATGTACAAATATTGAATCTTTATGTTGTACACTGGGAATTAATGTTATATGTCAATTATAACTCAAAGAAAAAAGAAATAAATGCATGCTCGATGATCATGGAGGAAGCAGGCCTGTGAAATAAAAACCAGGAATATGTGGACAGGTAAAGAAGAAAACAGCATTCCAGGGAAGACCATGGACTAAAAAAAGCATGAAAATAAAACCAAACACACTAAGTGTATGGTTTCACTTGTCTGAAGTATCTAAAATAGTCACATTCCCAGAAACAGAAAGTCCCTGGTGGTTGCCCAGGGACTGGGGAGAGGGAGCAATGAGGGGTTGTTTAATGGGCAGAGCTTCAGTTTTGCAACATGAAAATGATATTTGCTATTAAACTCATTTAGTCATACAACTAATTTTGGTCATTTTCCTGTTAATCTCCATTTTATATATAGAGAAATAGGTTCCAATGTAAAACTTTTAATCTCACAATATGACAAGAAGTACTTAAAATAATTAAGTCATTTTACAGATTGATAATTTATTTGTTCAAGATGTGAAATAAAATGAAATCTTATCTCCCATAGTGGTCCCACAGGCAAGGTGAACTATACAAGCTGTAGAGGCTCTATGTCAGCCAGGATAACTCGTATGTCATCCTGTAAAGAGGCCAGGCAGCCATTCTCACCTGTGTCAGCAAGAGTGCCAAAGTTCCTTGTCCATGACCAGGAAGTGAAACAGCCTGGAATCCTCATAAAAGATAAAACTGGATGTGGGTCTGGTTCTCACATTCTTTGTGGAATTCTTTAGGAGAATGGTTAACCATCTTAATTCTTGCCTCCTCACACACTGATAGCATTGGAATGTCCAGAGTATGTTCTTTAAGACACTAACCAGGTATATCCTTGACACATTGCTTGATATACTGATTAATATAACCTCTTTCTTACACCTATCCTCTGTTGTAAAAAGCTATTTTCAGGGCTTTTTAGGCTCTAACTAGAGCTTCCGAGCTCTAATTATAACTTTCTGACTGTACTCCTAGGTCATTCATGGTCTCAGTTAGACTCCGGATAACTCTTTCTTAAGCCAATAGCTCTGTTGATTTCAGTCAACAAAGGTGACACAGCTACCTGGAAAGGGAGAAGTTCCTTAGAGATCTGGTGAAAGGTAAGAAAACAAACAGTAGAAATTAAAGAGTCCTGAAAAAAAAAAATCACAGAATCAGAAGACCCCTCAATTCTCCTGCAACTGCAAAACATAGTACTGGTAAAGAAAAGAGCACTCTATGTATCAGTAAAAGAGGGCACTCTTCTAAGTAAGATACACAGGAACCCAAACTCCTCACATCTCAATTGTTATTGTCAGACTAGGAAAACAGACATTTCAAAATGAACAGAAAAGGACATCTATACAAAGCTATTATAAGCAGCAGCATTTTAGCTTAAAAACTTCTCAAATGACAATTGCAACAGATGAAAACACAACACCCAATTTAAATTAAATATTCCTAAACTAGCATTCACAATATGGAAAAAAAAACCTTGAATCAATAAATTTTAAAATCCAGATGAGAAACCAGGGCAAAGGGAGAAGACTGGAATCAAGAGTTAAACAAAATCAAGAAAGAAATGGAAGAAAAAGTACTGACTATAACATACCCAAGGAAGAATATATTTAACTGAAAATCTAAGGGGTACCAAGGAAAAGACATGAAAAAAACAAAGGTAATTACAGGAAAAAGTATGAACCAATGATTTTTATATACACCTCATCTGTCCTTCAAGTAGCAAGACTGAGTTTAAAATGTGGAAGAATTTTTTACTCACTAGCCTTTCCAGTGGAATCTACTGAAGAAAAGCTTAGTACAACCAAGATATGACCAGGGAAAACTTGGGTTAAAAAAAACGAAATCAAATATATTTATATTGATTTATATTTATATTTTACATCAAATATATTTAATTGCATATCTAATATAAAGTATTTAATTAACAAGCTCATTCTAAACTCCTATGGAAATATAAAGGACCTAGAATAGCCACAACGATTTTTGAAAAAGCAAAGCAGAGCTGGAAGATTTATATTATCTGACTTAAAGATGTACTCTAAAGCTACAGAAATCAAGAAAGTGTGGTATTAGCATCAAGGTAGAGAAACAGATCAATGCAATAGGATCAATACTCGAAAGCCATCCTATACACGTATGACTTATTTCAAACAAAAGTACATAAAATTTAGTAGAGAAAGCGTAGTACAGAATATTCTTTAAAACTCATGACCACAAATCTCAAGCAGGCCTTTAATGTTGCGTAGCAACACTTCCACTACATTTCCCTAGTCCAACACTCAATCACTCCCACAGAAGCCTACTTCTACGTTTTTTCTCCTCAAACCTCCACCACCTGCCTCCTCTTCACTCCTAGCTGATGACCTTCTTTTACCGAGAGAATAGCAACGTGATCAAGAGAATTTCACAATCTCCCACCAAATCTGCCCATCCACACAGATCTGTACCCATATAATTGTCACTACCGTGAACTATCAATGTTTCTGACAAAGACTAAATCCATCCCTTTTACCTACTCTAGAACATTGCTTCAGCAAAAAAACACAAAAACAAAAAACAAAAGTCCTCTTTATTTCACTTCCCCATCCGTTGGCCAATTTCTTTACCTTCTGTTTACGGTAAAACTTCTTGAAATACCTGTTTACAACTGCTGCCTTGAATTTCTCCTCTCCCACTCTCGAACACCCTCCACATTTCACCCCCACCCAAGATTAAGCTTCTGATCTGCTCCTTCATAAACCTGCTCTAGTGGCAGTGTTCCCCATCCTCAGTACGTCTCAGTTAAGGGCCAACTTCATCTTTCCAACTCTTAAGGACAATCTTGGAGTTACAGACTTTCCTCTCTCAAACCTCCATTATCGAATCCATATGCAAAGCCTGTTTCCTCTGATTTCAAAACATACCTAGAATCCAAGGATTTTGCTCTCCATTGCTAACACCTCCATCTAAGTCTGAATCATTTTCAAGAGACTCCTAACCTTAACCTTGTCTCCCTGCTTCACCCAAGCCCCGCACATCCCCCGAGTCAGTGTGGACACACCAAGGTACGATCAAGTCGATGCAGGACCTCGGCTCAAAGCCATCAGGGCGCCCAAACTCCGAGAGGAAGTAGCTTGAGGCGGAGACTACCAAATGGGTAAAGATGTAGAAACACGAGGACCATGGCCTGGCAGAGAGCGTACTGCCGAGATCCCCCTCGGAGGCCGGGGAGTTGTGGGGGAGTGCGTCGCGTCCTGGGCTCGGGAAGCAGCTCCCGCCACACCTCACCTGGCCTGTGCCGCGCCGGAACAGCACCGAGTCCTCCTGCTCCGGGACGCCACTGCCTCGGTCCATTGCCATAGCGAGGCCGCTGTGGGGTGCCGGCGTGGGCTGCGTCCCTCTGAGGATGACGACTTCCGCTGCCGGGGCCCCTGGGAGCGGAAGACCACGGTGGCCTGGAGGGCTCCGCGCGCTCTTCCTCCACAGTCGGCCTTCCTTGAGCCGTCGCGTTGGTTTTTATTTTGGGTATTTTCTCAGTTCTCTGATTTTCCTTTTTCATATAGGCTGAAGAGTGATTCGACCAGGGTGTTTTTGTTTTAAATAGTAACTTTTCTTAGAAAATACTGTTCATTGCAGATAATTTAGAAAACATGGGTAAGCAATATAAGAATAAGTCCCGAGTTAACCGATAATGATATATAGCTACCATTTGAAAAAGTTCTTTTCAGAGTTTTATGTATTTCAGGACACCCAGTTAAGTTTGAATTTCGAATGAACAACGAATACTTTTTTAGTGTAAGTTTGGAGCATGCAGTATTTAAGAGAAACTAGAAAAAGTTTTTGTTTATCTGAAATTCAACTTTAACTGGGTGCCCTATGTGTGTATTTTCTAAGTAGGGCAACCCTGCCCCATTGGGACTGGGGACAAGAGGAAATAGTGCAAATATGCTGACATAGTGCTGTGGCCAGGCTGTGAGTAAAAAAAAAAAAAAAAAGCTTTATGTATTTAATTTTCACGACCCTGTGAATGAGGGACTATTATTCCCTAATTATGCTAAAGATACTATTTTTTAAAGATTTTGTTGTTCTAAAGATAAGGAAATGGAGGCACAGAACATTTACATAGCTGCCTGGAAGTTCATGCCTTTTAGACACTTCCCAACTTTAACATTTAGGTTAATATCCATTCTCCCAAATCTGTTCTAGTGAAAATTTGAACTTAAAAAAGTGGGATCAAAATAAGTGAATGGGACTACATCAGACTTTCATCCTTTGCACAGAAGAGGAAACCAGCAACAAAATGAAAAGGCAATGCACTGAATGGAAGAGGATATTCACAAATGATACAGGTGATAAAAAGCTACGTTCCAAAACATATAAAGAACTCATAGGAGTCAATAGAAAAAAATCATCTGATTAAAAAATGTGTACAGGTCCTGAATAGAAATTTTTTCAAAGAACTCATACAGATGGCTAACAACCACATGAAAAGATTCTCAACATCACTAATCATCAGGGAAATGCACATCAAAACTGAAATGAGATTATTAACACACACCTGTCTGCATGGCTATTATCAAAAAGACAAGAAGTAACAAGTGTTGGTGAAGTAGAGAAAAGGGAACATCATGCACTGTTGGTAGGAAAGTAAATTGGTGCAACTACAGTAGAAAACAATGTGTAAGTGCCCCCCAAAATTAAAAATAGAACTACTGTATGACACATCAATTCCACTTCTAGGTATTTATCCAAAGAAAATGAAAACACGAATTTGAAAAAAAATAGGCATTCCTATGTTCATTGCAGGGTTATTTAAAATAGCCAAGACATAGTTGCAACCTAAGTGTCCACTGATAGATGAATGGGTAAAGAAGATGTGATACGTATATATGTATGCATATGTGTGTGTGTATATATGTATGCATACCTGTATGTAGGCACATATGTACATACAATGAAATATCACTCTGCCATAAAAAAGTGAAATCTTGCAATTTACAACATGGATGGACATAGAGGGTATTATGCTAAGTGAAATAAGACAGAGAAATAGAAATACCACATGACTTCACTTTAATGTGGAATCTAAAAACAAAATAATAAGCAAAACAAAGACTCATAGAGAAAACAAACTGATGGTTGCCATGGGGGAGATAGGGAGATTGTGAAAATAGGTGAAGGGGAAAAAGGAAAAAAAAAGGCAATCAAATCTTGTATATGGTCCAAGGATGTACATTTTCCCCCATGTTTATCTTTATGTGTTTGTCTTTACATGGATCAAACAGGTTTATTAGTCAGTAGGAGCTTACCATTTACTTTTCTAGTATTATTCTTTATTAAGAATTTAGGATAGCCACATGGCTTCTAGGTGCATACTATAATTTTACTAAAAAAAAAAGTTTCCACAAGGAAGTTTGAGGGTTCCCCTTTGGCTTCAATAGATAGCAGAAATAGATGTGTGTTTTTCAATGTCACTTAGATTTTTCTGTCACAAAAAGTCTTGAAATGGCATTTGATGCAGAAATTTAAACAATTTAGAACTAGATTTCTTTAAAATATTCTTAATTTACATAAAGCATATAATTCAGTGGTTTTTAATATATTCACAAGGTTGTACAGCCACCACTGTCTAATTCCAGAATATTTTCATTACCCCAAAAAGAAACCTTGTATCCATTAGTGGTTACTCCCCATTCTTTCCTCCCTTTAGCCCCTCACAACTAGTAATCTATCTGTCTCTATGGATTTACTTATTCTGGATATTTCATATAAATGGAATCATATAATATGTGGCTTTTTGTATCTGTTTTTTCACAATGTAATGTTTTCAAGGAGGAATCAGTATTTAATGTTTCAAATGGCAGGTTCTTTGTTGAGAAGGTCTTTTTCAACTCACTAGGACCTGGTTCCTCAACAAAAATGAACCTGTAGAATTTTTGTCCTCAAAAAGTTCTTTTTTTCCTGGTGGTGACACCCAGATTTGAATTAGTGTGTTTTACAAAGCTATTTCATATGATAGACAAGGCACTCAAAGCACAATATAGTGAATTTCCAAAGAAAATCATCATACTTGAAGGGACTTACATAATATTACATTTAACCTCACGAAATGAAACCAATCTTTGTACATGTAGAATTTTCATACCAAAACCCTACCTTCAGTGACTCTTGGAACTTGCCCATGATCAAATAAGGGAATCAAATGATTAGTGATCAGGTTTCTAGCTTGAATAACATATGTTGGAATTGTCACATAGAATAGTGAATAAAAGATAAACCAAACCAATTAGTTCCTTACCTTTATCTTACTTAAGGACCTAGGGTCTGGGTTTCAGGGATGTGTTCATGATTTGAATATAAGAATGCTCACGAGGGGAAAGTGGATGGGGAGGGAAGGAGAAGGGGATTAAGGAGCATTATAATTAGCACACATAATACAGGTAGGTCATGGGGAAGGCAGTATAGCACAGAGAAGACAAGTAATGACTCTAGCATCTTACGCCAATAGACAGTGACTGCAATGGGGTGTGTGGGGGGCACTTGATGATATGGATGAATGCTGAAACCACAATATTGCTCATGTGAAACCTTCATAAGATTGTATATCAATGATACCTTAATAGAAAAAAGAATGCTCACAGAACTGCAGCAGAAAGTTTAAAACTCTAAATGATGTTTTGAAAGAATATTTGAACGATGTAGTATAATTTATAAATGATATATATATATATAATTAGCTATCCAGTATGTGAGGTTGACTCTCTACACTCACATTATATATCAAAATACATGCTAGGTTATCTTCACAAACTGAAGACGTGGGAGATCTTAAAACAGAAACAAGAAACCATGCAAGGATTGAAAACTCAAATACCTTTTGGGAGTCAGACAGGTAAATAATGTAAATTAGTTAAGGAGGAGTAAGCAATAAGGGGTACCAGGTACTGCAATCAGTTGAGACTATCCCTCCATACCCACTTACTCATTCCACCCATTCCCCCACCCATTGGCATTCAAGTTCATATTAAAAAAATTTCAACGTCAGACAAGTCTGCCGGCTGTCAGTCTGCATAATCATTTGTAAAGAAACTAAATATTTGATTATGTTATTTAAAAGTTTAACAAAAGCAACAAAAATAAAAAGAAAGGACAAACAATAGTTTGGAAAACATTTGTAACATGCAAGACAAGTATTCTCTCCTTCTGCCATGGCAGCCATTGAAGAAAGACAGCCGTGGCTCTCGCTGTCCTGCGGCTGTGGGCCTCAACAAGGGCCACAAGATCACCAAGAACATGAGCAGGCAGAGGCACAGCTGATGCAGTACATGCATCGCCAAGCACCACAAGTCCATCGGGACATGATCTGAGAGGTGGGAAGCTTTGTCCCATACGAGCAGCATGCCATGTCGCTGCTCAAGGTCTCCAAGGACAAGCGGGCTCTCAAGTTCATCAAAAATCATCATACCTTTTAGGAGTCAGGCAGGTATTGGCATTATACATTGGTGCCAAGAGTAAAAGAGGAGTGAAGCAACATCCTGATTGCCAAGGACTGAACTTCCACCCCTCTGTGCATAATAAAACCTTTTCAGAAAAAACACACACTAATATTCTTTATATATTAACAAAAAGCTTGTCAAAAGTAAAAGTAAAAACCACAAAACAAAAAGGTAAGAACAAGCTATTCAAAGAAGAAAAAAAATAGCTGCCAATAAATATGAATATATGTCTAAACTCTGGAAGCTCTGCTCTCAGTCTGCCTGGTTTCATATCCTTAACCTGGCATTTACTAGCTGGATGACCTTGGGGAAATCCCTTAATTAGAATCTCAATTTCTTTATATATAAAAAGGGACATAATCCAAATATCCAATAAACATATGAAAAGATACCCAACCTCTGCAGTCAAGGAATTGTGAATTAGAAACTAAAATACGATTTTTCACTCAGGTTGGTTAAATTATTAGAGATTAATAATATGCTGTCAAGGGCATGGGAATAGGAAGTACTACCCTGTTGTTAGAAAATATCAGTTTAAAATTACAAACATGTATACCTTTACCCTAGGGATCCTACCTTTAAGAATCTATTCTTACAGAAACAAAAAAATCAATTCATGGGGATAAGTATGATGATATATATCACAGAATTGCTTGTAGTGTGGCAAAAGCTTTAAAATATCCTGATTATCCATGACGAAGGAAATGACTGGATAAACTACTGCACATCCACACTATGGTTAAATCTATTTGTACTGGCTTGCAGGCATGGCTATTAAAAAAAAAAAGTATCCAGTCACAGCTAAATTTCACATTTTTGTTTAAAAAACTCCTTGTAGTGGGTTTAATGGTGGCCCCCAGAATGGTATGTTCACCAAATACCTGGGAAAAGGGTTTTGCTGGTGCAATTAAAGATTGCAAAATGAGATCATTCTGGACTACAGTGGGCTCTAAATCTAGTGACAAATGTCCTTGTAAGAGATGGGAAGACAGCAAAGAAGGACTATGTGAAGACAGAGATAGCAATTATGCTACCCAAGCCAAGTAATGCCTGGAGACACTAGAAACTGGGAATGGCAAGGACGGATTTTTCCCTCTAGAATCTTCAGAGGGCCTAAGGTCCTGCTGACACCATTCTTTGTACTTGTGGCTTATCACTCTGTGTAGAATTTCTGAATAGAATTACAGGAAGCAGACCCATAAAGAATCTTTGTGGTACAATTGGACTTCATTATCCCTTTTATTAGAACATAATTTAAGCTGTTGTAATATTTTTGCCCTTATGACTACCATCATAAAATGTTTTTAAAGACTGAAGTTAACTAAAGAAATGGAACAAAGCTTTAGACTTGCTCTATTTGGACTTCTTGTCCAAAACTAAGGGAATAAATTTCTGTTGTTGAAAGCCATCAGGTTTGTGGTAGTTTGGTACAGCAGCCCTAGGAATCTCCCCACACACCTTAGTTTCATGTTTATGCACGCTTGCATGAGCACTGAGAGAAATACGCAACTATTTTACATACCCAATGACTCAGTAATTCCACTCCTAGATATGTACTCAATAGGAATAAGTGCTATGACCACCCAAAATGTTTATGGCAGAATTATTCATAATAGTCTCAAACTAAGAACAATCTGAATGTCCATGAAAAATAGAGTGGAAAACTAAATTATGGTATAGTTATTTAACAGAATGCTACAGAGCAATGAAAAAGCCTGAACTCTTGCTACATGGAAGACAAAGAATTCTCACAGACATAAGGTTAAGCAAATGAAGTCAGACTCACAAGAGTGCATCCTGGATGATTCCACTTACATGAAATTCAGAAACAGGCAGAATTAATCTATGATGATAGATAGGGGGCATTACCTCAAAGTGGTCACAAGGGAACCTGCCAGAGTGCTGGAAATGTCTATATATATCTTGATCTGGTGAAATGTTTATATGTAAAAGTCAATTGAAGTGTACAGTTAAGATGTATGCTTTTTACTGTCATTTCACTGGGATAAATGCCCAGGAGTACAATTACTAGGTCATATAGTAAGGGTATGTTTAGTTTTTTTTAAGTACCTAATTTACAGCGAAATTTTTTTACCCCTTTCGTTGCATTTTCTATAATAAGCAGGCAGTGCATTCTCGGGGTTTGAAAGCTGTTGGAGATAAGAATGGTATTAGGTTTCATAATTTTCTCACACTTCATTTGCTTACCAACTTCATGATTTGCCAAATATCACGTATCATTTTTAAGATTTAGTGTTAGACATGCAATACAAGTACTGGACTCATAGTTTTAGTCTGCCCAGACTTCCTTCTCTCAATAGACCAGATTTGTTGGGGGAACCACCTATTCCTCACTGGCTATAGTCTTGGTTATAACATTAACTTAGGTGATCTGCTCTCTTGCTGAGAAGCGGGCACATAACCCAAACAAGTTCATTTGGAGGCACTCTGAGAAAGACTGAAAATGGTTGTCAGAATTTCAACCTGAAAGCAGCACTGTGTAAAAAAACTGCCTCATAGTACTGGAGCTGTTCCAAATTTTGACCTTTCTAAAGCCTCAGGTGTCTCACATCCTTTCAAATAACTGTTATGGTTATAAATAAGCCAATTAATGGTTCTGTTTGTAACCAAAAGTTCTAATACACCATGAAATCACAGGTTGGATGTGGTTATATTTCTTCAAGCATATATTAAAATATATTAGTTCTATATTAAATGTCTCATCATCAGCCACTTTAAGTGCTACGAGGCCCCAAAAGTCTGACAAAGCCTTTGTCATGCCATATGTTTATAAAAGGAAAGTATTCAATAGGATTGTGTCTTGCCTACCAACAGCCAGGTTGGTAGGCAATTTCTTGTAAACTCACAAATATGGAGAAAGCTCCATCAAACTTTACTGCAAAGAAATGTTCCTGCACTGATATGCCAGTAAGCAAAGTCACATCCAACTGATAAAGTAGCAAGAGTAGCATGTGGCATAGAAAATATTTCTATAAAGGTTATGTCATACTCAAATTTTAAAATATCAACTTTTCCAGGGAAATGGCCCAATAGCAGGCTACCTGTGAACTGTTAAGGCACATTACTTGATCAGTGCTATGTAAAAGGTTTTGCCTTTAAAAAAAAAATGTTATCATTAATCTACAATTACATGGAGAACATTGTTTACTAGGGTCCTCCCTTCACCAAGTTACCCCCCAAAACCCCATTACAGTCACTGTCCATCAGCGTAGTAAGATGTTGTAGAATCACTACGTCTCCTCTGTGTGGCACAGCCCTCCCCATCCCCCCCCACATTATACATGCTAATCGTAAGACCCCCTTTCTTCTTGCCTGCCCTTATCCCTCCCTCCCTTCCCACCCATCCTCCCGAGTCACTTTCCCTTTGGTAACTGTTAGTCCATTCTTGGGTTCTCTGAGTCTGCTGCTGTTTTCCTCCTTCAGTTTTTTTTTTTGTTTATACTCCACAGATGAGTGAAATCATTTGATACTTGTCTTTCTCCGCCTGGCTTATTTCACTGAGCATAATACCCTCTAGCTCCATCCATGTTGTTGCAAATGGTAGGATTTGTTTTCTTATGGTTGAATAATATTCCATTGTGTGTATATACTACATCTTCTTTATCCATTCATCTACTGATGGACACTTAGGTTGCTTCCATTTCTTGGCTATTGTAAATAGTGCTGCGATAAACATAGGGGGGTTTTGCTTTGTTTTTAAGAAGCAAAGTTCTAAGGAAAAGCCTGTAGTAAGTTTTAAATAATTCTGGAATTTATAGTAAGTGCACTTGACCAGTTTAGTTAGAATCATTGTTTACTCAGTGACATTTTTATGACTTGGCTATCTGCAAAGACAATACATTTCAATATGTAATTATTATATAGCAAGTGCTTTAGCAGATAAAGTTGTAGGCAGCAGTTTATTAAAAGTTCTTAGTTTGATGTAATGGAAAACTTATGATTGACAATTTCATGAAAATATTTCAGTTTTTCAATTGAATTTTCATGTTTTTTTTTTAAAGAGCCTCATTACCAAAGGCAATTAGGAATTTACCTAAAGAAGTTGGCATACTCCCTGCTTAGTTTATATCATTACTAAACCCATGACAGACAAAACTGACCCCAGTTTACCTCCCTGGGCAGTAGCAGCTACTCTTATTTTCAGCAGGATTTAGATTGCTAATGATAATGTACTACCTCCTGTTCAAGATGATGCAAGATAGTATTTTTAATGTCTACAAAGGTGTTCCATGGAGTTTGATATTTTCCAAATTACACTGTAAAGTCAGTACTTCATCTAAATAATTTTGTCTTGCTTTGGCAATGAGCCAAAAGAAATAAAGTTAGTGCATGAGTCAACTTTACTGATTACAATTATTCACCTATATTTTTCCTTAGTATCTTGTAACTAACCAGTTTCCCTCTTCAGAAGTTTACCTATTTTTGTTACCTTTCTTAAATACACCAGGTGAAAAGAAATTAAAGTGTTGATACATTACAACAATTACATTTCATTTTCTCCTCTCTAACTTTTCCATCTACTTTGAGGAAATGTCTGGTTATAATGAAGTTAAAAATCAAACACTCTTAACAATGAATCATTCAAATAAGTGTCACAAAAATTAATCAAGAACTTTGTTTTTAAGTCTAGAGATCTTCCTTATCCTAATACTCTCTTAGAAGCTGTCATTTTTTCCCTAGATTTGTAAGGATTGTTTAACTTCTAAGTTATTCCACTATACAGGATATTTAAGATACGGAAATTATTCATTTAAAAAAGGCAAATAAAGGATGTGACTTAAAGCATAAAAAATTCTTTGTACTTGTGGCTTACCACTCTGTGTAGATTTCTGAATAGAATTACAGGAATCAGACCCATAAAGAATCAGACTTCTTCATTATCCCTTTTATTAGAACGTAATTTAAGCTGTTGTAATATTTTTGCCCTTGTGACTACCATCATAAAAAGTTTTAAAGACTGAAGTTAACTAAAGAAATAGAACAAAGCTTTAACTGAAAATCTGTGCTACAATGAAGACAAAAACTCAAGCTTCTAAAACTAAAAAACTTCATGTTTGCCTCATTCAGTATTAGATACACTTAGGATTCCATTCTATTTATGGGTGGTACCATTGGTAAGTTACCCATCACAAGATTACCAGAATCTTCATTAAGATATTCTGTGAACTGTTGAAGATCTATCCATTAGTGGTAGATATATTAGGTGACTAGTAAAAATTTGTTGAATTGGATGTGAAAAATCAATTATTTGAATAATATTTTTAATTTACCTTACTTCAATGATATTTTATTCTTTTTGCAATAATTATGCATATTTTCTTCAGACTATAACAAGGTCTCAAATCTTAGTTTCTCTAGGTTAACATATTTCTAAATTTATAGCCATCATTAAATCACAAGTTTTTGAAGACTCTCAGAACAGACTAAAAATGGTACTCTTAGACACAGAATGAATCCTAATATAAACTATATATTTTGAGTGATAATAATGTGTCCATGTGGGCACATCAATTGCAACATACCACTCTAGTGTTGTATGGTGGGGTATGTTCATAATTGGGGAGACTACATGAGAAAAGGCATGGGGTATATAGGAAATCTCAGTTCTGCTGTGATCTTAATTCTGTTCTAAAAAATGAAGTCTATTGAAAAATGGCACTTATTCCAAAAATGTTAAAGCTGTAAGTAGAATTCCTATTGAGACCTCATTTAGTTTATGTTAATTTAGTTGCTATCCCAGGTTGCTTGCACTATATATTGTAAATTCTTCAAGCAAACCAGTGGATTACAAAACAAAATTAGTAATGCCATCTTAAATTCTATTATACAATGAAGTTGACTTTAACGATTTACTTTAACAAAGTTTATGACAAAGATACTAGATTTATATGAGATCTTATCATCTGACCACATTACCTAATAAATTATATAAATGTTCAGATGATAAATAATGTTCACCAACATGTCACGTGTAGTTAGTGTTTTATTCTTTGAAGATGGTTCTGAAATATCACACTAAATCAGGCTGAAAGGTTAAGTTTAAAAGAGCTTTATAAGGATATGTTATAACTTATGTAATGACTGTCCACTCTACAAAAATCTTGATCATAGAGTTATGAGACACCTAGTTGGCAGTAGCACCCAGGTTTTCCAAGTAGTGATCATTTTTTTATTGTCTGCATAGACTTCTTATTAGCTACCTTCTGCTTTTGTTGCATTATCTCAGAGTCCCTATAATAGGGGAAAAGGCTGTGAGTTGTTACAGAAAAACTGATTTTATGTTCTTACTTATTTCTATACAATACCCATTTAGTGAATTAGAAGACAATTCAAGAGAAGATATAAATAATCATGTCTTTCCATTGTCATGGATGGAGACAGAATGAGAAGGTAAAGAATGGAAAGGCTTTGAAGTCAGATTTTATTTTGAATTCCATCTCTACTGTTATGACCTTGGGCAAATAACCTCAAAGCCCTTTCAAAACTGGAGCAATACATACCAAGGTTGTTCTGAGGAACAGCTATGAATATGTATACATATGTACACACATAAATAAGCATCTGACATTACGCAGCTTAATGCAGAAATAATGGCAATTATGCTTGGCTGTCAACAAAATTAATCCACTCATTCTTTTCTTGAAAGAAGGGGCATTTAAGAAGTCTCCTAGGTATCCTAACTGGCACCTAGGATTAGCACATAGATGTTCTGAAGAAATTTAATTTCTTTTAAGTCAAAAGCTCAATAGACAGTGACTAAAAACGGATTACATTAAAGAAAGGCAAAATATCCAGGGCATTTTCTTAACCTTTTGTGTCTCTTGCTAAACAACCACATGCCATGTTAACAGAACTACAACCAGACTACCTGGGCTAGATGGTTCATGAAACCCGTATTAAAAAAAAAATTAAATGGCTATATGTTCAACACCTATTATGTGCTAGGCATTTTATTGGCTCTGGATTAAGTCCTCCAAAACTCTTAGTTATTATCCCCATGTTTCAGATTAAAAAAAAAGAAAGGAAAGCTAAATAATTAGAGTTAAATAATTTGTCTCAAGTCACATACAAACCAAGGTTTGTTCAATTTCAAAGTCCAGGCTCTTTTCTATGTTGCTATTGCATAGATTTAGTATTATATTTTAGCTCAGGATGAGTAGCTATGTCCATGACAGAAAGACATTTCTGCATAGGCAATAGCAAAAACAAAGAATGAGATGGAAGGAAAAATAAGATAGCTACAAAGAGATGGTATCATGGGAAAGAATAATGATAGCAATTTTTCTGTTTGAAATCAAGTTTTGCTGTGCTTGCCTGTATGACTTTAGTAATGTTACTGAATTTCAGAGCCTCAGTATCCTATTCTGTGCATTAGGGTGACCCCACTCTTCAGGTTGTGATGAATAGAGATAATACATGCAGAGCACCTTGCACAGAACTTTGTAAGAGGTGGGTATTCATTAAACAGTGGCTATCAGTAAGCCAAGCTAGACTAGGTTCTCCAATTAAAGTATTACTTCAGATTCACTGATTTGTACCACATTCACTTGTACTCCAATGTGAGTAAACCGAAATTTAAGGCAAAGCTTACTACTTTAATAATAAATGTCATAGAAAAGTGTGAAGTGATAATGTAAGGCCTTCAACCTCATTAAACAATGATTCTTAACTCTGGCACATTAGAATTACCTGGGGAGCTTTTTTAAAGTCAGGTTTAAGTTAAATATAATAAACTTTCTCTAGAGTTCCTTTTAAGACCTATCTTGAGACCAATTAAATCAGGAGTGGGTGAAGTGGCATGAGCGGTTTCCCAGGTAGTTCTAATGTGCAGCCAGGCTTGAGGGCCACAGAGAAGACACACTAAAGCATGTATAGTCATTTATTCACCTGACTTCCAACTTCTACATGGACAACAAAATTTGATTTTAGAATAAAACTTTGGTTAACTTGTATAGAAACATGTTTGCTGCTGCTTCCCCCCCCCTTTTTTTTAACTTAAGCTGAAGTCTCAAAGTATTTCTGTAGCAGTTTTGTATTAGTTGTCATATGTAGTCATACCAAGGTTGTGTACTTGCATTCCCTCCAACCCAAGGTCTTCAGAAGTCAGTACAGCTACATAGGCTTTTCTGTGCCTTCTTGAGAACAGTTATCACTGTAATTGAGTTACTTCATCCATACTTGCTTGCATAGGATGTCTGCTTTGCAAATCTTGTACCTCTACCACCTAACAGTGCCTTATATAGGGAAGATGTTCAATCATTTTGCTAAATAAAGTTCTTTTGGTTGTAGTGGAGTTGCATGACATTCTTTGCAAGAAAAATTATAGCTTGAGAGCTTTAAAGTCTTCATCCATGGGTTGGGATAATGACTATCCCATATAGTTTTAGTATGCCTGGCACACAACAGGTATTTAACTGTTACCCCTTCCCACAGATTAGGCCTATCAAGGATTTGAAAAATGCTTTCCATTTCCAAAATGAAAACTTCAGTGACTTGAGAATTAGTATCACTTATCTCTGCTTTCTCTGAGAGGTAGTCAAGCTATCCTCTTTTCTTTTTCCCTTGTTGATTTCCTGGGATTTCTTCATGTTTTTCTGGCGGGCAAGTTCCCGCTGATTTCCACCTACAAAGAGTAAGTCATGCTCTTTTTCCATATCTAAAATTATGAATAATCCCATTATAAGGTTCTTATTTAAGTGCATCTGAAGTTTGTTTTTTAATAAATATGTCAGCAGAGTACTCCACTGGTATTCCTAGATCTGTGGAGGAGGAAGCTTAAAGGGAAATACTTGAGGTCTTAAAAGTATTATCATACCAATCAAGGTCTTCACTGGCTATAAATACCAGATCTCTTAAAATAGGCATTCCAATCGTCTGTCTATATGGGCTAGTATTCCAAAATAAGTTGTGGCTTTGGAGGAATGTGGTGGAGAAAGACAGATAAACAGAAATCACACCTCGCACAAGTTGGCTCATCACAGTACGACTGTTAAGTGAGCAAATGCAGATGCCTGTGAAACATTTACCTGCGAGGACCAAACAAAATAACTAGGGTGGAGACGCTTCGCACTCCTGGTCCTTATTAGGCCGTGAGACTAAGTACCAGCTATAAGTCACCTCCAGACCAGGATCCTTCCCGCGGTCTCCACACCCCTCACCACCGGGAAGGTGTTCTTCACGGAGCAAACTCGCACGGGAGGGGAAGGCACCTGTCCTACTTTTCAGTTCAGACCTCTCTCTCGGCCGATTGCAGGCCCGGTGTCCGCCCCGCGAGACCCAAGGAGATTCACAGCCAGCCTCGCCTCTCCCCAACAGACTCTGGGGTGCTAGGCTTCCCCGCCGGACGCTTCCCGCCGCTTCTCCCGGGCCATGCCGCTCACTCACGGGCCATGCCGACCACCGCACCGAGCCTGAAAGAGGGCGACTCGAAAGAGCAACCGCTTCTTCACACGCTCAGCCGCAGTTCACACTAGTCGATCTTAAAGGCTGAGCCCACGCGGGCCTTCACCGGGCCTTCACCGACACCTTCTCTCTGTCCAACGCCCCGCCCACCGAGACTTGACAACAGACGCCGGCGTGGCCGGCGAGCGACTGCGCGTGCGCTGCAGGGGGGCGGGGCGGCCTCCGGTCTGCCTCCCGCGGAAGACCGGCGCTCCCGGCCCCTGCGCTAGGCGGGTCTGGTGGAGTCTAAATAGCGGGTCGTTTGTCTGAGAATCCCATGTGTTCCGAGCAGTGCGGCTTGACCAGCTCCCGTTGTTTGTAACGACAATAAAGGCTACGATATCTAACTTTTCGACACAGAACGTTGGCTTTCATTCATTCCCTTGAAGAAGCGGGAAGGGGGTGGTAGAGGACAAAACAGATTTTAACCCTGCGAAAGGCAAGTGTTGGTCCATTACATATTTTCCTTCCTTATTCTCGCATCAGCCCTGTAAGGTAGGCTTCATTGCTCTCATTTTACGTAAAAGGAGACTGAGACTGAGACGAGAGGTGACTGAACTAACAGGTAGGGACTGGTGCAAGTGAAATGGACTCTCAAGTCTGTTAATTTACAATTTATCCCAGTGCCCTCGTGATAGTTGATAGTACTTTGAGTTTTAGTGTAATATTCTGTGCTTGGATTGTGTGATAGGGGGAGTATGGCAGAGAATGCAGTTTTACAACGCTTTCACAGTAGCCCAGAACAACCTCGGACCCTAAATAAAAGCTGTGGAGCATCTCCCATTGCTAGGAACAGACATGTATGCTTGATGGTTCATTTGGTTGATACTTACTTTCTTTATCTATTCCGTTATTACAAACTGAGAAATGTGTAGAGTTAGTCTGAACACCCTAAATTTACCCTATTTTTTAAGACTTATTTCTGAAGTTTTCAAAGATATATAAAAGTATACAAAATGCTATCATGGACCCCCAAGTATATATGACCAAGTGCCCACAATTTTTATTTTACTTAGTAAAATAGCCTATTTTAGAGAAGGTATGACAAAGTGAAGAATGAGGGCTCTGAAGATGGAATGTCTGGGTTGAAAGGAATTTGGGCCCATTATTTCATTGCACTGAAGTTTCCTTACCAGTAAAATGGGGAGGTAATTGTACCACCTTCATTAACTGAATTAATATATGCAAAGTATTAAGTGCCCAGCATATGGTGGCACTCAATATGTTAGCTACTGCTGACATTATTCTTTCAGCCTCAGAGAGCCTTGTAGTTTCCCTATGCCCCATCCTTTCTGTTCACTATTGCTTACAGGCCAGTTGTCTGGGGAACCTCTTCTGGGGTAACTTGGGCAGGGGGAAAAAGATTGACTTTCTGGCTGTACTTCTTAGAGAGATAAAGAGATCGTCTAAAGAAGAAGGGAGGAAAGGAATTTGGGTTAGGAAGGTAGGTGGCAGGGTTGTTATTTCTGTATATGGTCTTAATTTACAGTCTAATTGAGCTTTCTTTGCAGCTGAAAATTGTTTTTTGAGTTGTAGGGATACACATGTTCATCATGTACCAACAAATGTTGACGTGTCTGCTAGAGAGAACTGGAGACTTAAAATTACTGTGAAGCAATTACAAATTTACTCCAGAAACTTCTGTAACAAATATCTTATTACTTCATATTTAATAATGAAATTAAATCTGACTCTGTTCCCATCCCTTTACTAATGAGAAATTAAGTGTTCTTAGTCATTATTTATTTCCTTACCTGCAGAACTGTGGGAATGCCCTAGACACTTAGTGAAACAGAACATGTGGGTAAAGTCCTGTGTCTTTAGTTTATACCAGAATATGTTGTCCAAAGCTATATGGTCCTGGCAGTGGCTCCAAGATTCCTAGATATCTTCAGCAGGGGTTCCGTTGTCAAGTTCTCGGGCTTCTTAAGTGTATCTGAGTTCTTGTTCCCTTGCCAGAGTACTGGAGGGAGCCCACAGAATCCACAGACCTCCATTCTCTTCCCAAACTTAGAAGAATTTCTTTTCTGTGCTTTCAGCTTTGTCCTCCCTCTCTCAAAAGCACTTGCCTCTCTTCTTTCTCTGGATGATCTAGCAATCCCTTCAATCAGTTCAGGATTTTCATTCATTTGACATTTTGTTATTATTGAACCAGGATGTTCTTGTAGAATCTTCTCCTTCCAAGAAGTCAGTCAGGCCTGTATTTCCATGACTCAGGGATTTGTATTGCAGAGTTAAACACTGGCCCATACACTGTAGAGTCATCCTCATCTCTGATCATTTTTCCTCTCGTCATAGAGACCTTTCCTAACCACCCCACCCAAAATAAAGTAAGCTAGCCTGCCATTAATCTCTGATATTACCCTCTATACATTTCTTTTATGGCATTTAAATATATTCTTGAATTTTTCACTTGTTTGTTGTTTCATTTATTTCCTTCCCAACTCAGAACACCTTGTTAATTGCTGTGTTGCTACGTCCTGAGCAAATTAAGAATACTTGTATTAATTTACAAAGTTTTAACTCTAATAATTTTTGAACAGGTAATACATTCACTTTAAAAAGTACACAAAGATTACAGTGAATGGTCTACCTCGCATTGCATGTTTCCTGGAGACCCAGTTCCCTTCCACAGCTAATTATCAGTTTCTTCACACCTGACGTTCTAATTTCCTCAGCTTAGAATTTCTAAGCCCTGGGATGCGCTGGTAAACAGGAACTGCTCTACACGAACCTCTAGAAACAAAATCGGCCAGCATTTTAATAGTTTCCTTACAAATTTGGTTTGAGGGGTTGACCACCTTTCTCCTATTTTCAGCAACTCAAGGACACCTGCAGAGGGGAGCGCACAACACCTTGAGTCCCAATTTCCGGTTCACAGATAATCTATGCTCTGAGGCTTGACAGTTACCATGGCTCCGGGCGCGAAGCATTTAAGTCATTCAGGGGCGCTGGATGGTGACGCCATCAGTCCCGGCGCGCTCCGAGGGCGGGGAAGCAAGGTAGAGGGGAAACTAAGCTCTTAGTGTAGCAGGGACATGGAGCGGCGGCGGCGGGAGGTCGGGGGAGGCGGCGGGGGCGTGAAACTGCGGTAGTTGCCCTCTGGTTTGGTGGTGTGGCTCTGTGGAAAGGGCGCAGTTCCTAACCCCCTTTCTGGCAGCGGCCGGGGCTCGGGGCTGAGAGCGGCCGTGGGGCCGCCTCCCCGGGCCCCCTGGCTCCGCCATGTTCCGCAGGGCACGCCTTAGCGTGAAACCGAATGTCAGGCCTGGTGTAGGTACCAGGGGCTCCACCGCCTCAAATCCCCAGCGTGGCCAAGAGGTTCCCAGAGAGCCGGAGCCCGCAGCGGCCTCTGCGTCGAAACCAGCAGAGTCCACAAATGTGCTCCCGGTCAATTTCGGGGAAGCGGAGCCCCAAGAAAAGGCTCCCAGGAGCAGGTAAGTACCTGCAGAGGGAAGCGTTTTCATTTGCCCGGTCTCTCCGGAACTGTCACCTGGAAGCTTAGCAAAAAATGAACTTCATCTAGGAGTACTTCCTCACTTCCACTAAGCCTTACAGTTGAGGCCCTATGAACCTACTCCGAACAGCAGTTTGTTCCTCTGACGGCAGAGTGTGGCAAATGTGGATTTTATTATGATTTATAGCTTTTTGGGAAGGGGATGATGTTTTCGAATGGTGGTGGGAGGAATCCTGGTGTAAGGGTCTTGAAGAATATTCACGCAGGGTACTATTTTCATTTGAGAATTTATAGATAACCTTAGTTTTCATTCTTTTGGAGTACTTGGCGGGAGTAAGTAGTTTAAAAAATTTTAAAACATTGATTTACTCTTAAATGAAGACTAGTGTTACTTTGGTTCTGCTGATTTCTGTCAAGAGGAAGAAGGTCGCTTTGATTTGAGGGTGTGCTCGTTTAACTATGGTGACCATGTTTTCCAAACGGAAAAGCATGTGTCATGTACCATATTTGGGTTCAGGATTCTTATACTTAATTTAACAATTTAGTAGACTTTGCCAGGTAGAATTTACTTATCTGTAAAGTAGGGATAATATTACCTGCTTTGGAGAGTTACTGTGGAGATTGGAGATAACTGATATAAACCATCTTGTACAGAATATGGTAGAATAATTGACTACAAAAAGCTATTTGTTTAAAGCAGAGGTGATCGAGCTCTGTTTCTATACTATATAGTTGAGGAAACCTATAAAAACCAACCCTATTAAATGACAGTGAGATGGTATAAATTCTCTTTATGCTTTGAGAGGAAGGTGAAAATTTTATTCCTTTTTTTTTTGATTCAGCTTCCTCTGTTGGCCTGAACTGGGGCAGAGTGAAGGGTGTTATTTTGCTAGCTTAGTTATACTTAATAATTTTCTAGTTTCTTACATGAATTTGTTTCAAAATTTCTCCACAAAATAAAGATACAAATACCAGTCATTGTTAATTGCAGAGATCCTGTTAATTACAAATGAGTATATGATGATTGATAATTTAATAAATACTGAGACCCTGTTTTGAGACTTTTTGACTTAAGGATATTTCATTGTTAGAGTTGACATGTAGGCGGTATACATTGTATTTTGTCATGTATTTTTCTTTTTCGTGGGCCTTTGCTAGTTGTAAAAATCTATAAGGTGTGTGTTCTGTTCTTTGCATCCAACATAATTGTATGAAATGAAAATGGTGCATTTTTCACATCGTAAGGTCTGAGATGAGAATTTTAATGGAAGACTTTGTGGAAAGCTTATTCCATAAGTGTAGGCATTTTCTACTTTTACATATAACTAATCATAATATATGAAAAAAGTAGACTGCTTTTAATTTTTGACTCATACCCCATTCATCTTAATTTGTTTTTAGGGCATTCCTGAAATAACGTATATCTATTCTGAACTGTAATATGTAATTTAGAGTGACCGAATACTTTTTTTTTTTAAATCAGAGTTTTTATTCCTGAGAAAGAAAAGTAATAAAATACCAGGGGTCAACTATTAGGTTAACTTTTTTTGTGTAGACCTTGGAATAAAACTTCTCCTTTATAATTTTATTTTTATTTTTATTTTTGTTTTATTTTGGTATCATTAATCTACAATTACATGAGGAACATTATGTTTACTAGACTCCCCCCTTCACCAAGTCCCCCCCCCTACAAACTCCATTACAGTCACTGTCTATTAGCATAGTAAGATGCTGTAGAGTCACTACTTGTCTTCTCTGTGTTGCACAGCCCTCCCTGATGCCACACCCCCACATTATACATGCTAATCGTAAGGCTCCCTTTCTTTCCCGCCCCCCTTATCCCTCCCTTCCCACCCATCCTCCCCAGTTCCTTTCCCTTTGGTAACTGTTAGTCCATTCTTGGGTTCTGTGATTCTGCTGCTGTTTTGTTCTTTCAGTTTTTCTTTGTTCTTATACTCCACATATGAGTGAAATCATTTGGTACTTGTCTTTCTCCGCCTGGCTTATTTCATTGAGCATAATACCCTCTAGCTTTATCCATGTTGTTGCAAATGGTAGGATTTGTTTTCTTCTTATGGCTGAATAATATTCTATTGTGTATATGTACCACGTCTTCTTCATTCATCTACTGATGGACACTTAGGTTGCTTCCATTTCTTGGCTATTGTAAATAGTGCTGCGATAAACATAGGAGTGCATCTGTCTTTTTCAAACTGGGTTGCTGTATTCTTAGGGTTGAATACTTTTTTTGAGTGGAAAGGTTGATAGCTATATGAGTAGAGTAATACCTGATGAAAGATAAATGATTTCTGCCTCAAACAGAATTAGATTTCCGGTGTAGCTAAATGAATGTCGTCAAATACTGCAATACAAATATTTCAGAGATTTGAAGTTTTGTATGTTTGGGTTGACTGATCTCAGGTTGATAATTAAAGTAAAACGCCAGTAATTTAAGATCAGTTTAAGGGGGTGTCAGTGTGGATTGTAAACTTAATTTAAAAAAAAACTCAACTTTCAGTTATGTAGTGGTTCACACTAGATTAAACTTTATTTTATAACTTGATTTTCTGTTTGTTTTTTGGAGGGAAATAGCATGACCTTGAAGTTTGAAAAAGATCAGTAGACTTCATTAGGATTTATGTACCTGTTCTAAAGATATACTAAACAAAATTTTTATTGCAACCTGTCATAATTAGCATATATCTCAATACATTAAATTTTTAATAATGATACTACTGTTCTGAATTTTTACCAGACTAGTTTTTTTTATTAAGGTATCATTGATATACACTCATGTGAAGGTTTCAAATGAAAAACATTATAGTTACTACATTCACCCATATTTTCAAGTCCCCCTGATACCCCACTGAAGTCACTGTCCATCAGTGTAGTAAGATGCCACAGTCATTACTTGACTAGTTTTTAAAACTTGAATATTTAAAAGATGATCCATGGTGTGCTTTTTTTTTTTGTAATTTCAACAGTGATGAAAAGACTGATGGCAAGAATTATGTTGAAGAATCCAGTAAATCTTCCTCTACAGTTTCACAGAGGAGAAAGCGAACATCAACTACACCTACTCTGGTAAAGCCTAGTGTCAGTGTTCCTTCAGAACCTCATCCCTTATCTACAGTTAATCAAGAAGCTGCACAACCAAACCCCATTCCAACAAAAGAGAAACAGCCATGCTCAGACAGATACCGAATATATAAAGCACAGAAACTGAGAGAAATGTTAAAAGAAGAATTGAGGAAAGAGAAGGTAAGGAAGAAAAATCAGAATTTTGACCGTCTGCTAAATTTCTGATTTTATGTTAGGCATCATTTGAAGGAAAAATAAGCATCTGTAGCATTTTGATGGAACAAAATCAAATAACATCCCTCATGTTAATAGAATATCTGCTTTTGTTAACAAAATGATGATGAAGCACCATGGACTTGATAGGCTATTTTTTCCACAGTATTAATTTTTATATATTTTGCTCATATGTATCTTTCATTATTTTTGGTGAAGGCCATAAATAGAAGTTTAATACACAAACACATCCACACAGATACACATATACAAGCATATTTATAAAAGAAACCTTCAATCAGAATTTTTGAGAGGATGTCCAATGATATTAGTTACATTCATTTGAATAAGACAAGTACAGTTGAGCAAAATGAATTGATTATGTTTCTAAATTGGCAATATGGGAATTTATAAGTAGGACAGTTTTGCATGTATGCGTATAGGAGAGTCCAGGTTCTTTTTAATCTAGAAGACTGATTATTTTTCTGAGAGACCAGTGTGATAGTAGTGAAGCAGGCAAGCTCTGAAGTTAGATACTTAGGATTTGAATTTTAATGTTGATTACTTAATAAGTATGTGACCTTTAACAATTTAATTAGTCTTTCTATGTCTATTTCCTCATCTGCAAAATAGGGCTGATGATATATCTAACTCACTGGAGGAATGTCAAGATTAAATGAGTTAATGTATATAAAACATGTTTAAGACTATTTCTGTTTTAAATAGCAGAATTAATAACTGACCAATGAGACGTAATTTGGATTATAAAATTCTTGCTTTAATAAAATTCCTTAAACAGTGAGAAAAAAAAAAGACTAGTGTCTGGCAGATAGTAATAGCCGAATAAATGTCAGCTCTTATTATTAATTATGGAATGCTCTTTCCTTAATTAAGATGAATGCACCGAGCTTAGTGCTTTCTAGTCATTATCTCACTTAATTCTCTCTATTGTATGAAGTAGTTGTCAGTATTTTCCATGAAAAGAAGCAAGCTCAGAGAGGTTATCTGCTTTGTACAAACATCAGTGGAGGATATGAGATTTGAATCCATATCCTTAAAAATCTAAACCTTTAAAATGTTCTGTATTTCCTAGAATCTACTCAACTAGATTGATTTTGGGGAATTACAAATTAAACATTTACTTGAAAAATTTTATATATGGAATTCCAGTTTACTACTGGGTAAAAAAAAAGCGGTATATTTATAAATTCTCAGTAAAAACAATTAGAAGGCATTAGTAAGCATGATTTTATACATGGAACTTTTATCTCATCCCAGTCACTTTAGTTTTTAAAATTCCTTAAGGTGCTACAACTTCTATTAACTTTATAAAATTTTTCCTAAAACTAGGCATAATTGTGGTAAGAATAATATTAAAGCACTTGTAATAAATGCAACAGTGGGCTGTAAGGGGGTATCAGTGTGGATTATAAACTTAATTTTTAAAAAACCAACTTTCAGTTATGTAGTGATTCATACTAGATTAAACTTTGTTTTACAACTTGATTTTCTGTATATAGTATACCTGAAATTATTCTATATTTGTAAAGTGAAAGTGGATCTGTGTGTGTGTTTGTTTATGTAGAAGCAATGGAAAAACAAATATGCCATAAATGAAAGTCAGAGGCCACAAGATCGTTCAAAAATGACTATGAGAGATTTCATATATTACCTGCCAGATAACAATCCAATGAGGTAAGAAGCTATTTCCTTTTACTTTATTTGGGTATGTACTGATTTAAGTATCACTTTTTTTTCAAAAGCATGTTGACAAACATAGCACACTTAATGTCCCTTTAAATAGAATTTTGTAACAGAAATCAGTGGTTTTTCCCAAGAAAATAATGCTTTCTTGGGATTGTAAATGATGCCCTTTAACTCTCAGTTGCAAGTAAGTTTCCTTTGTTATGTTACCAAAATGTAGTAAACCAACTAAACCTTTTCTTTAATCAAGCCGGCTGTTTCTCTTTCTTATACACTCTAGCCTAATCTAAAGGGATGATCAAATTTTTGTGTCCTATATCCTGATGAAATACAGTGGCATTTGATAATATGGCAACAAATCTATGAAGAACAAAGCTGCTTTAATTGAAGAGCCTGCAGAGGCAGAAGGTTCATAATAAATTGCCTCGTTGTTGTCTTGGTGATGGTTTAGCAGGTAGATTTGGAATAGTGGCATATTTTCAGTAGAGCCTTTTTGAGGTTTGCCAGGTCTTTGTCTTAATTGAATAAAGAGCCAAAAACTTAGGTTTTGGGTTATTTGACATGTAGGAGTTGGAGAAAAACCATCTATGTTGTTTCATGCTCTGAGACTGGAAGCCTCCCTTCCCTAGGGAATTAGAGGGTAAGAGCATGCTGTACTTAAGGTCTAACAAATTATTTATACTTGATGACAAAAGTTTTTGACTGAAACACTGTTGGACCACACGCATCATTAATAGTAGTGTTATGGTAAGTGAAAAGAATTTTCTTCATGCCTATAGTTAGAACTGACAGGGTGTAAATTACATATTCATAAGTATTTTGTTATTTGTCTTACAGTTCTTCACTGGAGCAAGAAAAGAAAACTGAAAAATCATTGATGCCAGCCCAGACAAGAGAGTAAGCATCTCATCTCAATTCTTTTCTGAATATATTCTTTTATGGCTACATTTAATAATGAAATCTAATGATGCTTCCTGTTATAGTTAGATTATGTAGCAATTTTTAAATAGAATCAGTAACAAGAATAAAAGTTACTGCCTGATTTAAATGAATATGATAGCCCTATACTATTTGTGTTTTGCAAATATAAATGGCCAATGTTAATGATTTTAAAACTTAGAATTAAAAAGTGTTTTGTTTTGTTTTAGCATAATAATATAGTCACATGGTACAAATTAAAAAGGAGCAAAAGTATCCTGAGAACAAACTTCAAACTCTGTTTTTCTGCCTTCTAATTCTGCTCCCTGGAGGCAACAGATGTTACCAATTTTTAATGTATCATTCTAATTCTAGTCTGTATGTATCCAAGCAAACATATATTTTTTTCTTCTTTTTCCTTTTCTTTCCCTTTTCCCTTTCCCCTTTTCTTCCCTTTCCTTTTTCCTTTTTTAGTATTCTGCATACATTAGCCTGTAATGGGTATGGCTTGATGTCACTTAGAGACACCATTTTTTGTACAAGCTTCTTATTGCTTTCTACCTTGCACTGTCATATGTTAGCTTACCCCCAAGAAATATCTCCAGTTATTGTAGCCTTGCAATTCAAGGTGGGGGACTGTGGAAAATTGGTAGAAACTTTGGGCTTTTTTGGTAGTAACTTTAGAGGTTAGAAATAATAATTACTGTTTTGTGTAGAATCCACATTGTTTTCAAGCAGAATGCTTAAGCTTTAGAAGTAGGTTATATTTTTATAGATTTATACATTATGTTTGCTTATGTTAAAACCTTAAGGAGACAGTGTAATTTGATGGAAAACATATGGGATTTGGAGTAATTATTTGGAGAACTATTTGGCTTTCTTGATCTACTCTTACTGTTTATTGTGTAATCTAGAGCAGAAGTTGTTTATCTTCTCCAAGCTTTAAATGGATATGAAAATGCTAAACCCCAGTGGTTGTTATGAAGAGTCATTAAAATGATCTTGAAACTCATGCTGTTTTATTATAAAGGTTATTTTTCTTAGTTCCATAATATCTGGATGGTTTTCTTTGATACTCTTTTGATACAGAAAAGATGAGCATTCTCTTTATTTTCAAAGAGAATAAAAGTTTATTACTAAAGGCTACCAGGTATAATTTGAGAAAATCTTATAATCAGGTCCTTAACAAAATGCAGTATTTTCAGTTATGTTATAGGAAAAATTGGAAATAGCTAGAAGGTTGCATTTGCAACAATTTATTTTAGAAGTTCATAGTATTCAGGAAACATTTCTCATGGATATATTTATTAACCTGTCTTTACATTTGCTAGGCAAGAAGGTAAGAGTGTTGCTAATGCTGAAGATAACGAAGAAATAGAAGAAGAGATGGATGATGGGCCATTGCTGGTTCCTCGAGTAAAAGTGGCAGAAGATGGTTCTATTATTTTGGATGAAGAAAGGTACGTTAAAAAAAAGAGGTTGTGCTTTCATGAGAACAAATGTGCTTTGTCTATTGAGAGAGATTGAGTTTCTGTATCTGTTATTGTCACTTAGACTCTGATGTTTATATTTGCATAATAAATGTTGTAAATAGGTGGGTTAGATTCATTTATAATTTTTAGCAATTTTTATAATGCTGTATTTTGTCTGAAAAGGTGATACTACTGACCTGTTATCCATTTAACCTACCACCATTTGCTGGTAATTGGGATGAGCTATTAAACTAATCACATGCTGTCCTCCACTAAGAATAGATTTCAAAGCTTGACTCAGTCTTGAAATCAGTGTTCAAATTTTCATATTACTAACTAATAACATAATATGGTGTGTGGTAATAACTAATGAAAATGCAGTGAAACATAGGTTTAACATTTTATGATTTTGGTTATGGTGAAGTTTAGTTTGCTTTCTGCCTTAATTCCTAGTTTTAACATAACATTTCCTAAATTTGGCATTCTGTAATTTGTTGTCTATTCCAAGTGTTTTTCAAAAAAGAGGATAAATTAGTAAGTACACAAAAAAAGAGGAGTGGAAAGTCGTCTGACAGTTTAATTGGTAAAAATAATTTTAACGTATGTGTTATATAAGTAAATACACATGTAATACTATTAATAATTGCTTTTGCATGTTTTTGTGATGATGATTTTGCTGGTTATTAAATAGTTTAAAGCATATTTAATTGCTTTGTGTGCAGGAACATAGATGTAAATATAAAATGTTTATATTTCTCAGTATGTCCTGTTGGGTCTAATATGATAAAGTAATACTAAATATAGGAGATATGCAGAGGTCCAAGCAGTTTTTTACGTAGCTGAAAGATTTTTGTGAATTTTATATTGCTATTAAGGATTTTGAAAGAAAATTGGCATTTACTTTTACTTTCTGGCAGTCACATTTAAGTGAGAATTAGCAGATTTTTAGAAAATGTGTATACCTCATATATTATTATACTTTTGATATGACTGCTGTGGTAAATTTCAAAATATAACTATTCAAATATGATTTACTATTTCCCTATTTTTAGTGTGGATCTATTTAAAATGTGTTTTTAAAGAGGTGTTTTTTTTTTAAATGTCTTTCAGTTTAACTGTAGAAGTTTTAAGGACAAAAGGCCCCTGTGTTGTTGAGGAAAAAGACCCCATATTTGAGCGTGGTTCTACAACTACATATTCTAGCTTTAGGAAAAACTATTACTCTAAACCATGGTCAAATAAAGGTAACTAATTTTCATTTTAAATTGTGTGGGTTACTTATTTGAAATGGAGTGAATTATTTTCTGTTTCTAAATTAAATCGGGTCTCTTCTAAGTAAATAAAATGCCAACTACCATGTTGCTTTCTCTTTAGCTAATTTTACTGGCATCTCCCCCTTGCCCTTACCATTGAGTTATCTCTCTGGCTTTATAAGTCTTTTTAGGAACTAACATTATGGTCATATTGGCTGCAGTATTTCTTTCTGTCAAATCCCTGTACAACAAATGCCATTTTAATGAAAACTTAGCAATATTTCTAATGCTCATAATAATGTTCTACCTCAGATAGTATTATATAATACAGTTGTGAAGGTAAAATGTATGCTGTAAAAAAGTGTGTAATACTTTTTGTGTGCTGCTGCTTATAACTTGCTTTTTATTATAAAATAGTATTTTTATTATAAAATAATAGAAATTCAAACACAACAGAATAAAGAGCAAGAAGAAAGATTCTCTACTTTTTCCTTCTCTGACTTCCCCAGTCCTATTTTCTTGAGGTTACTTCTATTAATTTTGTATGTATTTTTCAGGCTGCTTTCTTTCACATACTGTTTAGCACATATTAGTTGCTTACATAACAGTGATATTATACTGGCTATGACCGACAGTTTTCTTCAGGACACTTTGAGGAAGATAGGGAGAATATCTTTTTTTTTTAACTCCATCTGCTTTGTTATGAACATGCAAATTTCTTGTACCATGTTTCTACATAAAAGTTTAAAGAAAGTGTTTTTAGATCCATGAGGTATTCTTTGCAATGAAATTCAAATATGTCTATGTACAATGTTCATAGACATATCTCTATGACTAGAGACTTACTAGAATTTAATAAAAAATATTAAGTATTGTCAGGTTTATTTTTAACTCAAAATATGTACTTATGTAAGATGTTTTTCCTCTGAAATATTTAAGAAGATTAATATTCAGTTTTTCTAAATCTTTTATATTTGCAGAAACAGATATGTTTTTTTTAGCCATCAGCATGGTAGGAACTGACTTTTCTATGATTGGACAGCTTTTTCCTCACAGAGCAAGGATAGAAATTAAGGTAAAGTAGTCCATTGCATTTCTTGATTGGAAAAAGACCAAAAATTACTAATAATTTTTTTATACTTTGGTTTAAATTACAGTGTGTTCTTTTTCACTATATGTTGTTGGTACATCTGCCTCTCTTCATAGCTAGCTCAAAAAATATACTTCTCAATTCTGAGTGTAATCTCCTTAACTTTAGTATGTATTCTTATTTATATCTTGCCTACTTCCAAAATGATCTGAGGGACTACCAGTAAAGCCACTGAAATAAGATAAGAGTTAGATAATGAAGAGGGAAGATAATTGTGCCAGAATGTTTACATCAAGGGCAGCTTTTGAACACAAAATACATTTCTGAATTTCCTAAGAAGGCATGAGAGAAAAGAAGCATGCTAAGTTACGTAGTTCTCAATCAGAATCTGTTGATTTCCTAGACCACCTTAACTTTGAGGACAAATAGTGACACAGTTACAACAGCAGTTATGTCAATTAGTGTTCTAATTAAGTTTCCTGGGTTGAAGTTCATTTGAGTATACACTCTGTTGCTATAATGTATTTTCAGTTCCTAGATCTTTATCCAATCATGGGATTTTTCCTTCTTTAATAAAAGGATTGTTAAGAAATACAGATATATATTTTTTTTCTTGAACTAAACTGGGCTTGGATCAATTGCCTGGGGACCACACTGTACAGTGTAATGGTCATTCTATTTCTGTAAAAGATGAAAAATTGTTTATGTTCTTTGTTCCTTTTCTAATGTTGATCTTTGATATAAGGAGAACAAAATGTTAACATTCTGTGAAGGCAATACATTGATTGTCTAGAAAAGCTGTCTGATTTGAGTAATTAATGATAAATTTGTCACTAGACATTTTCTCAGAAAGCATGTAGACTCTTTCCTGAAGTGTTCAGTATGTTTTCAGCAGATCTTTGGGCAAAGTGTAGAAAAATGAAAATGGAGTAGTTACATTGTTTTTTGAATGTTGAACCAACCTTGTATTGCTTTGATAAATCCCATTTAGTTATAATGTATTTTTTAATATGTTGTTGGTTTTTATTATATTTTCTTGAGGATTTTTTGTATCTTTGTTTATGAGGGATGTTGGTTTGTAATTTTCTTTTAATGTTTTTGCCCTGTTTTTGGTACTAGGATTATGCTGGTCATAGAAAATGAGTTGGAAAGTGTTCATCTTTTATTATCTGAAAAAAATGTTTAAGATCAGTAGTATTTCTCTTTTAATGTTAATAGAATTCATAGAATTCACCAGTGAAACCTTCTTGTCCTTTAGTTTTCTTTGGAGGGAGGGTTTTGATTATAAATTCAGTTTTTTTAATACACATAGGGGTATTCAGATTTTCAGTTTCTTCGTCTGTTTTGATGCTAAGTTGTTGAATTTATAGGCACAAAGTTTTCATTATATTCACTTATTTTAATGTAGGATTTACAGTTATTCCTCTTTGATAAATTGTTTTCTTTTTCCTTTTTTTTTCTTTGAATGTCTTGCTAAGGGTTTTTTATTTCCAAAATTATTTTTAATAAACCAACTTTTAGCTATGTTAAGTTTCCAATTCTTTATATGTTTCCATTAAATTTTTTATCTACATTTGACATTTCCTTCTATTTACTTTTGGTTTATTCTCTCTATTTTTTTCTAGCTTATTAAGATGAAAATTTAGAACACTGAATTTAAACCCTTCTTTTCTAATATAGACATTTACAACTATACATTTTCATCTAAGCACTGCTTCAACTGTACCTCATAAATTTTGATATGTTATTTTCATTATGCAGTTAAAAATATTTTCTGGTTTCCCTTGTGATTTCTTCCTTGAATGTCAGTTACTTAGAAGTGTGTTCCTTAATTACCAAGTATTTGGAGCATTTGTGAGTATCTTAGTTTTATTGTTTTCTAACTCAATTCCATTGTGAATGTCAAAGAACATAAGCTTGTGAAATTTCAGTTTCTTGAAATTTGTTGAGATGTACTTTAAAACCTCTTATACTCTCATCATGGCCAGTATTGTAGTACACTTGAAATAAATGTATGTTCTGCAGTTGTTGTCTAGTCCTAGCAGTAAGAGCTGACATCTCCAACCATGATTTTAGATTTGCCTGTTTCTTTCTTTAGAGCTGTCAACTTTTGTATATATAGAACTTCATGTGTACTGAAGTTCTTTTATTGAGTGTATTCATATTTAACATGTTGAATTGAAATGATCCTTTTATCATTAGGAAATGTCTCTTTTTATCTCTGGTATGACTCCTTGTCTGCTCTGGTATGACTGCTTTTTCACATATTGCTGTATCAACCAGCTTTAACCCTGCTTACTGTTTGCATAATTTTTTTCTGTTCTTTAACTTTAACCTATAGGTGTATTTTAAGTATGTCTCCTGTAATCTACATGTAATTGGGTCATACTTTATTTTCTAGATTTATTTTGAGATAGAATTGACATAATAACAATGTATGCATTTTAGGTATATGGCATAGTGAGACATATATATATATATATCAATACATAAAAAGTGAAATGATTACCGTAATAAATTTGGTTAACATCCATCAATACACACAGTTTAAATTTTTTTCATTGTGATGAGCCCTTTTAAGATTCATTTTCTCACAAACTTTCAGATATACAATGCAATATTGTTAACTGTAGTCACTGTGCTGTACATTACATCCCAAGGACTTATTTATTTATCTTACCTACTGGATCACTTCCTTTTGATCACTTTCATCCATTTCCTCATCTCCTAACCCCTGCCTTTGGTAACCACCAGTCTGTTCTCTGTATCTGAGTTAGTTTTTCTTAGATTCCACATGTAAGTGAGATCATATAGTATTTTCCTTTCTCTGTCTGATTTATTTCACTTAGCATAATGCCCTCAGGGTCCATCCATGTTGCTGCAAATGGCAGGATTTCCCTTTTCTTTATAGCTGAATAATATTCCATTGTGTGTGTCTGTGTGTGTTACCTGGTAATAAGATTCATGAAGAAAAATAAAGAATGGGAAAGAGGAGTTACCTATAGATTAAAAGATGTTAAAGGCATATGAAGTTTTTTAAAATTGTAAGGCTAAATTATAGTGTCTAACGATGTACCCTTAAATGATAAATAGTAAAGAAATTCGAGAAAGTGATTGCTTAAAAAGTTGTTTCAGAGTAAAGGGCCATGAAGCAGTTCTTTGTTTTGTGTGATTGTCTATATTTTTTTCAATTAAAAAGTTTGATTTTTGTATTTTCGATAAAAGCTTTTAGACCACTGATCTGCAAAAGGGAGAAAGAGATTGACTGTTCCCTCTCCTAGGATATATATGCAAGATTAGGCAGTCTTAGACACAAATTTATGCCCTAAGACTTCCTGATGGCCTTAGGATGGATTGAGCCTTGAATTCTAACCAGCTCAATCTTAGTGGAGGTAATCTGGAGTGGAACTGGGAATGGGGATCTTTAGTGCTCAGAAAAGCATGAGGAAATGTGCCTTAAAATCAAGAAGGTTCTAAAGATAAACTTGGCCTGCTTCAAAATTTTGCTTAGTTGTTTCTTTATAGTCTTTCCTACATGCCATTAGAAACATTAGAATAAGAGGTTTAATTTCATTAGTTTTTAAGTAAGTAATACTGGTTAGCTTAATTGATTACAGTTTGATCTGTTCTTGGTTCTTGGCTTTATTCTATCTGCTGTAAGTCCACCTTCCACTGCTGGTTCATGCTATTGATTGTAAGGAGGATCAGGGAACTCAGTACAAATCTATCACCCCTATTTTCAAAAAACTAAAGGTTTAGCTTGCCTATTGGCAAAGACATACTGTTTATTAGACAATTGTAGTGTATAAGAATTTCTTAGAAACTTTTTTTAAAAACATAACCTTCATTTATTTAATAGGAGAAAATTACTATAGTTTTTTTGTTTTGTTAACAGAATAAATTTAAACGTGAAGAGAAAACAAATGGATGGAGAATAGATAAAGCATTCCGTAAGTATTAAGACCTATTTTATAACGTGTCATTTGGAGATGCTAAAATATGACCAGTCTTTTTTCTTTGATTCCAGTGTGTTTTAGATATGTTTTATCCCTATATTGTCCTAGGAAGAATAAGATTGGAAATTTTTCTTTTTAGTAGTACAGGTCTGGCAGCTAATACAGAGCTATAGGCAAGGGATGAGCTAAAACATCAAGAAGCAATTAAGCAGAGTTCTGAGTCTGAGAGATTAGATGGACTGAGAATACTAAGTGCTTGTTATTTTGAGGGAACTGTATTCAAGGAGTTAATTGTTCCCGGAAGGTATACCGTAGATGATTCCTTCCAGTGGTCAGTCAGTAATGCAGTCAACAAAACTGACCACCTGCTGTATGCTAGTTATTGTTCTAGTCATTGAGCACATAATGTGAACAGAGCAGATGAGAATTTACTTTTAGAACTTTTTAAGTCTAATTGGGTGGAGGAAAGGATATAGTTGGTAAGTACGGTAGTTTCAGATAGTTATTAATTTCTAAAAAGAGGAAAGAAGAGGGAGTTGGTAATGTATACATTGGGTGGTCAGGAAAGTTTCCTCTAAAGAGATGACATTTGCATTTAGATCTGATTTGAAAGAATGATGTATACCTTTCAACTTTTAAATAATAGCCTCATTGAAATTAACATTTTTCTTTTTAAGTCCAGAGAAAGACATCAAGGGATGTGTAAGGAAAAACAGAATTAAATTTGCTGCTTAGAGTAGTTCATGTATTCTTTGGAACATAATTACCAAAGTTTCAGGATTAGTAAATATAGTCAGTGTTCATTTGCTGTAGTGCTAATCTTAGAAAAACAATCTAAGGAGAGGACTTAGGTTGTTTAGCATGTATCTTTATTTTATGAGTAGATGTTAAGATAAAGACACTATACCCAGTACTGTATTGGGTATGCTTACTGAAAGATCTGGAATATTGTGGTTCTCCACCCTTTCCATTTTAGAGAAGTGGTCATGAAACTTTTCATTATATTTAAGGCATTATAATCAGAAAAGATCCATAAATTTATAAGCAGGCTTTTGTTTGGGTGTGGAGCCATTGTTAAAACCATTATAATAGGTACCTTTTAAATTCACTGATTTTGGTGCTTCATAGTGAGGGGGAAAAATTAAAAACTAGATGGTGTTTTTTTAAAACTGTATTTTGAATTCTGAGAACCCTTATGCATAATTTTAGTGCTGTGTTTTTCAGAATTACTGTGGAAGGTCAGAGCACATTAAGGGTCTGCAATTAGTGCCTTCAGGAATTCCAGGTGTAGGTTTGATTTCTTGAGACTGATTTACTTTTGTTTTTTATATACTTCTTTTTCTGAGACTATCTTGTAATCATCTTGTAATCAAACCAGCCTTGGGGCTTATGAATATAGAGCACCATTTTCTCTACATTCACTATATTTTCAGACATAAACCTTAGGTAAGGATTTTCTGGTAGTGGATTCATCCCTGGTTCATTCATGTGTTGCTTTGTGATACAATGCTGTTAATGGGTACTTAGAGAGAGTGGTCCTGATCAATATTTATTTGCTTCCCTATTTGCCGAAGAGTAGAGAGTGAAAGGGTTGTGATAAGGAGGACGTTTGATGGTGGATAGGCTTTTTAGGACTTCTTCCTCATCCTAGTCTTTTTAAAAAGGTGATTTATAATTTACACACAGTGCAATTTGTAGTTTGAATTTTGACAAAGAAAGTACCTCTGCAATCACCACCCAAAACAAAGATATGGAATGTTTTTATCATTCCAGAAAGGCCCCTGTTTCTCTTTTCTAGTCAGTTCCTGATGCTGTCCTGAGCCAGGGCAACCATATTTCATTTGAATCATCATAGATTAGTTTAGCTTGTTCTAGAATGCCTTACTCAGGGAATCATACAGTCTACTCATTTGTGTATGGCTTCTTTCACTCAGCATGTTTTTGAGATTCACCTATATTCTTGTATCAGTAGTTCCTCCTTCTTTTTAAACTAATATAATTGTTCTTCTTACTGCTCAGTGGTATCTACTGTGTGACTGTATTGCAGTGACTAGAGTTGTTTATACATTCTCCTCCTGAGAAGTTCATTTGCTTTTGCTGTTATGATACTTAAAAAAATAATAAAACTTGAAAGTTGTTTTCCTTTTTTAAAATAAAAACTTAATAGTTCTTTTTCTTTTTTTAACAGAGGAAAAGCGTCCATTTGACTTTGATTTTTTTGCTCATTTGCTTCAGAAAGTTCTTGCTGAAGAAGAGAAAAGAAAACAAAAATCCATTAAAAGTCAGAGTTTAAAGGAGAAAAAATCCTGTAAACCACGGAAAAACGTAAAAGGTATTTATTCTAAAAGAAAATGTGTTATTTTACTTACTGTAATAGATGTGTATTATTTTCCGTGTATTATTTTCATGTGTGTTCATATGTAGTTCAGGTGCTTGGCAATCATCAGAGCATTAAATTGGAGGGAATTGATTTTTCTTTAATCTTCAGTTTTCTGGCCCAAAACAACAGCTTCCATTTTATAATTGGCATGGCTGGACTATTAGACATCTTCCGTGCATCTAGAGCATAGTTGTAGGTATAAAAGAGCATCAGAATTTTGGGGTGTCATATTTGGTTACTTGTTGTCATTTTCCTGTAGAACAAACCTGGCACAAATTCTGATATTTAATAAAATAGAGTTCTAATACTTTGGGCTTATGACTGAATTATATTGTTTGAGCACAACTTTTCTGAAGGTTAATGTTGACTTGTACCAGGTAGAAAATTGTTTGTATGTGTTTCTGATTTTAGGCTTATACTACTTGAACATTGATCTGTGAGGACAATGTGTAGCTGTAATCAACATAATTTTAAGAATCTTGGGACTACAGGGAACCTTATATGTTAGCTAGTCCACAACCCAGCCCCTTTCTGTTTGTTTTACTCATTAAGAAATAGCCCCAGAGATCCTGTTGCTTTTTCCTAAGGTCTCACAGTGTTAGTAGTGGCAAAGGCAGAGCTCAAACCTATGACTGAGAGCCTGCTTGGAGGATACCCCTAGTCCACCCTAGGTTCGAGTATTTGCTAGGAGGACTTGTAAGATTAAGCATAGTCAGTACTAACCAGCTGAAATTTATTACAGAGAAGGGCTACAGAGCAAAATCAGCAAAGGGAAAAGGTACATGGGTCAAAGTCTAGGGAAACCAGGTGCCAGCTTTGAAGAGTTCTCTCCCAATAGAGTCATGCAGGTGTGCTTAATTCCTGTAGCAACCAGTTGTGATGAGATATGGGAACAGTTGTCTACCAGGGAAGCGTGTTAGAAACTTAGTGTTGAAGGATTTTATTAGAGGCTAGTCATGTAGATACCCTCTGCCAGATACTCTCTGCTTGGCATGTACTAGTATTCAAGACTCCTAGCAGGAAAGCAATTGTTTGGCATAAACCACATTGTACAGTTTAGGTACAGCAAGCCACTTTTGTCAGGTGGAACTCTTCCCCAAACCCACATTTCCAGACACAGCCCAAGGGCCAGCCTTGTAAGCAGGCCTTTCAAGAGATAGTAGTGAGGTCTGCTGTGCTATTAGCTCTTCTGCGCAGAGCTAATTTAGAATTTCTGTTTCTGGAGCTTGGTGCCTTTATTTTTTAAAAAATAGTATTGATAATTGCAAAGTTATTTAATTATTTGTCAATTTTTTTTCTTACTACAGATAGCCCTAGGAGATTAGAACAGATATATTAGTCTTGTGATTATTGTTACAGGTGACACTTTAAGTAACTTATTGTATCTTATTTAATGGAAAAACTTTCAGATACCTTATTACAAGTCTTAGAAATTAAAAATTGCTGAATATTTTCTGATAGAGAAGAAATCCAGTGTTATTTTCTCAGTTTTAATATCTTGTTTTGACTATTTTTTTAAATTTTTTATTGAAGGGTAGTTGACACATAGTATTACATTAGTTTCAGGTGTACAACACAGTGATTCAACATTTATATACATGATAATTCTAGCTACCAGCTATCACCATACCAAGTTGTTACAATATTTTGACTATATTCCTTACGCTATACATTACATCCCGATTACTTATTTATTTTACAATTGGAAGTCTGTACTTTTTTTTTTTTTTTTGAGAGGGCATCTCTCATATTTATTGATCAAATGGTTGTTAACAACAATAAAATTCTGTATAGGGGAGTCAATGCTCAATGCACAATCATTAATCCACCCCAAGTCTAATTTTCGTCAGTCTCCAGTCTTCTGAAGCATAATGAACAAGTTCTTACATGGAGAAGAAATTCTTACATAGTGAATGAATAAGTTACGTGGTGAACAGTACAAGGGCAGTCATCACAGAAACTTTCGGTTTTGATCATGCATTATGAACTATAAACAATCAGTTCAAATATGAATATTCGTTTGATTTTTATACTTGATTTATATGTGGATACCACATTTCTTTATTATTATTATTTTTAATAAAATGCTGAAGTGGTAGGTAGATGCAAGATAAAGGTAGAAAACATAGTTTAGTGCTGTAAGAGAGCAAATGTAGATGATCAGGTGTGTGCCTGTAGACTAAGTGTTAATCCAAGCTAGACAAGGGCAATAAAACATCCACGGATGCAGAAGATTTCTCTCAAAACAGGAGGGGTGAGGTTCTAAGCCTCACCTCTGTTGATCCCCAATTTCTCACCTGATGGCCTCCCTGCGACTGTGCCTGTCTTAGGTTGTTCCTCCCTTGAGGAATCTTACCCAGTTTTGACTGTTTTTTAATAAAAGTAAATTACATTGAATTTTATTATTTTTTAAGATTAGATATTTTTAGAGGAGATGTCTGATCCATTGTGAATTAAAGTTTGTTTTTGGTTTGGATGTTGCTTCCATTGGGATTAGGGATACTGACTCCCTGCACAGTCAAAAATCCATATGTAATTTTGACTCCCCCAAAATTCAACTACTCACAGTCTGCTGTTGACCGAAGTCTTACAAATAATATAAATGGTCAATCAATACATATTTTCTGTTATATCTTATTATTTACTAAATTCTTTGGTTTTTAAACTTTAATTTATTGTTTCCCTCTTTTGACACAATTGACTATTAATATACCTTCACAGAAAGGACCCTAGAAATGTTTAAAAATATTCATTAAAAAGATTGTTCATTGGAAAACAAGATAGAGAAAGTAAATTTCTTGAACTCTTTCTTTGCCCTCAAATCAAATTCCTCAGATTTCCTAGGATAACTGTTCATAAACTCTTCTCTATGCATGTATGCGTGTATATGTGTGTGTGTCTTAGAGTATATGTAATTGTTTAATAAGAATGAGATCGTAATATACCATTATGCAAATTTTTTTTTATGTAACTATTTTTGAAATCTCTTATATTAGTACATATAAGTCTGCCTCATTATTATTTGCTTCATGGATTTTTATAGCATGAATGTATTATAACTTTTTAGTCATTCCCTATAAGACAGTTTAGGCTGTCTTCAAATTTTTGCAGACATCCTTGAGTATTTTTATCTTCTCCACTGTTAAGAATTTTTTTACAGCTTGTTAATATATTTATAATAATTTCTCTTATTTTCAGTGAAAAAAGTTGCCAGTGAAGGAGTGAATGATGATCCAGATGAGTCTATGAGCACTAAAATTTCAGACATAGAAGTGTCTCAGAAGGATGCTCAGACAGTTGAAGAACAGCAGTCTCTGACTTCAGCAGGACAGGATTCAGAACAGATTACATTAGAATCAGACCTAAATCAAAAGAAAAGAAGAAAGAATCAGGATAAAGTTGGTAAAAAAGAAGTAAATCTTTCAGGAAATGCGACTGTTCAGCCAGGCCCTTCTAAAGGAAGAAAAAACAAAAGTAAGTTTCTTAAATATTTTAGTAGTCCCTATATTGTTTGAGAAGACTTGTACAATAATAAGATGTATAACTTAAATAATTTCCTTCTGGATAATAGCAACTAGTAATGTTTATTAGTTTTGTAATAATTACACTGTTAAATCCTTTTATTTTTAATGTAAAGGAAAAATGTTTATTGTTGATTAAAAAAAGTGAAATGGGATATTTCTCTAAAGTTTGTCTCAATGATATATTACCTCCTGTATACTCCTATTAGCAATGAATATAGGTCATAAGAATGTACTGTAGATCCTTGACCAGTAACAGATTTGAACTGTGTGGATCCACTTATATGTGGAATTGTTTTCAATAAATATACTGGAAATTTTTTTGGAGATTTGTGACAATTTGAAAGAACATTTACTTTACTCTAGCTCACTTTATTATCAGAATATAGTATATAATAGATATAACAGAAAATATGTGTTAATTGACTTTATTGGTAAGACTTCGGTCAACAGTAGGCTGTTGGTAATTGAATTTTGGGGGAGTCAAAAGTTTTACATGGATTTTTGACTGTGCAGGGAGTCAGTGTCCCTAACCCCCATGTTGTTCAAGGCTCAGCTGTATATATTTAAATGTATATTGCATGTGTTTGTTTATAAATCACAGGCTTTCATGTTCTGCCTCTACAGAGTACCTCTTTGAACCCACAATGTTACTTAATTTCTGTAGAATAGCTACTAGAATAAGTATCCTTCAATTTTTCTTTTTTTTTTTAACTCCCTTAGAATGAAACATATTGATACTTATGAGTTGCTAGGGAATGAGGGCTTGAGAGTTTAGGTAAGTCTTGGTCTCTTTCCTTAAGAGTTCATATATAGATAACTTAAAGCACATAACCAAATAAAAAGATAGCAGACCATAACAACCTTTCCATAGAATTTAAAGTTTATGTAGTTCAGCTTCACCAATGTGATATATTTTTTAAAATTTTTATTAAGGTATGATTGATATACACTCTAATGAAGGTTTCACATGAAAAAAACAATGTGGTTACTACATTTACCCATATTATCAAATCCCCACCCATACCCCAATGCAGTCACTGTCCATCAGTGCAGCAAGATGCCACAGATCCACTATGCCTTCTCTATGCTACACTGTTCTCCCTGTGATCCCCCATACCACGTATACTAATACCCGTCAATCCCCTTCTTACTCCTCACCTGCCCTCCCACACCTCTCCCCTTTGGTAACCACTAGTTCATTCTTGGAGTGTCTGAGTCTACTGCTATTTTGTTCCTTCAGTTTTGCTTCGTTGTTATACTCCACAAATGAGAGAAATCATTTGGCATTTGTCTTTCTCCACCTGGCTTATTTCACTGAGCAAAATGTCCTCCAGCTCCATACATGTTGTTGCAAACGGTAGGATTTTTTCTTTCTTATGGCCGAATAGTATTCTATTGAGTATATGTACCACATCTTCTTTATCCATTCATCTACTGATGGACACTTAAGTTGCTTCCATATCTTGGCTATTGTAAAAAGTGCTGCAATAAACATAGGGGTGCATATGTCTTTTTGAATCTGAGAACTTGTAATCTTAGGGTAAATTCCAAGGAGTGGGATTCCCAGGTCAAATGGTACTTCTATTTTTAGTTTTTTGAGGAACCTACATATTGCGTTCCACAGTGGTTGAATTAGCTTACATTCCCACCAGCAGTGTAGGAGGGTTCCCCTTTCTCCGCATCCTTGCCAGCATTTGTTGTTCTTAGTCTTTTCGATGCTGGCCATCCTTACTGGTGTGAGGTGATATCACATTGTGGTTTTAATTTGCATTTCCCTGATGATTAGTGATGTGGAGCATCTTTTCATGTGTCTGTTGGCCATGTGAATTTCTTCTTTGGAAAGGTGTTCATATCCTCTGCCCATTTGTTAATCAGGTTATTTGCTTTTTGATGTTGAGACTTGTGAGTTCTTTATATATTTTGGATGTTAACCCCTTGTTGGATATGTCATTTACAAATATATTCTCCCATACTGTACGATGCCTTTTTGTTCTGTTGATGGTATCCTTTGCTGTACAGAAACTTTTTAGTTTGATGTGGTCTCATGAGTTCATTTTAGCTTTTGTTTCCCTTTCTTGAGGAGATGCATTCAGGAAGAAGTTGCTCATGCTTATATTCAGGAGATGTTTGCCTATGTTGTCTTCTAAGAGCTTGATGGTTTCATGCCTTACCTTCAAGTCTTTAATCCATTTTGAGTTTACTTTTGTGTATGGGGTTAAACAATAATCCAGTTTCATTCTCTTGCATGTAGCTGTCCGGTTTTGCCAACACCAGCTGTTGAAGGGGCTGTCATTTCCCAATTGTATATCCATGGTTCCTTTATCATATATTAATTGACCATATATGGTTGGACTTATGTCAGGGCTCACTAGTCTGTTCCATTGGTCTATGGGTCTGTCCTTGTACCAGTACCAAATTATCTTGATTACTGTGGCTTTGTAGTAGAGCTTGACGTTGGGGAACGTAATGCCCCTAGGTTTATTCTTCCTTCTCAGAATTGTTTTGGCTATTCGAGGTCTTTTGTGGTTCCATATGAATTTTGGAACTATTTTCTCTAGTTCGTTGAAGAATGCTGTTGGTATTTTGATAGGAATTGCATTGAATCTATAGATTTCTTTAGGCTGGATGGCCATTTTGACAATATTAATTCTTCCTATCCTTGAGCACAGGATGTGTTTCCATTTACTGGTATCTTCTTTTATTTCCCTTAAGAGTGTTTGTAGTTTTCAGGTCATAGGTTTTTTACTTCCTTGGTTATGTTTATTCCTAGGTATTTTATTCTTTTTGATGCAATTGTGAATAGAATTGTTTTCCTGATTCTCTCTCTGCTAGTTAATTGTTAGTGTATAGGAGTGCCACAGATTTCTGTGTTTAATTTTGTATCCTGCAACTTTGCTGAATTCAGATATTAGATCTAGTAGTTTTGGAGTGGATTCTTTAGGGTTTTTAAATGTACAATATCATGTCATCTGCAAACAGGGACAGTTTAACTTCTTCCTTGCCAAGCTGAATGCCTTTTATTTCTTTGTGTTGTCTGATTGCCGTGGCTAGGATCTCTAATACTATGTTGAATATAAGTGGAGAAATTGGGCATTCTTGTCTTGGTCCTGATCTTAAAAGGAAAAGCTTTCAGCTTTTCGCTGTTAAGTATGATGCTGCCTGTGGGTTTGTCATGCATGGCCTTTATTATGTTGAGGTACTTGCCCTCTATACCCATTTGTTGAGAGTTTTGTCATGAATGGTTGTTGAATTTTGTCAAATGCTTTTTCAGCATCTATGGAGATGATCGTGTGGTTTTTGTCCTTCTTTTTGTTGATGTGGTGGACGGTGTTGATGGATTTTCAAATGTTGTGCCATCCTTGCATCCCTGGAATAAATCCTGCGTAATCATGATGGATTATCTTTTTGATGTATTTTTGAATTCAGTTTGCTAATATTTTGTTGAGTATTTTTGCATCTATGTTCATCAGGGATATTAGTCTGTAATTTTCTTTTTTTGTGGTATCTTTGCCTGGTTTTGGTATTAGGGTGATGCTGGCCTCAGAATGAGTTTGGAAGTATTCCCTCTTCTTCTACTCTTTGGAAAACTTTAAGGAGGATGGGTATTAGGTCTTCACTAAATGTTTGATAAAATTCAGCGGTGAAGCCATCTGGTCCAGGAGTTTTGTTCTTATGTAGATTTTTGATTACCAGTTGATTTCATTGCTGGTAACTGGTCTGTTTAGATTCTCTGTTTCTTCCTTGGTCAACCTTGGAAGGTTGTATTTTTCTAGAAAGTTGTCCATTTCTTCTTAGTTCTCCAGTTTGTTTGCATATAATTTTTCATAGTATTCTCTGATAATTCTTTGTATTTTTGTGGTGTCCATTGTGAATTTTCCTTTCTCATTTCTGATTCTGTTTTTATTTTTTTTAGAAGTACAAAAAGTTTATTTCAGCTTTATTTGGGCTGTCAAAAAACTGAAATGAAACTGAAGGTTCATCTAGAAAGGAAAGGAATAGCTGAATAAGGTGTGATACATGCCCACTATCAATTATTATGCAACTATTAAAAACAATTATATATATCTCAGTTGACTTGGATGGATGTCCTTCAAGTAGTAAGTGAGAAAAATAAGTCACAGTGTAAAAGACTGCACTTCTGTAAAAGCAAGCCATGACTGACCATTTCCATTTCAATTGCATGATGCTCAACTCTTCAAAGGAATGGAGAAACGAATTTTTCTTCACACGTCCTTTATAGCATATATACTTTTGTAATTACATTTTCAAATAAGTACAGGTAAATGTTAGATACTTGTCTTTATGTTCCTATTTCTTTTCTTTCTTTTTCTTCAATGTAGAATTATCATTTACTAAATTTAACTTGCAGCTACTCATCATAGTTCAGCATTTCTCCAATGGAGAAATGTATTTGTGCATATATGTTTAATCACCTGGGAAGGGTTTTTTGTTTTTGTTTCTTTTTTTTTTTTTTTTTTTTGAGAGGGCATCTCTCATATTTATTGATCAAGTGGTTGTTAACAACAATAAAATTCAGTATAGGGGGGTCAACGCTCAATGTACAATCATTAATCCATCTCAAGCCTAATTCTCGTCAGTCTCCAATCTTCTGAATCATAACGAACAAGTTCTTACATGGTGAACGAATTCTTACATAGTGAATAAATTCTTACATGGTGAACAGTACAAGGGCAGTCATCACAGAAACTTTCGGTTTTGATCATGCAATATGACCTATAAACCATCAGGTCAAATATGAATATTCGTTTGATTTTTGTACTTGATTTATATGTTGATCCCACATTTCTCCTATTATTATTATTATTTTTATTTTTAATAAAATGCTGAAGTGGTAGGTAGATGCAAGATAAAGGTAGAAAACATAGTTTAGTGCTGTAAGAGGGCAAATGTAGATGATCAGATGATCAGGTGTGTGCCTATGGACTAAGTATTAATCCAGGCTAGACAAGGGCAGCAAGACATCCACGGATGCAGAAGATTTCTCTCAAAGCAGGGGGGGTGAGGTTCTGAGCCTCACCTCTGTTGATCCCCAAATTCTCACCTGATGGCCCCCCTGCGACTGTGCCTGTCTTAGGTTGTTCCTCCCTTGAGGAATCTTACCCGTCTCTGGCTAACCAGTCATCTTCCGGGGCCATACAGGGAAATGTAAAGTTGGTAAGTGAGAGAGAAGCCATATTGTTTGCAAAGGTTAGCTTTTTACTTCTTTGCAGATTTATGCCCTGTGGCTTCTATGCCCAGCACTTGTCTCGAGGTATCTTTACCACCTGGAGGAATTATGATACTCGGTAAATTCGATATGAGGCACGAATTCTATTTAAGGGTTGTAATTAGGAAGGAAGAAGAAAAGCTATAGATGTAGCATATGAGGGAAACTTGGGAGGATTGATTATTTCTTTGACATATCTTCTTGTATAGTACCTTAAGTATGTATAGGTTTTAAACTACTAACTAATTTGCACACACATATTAACATAATAGGAATACGGTGACATAAACATAGCAAATCTATAATTACCATCCATCTCCAGTGAAGCCAAGAAAACCATTTAGGCACCCTAGGCATTTGTGAAAATTTATCTATGATATGATGGATATTGTCCAACTGTACTTGAACCATCAGACAAATTAAAGCAGCCCATTTCTGGGATCTGTTCACATCCCATATGTTCTTTTAACCATAGATAGTCTATAGTCATGAGCTCTTGGAGTGCTACAACTTGCACCCCTCCCAACTCCTGGTTGAGTTCCAACAGTACAGATCCGGTCAAATTCGTTGTCTCACTGTATGCACATGCCAGCCTAGACATCTCCCTCCTCATTCTTATGGCAAGTCCAGGAGACGGTGGGCTGGATGCAGCCACAACCGCAGCATCATCCGGATCCCTGTGGAGGCTTTTTGATGATCATCCCCCGGCACAAGTCCTCCAGAGAGTGCTGATGCCGGAAGCTCCTCCTCATATCGTATCTTAGTTCATTTTCTGGGTATCCAAGCTAGGCCTTGATCTTCTGCATAGAAACAGACAGACCCTTTGCCCACACTTTGACATGCCCTCTATACCACTGTGCAGAACTCATTGGAGGTCAGCACACAGTAACTGCTTTTTTTTTTTTTTTAAATTAAGAGAAAGGAATATTATCAGAAAAGAGTACCTCCATAGCTGATCATCTGACACCCTTTAAGTGATCAACATTAAGGATATTTAAAGCATGCGTTGATCTTTGATTTACCAATAGTTTTATCCTGTTAAGGAGTAATCCCCCTTTTCTTTCTTTCTTTCTTTCTTTCTTTCTTTTTTTTTTTTTTTTTTTAAATTTTTAATCTACACTTACATGAAGAATACTATGTTTACTATGCTCTCCCCTATGTCAGGCCCCCCCTAACAACCACATTACGGTTACTGTCCATCAGCTTAGCAAAATGTTGTAGAGTCACTACTTGTCCTCTCTGTGTTGTGCAGCCCACCCTCCCCTTGCTCCCTCCCCCCCATGCATGCTAATCTTAATACCCCCCTTATTGTTCCCCCCACTTATCCCTCCCTGCCCACCCATCCTCCCCAGTTCCTTTCCCTTTGGTACCTGTTAGTCCATTTTTGGGTTCTGTAATTCCACTGCTGTTTTGTTCCTTCAGTTTTTCCTTTGTTCCTATACTCCACAGATGAGTAACATCATTTGGTATTTCTCTTTCTCCGCTTGGCTTATTTCACTGAGCATAATACTCTCCAGCTCCATCCATGTTGCTGCAAATGGTTGGATTTTTCCACTTCTTATGGCTGAGTAGTATTCCATTGTGTATATGTACCACATCTTCTTTATCCATTCATCTACCGATGGACATTTAGGTTGCTTCCAATTCTTGGCTATTGTAAATAGTGCTGCGATAAACATAGGAGTGCATCTGTCTTTCTCAAACTTGATTGCTGCATTCTTAGGGTAAATTCCTAGGAGTGGAATTCCTGGGTCAAATGGTAGGTCTGTTTTGAGCATTTTGATGCACCTCCATACTGCTTTCCACAATGGTTGAACTAATTTACATTCCCACCAGCAGTGTAGGAGGGTTCCCCTTTCTCCACAGCCTCGCCAACATTTGTTGTTGTTTGTCTTTAGGATGGCAGCTATCCTTACTGGTGTGAGGTGATACCTCATTGTAGTTTTAATTTGCATTTCTCTGATAATTAGCGATGTGGAGCATCTTTTCATGTGTCTCTTGGCCATCTGTATTTCTTTTTTGGAGAACTGTCTGTTCAGTTCCTCTGCCCATTTTTTAATTGGGTTATTTGTTTTTTGTTTGTTGAGGCGTGTGAGCTCTTTATATATTCTGGACGTCAAGCCTTTATCGGATCTGTCATTTTCAAATATATTCTCCCATACTGTAGGGTTCCTTTTTGTTCTATTGATGGTGTCTTTCGCTGTACAGAAGCTTTTCAGCTTAATGTAGTCCCACTTGCTCATTTTTGCTGTTGTTTTCCTTGCCCGGGGAGATATGTTCAAGAAGAGATCACTCATGTTTATGTCTAAGAGGTTTTTGCCTATGTTTTTTTCCAAGAGTTTAATGGTTTCATGCCTTACATTCAGGTCTTTGATCCATTTTGAGTTTACCTTTGTATATGGGGTTAGACAATGGTCCAGTTTCATTCTCCTACATGTAGCTGTCCAGTTTTGCCAGCACCATCTGTTGAAGAGACTGTCATTTTGCCATTGTATGTCCATGGCTCCTTTATCAAATATTAATTGACCATATATGTTTGGGTTAATTTCTGGGGTCTCTAATCTGTTCCACTGGTCTGTGGCTCTGTTCTTGTGCCAGTACCAAATTGTCTTGATTACTATGGCTTTGTAGTAGAGCTTGAAGTTGGGGAGTGAGATCCCCCCTACTTTATTCTTCTTTTTCAGGATTGCTTTGGCTATTCGGGGTCTTTGGTGTTTCCATATGAATTTTTGAATTATTTGTTCCAATTCATTGAAGAATGTTGCTGGTAATTTGAGAGGGATTGCATCAAATCTGTATATTGCTTTGGGCAGGATGGCCATTTTGACGATATTAATTCTTCCTAGCCATGAGCATGGGATGAGTTTCCATTTATTAGTGTCCCCTTTAATTTCTCTTAAGAGTGACTTGTAGTTTTCAGAGTATAAGTCTTTCACTTCTTTGGTTAGGTTTATTCCTAGGTATTTTATTCTTTTTGATGCAATGGTGAATGGAATTGTTTTCCTGATTTCTCTTTCTATTGATTCGTTGTTAGTTTATAGGAAAGCTACAGATTTCTGTGTGTTAATTTTGTATCCTGCAACTTTGCTGTATTCCAATATCAGTTCTAGTAGTTTTGGAGTGGAGTCTTTAGGGTTTTTTATGTACAGTATCATATAATCTGCAAATAGTGACAGTTTAACTTCTTCTTTACCAATCTGGATTCCTTGTATTTCTTTGTTTTGTCTGATTGCCGTGGCTAGGACCTCCAGTACTATGTTAAATAACAGTGGGGAGAGTGGGCATCCCTGTCTGGTTCCCGATCTCAGTGGAAATGCTTTCAGCTTCTCGCTGTTCAGTATAATGCTGGCTGTGGGTTTATCATATATGGCCTTTATTATGTTGAGGTACTTGCCCTCTATTCCCATTTTGCTGAGAGTTTTTATCATGAATGGATGTTGAATTTGGTCAAATGCTTTTTCAGCATCTATGGAGATGATCATGTGGTTTTTGTCTTTCTTTTTGTTGATGTGGTGGATGATGTTGATGGATTTTCGAATGTTGTACCATCCTTGCATCCCTGGGATGAACCCCACTTGGTCATGGTGTATGATCCTTTTGATATACTGTTGAATTCTGTTTGCTAATATTTTATTGAGTATTTTTGCATCTACATTCATCAGGGATATTGGTCTGTAATTTTCTTTTTTGGTTGGGTCTTTTCCTGGTTTTGGTATTAGGGTGATGTTGGCTTCATAGAATGAGTTTGGGAGTATTCCCTCTTCTTCTATTTTGTGGAACACTTTAAGGAGAATGGGTATTATGTCTTCTCTGTGTGTCTGATAAAATTCCGAGGTAAATCCGTCCGGCCCCGGGGTTTTGTTCTTGGGTAGTTTTTTGATTACTGTTTCAATTTCTTTGCTTGTAATTGGTTTGTTTAACTTTTGTGTTTCTTCCTCGGTCAGTCTTGGGAGGTTGTATTTTTCTAGGAAGTTGTCCATTTCTTCTAGGTTTTCTAGCTTGTTGGCATATAGGTTTTCATAGTAGTCTTTAATAATTCTTTGTATTTCTGTGGAGCCTGTCGTGATTTTTCCATTCTCATTTCTGATTATGTTGATTTGTGTTGACTCTCTTTTTCTCTTAATAAGTTGGGCTAGAGGCTTATCTATTTTGTTTATTTTCTCAAAGAACCAGCTCTTGGTTTCGTTGATTTTTGCTATTGTTTTATTCTTCTCAATTTTGTTTATTTCTTCTCTGATCTTTATTATGTCCCTCCTTCTGCTGACTTTAGGCCTCATTTGTTCTTCTTTTTCCAGTTTTAATAATTGTGATGTTAGACTATTCATTTGGGATTGTTCTTCCTTCTTCAAGTGTGCCTGGATTGCTATATACTTTCCTCTTAAGACTGCTTTCGCTGCATCCCACAGAAGTTGGGGCTTAGTGTTGTTGTCGTCATTTGTTTATTTATATTCCTTGATCTCTATTTTGATTTGTTCATTGATCCATTGATTATTTAGTAGCATGTTGTTAAGCCTCCATGTCTTTGTGAGCCTTTTTGTTTTCTTTGTAGAATTTATTTCTACTTTTATACCTTTGTGGTCTGAAAAATTGGTTGGTAGAATTTCAATATTTTGGAATTTACTGAGGCTCTTTTTGTGAGCTAGTATGTGGTCTATTCTGGAGAATGTTTCATGTGCACTTGAGAAGAATGTATATCCTGTTGCTTTTGGATGTAGAGTTCTATAGATGTCTGTTAGGTCCATCTGTTCTAGTGTGTTGTTCAGTGCCTGTGTGTCTTTACTTATTTTCTGCCCGGTGGATCTATCCTTTGGGGTGAGTGGTGTGTTGAAGTCTCCTACAATGAATGCATTGCAGTCTATTTCCCTCTTTAGTTCTGTTAGTATTTGCTTCACATATGCTGGTGCTCGTGCATTGGGTGCATATATATTTAGAATGGTTATATCCTCTTGTTGGACTGAGCCCTTTATCATTATGTAGTGGCCTTCTTTATCTCTTGTTACTTTCTTTGTTTTGAAGTCTATTTTGTCTGATATTAGTACTGCAACCCCTGCTTTCTTCTCACTGTTGTTTGCCTAACATATGTTTTTCCATCCCTTGACTTTTAGTCTATGCTTATCTTTGGGTTTAAGGTGAGTTTCTTGTAAGCAGCATATAGATGGGTCTTGCTTTTTTATCCATTCTATTACTCTATGTCTTTTGATTGGTGCATTAAGTCCATTTACATTTAGGGTGACTATTGAGAGATATGTACTTATTGCCATTTCAGGCTTTAGATTCGTGGTTACCAAAGGTTCAAGGTTAGCTTCTTTAGTATCTTACTGCCTAACTTAGCTCGCTTATTGAGCTGTTATATACACTGTCTGGAGATTCTTTTCTTCTCTCCCTTCTTATTCCTCCTCCTCCATTCTTCATATGTTGTGTGTTTTGTTCTGTGCTCTTTTTAGGGGTGCTCCCATCTAGAGCAGTCCCTGTAGGATGCCCTGTAGAGGTGGTTTGTGGGAAGCAAATTCCCTCAGCTTTTGCTTGTCTGGGAATTGTTTGATCCCACCATCATATTTAAATGATAGTCGTGCTGGATACAGTATCCTTGGTTCAAGGCCCTTCTGTTTCATTGCATTAAGTATATCATGCCATTCTCTTCTGGCCTGTAGGGTTTCTGTTGAGAAGTCTGATGTTAGCCTGATTTGTTTTCCTTTATAGGTGACCTTTTTCTCTCTAGCTGCCTTTAAAACTCTTTCCTTGTCCTTGATCCTTGCCATTTTAATTATTATGTGTCTTGGTGTTGTCCTCCTTGGATCCTTTCTGTTGGGGGTTCTGTGTAATTCCATGGTCTGTTCGATTATTTCCTCCCCCAGTTTGGGGAAGTTTTCAGCAATTATTTCTTCAAAGACACTTTCTATCCTTTTTCCTCTTTCTTCCTCTTCTGGTATCCCTATAATACGAATGTTTTTCCTTTTGTATTGGTCACATATTTCTCTTAGTGTTGTTTCATTCCTGGAGATCCTTTTATCTCTCTCTATGTCAGCTTCTATACGTTCCTGTTCTCTGGCTTCTATTCCTTCAATGGCCTCTTGCATCTTATCCATTCTGCTTATAAATCCTTCCAGGGATTGTTTCACTTCTGTGATCTCTTTCCTGACATCTGTGATCTCCTTCCGGACTTCATCCCACTGCTCTTGCATTTTTCTCTGCATCTCATCCCACTGCTCTTGCATATTTCTCTGCATCTCATCCCATTGCTCTTGCATTTTTCTCTGCATCTCTGTCAGCATGTTCATGATTTTTATTTTGAATTCTTTTTCAGGAGGACTAATTAGGTCTGTCTCCTTCTCAGGTGTTGTCTCTGTGATCTTTGTCTGCCTGTAGTTTTGCCTTTTCATGGTGATAGAGATAGTTTGCAGAGCTGGTACGAGTGACCGCTGGAAGAGCTTCCCTTCTTGTTGGTTTGTAGCCTTTTCCTGGGAGAATAGCGACCTCTAGTTGCTTGTGCTGGGCAGCTGTGCGCAGACAGGACTTCTGCTTCCTGCCCAGTTGCTTTGGGGTTTATCTCTGCTGTTGCTGTGGGCTTGGCCTGGCTGGGGCTGTTCCTCCAAAATGGTGGAGCCCCGTTGGAGGGGGAGCGGCCAGGAGGCTATTTATCTCCGTAAGGGGCCTCTGTGCTCCCTGCTGCCCAGGGGGTTAGAGTGCCCAGAGATCCCCAGATTCCCTGCCTCTGGTCTAAGTGACCTGTCCTGCCCCTTTAAGACTTCCAAAAAGCACTCTCCAAACCAAAACAACAACAGCAACAATGAGAGAGGGAACAGAAAGAAAGAAAAAAAAAAAAAAAAAAGGAAAAAACAAGCGATTTTTTTTTTTTTTTTTTTTTTGTCCTCAGGTGCCGGTCCCAGGCACCCGCTCACTGGTCCTGCTGCCCTGTCTCCCTAGCACCAGGGTCCCTGTCCTTTCAAGGCTTCCAAAAAGCAACCACCCACCGGTCCCGCAGGGAAGGAACGCTCGATATTCTTTGTCCTCAGGCACTGGTCCCAGGCACCCGCTCACCAGTCCCGCCGCCCTGCCTCCCTAGCACCAGGGTCCCTGTCCCTTCAAGGCTTCCAAAAAGCACTCGCCAAAAAGAGAGAAAAAAAGGGGAAAAATGCGCGACCTCCTCCGTCCTCAGGCACCGGTCTCAGGCACCTGCCCGCCGGTCCCGCAGGGAGAAACGTGGGATATTCTTTGTCCTCCGGCTCCGTTCCCAGGCACCTGCTCACCGGTCCCGCCACCCTGCCTCCCCAGCAACGGGGGCCCTTCCCTCTAGGGCTTCCAAAAAGCGCTCACCAAAAAAAAAAAATAACTGCTCCGGTTTCTCTCCACCCGCCGGGAGCCGGGGGGAGGGGCGCTCGGGTCCCGCCGGGCCGGGGCTTGTATCTTACCCCCTTCGCAAGGCGCTGGTTCCTTGCAGGTGTGGATGTGGTCTGGATGTTGTCCTGTGTCCTGTGGTCTCTATTTTAGGAAGATTTTTCTTTGTTATATTTTCATAGCTCTATGTGTTTTTGGGAGGAGATTTGCACTGCTCTACTCACGCCGCCATCCTGGCTCCGCCCTCCTGATTCTGTTTATGTGTGTAGATTCTCTTTTTTTCTTGATAAGTCTGACTAGGGGTTTATCTGTTTTGTTTATATTCTCGAAGAACCAGCTCTTGCTTTCATGGATTCTTTCTATTGTTTAATTCATCTCAATTTTATTGATTTCTGCCGTAACCTTTATTATGTCCCTCCTTTTACTGACTTTGGGCCTCATTTGTTCTTCTTTTTCTAGTTTCATTAATTGTGAGTTTAGACTGTTCATATGGGATTGTTCTTCTTTCCTGAGGTAGGCCTGTGTTGCGGCCTGTGTTGCAATATCCTTTCCTCTTAGCACAGCTTTGGCTGCGTCCCACAGATTTTGCAGTGTTGAATTATTGTTGTCATTTGTCATTTGCTTGATCTCTGTTTTTATTTGGTCATCGATCCATTGGTTATTTAGGAACATGTTGTGAAGCCTCCATGTGTTTGTGGGATTTTTCATTTTCTTTGTGTAATTTATTTCTAGTTTCATACCTTTGTGGTCTGAGAAACTGGTTGGTACAATTTCAATCTTTTTGAATTTACTGAGGCTCTTTTTGTGGTCTAGTATATGATCTGTTCTTGAAAACGTTTCATGTGCATTTGAGAAGAATGTGTATTCTGCTGCTGTTGAGTGTAGAGTTCTGTAGATGTTTGTTAGGTCCATCTGTTCCAATGTGGTATTCAGTGCCTCTGTGTCCTTACTTATTTTCTGTCTGGTTGATCTGTCCTTCAGAGTGAGTGGAGCGTTGAAGTCTCCTAGAATGAATGCTTTGCATTCTATTTCCCCTTTTAATTCTGTTAGTTTTTGTTTCACATATGTAGGTTCTCCTGTGTTGGGAGCATAGATATTTATAATGGTTATATCTTGTTGGATTGACCCCTTTATCATTATGTAATGTCCTTCTTTGTCTCTTGTGACTTTCTTTGTTTTGAAGTCTATTTTGTCTGATAGAAGTACTGCAACTCCTGCTTTTTTCTCTCTATTAGTTGCATGAAATATCTTTTTCCATGCCTTCACTTTTAGTCTGTGTATGTCTTTGGGTTTAGAGTGTCTTGTCAGCAGCGTATAGATGGGTCTTGTTTTTTTATCCATTCAGTGACTCTGTGTCTTTTGATTCGTGCATTCAGTCCATTTGCATTTAGGGTGATTATCGATAGGTATGTACTTATTGCTATTGCAGACTTTAGATTCGTGGTTACCAAAGGTCAAGGTTAACTTCCTTACTAAGAGTCTAACTTAACTCACTTAATATGCTGTTACAAACACAATCTAAAGGTTCTTTTCTTTTTCTCCTCCTTTTTCTTCCACCTCCATTCTTTATATATTAGGTATCATATTCTGTACTCTGTCTATCCCTTGATTGACTTTGGGGATAGTTAATTTAATTTTGTATTTTCTTAGTAATTAGCTGTTCTACTTTCTTTACTGTGGTTTTATTACCTCTGGTGACAACTCTTAAACCTTTGGAACACTTCCATTTATAGCAGTCCCTCCAAAATAGACTGTAGAGATGGTTTGTGGGAGGTAAATTCTCTCAGCTTTTGCTTAACTGGAAATTGTTTAATCCCTCCTTCAAATTTAAATGTTAATCTTGCCGGATAAAGTAATCTTGGTTTGAGGTCCTTCTGCTTCGTTGCATTAAATACATAATGCTACTCCCTTCTTGCCTGTAAGGTTTCTGCTGAGAAGTCTGATGTTAGCCTGATGGGCTTTCCTTTGTATGTGATCTTATTTCTCTCTCTGGCTGCTTTTAATAGTCTGCTTATCCTTGATCTTTGCCATTTTAATTACTATATGTCTTGGTGTTGTCTTCCTTGGATCCCTTGTTTTGGAAGATCTGTGGATTTCCATGACCTGAGAGACTATCTCCTTCCCCAGATTGGGGAAGTTTTCAGCAATTACCTCCTCAAAGACACTTTCTATCTCTTTCTCTCTCTTCTTCTTCTGGTACCCGTATAGTGCGAATATTGTTCTGTTTGGATTGGTCACACAGTTATCTCAATATTCTTTCATTCTTAGATATCCTTTTTTCTTTCTGTGCTTCAGCTTCTTTGTATTCGTCTTCTCTAGTTTGTATTTCATTTATCATCTCCACGTATCCAATCTCCTTTTAATACCCTCCATTGTGCTCTTCAATGATTGGGTCTCTGACCAGAATTCATTCCTGAGTTCTTGAATATCTTTCTGTACCTCCATTAACATGTTAATGATTTTTATTTTGAACTCCCTTTCAGGAAGAGTCATGAAGTCCATGTCATCTTTCTCAGGGGCGATACTAATTTTACTCTGGACCTTGTTCCTTTGGCGTTTCATATTTGTGTATGGCACCCTCTAGTGTCCAGAAGCTCTACTCTGTGGAGCTGCTCAGCCCCTGAAGCAATGTCAGGGGTCGCAGGGGAGTGGTATTGGTGCCTAGGGGGAAGAAAGAGCTGTTTCCTGCTTCCCGGCTGCTATGCCTGTCTCCACTGCCTGAACCAGTGGGCTGAGCACACAGGTATAAGCTTTTGTCCCAGAGCAGCCGGATATGGATCCCAGCTTTCCACAAGCAGTTGGAAACTCAGTCTCTCCAGGCATTCTGCCTATCTGAGCTTTCCAACCCCCTAATCATGAGAGTATCGTGAAAGCACCATGAAATGCAGGTTTGTGCTCCCAGAGCAGATCTCCAGAGTTATGTATTCAGCAGTCCTATGCCTCCACTCCCTCCCTGCTCAGTTTTTCTTCCTCCCACTAGTGAGCTGGGGTGGGGAAAGGGCTTGGGTCCCACTGGGCCACAACTTTGGTACTTTACCCTGTTTCGTGAGGTCTGCTCTTTTCTCCAGGTGTATGTAGTCTGGAGCAGTCCTCTTTCCTGTTGCTCTCTCAAGATTAGTTGTATTAATTATATTTTCATCTTACATGTGGTTTTAGGAGGAAGCCTCTGTCTCACCTCTCATGCCATCTTTAATTCACCAATGTGCTTTTAATAAATGAGTCTTAAAGGTAGCATAGTATGATTTATAAGCACTACAATATTATGCTGTTTTATGGCTTACTATTAAAGACATTCCACCCTCCTACACTGTTGGTAGGTATGTAAAATAGTGCAGCCACTATGTAAAGTAGTATGGAAGTTCCACAAAACTGAAAATAGAAATCCCATATGTTCCAGTAATTCCAGTCCTAGGAATTTACCTGAAGAGAGCATGGTCTCTGATTTGAACAGACATATATACCCATATGTTTATTGCTGCATTACTTTTATTAGCAAGATATGAAAGCAACCGAACTGTCCATCAATAGATGAATGAGTTAAGAAGTGGTACATATATACACAGTGGAATATTATTCAGCTATAAAAAAAGAAAAATCCTGCCATTTGTGACAACATGGATTGTGACTTAGAGGGTATTATGCTAAATGAAATAAGCCTGGCAGAGAAAGACAAATACCATATGATTTCACTTATACATGGAATCTAAAAATAAAACAAAACAGAATGAACGGAACAGCAGTAAACTCATGGATGCTGAGAAGTGACTGGTGGTTACCACTGGGGAGGAGTTGGAGTGGATAGGTGAAATATATGAATGGGATAAAGAGACACAAAATCGTCGTCATAATCTAAGTTAGTCATGGAGATGAAAGTACAGCATAGAGAGTATAGTCAACAGTTCTGTAACATAATGTTGACAGTAAATACACTAGTTGGGGTGAGCATTTAGTACTGTAGATAATTGTCAAATCACTGTGTTGTACACTTGCAACCAGTTATGTATAAAATAGTAAACTAAAAGAAGGAAAGACATTATATATAACACAGAATAGCTTAGGAATAAGAAACTGGACTTTGGAAATCAGATTCCACCTTTTCTGTTTGCTAAATATGACGGTGGGCAAGTCAAGTCACTAAAGATTTTTGGACTCAGGTTCTTATTCTCTATGATGGGGTTAATATTAATACCTTGTAATAGGAATGTTTTGAATATTAATGAGCTGATACATCTGATGGACTTACAGTTTCACTTAGTAAGTTCTTAATAAATAAATGATAGCTGTTACTGTGTTATTAACTATGACACTTATGAAGGAACAAAACAATAGTCAAGTCCACTTTTAGCTTCTTCATTGGACATATAAAGCAAATCAGTTTAACCACTTAAAATTTAAACTTGATTAAAGAAGAAGCTGCAAACTGCCCAGGAAATCTGTACTGAGCCTCAAAAAAAATTGTTGTAAGTTGATTAAATTTTCATTAATGTTCTAAAAATAAGGTCTATGTCTTGCATATAGGAATTTGAATGTTGAAAGGATTAATGATTTGTAGGAAGACGTTGTCATATCTAATTTCTGTTGTGCTTTAAAAAAATAGATGTTTTTGCTGTTGTTTTTTAGAATAACATGCATTTTGTATTCATAGATAAGTGTCAGTCTTTAAGACCTGACATAAATGAAGATGAAGTCAATCAGGAGCAGAAACTTCCCTGTATACAGAACGTAGATGACATTGTGGGTTTACCCTCCAGAGAAAAAGTTGAGAAAAGAACTAACCTTTCATCAAGGTATTTTCTATATCTTTACTGACTTTGTTTACATCTTCTATCAGCCACTGAGAGAGGAGTATAAAGTGTCTGTCATTGTGAATTTGCCTATTTGTCTTTTCTGTTCCATCTGTTCTTCGTATCTTTTGAGGCTCTGTTGGTAGGTGCTTACATAGGTAGGATTATTGTATCTTGGTGAAATCACTTTTATTTTTGTGATATTTTGGTATCATTCTGGCTCTTTTTTCTGATGCTTACTTTGTTATACAGCTTTCTTGTGGTTAGTGTTTGCATTGGTTTATCATTTTTCTATAAAGATTTTATCTTCATCTTTGGTTTTCAGCAGTTTTTGATGTATCCCGCTGTAAGTTTTTTTTTTTTTAATTGTTAAAAACACATAAGATTTGTCTCCTAACACATTTTTTAAGTGTACGGTATGGCATTGTTAACTAATAAGTACATTTTTTTATGGCATATCTTGAATTTTTTCATCTTGCATGACTGAAATTCTATATCCGTGGAACAACTCATTATTTCCTCTTACCCAGCCTCCAGGGCCACCACTGTTACTTTCTGTTTCTGTAAATTTGATTACTTTACATATTTCATATAAGTAGAATCATGCAATATTTGTCCTTCTGTGATGAGTTATTTTACCTAGCATGTTTTCAGGGTTCATCATGGTATAGGATATAATAGGGTTTCTTCTTTTTTTTATAGCTGAATATATTCCATTGCATGCACATACCACATTTTCTTTACTCATTCATTTGTGAATGGAAATTTAGGTTGTTTCCAGGATGTGCAGATAACTCTTTGAGATCCTCCGTCCTTCTGGATAAATACCCAGAAGAGGGATTGCTGGATCTTATGGTAGTTCTATTTTTAATTTTTTGAGGAACTTTCTTACTATATTTCATAGAGGCTGTGCCATTTTACATTCACACCAACAGTGTCCAAGGATTCTAGTTTTTCCACATTCTTGTCAACACTTGTTATTTCTTTTTTGGTTTTTATTCTTGTTTATCATGGCCATCCTAACAGTGTGAGATGGTTTTGATTTGTATTTCCCTGATGACTAGTGATGTTGAGTATCTTTTAACTGTTGGCCATTTGTATGTTTCCTTTGGAAAAGTATCTACTGATTCCTTTTATAATTTTTAAAGTGGGTTATTTGTATTTTGCTACTGAGTTGGAAGACTTCCTTTTGTATTTTGGATATTAAGTCCTTATTAAATAGATGGCTTGCAGATATTTTCTCCCATTTCATAGTTTGCCTTTAATTCTGTTGATTATTTCCTTTGCTGTACAGAAGCTTTTAGTTTGATATAGTCCCACTTGTCTATTTGCTTTTATTGTCTGTGCTTTTGGTGTCATACCCAAGAAATTATTGCCAGGACTAATGTTAAAAAGCTTTCCCTCTATGTTTTCTTCTAGGAGTTTTATTACCTAAGGTGTTGCCTTTAATTCTTTAATCAATTTTGAGTTGATTTTTGTGTATAGTATAAGAAAAAGGCCCAGTTGCATTTTTTTGCGTGTGGATATCCAGCTTTCTCAACACATTTGTTAAAGAGACTTTTTCCTATTGTGTAGTTTGGCACGCCATCAAAGATCATTTAATCTATTAACCTATGCATAGGTTAATTTCTCTGCTTTCTACCATTTCATGGGTCTGTATGTCTTCTGAAAATGTTGATGAAAACTATTCTCATGTAGAAAATACACATACGCATATGTTCCAGTTTATTTGTATAATTCAAAAGGTTAATAGTTTCTTTGAAATTGAATGATGGACCTTAGGTCCTTAACTTGCTAAGTGACAGACATCTAAATTGTGACTTCAGAAATACAACTAATTACCTAAACTACACAGAAAACAATACTGATGATTTTTTTAAGGGAAGAAACAACCTTGTAATGACTGCAAAAATCCCAACTGGTTTTGTAAAACAGCAAGCTTATTCTAAACTTGTTATATATACAAGAGCAAAGCATTATGCATGATAGAGACAATTCTGAAAAATAACAACTTTGGAGAGGAATTGTAGTAAGACTTATTCTAAAGCTAGAGTAATTAAAGCGGTGTGATACTGGTACGGGGACAAATTTACTTAGTGGAACTGAATGTAGACTCTAGGAAGAGGGACTTAGGAATCTGATATATTGCAGAGGTAGCATTACATATCAATTGGTAAAGACTGAACAAACTGTTCATTAGATGGTGCTTAGCTGTGAAAAAGATAATATTAGATTTCCTGTTTCACCCTACACACTTAACTTCTGATAGATTAAAGACTACATGTATAAAGCAAATCTTTAAAACTTTCAGAAGAAAATGTAGGAAAATATCTATGATATGGAGGATTTCTTTCTTTTTTATATTAGAGTATCATTGATACGCAATCTTATGATGGTTTCAAATACAAAACACAGTGGTTCACCATTCACCCATATTATCAAGCCCTCATCCCCTTCAGTGCAGTCACTGTCCGTCAATGTAGTAAGATGTTCAAAAATCATTAACTGTATTCTCCATGCTGTACTATCATCCCCATGACCAAGCTATTTTGTGATTATGAATTATAGTGCCCCTTAATCCCCCTTTCCCTCCCCAACCCTTCCCCTTTGGTAACCACTAGTCCTTTCTCTGTGTCTGGGAGTCTTCTGCTATTTTGTTCCTTCTGTTTTGCTTTGTTTTTATACTACACAAGTAAGTGAAATCATTTGGTATTTGTCTTTGTCCACCTGGCTTATTTCACTGAGCATAATATCCTCTAGATTCATCCATGTTGTTGCAAATGGGAGGATTTCTTTTCTTTTTATGGCTGAATAATATTCCATTGCGTATATGTATCACCTCTTCTTTATCCATTCATCTGTTGATGGACACTTAAGTTGCTTCCATATGTTGGCTATTGAAAATTGTGCAGTGATAAACATAGGAGTGCATATATCTTTTTGCATCAGGGATCTTCTTTTCTTTGGGTAAATTTCTAGAAGTGGAATTACCGGGTCAAATGGTACTTCTATTTTTAATTTTTTGAGGAACCTCCATATTGCTTTCCACAGTGGTTGCACCTATTTACATTCCCACCAACAGTGTAGGAGGATGATACGAAGGATTTCTCAAGACATAAATAGCACAAAGTTTAATAAAAAACTTGGTAAATTTGACAACACTAAAATGAAAATGTTCTGTTAACAAAAGGCTGCATCAAAAACTGAAAGTCAGGCTACCAATTTGGAGGTTTTATGTGTAACATCTAACCAAAAAAGAATATAAAGGAAGAGCTATTACTAATCAGTTGGGAAAAGACAAACACCCAGTAGAAAAAACTGAGGGGAAAACAGTGGCTAAATGTGAATATGTGGTAAAACCAGGTGCTAGTTAGTTCATGGCCATCATTTTATATTATTGTTTGTTGAAATAATCATAATATTTCAGTCACCTTTCAACAGTACAGTGTTAACTGCAACTTGCACGTAAGAAAGTGTGTCCCTGACTTATATAACTTTTGGTTAACACAGTACCATGCAAAGCAAGGATTGCCTATGTAAAATTTTAATGAAAAGTAATTCCTAAATATTACTGAATTTACAAGTACATTTGATTTGTGAGTTCCATATAATAATTTTTCATTCTGTGATTTCTTAAACACTTTCCCAAGCCTGTTGATTTGTGACTGCTTTCTCCAAAGATACAGTTTTTAATAACATCGTACAACAAGGATCATAGAAAAGCCAAAATACCCATTTAAAAATCTTTTAAATAGTTAGTATAAAATATGTATTACTAGGAATTCTTTCCCCTCATTATATTTTCATTTCCTTAGTGTTCAACAAGAGGCCATGTCAGTAGTAACAGAGACTTCAGAATTAAGCACTTTGGATTCACCTTCATCAGAAGCTGGAACTAGAGCATTGTGTGAGGCAAATAATGCTGACAGTAGTTGTATGGAAGAGAGAAGTGTTCACCTAAAAAATAAAGCACTGTAAGTATTTTACATGATAGGATTTTTACATTTCTTTTCAAAATTTGACAATTGCTTATCAAATGATGTTTCTTTTGGCTATTAGAAAGGAACTGTAGACCATTTAATACATAACTGTGACATCAACGTTTTTCACTTTATATTTCATTAAATATTCCCTTTCATATTTATGATTTGTAACAGTGATGTGGGTTTTAGCAAAGTAGTAACTTAGGATAAAATTATAAAATAATTTGGAAGCCTAAATATTTGCTATGAGATTTTACTTTTACTTGGTTTCAGTCATTTTTCATGCCTGTTGTCAAAGTAGTAGATTTCAATATTGGTAACCTTACAGAGATTATGTTTCTGTTATACAGATACTTGTAATTTATATCTTCACTAAAAATAGAATAAAGGCACCACAAGACTCTCCCCTTGAAGAACTATCTGAAAAATTCAGGCTTCCTTTTTGTGTCTCTCAGAACTCATATGGGCTTGAAAGTTTCTTAAGCTTATAGATTCTTATTTATTTTCAGCAACGTATAGTCATATCGAGAGTACAACTTATTTTTGAAAATAAACATTTAAATTAGTCTTTGAAGTAGGTAGTATATTCTCATGGTTCAAATATTCAAAAGTACATGTATAAAAGTGAAGTATCTCTCCTACTATGTCTCCCTTCACTTATTAACAAGTAACCAGTGTTATAGTTAAAATTGGATTCTTTCAGATATTTTTTAAAAGTACATTAAAGCTCATACAAATTTATATACTTTAAATTTTCTTGCTCTTTTTAAAAACCTAATGATAGGTAAATACCATTTGGAGTTTTTTGGTCTTGTATCTTCATATCTTTACATAGAGGCTTTCTTTATTCTTTTTATAGTTGCATAGTGTTCTGTTGTATGGATGAATTATCAGTGCCCTGTGAATGGCTATATAGGTTGTTTCACAAACTGCATATAATCTTATGCTTTTGTCCTTTCACCTATATGCAAGTATATTTGTAGAATAAATTCCTAAAAATGGAATTGCTTGCTCAAAGGTATCTATGTATGTGTAATGCATGTGTACATTTATGCTTAATTTTGATAGATACTTCAGAATGTTCTCCATAGAAGTTATTCTAGTTTATATTCCTACCAACAATATAAGAAATGTCTTCCTCACCAACAGTGTTAGTCAAAAATCAGAGTTTTGCTGGCCTTGATAGAGTATGAACTAATATCTCAGCATAGTATCTCCACCCCACTCCTTTTTTGGCCAGGGATATGTTTATTCTTTTATTTTTTTCCCCTCAGTTTCTTATTTTGTAATGTAAAGAAAAGCCCAGAGAACAGAGCAATGAACATCTGTACATAACTCTCCTAGATTCTCTGATTCTTAGTATGTTGTCACACTGGCACTTATTTGTACACTGTCTCTCTCAACTTAAAATTTGTGCTTATTGAGAGTGAAGTTGAGCATCTCTACACATGTAAAACCTACTTTTAATTTATATTTTTCTTCTGTGTGTGTGAATTATCCATATCTGTTGTCTAGTTTTTTAATGAGTTATTGATGATACTGTTGTATAGAAGCTCTTTATATTTTAGGAAGATTGCCTAGTGGTGTGAGTTACAAAACATGCTTTTCCTGTTTGTACTTCTGACTTAGCCGTATTTTGGTCATGTAAAGGTTTTTGAATTTTATGTTGTCAGGTTTGTCAAAATTTTTTTTCTTACAGTGGCTCCTGAACTTAAAATCAAATTTTAGGAAAGTTACCCCACCTTAAGGTCATACAGTAATTCATCCATGTTTTCTTTATTGTTTGATTTGAATTTTTGATCCATTTAGAATATATTGTAAGTACAATCCAAAGAATAGAGCTAATTTTATTTTATTCCCCAGTGTTTCCAGTTTTCACATCACTATTAATTTAATAGTATTTTAAAAAACGTATTTTATATTTCATCTTGTCCTCACTGTTTTGAATTGCTACTTTTATTACATACTAAATCATGTATTTTGGAGTCATCTTTTCAGTTTCCTCTTGTGTTTCATTTATCTGTTTGTTTATGTTTCAGTACCATAGTTTTAATTATTGGTGAATAGTATATTTTTAACATCTGATAGGATAAGTTAGTTACTCCCTCATTGCTCTTTTTTTTAGTTTTATTTGCTACTTTCATTGTAAGAAAGTTTAAAGGAGTTCATGTCTGGCTCTGGATTTTTAAAGAATTTTCCAGAAGTTCATTTGAATATTCTTGCATGTTGGTAAAATTTAAATAATGTTAACTTTTTAGGGGAACTGATCAAACGGAGAATGTTAAACCAATGTTGAAAGGACAACTCCAGAGACCTAAGCCCAATTTATCAAGGGCAGGTGGGAAGAAATCAGTTCTTTCACAAGGAAAAATAGATGCAGAGAGGAAGAGTTTACATCCAGAAACCTCAGTTGAAAAGGTATGGAGTAAGAGACTTTATGGAAATTAAAATTCTAAAAATTTCCTTTAAGTGGTTAAGAAAAAAAAATGTTTAATTTGTAATTACAAAGTAGTGTTGCTGATACTGAATCAAAGATATAAGAACTTACACATTAGTATTAAATTTGTTTATACTATTCTCCTGCTTATGCACTTTCCTTAGAACTTAGGACATCATTTCAGACATCCTTAGTAGTGACAAATCTGTCTTCTATTTACTTAGATAAAATTTTTTATTAAAAATACTTCTTAAACCAGCCATACATAAAATTATGACCACCACCCCTTTATCTAAACACGCTCACATTCTTTTGTTTGTCTTTTATGAGCTTTTTCTTTTTAGGCATGTAAACATTTCTGTAGTTTTAGTTATAACATTTAAACTTTTTCCTTTGAAACTATTCATTTATACTTTCTTGGGGATAAGCTTTTAAAATATCTGATTCAGGTTAAATTAGTTTACCCAACCACTTCTGTAGTCTTGGATGTTTAGGTTCTTTCCATTATTTTTAACTTTGGTAAATAAAAGCAATCAGTTTTGTAAATAGGACTTTATTAAGGAAATCGGCAAAGGGTAGATTTGCAGAGGTGGTGGGGTTAATGGTCCAAAAATTTTAAATATTTCATGGGTCCTGTTAGGCATTGTTAAACTGACAGAGAAAAATGAATCAAATGACTGTTCCTCTTTCCTTATATTTCTACCAGCATTATATTGTTACAAATTTTTAATTCTTTCAAAAATACTTTTTCTAATGTTAGTCTCCTTTTTTTCCTCTCATGTGAAATATCTTTATCATATTTCTTATCATATAGTTTTATAATCTTAAAGATGTTTTTCAGTTCTACAAAACTGGGAAAATACAGATTCATGTAAAAATTAAAACAGAAACTACTTATAATTTTATTATTCAGATACAGCAAACCTTTTAGCATATATCTTTTCAGCTTTTCCGGTACATGCTTGCGTAGTAGTATTCATTCTGTTTTGTATTCTTTGGTAGTTAACACTTCATACATATAGAAAGGCTTTCCAGAAGGGATATACCAGTTTGTTCTCCTGTCAATAATGTATGGGATTACATGTTTTATAATATTCTTATTTGTGTTTATGATTTTAAAAACTCTTGTAATTAAAAGTACAAAAATGAAATTTCATTATTTTAATCTCCATTTATTACAAAGTTTGAACTTTTTTATGTTAAGTAGATTAAATGTAAAAAAATTGAATTCTTAGAATCACATGGAAAGGGGTGAAATGAATACATTTGACATTTCTGGAATGGACGACACACAGAGAGGGAACCCAGAAGCTGAATCTGTATCTGAGTAAGTATTTAGGAAGTAGAATAAAAATAATATCCTTTAGAAATGATTGTTGTAACAGTTTTCTACTTGATAATGTCTGAATTTTATTTTCAGCTAGTGTACTTAAGTCCATTTTTAACTATAGGTATTGTTGAAACATTTTATGATGCTCTTTATGATTAGTATCATAGAGACAAATTATGGTGTAGTTTGAGCAATTACATTTCTCTCTCAGTTTATTAAGATTTTAACAAGTCTTGTTAGATAAAGTAATGGTAATGATCTCTGTTTCTGGATAATTTTATTTATAGCAAGGGGCTTCAAAAGGCAATATTTAACTTGGAATAGAGATCTGGGAATAGGCCTTGCTCTAGTGTGAAACAGCTGGTGGATTCTGGACTGTACCTTGAGACTGTAATCTGTGTCCATTGTCCTGGAGGTGTACATTTACACAATAGTGTCCTGAACAGGGAACAATATTATATGCTTGTCAGGTATAACTTTTCCTAATTTTCTGATGAAATTTGATTTTAAATGCATTTTATAGTCAGACTTCCAGATTATTTCTGTTCAAAAGAGTTAAGGTGCAGAAAAATTAATACCTTTGAAGAGGTTCTGGAGGATACTTGTGAGTTATTTAATATTTCAAATTGTTAACTTACTCATACCTGGGAGAAGGAAATACTGAAAACCAGCAAGTATATGACTTCAGAATAACCATCAATTTTATTTCTTTATAATTGTTCTAGTTTGAGTGAAAAAATTTGTCTGCAGGAAGGTGGTCAACCAAAGGCTTTCAGACCTTCACGACTAATGAGGGGCCGATTGCAAAGGCCAAAGCCAAATATAGGTAAAGCTACTGAAAGAAAAGAAATTCCTGCATCTCAGGAAAAAATTAGGGCCACTGAAGAAAAGAATGAAAATGACGCCTTTATTGATAGAGATGTAAGTACTATTGATTCCTCCCAGTTTTTTATTAAACAAATACATAAACTGTGTTTCAACCCCTTTTGCAAATATAGCTAGATATGTGAATTTAAGCACTGGCTTAAGGAGAATAAGATGTTAAATGCTCCTTACAAAAATATAATTCCAAGAACAAAGATTATTTTAGATTATTTACATAATAACTAGTCTTCATGATGAAGATAAAAGTTGGCATAATTTGAGATTTGAATTTCATTTGTTATAATTCCCGAAGTCTATAAAGTGATTATAATAATCAGAAGGATTCAGAAAGACCCAGAGCATAATTCTAACAGATGAGACTGAAATGCTTACTTTCTGATTGGGAGGGAAAGAATGGGGGCTTTGAGATGAAGTAAAAGACATGGCTTATCAAATTTTCTAAGATGTCTCAGGAAAAAAAACATTAAAAAGTGTCCCTTGAATATAATTTTATTATTTTCAAATGTTTACCATTTTCCTTGTACTCAGATTCAACAAAATTTCTTTTAAATGAAAACTTTATAATGTTCCATTGTGAGACCTAAAGCTTTAAAAAATTGTGTTTGTTTTTAAGACCCCTGGACAAATAGAAGATCGGTCATGTAAAAATTTTGAATGTGAAGAGATCATGTCTCAATCTGAGGAAAAAGATAATTCTTTTAAGAATATACAGTTAGATGAGCCCAAGGCTGTCAGTGAAAATCTAAGGTAAGCATCATCTTAATGATTGCATAATTTTTTAATTTTGATAAAGCTTTAGAAATTGTTTATCATTTTTTAAAAACAAAAACAAATCAGACTGATTTACCTTTATATCATTACATAATATTTACAAATACAACTTCATCTTTTGAAGCAATTTATGTCCTAGCCTTCAAGTTGATTTCCTAATTATTGGTGGTTTGATGGGTTGATTTTACTCGTCATAGATGAGACCTTGAGACTTTGAGTTAACATTGATAGTATTATCACTTCACATGCATATTAAATTAGATGTCCAATGTCCAAATGTGAAAATGCGACTTACTTTCTTTATATTTGTTTATTTGGGATTTGATTGATCATATATTGCCTTTACATAAGGTTTACATAAGTTTTATATAAAACCTCAGACTTCTCATAGCCAAGTCCCTTTATATTTGTTATTTTCCCTCTGATGGATACCAAACCAGGTCAATGGAATTAGTACTTAAGGGTTTTTTTTCCTTTTGGGAATATTCATTTTGCACAAAAGCAGTGAGAACAGAATAATGGCCTCCCACATAGCTACTGTCTTGTTTGAATAATTACAAATATTTTACCAATCTTTACATTTAATGTCTGGCCTATCCTATATTTCCTTATAGCTGTATTAGCCTATTTAAATACTACCTGAGAGTGGAAGTTAGGCTTCCTGAACTATTTTAAAGATCCTTTTTAGAAGGCAGAAAAATGTCTTTGTTCCTCACTTTTCTATTTCTTTGTTTCTTACTTTCCTCCCTATATCTCCTTCCCTCACCCCAAAGCTAGTTTACTACCCTGCTACAGAATCTTTGGGTAGAAGCCTATACAACTACATTAACTTGTTACATATCTCTGATACAGATATTAATTAGAGATATCTGACAGTTTGGATTTTTCATTTATATTTTTTTCAGTTTAAGGCTGACTTACTAGTGATGTAGTAGAAAATTAAGTTTTCCCTGAGTAGCCTTTGGGTTTTAGCTTTGGGTTTATTGTTTATAACTAATATCCAGTCTGATTGCAACAACTTTCCAAAGGCAGCGGCCTTTCTGGCCTTTGAATTTCCAACATTCTTAGAAACAATTCTAAGATTATGTGTCTTATAAAATCATATGGCTATTTATATTTGATAGGCAATTCCACCTTGCCCTCCTCAAAAACCACTGAACTGTTTGAGAAGCTATGTAAGAGAATGGTAATAGAGAAAAGAGACTCGGAGATGAAGAATGCATTAAAAAATCTACTAGATTCAATAAATTAGCCCATGTGTTTTTTAAACTTACTCTTCTAGGCTAATTTTATATTCTTTATATAAATATTTACAGGTTTGTGTCATGATTGGTGAGTTATCCTAGGGGGATTTATAAATATTTGGTAGATTCTTAAACTGTATTTTAGAAAATCAGCATTTGTGGGCCTTAGACCAGGTTTACAGTTTTGTGCCCATTCCTTCTCCAATTGTAATCCTCTTTCTTTGCTTTTCTTCTTGAATTCTGTAATCTGAGGAGAGAGTTGTAGATCCACTCTGTGATTTGTCATGAGAAATAATCTAGTTGGCTTGCATATCTGACTTTCAATATCAGTTACTGCTGTTCAGTTAATTATACAGTTACTGCCATTCAGTTAATTATACAGTTGATACAAGCTCTATGGGAAAAGGTCTGTCTTCTTTACCAGTGTGTTCCCAGTTCTTAACACATGCTTTCTTGGCATGTCCTAGGTGCTTAGAACTATTTGTTGGCTGATTGTTCATGAACTCCAAGTAGTGTGATATGTGTTTATTATCTGCAAGTTTAGCCTGTCAAAGTCCTTTGTTACTGAGAGACAATCTAAACACGTAGAACCTAATAATATTGTATATTTGTTTCTTAAAATCTAAATTGATATTGAAGTAATCAAATAATTTTTTTATTAAAGTATTATTGATATACACTCTTATGAAGGTTTCACATGAAAAAACAATGTGGTTACTACCTTTATCCTTATTATCAAGTCCCCACCCATAACCCACTGCAGTCAGTGTCCATCAGTGTAGTAAGATGCCACACATTCACTATTTGCCTTCTCTGTGCTACACTGTTTTCCCTGTGACCCCTCACACCATGTGTACTAAACATAATACCCCTCAATCCCCTTCTTCCTCCCACCCCACCTGCCCTCCCGCACCCCTCCCCTTCCCTTTGGTAACTGCTAGTCCCTTCTTGTGTCTGTGAGTCTGCTGCTGTTTTGTTCCTTCAGTTTTGCTTTGTGGTTTTACTCCACAAATGAGGGAAATCATTTGGCACTTGTTTTTCACCACCTGGCTTATTTCACTGAGCATAATACCCTCCAATTCCATGCATGTTGTTGCAAATGGTAGGATTTGTTCCTTTCTTATGGCTGAATAGTATTCCACTGTGTATATGTACCACATCTTCTTTATCCATTCATCTACTAATAGACAATTAGGTTGCTTCCATATCTTGGCTATTGTACAAAGCGATAAACATAGGGGTGCATATGTCTTATTGAATCTGAGGACTTGTATTCTTTGGGTAAATTACAAGGAGTGGGATTCCTGGGTCAAATGGCATTTCTATTTTTAGTTTTTTGACGACTCTCCCTATTGCTTTCCACAATGGTTGAACTAGCTTACATTCCCACCAGCAGTGTAGGAGGGTTCCTCTTTCTCTGTATCCTCACCAACATTTGTTGTGCCTTGTCTTTTCGATGCTGTCCATCCTAACTGGAGTGAGGTGATATTTCATTGTGGTTTTAATTTGCATTTCTCTGATGATTAGTAATGTGGAGCATCTTTGCATGTGCCTGTTGGCCATCTAAAATTCTTCTTTGGAGAATCATCTTTTCACATTCTCTGCCCATATTTTAATCGGGTTGTTTGCTTTTTGGGTGTTGAGGTGTGTGAGTTCTTTATATATTTTGGATGTTAATCCCTTGTTGGATAAGTTGTTTACAAATATATTCTCCCATACTGTAGGATGCCTTTTTGTATTGTTGATGGTATCCTTTGCCGTACAGAAGCTTTTTACTTTGATGTAGTCTCATGTGTTCATTTTTGCTTTTGTTTCCCTCGCTCAAGGAGATGCGTTCAGGAAGAAGTTGCTCATGATTATATTCAGGAGATTTTTACCTATGTTGTCTTCTAAGAATTTTATAGTTTCATGACTTACATTCAGGTCTTTGATCCATTTTGAGTTTACGTTTGTATATGGGGTTTGACAGTAATCCAGTTTCATTCTCTTGCGTGCAGCTGTCCAGTTTGGCCAACACCAGTTGTTGAAGAGGCTGTCATTTCTCCGTTGTATGTCCATAGCTCTTTTTTTGTGTATTAATTCACCATATATTGTTGGGTTTATATCTGGGCTCTGCAGTCTGTTCCATTGGTATATTGTTCTGTTCTTGTGCCAGTACCAAATTGTCTTGATTATTGTGGCTTTGTACTAGAGCTTGAAGTTGGGGAGCGTAAGCCCACAGCATAATTCTTCCTTCTCACGATTGCTTTGGCTATTCGGGGTGTTTTGTGGTTCCATATGAATTTTAGAATGATTTGCTCTAGTTCATTGAAGAATGCTGTTGGTATTTTGATAGGAATTGCATTGAATCTATAGATTGCTTTAGGCAGGATGGCCATTTTGACAATATTAATTCTTCCAGTCCATGAGCACAGGATGTGTCTACATTTATTGGTATCTTCTTTAATTTCTCTTGTAGTTTTCAGAGTATAGGTCTTTCACTTCCTTGGTTACATTTATTCCTAGGTATTTTATTCTTTTTTTTTTTTTTTTTTTTTTGAGAGGGCATCTCTCATATTTATTGATCAAATGGTTGTTAACAACAATAAAATTCTGTATAGGGGACTCAGTGCACAATCATTAATCAACCCCAAGCCTAATTCTCAACAGTCTCCAACCTTCTGAAGCATGACGAACAAGTTCTTACATAGTGAATAAGTTCTTACATGGTGAACAATGCAAGGGCAGTCATATCACAGAAACTTTCGGTTTTGATCACGCATGATGAACTATAAACAATCAGGTTAAATATGATTATTTGTTTGATTTTTGTACTTGATTTATATGTGAATCCCACATTTCTCCATTATTATTATTATTATTATTTTAAATAAAATGCTGAAGTGGTAGGTAGATGCAAGATAAAGGTAAAAAACATAGTTTAGTGCAGGAGGGCAAATGTAGATCATCAGGTATGTGCCTATAGACTAAGTATTAATCCAAGCTAGACAAGGGCAACAAAACATCCACAGATGCAGAAAATTTCTCTCAAAACAGTGGGGGGTGAGGTTCTAAGCCTCACCTCTGTTGATCCCCAATTTCTCACCTGATGGCTCCCCTGCGACGGTGTCTGTCTTAGGTTGTTCCTCCCTTGAGGAATCTTACCCGTCTCTGGCTAACCAGTCATCTTCCAGGGCCATACAGGGAAATGTAAAGTTGGTAAGTGAGAGAGAAGCCATATTGTTTGAAAAGGTTAGCTTTTTACTTCTTTGCAGATTTATGCCCTGTGGGTTCTATGCCCAGCACTTGTCTCGAGGTATCTTTACCACCTGGAGGAATTATGATACTCGGTAAATTCGATATGAGGCACGAATTCTATTTAAGGGTTGTAATTAGGAAGGAAGAAGAAAAGCTATAGAAGTAGCAGGCGGAAGAAAACATGGGAAGATTGATTATTTCTTTGACATATCTTCTTGTAGAGTAATATAAGCATGTATAGGTTTTAAACTTCTAATTAAATTGCATACACACATTAACATAATAGGAATACAGCTACATAACCAAAGCAGACCTACAATTACGAGCCATCTCCAGTGAAACCAAGAAAACCAGTTAGGCACCCTAGGCATATGTGAAAACTTATCAATAATATGATGGATATTGTCTAACTGAATTTGAATTGTTTGAGAAAAATCAGACAAATTAAAACAACCCATTCCTGGGAACTGTTCACATCCCATATGTTCTTTTAACAGTAGATAGTCTATAGTTGCAAGATTTTGGAGCGCTGCAACTTGCACTTCTCCTAATTCTTGGTTTAGTTCCGACAGTATAGATCCAGTCAAATTTGTTGTTTTACTGTATGCACAGGCCAGCTTAGATATCTCCTTCTTCATTCCAATGGCAAGTCCAGGAACCGGTGGGATGAATGCAGCTACAACTGCAACAGCGCCAGGATCTTTGTTGAAGTTTTTTGATGATCTTCTTCTGGAATGACACTTCCAGAGAATGTTGATGTTGGAAGTTCTTCATATCGTATCTTAATTCGTTTTCTGGGTAGCCAAATTAGGCTTTGATCCTCTGCATAAACACAAACAGACCCTTTGCCCACACTTTGATATGCCCTTTATACCATTGTGAAGAACTTATTCGAGATCACCACACAGGAAACTGCTTTTCTTTTTTTTTTTTAAGGGAAAGGAATATAATCAGAAAAATGTATTTCCATAGCTGATCATCTAACACCCTTTAAATGATCAAAATTAGGGATATTTAAAACATGCATTAATCGTTGATTTACAGTTAGTTTTATCCTATGAGGGAGTAATCCCCCTTTTCTTTCTTTTTTTTTTTGTTATCGTTAATCTACAATTACATGAAGAATATCATGTTTACTAGGCTCTCCCCTATACCAGGTCCCCCCCACAAACCCCTTTACAGTCACTGTCTATCAGCATAGCAAAATGCTGTAGAATCACTACTTGTCTTCTCTGTGTTGTACAGCCCTCCCCTTTCTCCCATCCCCCCATTATGCATGATAATCATAATACCACCTTTCTTCTCCCCTCCCTTTTCCCTCCCTACCCACCCATCCTCCCCAGTCTTTTTCCCTTTGGTACCTGTTAGTCCATTCTTGAGCTCTGTGATTCTGCTACTGTTTTGTTTCATCAGTTTTTCCTGTGTTCTTCTACTCCACAGAGGAGTGAAATCATTTGGTATTTCTCTTTCTCCGCTTGGCTTATTTCACTGAGCATAATACCCTCTAGCTCCATCCATGTTGTTGCAAATGGTAGGATTTGTTTTCTTCTTATGGCTGAATAATATTCCATTGTTTATATGTACCACCTCTTCTTTATCCATTCATCTACTGATGGACAATTAGGTTGCTTCCAATTCTTGGCTATTGTAAATAGTGCGGCAATAAACATAGGGGTGCATCTGTCTTTTTCAAACTGGAGTACTGCATTCCTAGGGTAAATTCCTAGGAGTGGAATTCCTGGGTTAAATGGTAAGTCTATTTTGAGCATTTTGAGGAACCTCCATACTGCTTTCCACAATGGTTGAACTAATTTACATTCCCACCAGCAGTGTAGGAGGGTTCCCCTTTCTCCACAACCTCGCCAACATTTGTTGTTTGTCTTTTGGATGGTAGCCATCCTTACTGGTGTGAGGTGATACCTCATTGTGGTTTTAATTTGCATTTCTCTTATAATTAGTGATGTGGAGCATCTTTTCATGTGTCTGTTGGGCATCTGTATTTCATTTTTGGAGAACTGTCTGTTCAGTTCCTCTGCCCATTTTTTAATTGGGTTATTTGTTTTTTGTTTGTTGAGGCGTGTGAGCTCTTTATATATTCTGGACGTCAAGCCTTTATCGGATCTGTCATTTTCAAATATATTCTCCCATACTGTAGGGTTCCTTTTTGTTCTATTGATGGTGTCTTTCGCTGTACAGAAGCTTTTCAGCTTAATGTAGTCCCACTTGCTCATTTTTGCTGTTGTTTTCCTTGCCCGGGGAGATATGTTCAAGAAGAGATCACTCATGTTTATGTCTAAGAGGTTTTTGCCTATGTTTTTTTCCAAGAGTTTAATGGTTTCATGCCTTACATTCAGGTCTTTGATCCATTTTGAGTTTACCTTTGTATATGGGGTTAGACAATGGTCCAGTTTCATTCTTTTACATGTCAGCTGTCAAGTTTAGCCAACACCAGCTGTTGAAGAGGCTGTCATTTCCCCATTGTATATCCATGGCTCCTTTATCAAATATTAATTGACCATATATGTTTGGGTTAATGTCTGGAGTCTCTAATCTGTTCCACTGGTCTGTGGCTCTGTTCTTGTTCCAGTACCAAATTGTCTTGATTACTATGGCTTTGTAGTAGAGCTTGAAGTTGGGGAGTGAGATCCTCCCCACTTTATTCTTTCTCAGGATTCCTTTGGCTATTCAGGGTCTTTGGTGTTCCCATATCAATTTTGAACTATTTGTTCCAGTCCATTGAAGAATGTTGCTGGTAATTTGAGAGGGATTGCATCAAATCTGTATATTGCTTTGGGCAGGATGGCCATTTTGACGATATTAATTCTTCCTAGCCACGAGCATGGGATGAGTTTCCATTTGTCAGTGTCCCCTTTAATTTCTCTTAAGAGTGACTTGTAGTTTTCAGGGTATAGGTCTTTCACTTCTTTGGTTAGGTTTATTCCTAGGTATTTTATTCTTTTTGATGCAGTTGTGAATGGAGTTGTTTTCCTGATTTCTCTTTTTATTGGTTCATTGTTAGTGTATAGGAAAGCCACAGATTTCTGTGTGTTAATTTTGTATCCTGCAACTTTGCTGTATTCCAATATCAGTTCTAGTAGTTTTGCAGTGGAGTCTTTAGGGTTTTTTATGTACAATATCTTATCATCTACAAATAGTGACAGTTTAACTTCTTCTTTACCAATCTGGATTCCTTGTATTTCTTTGTTTTGTCTGATTCCCATGGCTAGGACCTCCAGTACTATGTTAAATAACAGTGGAGAGAGTGGGCATCTCTGTCTTGTTCCCGATCTCAGAGGAAAAGCTTTCAGCTACTCGCTGTTCAGTATGATGTTGGCCGTGGGTTTATTGTATATGGCCATTATTATGTTGAGGTACTTGCCCTCTATACCCATTTTACTGAGAGTTTTTATCATGAATGGATGTTGAATTTTGTCAAATGCTTTTTCAGCATCTATGGAGATGATCATGTGGTTTTTGTCTTTCTTTTTGTTGATGTGGTGGATGATGTTGATGGATTTTTGAATGTTGTACCATCCTTGCATCCCTGGGATGAATCCCACTTGGTCATGGTGTATGATTCTTTTGATATATTTATGAATTCTGTTTGCTCATATTTTATTGAGTATGTTTGCATCTACGTTCATCCGGGATATTGGTCTGTAGTTTTCTTTTTTGGTGGGGTCTTTGCCTGGTTTTAGTATTAGGGTTTTGTTGGCTTCATAGAATGAGTTTGGGAGTATTCCCTCCTCTTCTATTTTTTGGAAAACTTTAAAGAGAATGGGTATCATGTCTTCTCTGTGTGTCTGATAAAATTCTGAGGTAAATCCGTCCGGCCCGGGGGTTTTGTTTTTGGGTAGTTTTTTGATTACCGTTTCAATTTCTTTGCTCGTAATTGGTTTGTTTAACTTTTGTGTTTCTTCCTTTGTCAGTCTTGGAAGGTTGTATTTTTCTAGGAAGTTGTCCATTTCTTCTAGGTTTTCCACCTTGTTGGCATATAGGTTTTCATAGTAGTCTTTAATAATTCTTTGTATTTCTGTGGAGTCTGTCGTGATTTTTCCATTCTCATTTCTGATTCTGTTGATGTGTGTTGATTCTCTTTTTCTCTTAATAAGTTTGGCTAGAGGCTTATCTATTTTGTTTATTTTCTCAAAGAACCAGCTCTTGGTTTCATTGATTATTTCTATTGTTTTATTCTCCTCAGTTTTGTTTATTTCTTCTCTGATCTTTATTATGTCCCTCCTTCTGCTGACTTTAGGCCTCATTTGTTCTTCTTTTTCTAGTTTTGATAATTGTGATGTTAGACTATTCATTTGGGATTGTTCTTCCTTCTTCAAGTGTGCCTGGATCACTATATACTTTCCTCTTAAGAGTGCTTTCGCTGCGTCCTACAGAAGTTGGGGCTTTGTGTTGTTGTTGTCACTTGTTTCCATATATTCCTTGATCTCTATTTTGATTTTTTCATTGATCCATTGATTATTTAGGAGCATGTTGTTAAGCCTCCATGTGTCTGTGAGCCTCTTTGTTTTCTTTGTAGAATTTATCTCTACTTTTATACCTTTGTGGTCTGAAAAGTTGGTTGTTAGAATTTCAATATTTTGGAATTTACTGAGGCTCTTTTTGTGAGCTAGTATGAGGTCTACTCTGAGGAATGTTCCATGGGCACTTGAGAAGAATGTATACCCTGTTACTTTTGGATGTAGAGTTCTATAGATGTCTATTAGGTCCATCTGTTCTAGTGTGTTGTTCAGTGCCTGTGTGTCCTTACTTATTTTCTGCCCAGTGGATCTATTCTTTGGGGTGAGTGGTGTGTTGAAGTCTCCCAAAATGAATGCATTGCATTCTATTTCCCCCTTTAGTTCTGTTAGTATTTGTTTCACATATGCTGGTGCTCCTGTGTTGGGTGCATATATATTTAGAATGGTTATATCCTCTTGTTGGACTGAGCCCTTTATCATTATGTAATGTCCTTCTTTATCTCTTGTTACTTTCTTTGTTTTGAAGTCTATTTTGTCTGATATTAGTACTGCAACCCCTGCTTTCTTCTCGCTGTTGTTTGCCTGAAATATGTTTTTCCATCCGTTGACTTTTAGTCTGTGCATGTCTTTGGGTTTGAGGTGAGTTTCTTGTAAGCAGCATATAGATGGGTCTTGCTTTTTTATCCATTCTATTACTCTGTGTCTTTTGATTGGTGCATTCAGTCCATTTACATTTAGGGTGACTATTGAGAGATATGTACTTATTGCCATTGCAGGCTTTAGATTCGTGGTTACCAAAGGTTCAAGGTTAGCCTCTTTAGTATCTTACTGCCTAACTTAGCTCGCTTACTGAGCTGTTGTATACACTGTGTGGAGATTCTTTTCTTCTCTTTCTTCTTATTCCTCCTCCTCCCTTCTTCATATGTTGGGTGTTTTGTTCTGTGCTCTTTTTAGGGATGCTCCCATCTAGAGCAGTCCCTGTAGGATGCCCTGTAGAGGTGGTTTGTGGGAAGCAAATTCCCTCAGCTTTTGCTTGTCTGGGAGTTGTTTAATCCCTCCATCATATTTAAATGATAATCGTGCTGGATACAGTATCCTTGGTTCAAGGCCCTTCTGTTTCATTGCATTAAATATATCATGCCATTCTCTTCTGGCCTGTAAGGTTTCTGTTGAGACGTCTGATGATAGCCTGAAGGGTTTTCTTTATAGGTGACCTTTTTCTCTCTAGCTGCCTTTAAAACTGTTTCATTGTCCTTGATCTTTGCCATTTTAATTATTATGTGTCTTGGTGTTGTCATCCTTGGGTCCTTTCTGTTGGGAGTTCTGTGTATTTCTGTGGTCTGTTCAATTATTTCCTCCCCCAGTTTGGGGACGTTTTCAGCAATTATTTCTTTAAAGATGCTTTCTATCCCTTTTTCTCTCTCTTCTTCTTCTGGTACCCCTATAATACGGATATTGTTCCTTTTGGATTGGTCACACAGTTCTCTTAATATTCTTTCATTCCTGAAGATACTTTTATCTCTCTCTGTGTCTGCTTCTATGCGTTCCTGTTCTCTCGTTTCTATTCCTGCAATGGCCTCTTGCATCTTATCCATTCTACTCATAAATCCTTCCAGAGTCTGTTTCACTTCTGTAATCTCCTTCCAGATGTCTGTGATCTCCCTCTGGGTGTTTGCAGTCTCCCTCCGGACTTCATCCCTTAGCTCTTGTATATTTCTCTGCATCTCCGTCAGCATGTGTATGATTTTTATTTTGAATTCTTTTTCAGGAAGACTGGTTAGGTCTGTCTCCTTCTCAGGTGTTGACTCTATGATCTTTGTCTGCCTGAAATTTTGCCTTTTCATGGTGATAGAGATAGTTTGCAGAGCTGGCACGAGTGACAGCTGGAAGAACTTTCCTTCTTGTTGGTTTGTGGCCTTCCTCTCCTGGGAGAACCGCGATCTCTAGTTGCTAGTGCTGGGCAGCTGCGCGCAGACAGGGCTTCTGATTCCTGCCCGGCTGTTATGGAGTTTATCTCCGCTGTAGCTGTGGGCATGGTTTGCCTCGGACTGCTGCTCTGATATGGTGGAGCCGCGTTGGAGGGGGAGCGCCAGGAGGCTATTTATCTCCGTGAGGGGCCTCTGTGCTCCCTGCTGCCCAGGGGGTTAGTGTGCCCAGAGTTCCCCCGATTCCCTGCTGCTGGACTAAGTGTCCCAGGACACTTCCATCAGGCTTTGGGGTCCCTGTCCCTTTAAGACTTCCAAAAAGCCCTCGCAAAAAAAAAAAAAAAAAAAAAGCCACTCACTTTTCTTTGTCCCCAGGGTGCCAGCCTCAGGGACCCGCCCACAGATCTTACTGTCCTGTTTCCCTAGTATCCAGGACCCCACACATGCACTGTGTCTGCATTCTGGTCCGGATGGCTAGGCTGGATATTTAGCAGTTCTGGACTCCCTCTCCCTCCCGGCTCTGACTCCTGTCCTCCTGCCCAGAGCTGAGGTGAGGGGCGCTCAGGTCCCGCTGGGCCGGGGCTTGTATCTTACCCCCTTCGTGAGGCGCTTGGTTCTCGCAGGTGTGGATGTGGTTTGGATGTTGTCCTGTGTCCTCTGGTCTCTCTTCTAGGAAGAGTTGTCTTTGTTATATTTTCATAAATATATGTGCTTTTGGGAGATTTCCACTGCTCTCCTCATGCTGCCATCTTGGCTCCACCTGTATTTTATTCTTTTTGATGTAATTGTGAATGGAATTGTCTTTCTGATTTCTCTTTCTGCTAGTTCATTTTTAGTGTATAGGAATGCAACAGATATCTGTGTATTAATTTTGTATCCTGCAACTTTGCTGAATTCAGATATTAGATCTGGTAGTTTTGGAGTAGATTCTCTAGGGTTTTTTATGTACAATATCTGCAAACAGTGACAGTTTGATTTCTTCCTTACCAATCTGGGTGTTCTTTATTTCTTTGTATTGTCTAATTGCTGTGGTAGGGTCCTCCAGAACTATGTTGAAAAGAAGTGGAGATAGTAGGCATCCTTCTCTTGTTCCTGATATTAAAGGAAAGGCTTTCAGCTTTTCTCAAAGTATGATTTTGGCTGTGAGTTTGTCATATAATGGCTTTTATTATGTTGAGGTTCTTGCCCTCTATACCCATTTTGTTGAGAGATTTTATCATGAATGGATGTTGAATTTTGTCAAATGCTTTTTCAGTATCTATAGAGATGATCATGTGGTTTTTATCTTTCTTTTTGTTGATGTGGTGGATGATGTTAATGGATTTTCGAATGTTGTACTATCCTTGCATCCCTGAGATGAATCCCACTTGATCATGGTGTATGATCCTCTTGATGTATTTTTGAATTTGGTTTGCTAATATTTTGTTGAGTATTTTTGCATCTACATTCATCAGGGATACTGGTCTGTAGTTTTCTTTTTTGGTGGAGTCTTTGCCTGGTTTTGGTATTAGGGTGATATTGGCTTCATAGAATGAGTTTGGGAGTATTCCCTCCTCTTCTATTTTTTGGAAAACTTTAAAGAGAATGGGTATTACGTCTTCTCTAAATGTCTGATAAAATATAGTGGTGTATCCCTCTGGCCTGGGGGTTTCGTTCTTGGGTAGTTTTTTGATTACCCATTCAATTTCATTGCAGGAAATTGGTCTGTTTAGATTTTCTGTTTCTGTGTTGGTCAGCCTTGGAAGGTTGTATTTTTCTAGAAAGTTGTGCATTTCTTCTTGGTTATCCAGTTTGTTAGCATATATATTTTCATAGTGTTCTCTAATAATTCTTTGTATTCTGTGGTGTCCGTCATGATTTTTCCATTCTCGTTTCTGATTCTGTTTATGTGTGTAGACTCTCTTTTTCTCTTAATAGGTCTGGCTAGGGGTTTATCTATTTTGTTTATTTTCTCGAAGAACCAGCTCTTGCTTTCACTGATTCTTTCTATTGTTGTATTCCTCTTGATTTTATTTATTTCTGCTCTCATCTGTATTATGACCCTCCTACTGACTTTGGGCCTCATTTGTTCTTCTTTTTCTAGTTTCATTAATTGTGAGTTTAGACTGTTCATATGGGATTGATCTTCTTTCCTGAGGTAGGCCTGTATTGCAGTAAACTTTCCTCTTAACAGCCTTGCTGCGTCCAACAGATTTTGTGGTGTTGAATTGTTGTTGTCATTTGTCTCCGTATATTTCTTGATCTCTGTTTTTATTTGGTCATTGATCTGTTGGTTATTTAGGAGCATCTTGTGAACCCTCCATGTGTTTGTTTGATTTTACATTTTCTTTGCATAATTTATTTCTAGTTTCATACCTTTGTGGTCTGAGAAACTGGTTGGTAAAATTTCAATCATTTTGAATTTACCAAGGCTCTTTATGTGGCCTAGTATATGATCCATTCTTGAAAATATTCCATGTGCCCTTGAAAAAAATGTGTATTCTGCTGCTTTTGAGTGTAGAGTTCTGTAGATGTCTGTTAGTTCCATCTCTTCTAGTGTGTTGTTCAGTGCCTCTGTCTCCTTGCTTATATTCTATCTGGTTGATCTGTCCTTTGGAGTGACTGGAGTGTTGAAGCTAAAATGAATGCATTGTGTTCTATTTCCCCTTTTAATTCTGGTAGTATTTGTTTCACATATGTAGGTTGTCCTGTGTTGGGAACATAGATATTTATAATGGTTATATCTTCTTGTTGGATTGACCCCGCTGTCATTATGTAAGGTCCTTCTTTGTCTCTTGTGACTTTGTTTTGAAGTCTATTTTGTCTGATAGAAGTACTGCAACTCCTAGTTTTTTCTCCCTATTAGTTGCATGAAATATCTTTTTCCATTTCTTCACTTTTATTCTGTGTATGTCTTTGGATGTAGAGTGAGTCTCTTGTAGGCAGCATATAGATGGGTCTTGTTTTTTTATCCATTCAGTGACTCTGTGTCTTTTGATTGGTGCCTTCAGACCATTTACATTTAGGGTGATTATCGATAGGTATGTACTTATTGCCATTGCAGGCTTTAGATTCATGGTTATCAAAGGTTCAAGGTTAACATTCTTACTATCTTAAGAGTCTAACTTAACTCAAAAAGGAGGTTCTTCTTTTCTCCTCTTTTTTCTTCCTCCTCTATTCTTTATATATTAGGTATCATATTCTGTACTCTGTCTATCCATTGACTAACTTTGCAGGTAGTTGATTTAAGTTTACATTTGCTTAGTCATTAGCTGTTCTACTTTCTTTACTGTCGTTTTATTACCTCTGGTGACAACTATTAAACCTTAGGAGCACTTCCATCTATAGCAGTCCCTCCAAAATAGACTGTAGAGATGGTTTGTGGGACATAAATTCTCTCAGCTTTTGCTTAACTGGAAATTGTTTATAATCCCTCCTTCAAATTTAAGTGGTAATCTTGCCGGATAAAGTATTCTTGGTTCAAGGCCCTTCTGCTTCATTGCATTAAGTATGTCATGCCACTCCTTTGTGGTCTGTAAGGTTTCTGCTCAGAGGTCTGATGTTAGCCTAATGGGCTTTCCTTTGTATGTGATCTTATATCTCTCTCTGGCTGGCTTTAATAATCTGTCCTTATTCTTGATCTTTGCCATTTTAGTTATTGTATGTCTTGGTGTTGTCTTCCTTGGGTCCCCTGTGTTGGGAAATCTGTGTACCTCCATGACCTGAGAGACTATCTCCTTCTCCAGATTGAGGAAGTTTTCAGCAATTACCTCCTCAAAGACACTTTCTATCCCTTTTTCTCTCTTTTTCTTCTGTTACCCCTATAATATGAATATTGTTCCGTTTGGATTGGTCACAGTGTTCTCTCAATATTCTTTCATTCTTAGAGATCCTTTTTCAGTCTGTGCCTCAGCTGCTTTGTATTTCTCTTCTCTAATTTCTGTTTCATTTATTGTCTCCTCTTCTGTATCTAATTTGCTTTTTAAACCGTCCATTGTATGCTTCATTTCTGTTACTGTGTTCTGTAATGATTGGATCTCTTACCAGAATTCATTCCTGAGTTCTTGAATATTTTTCTCTACCTCCATGAGCATGTTTATGATTTTTATTTAGAAATTTCTTTCAGGAAAATTCATGAGATCTGTTTCATTTGACTCTTTCTCTGGTGTATGCATGATTTTGCTTTGAACCAGGTTCCTTTGAGGTTTCATATTTGTATGTGGTGCCTTCTAGTACCCAGAAGCTCTACTCTCTGTACCTGCTCAGCCCCTGAGCTAGGTCTTAGGGAAGTGGTGTTGGTCCCTGGTGGGAGGAAGAAGCTGTTTCTTGCTTCCTAGCTTCAATGCCTGTCTTCACTGCCAGTACCAGTGGGCTGAGCACACACGTATAAGCCTTTATGGTTTGTGTTTGTAGCTGTTGTAGGCAGAGCTTCCCTCTGGGTGATCTGATGCCATAACAGGGTTTGCCAGTTTGTGAGCTAGTTGCTGGCTGGCTGGGAGGAAGGTACCGCAGGCTGTGTATCAAGGAGGGGGGGATTTGGTGCTGTGTAGCCAGCCATGGATCCGGAGCGTCCAAAGATCATGAAAGTTCCCAACCTGCTGTGCAGAGTGTACCCAGAAAATTTTGTCTACCTGTGTTTTCTCCTGAGCAGGAAACTCTGTGTAATCCTTGCCCCTTTAGCAGCCCTCTCACTGTTAGGAAGTCTCTCAGACTGCCTGCCTTCCTTTTGTCCCAGAGCAGGTGGATATGATCCCTGTTTTCCACAGCAGCTGGAATCTCAGTCTTTCCAGGTATTTTGCCTGCCTTAGCTTTCCAACCCCCCTAATCACCAGAGCACCATGGAATGTAGGTTTGTTCTCCCAGGGCAGATATCCAGGGCTAGGTAGTCAGCAGTCCCAGGCCTCCACTCCCTCCCCGCTCCATTTCTCTTCCTCCCGCTGTTGAGCTGGGGTGGGGGAAGGGCTTGGGTTCTGCCAGGCCACGGCTTTGGTACATTACCCTGTTCTGTGAGGTGTATTATTTTCTCCAGGTGTGTGCAGTCTGGTGCAGCCATCTTTCCTATTGCTCTTTTAGAATTAATTATATTAATTATATTTTTGTATTATATGCGGTTTTAGGAGGAGGCCTTTGTCTCACTTCTCATGCTACCATCTTTAATCCTCTTGGTATCTGTAATCGAAATAATGAAATTCTTATCAAAACCTTTGCTTAAAGCATTTATATGTTTTAAGAATATGCTACTGTTCAAAATGTGACTTTATATTGTTATCTTTCCACATGATAACGTAACTAAGGTGTCTTTTCCCATGATAACTGAACCAAGATTCCTGGCAGAAGAACTTCACTAAAAGCCAGATATTTCTGGATGGAGACTAAAAAGTATCACAAGTCAGAAAATAGAATGAAATCTACCTAGGACTAACCAAATTAAGTTTCCTTTATTGGTTGGTATTAATTTAGCAGTGAATTAATTATTAGTTACTAAGCTGAAATCTGTAAAACGACTCAGTTATATAAACAACTATAAGGTGAACAGCAGTCTTGTTTCTAAGGACTTGCCTTATATTATCAAGAACTGCATTGTAAAAAACAATGGTTTCAATGCTGAAAAATGAATTAGGATCCAGACAAGTTTAAACAAGCAATGGAATAGTTTTTTATCTTTTTTTTGAAGCTGTTACGTATATATACTTTTTCAGACTAATATTGCTGAATAAATTTGATGTAGCTTTTGCTCAAGATTAATGACTTTTCTTAATCAGTTACAGTTACAAAGAGCTATTTCCTTCCTTTATATATCTTTGTTGGTTTTACCACCTATTATTACTATAAAGCACAAATCAAAGAGTGTATTGCTTTTCTGGAGAACATGTTGCTTGTTGTACATAGTAATTGTTGTGTGCCCACAATATTCAACAAACTAGTTGTTCTTTAACCTTTTATTTCCAATTTGTATTATGAAATCACAAGCTCTTAGAGAAATGTCTACTGAATACCTCATTTTAAATTATTTTTATAAAGTAAGGAGGGGCAGATCTGCTTCTTAGTCATAAGATTTAACTTGTTCAAATCATACCTTTCATTTGACCTTTTAAGGTCCTGGTCAAGTTTGGCCACATAAGTGAGTTCTTTTTGGCAAAGTGTATGTTTCGGTAAAGGATTGTGTGGGCAAAGAGATAGGACTAGCAGCCACAAACTGGTCTAGCTCCAGTGAAGGGGACTGGATGTCTTTCTCAGCCAGTACTTGTGAAGGGTGGTATGGATGACAATTAGAGGTGAATCAGGGCCACTTAGCTGCTACTCTGTTTGACCTTATTGATAGATTTCTCTTTATATATGTCTCTCTACAAATAGATGTATTTAATTGTTTTAAAAATTTACCATAATTTCAAAGGTAGAACTTTTTTACTCCTTCAATTTTTAAATTTTACTCAGATTCCTGGGGCTTTCTTAATTTTTTTTTATTTGAGAGTTTCTGGTGTTTCAGTAGTAATTTCTCAGCTATCATCTCTTCAGCTGGCAACCTGGTTTGAAATTTGATTATGTCTCTTTTTCTTAATAGTATTCAGGAGGATAATAATGTAGATGTACTCAAACAAGCCCCAGTTCTAAAGACTCAGTTTCAAAAACTAAAGCCAAACATAGAAAGAAGAACTGGAACAAAAGAAATTTCCTCAAAAGAGGTACCAGAGGAGATTCTTGCCTCTGGGGAAATGACAGGAGCTTTGAGAGAAGTTGAAAGACAGGAAACCTCACCAAGGGAGAATAATACTACTAAGGAAATGGAGTCGGCTTTAAAAGAAACTGGAAGAGTCATGTCTCCCAGGGAGAACATGCCAGAAATGCTGGATGTCACTGTGGAAATGGAGGCAGATTTGCAGGAAACTGGAAGAGAGATTTTTCCAAGGGACAAGATACCAAACGTTACTGATGCCACTAAGGAGCAAGAGACAGATTTGGAAGAAGCCAGAAGAAGAGAAATGTCCCTACATGAAAATGCCCCAGAGGAGGCCAGCAGTGAGGATGAAAGGGAAATTGGTAAAGGAACTGAAAGAGAACTTTCCCCAAGGGAGGAGACAGCAGAGGTGATTGACGCTGCTGAGGACAGAGAGAAAGATTTGGAAGAAACTGGAAGGAGAGAAATACCAACACAGGAAAAGGCTCCCAAAGCCAAGACTGTAGGTAAAATGGAGGCAGATGTGAAAGATATTGAAGATGACATTTCTCCAATGGAAAGGGTACTAGTTGGGATTGGTGCCATAAAGGCAGGGGAGATTGATTTGACAGAAACTGGAAAAAGAGACATTTTCATGGTGGAAAATGTACCAGGAAAGATGATTACCATTGAGGAAAAAGAGGGAGATTTGAAAGAAACTGAAATAGAGATTTCCTTGAGGAAAAGTGGATCAGAAGATATTAGTGCTACTGAGGAAATGGTAGTGGATTTGAAAAAAACAGACATTTATCAAAGGGAAAATGAACCAGAAGAGCCTGGGACCTCCAGACAAACTGAGACAGATCTGAGGAAGAGCAACAGTGGGAACTGCAGTGCTATGCTGTCACTAAACACCAAGGCATGTATTTTTCTATCCTTTAACAATTTCGCTTTCGAGTATTTTTTCAGAGAAGAATTATCAAACTAATTCCATGATTATTGCCCTTAAGTCCAACAAACTTAAAATCTCTTAAAAGACTAAGTAGTCTTTCCAAGCCCTGGAATTCTGTGTTTCAGAACCTCAATGAGACTTCTTTTTTTCTAAATAATTAAAAATTTTTAATTGTGGGAAATGTCAGTTTGAAGTTATTCTTTTAGGTAAAAGCAATATAGGAAATTGTACTGAATTTGTGCCCACTCCAGCATGAATATACATTGAAAGTATTTATTTTGACCATATCTGTATCAGTCTTTTTATTTCCTGCCCCACCATCCTTTACTTTCGAAAGTTCCTTTTATTAAAAGTTTTCAGTTACTTGAGGTTCATGCTTTTACACCTAATTTTCAAGGACTTTGTTCCTAACTTTTTTTTATGTAGGTAATGGCATTTGTGGTTTGAAAAAACAGTATCTAATATAAAAATTCCCTGAATTCTTTTAACATTTGTGAATTAAATTTTATTTTACCTAAAAATTTAAAAACAAACTTGTAGAGTTTTGAAGAAAACTGTGTGGAAGATAGTAGGCTTTTGTTTAAAGTGTATGAAATGCTTCAGGAATCTTGTATATGTGCTGATTTACTGTGACTGTTCCTCCAGAACATTAGCAGTGAAGTGCTGTCCGTGGTGCATGCATCTGTAGAAGAAAAAAGAAATTCTGAAGAGGAAGTATCAAGTCAGTCAAGTCACTTGAAGACTTCTTTGCAGACTTCTGAGTTTGATGAAACAGAACACCAGGGGTTACAGTCTCCAGATGTTCCAGAGAAGTTTTCAGATATTAATTTAAGGTATAAGAGTATGACTCTGTGCTTTTAATAAAAAATTATGTAAAGTTATGTTTGCAGAGTATGTTAAATTAAGTGAGGTTTTAAGACATATAATCCATAGTATAGTGTTGGAGATTTTCAGCTAGTTTTGTCAAGACAGAGGATTGAGGTCATTCTGACAGTACATGCTGGAAGTTACTAACATACAGGATTATATGTAATACATACTCTTAGGTCCTGGCAGGTGTGACAAACCTGTATTTTCTCTGTGCAAAGATGATATAATTGCTAGGTTTATACCTGGATTGTACCACTGGTGTTTTTCAGAATATATGAAATAGTCTGATTTATTTTCCTGTTAAGAATTAGAGTATTACTGCCAGTCTTTAATGTTGTCTTAAGACTGCTTCCACTGCTTTCAGATCATTTTAATAAGCTTGGTAATCCTTGTTTCAAAAGCAAATCTCTTCCTCAAGAACAGAAGCCATTTGAGGTCAAACCAGCACCTTTAGTGAGAAGTCGATTCAAAAGACTGAAACCAAACTTAGCAAAAGCAGCTTTAAAGAAAGAGATTATGGAAGCAGAAAAATATGTACCGGGGAAGAAACTGGAAACTGATAAAAGGGAGACTATTGTGATAAAACAGAACAGTGAACAAACGAATACTCTCCTTTTCCAACATGTGAGTGATATTAAGATGGAAGTTTTTGTTTTAGATATTATGGTTACTAAAGTAAAACATGCAGAATTAAAATTTCATAGATATTTCCTCATATATTTTTTACTGTGTATGATAATGTTGCTGTATTTAATGTGCTTCACTGTTCCACGTGGTTTGTGTAAGGATCTTGAATCTCTGATGATGGGCAAGTATGTCATGGGAAGGAATTTTAGAGACCTGGGCTCTAGTTCAAGTTCTGGCCTTCATTCATTATGTGGCCATAACCAAATGATGCAGCCAGTTTCTTTCAGGAAAGATGTCCCTAGGAAGATTTCCTAAATCCTAAAGTTCCTTTCTTATTTCACTGTGCTGTGAAGGTGAAATAGAAAGTAAAAGCTTGATACCACTTAAAGGAGATATTTCATTTACTTAATTTGGTCTATAACAGATTAAGATTGTGATACAGTATCAAAAACTTTGAAGTGAAATATTAACACTCATAAGTTGATTGGTTTAAACATATAGTTTTTTGAATTAAAATACTTTCACTTTTTTTTCTTTCACCTCTTAAAATAACTTAGTTCTTACTATGCTTGAACATTTGTATTTTTTTCCTCTTAATCTTGTATTTAAAAAAGATAACCTTTCCATTGTTAATTTCATTGGGTTACAAATTTCAAATTGGGAAAAACATGTAATGAAAAATTGAGAGTCCTTTGGTACAAAAATTCTTAATCATAATGTAAATTGGTCACGGATGTTAGTAAAGCATGGGGAATTTAACCAATGATTCTGTACCATCTTCCTGTTTTGACAGATAGTAACTGCACTAGTGGGAGAGAGGACTAATAATATGGTTAACTGTAGAACCACTGTGTTGTATTCTTGAAACCAATGTAAGATTGTTTATCAGCGATACTTCAATTTAAAAAATCGAGTCTTTTATAGTGTCCCATCTCTCCCTCCCAAATTAAACATGTAGCAATTTTGAATATATCCACCTAGACCTGTCTGCATAGATACTTATTTATACTAATAATGAAATGTGCAGGTATTTTCATTCTTTTGCAAAAATGGCATCATAACTTTTAAATTTTTTCACTTAACAATATTGTGAATATTATTTTTGATCAGTATATAGAAACTTATCTTTTAAACATGGCTTTATAGTGTTGTATTTTAAGGAAATAATTTATTCAATCCCCTACCAATTTTTCTTGTTTCCAATTTTTTTTCTTTTTTGGGCGTGGTGGAGAGCTATTGCTAAAATAAATATCCTTGTAAACAATTTTCTGGATCTTATTTTAGTATTTTTATAAGCTTTTAGAAGTAGAATTGCTGGGAATTAAGATTTTTGATGGATACTATCCTATTCTCTACAAAGATTGCTCCATTTTATTTTTTAAATAATATATAAAAGTTCCTGTTTCTCTAGACTTTACCACCTTCAATGAAATTTTTTTTTATCTGCCTTCTAGGATGTGGCTTCCCTGATGACAGGAGAAAAAGACAAATCAGGTCACAGGGAGGAGGAGCCTGGGATATTACCTTGTATACAGCCTGAAAAGGACTCTTCACCATTGAGTTCTTGTGTGCCTAAAGAGGAGTCTCAGTCTACACAAGCCGAAGAGAAGGAATTAATTGTTTCTATGGGGTAAATGGTGATAGTTCTTTGCAAATCCAAATGAGAGACAGAATTCTTTCAACTGTTTCTTCATGTTTATTAAGATGTGTTAATATATTTTACAAGTGAATATCAAGAATACTTGGTTTAATTTTATTCTTATGATAGCCTGTATAAAATAGAAAATCAGATTGAGTTCAACACCTTTTAGTGCTTGCCTGCTTATAATATACTGTTAGCTGCTTAAGATCTTACACAAAGCAATGCATTTAAAAATATACATACATAGGTATGTATTCATTATCTTTTTCCAAGTTGTGGTAAGATATAATGCGGTAACATAAAATTTGCCATTTTACCTGTTTTGTAATTGTACAGTCCAGTGGTGTTAAGTCTATTTACTTTGTTGTGCAACCATCACCACCATCCATCTCCAGAAATTTTTTATCTTTCCAAACTGAAACTCTGTACCCATTAAACTCCCCATTTCTCCTTTCCTCTAGTTCTTGGCAACCACCATTTTACTTTCTCTATGAATTTGAATATTCTAGGTAACTCTTTTAAGTTCATTACATTTTGAGAAGTAAAATAACTATTTTCTTTTATAAAATAAGATCTGTTTATAATCAGAAAGTTAATTTAATTAAATGTACAGAATATTTTTATAGAGGGTTTATTAGAAGAGATTCAAGTTTTATATTTTTATAGTGTTTTTCATCTTTTTATAGTCAAGCTCCCTCTTTTTCTCTCTGTCCCCTTTCTAGAGCTCATAATAGAGACACCTACAAACAAGAAATGAAGGAAGGTGTTACCCAAACTGCTCAGTCAGTAAGGGGCCGACTTCAGAGACCTAGACCAAACGTAAGAAAGCCTGGACAGAAGCAAATAGAAGAAAAAGGTGAAGCCAAGGGCATAAGTAAAGAAGAAGGAACAATACTACAAAAAGATGGAGCTAAAGAGAAATTCCTGACTGTGGTGAGTTATTGTTATATAATTAAATTGAAACTTTTAATGCATATTAAAATATCAAATGAGAGCACAGACTTGGCTTAGAATATAGGCAGACCTCAGAGGTATTGCAGGTTTGGTTCCAGACCACTGCAATAAAGGAAATACTGCAATTAACCAAGTCAAATGAATTTTTTGGTCTCTGAGTGCATATGAAAGTTATGTAGTCTACTAAGTGTGCAATAGCATTATATAAAAAAAAAGAAAAAGGTACTACCTTAATTAAAAAGATACATTACTGTTAAAAAATATTGACCATAATCTGGATTTTCAATGAGTCATAATCGCTGATTATAGATTACCATAATAATGATTTTAAAAGTTTGAAATATTATGAGAATTACCAAAATATGACAGAGATACTAAGTGAGCAAATGGTGTTGGAAAAATGGTGCCTACAGGCTTGCTCGATATGGAGGGTTGCCACAAATCTTCAATTTGTAAAAAATGCAGTATTTGCAAAGTACAATAAAGCAAAACACAATGGTGTGAGGTGTGCCTCTATGTAACTGATACTTATTTTACTCAGTGAATGTATAATGTATCTAGTTTGCTTCAGATTTACCATTCTGGATTTCTTAAAAGTGAAAATAGGTTTTTTTCCCCCAACTAATGAGCATACTCATTGTGAAAACACTATAATAACTACCTACCTCAAATTTCATCACCCTGAGATAACCATTGAAAACTTTGTGACATGTTAGCTGGACATGTCTCCATGCATGTGTGTACACTAATGTAAATTTAAATAATAAAAGCATTGCCTCCAGTTATTTTTCCATGTCAAGATATATGGAGATATATCATTTTTAATTGCTGTATGGCATTGTGTTTTTTTGAATGGCAGTTTAACTGCTTTTACTGATGGATTTTTTGATATTAGAAACAAATAATATATAATGTCCATTTTGATAGATCTGATTTTGCTCTTCTTTTCTCTGTCTTCCAAAGGAAAATTTAGATTTAAAGGGATTCTAATTCTTATTTGAATTCCCCACAAAAGACTCTTAAAAAAATATTAGACTTTTTTTGGCAGGGGTTGGGTAGGATTTAACACATATAGCTATTGCAGTTTTTAAACTGTGTACACATATTACTGCAGTAGTCTTTGAAACTTTCTCTCTGCATTAAGCAATTTTGTTGTGGACAGCAAAGCAAAAAGACATGAACATTGCATACCCAGTTTGAGTCTTCATTTCAAGAACTGAATACCTTTTTTAATGACCGAAATATTTTAGGAGGTATGTTGAGTTAAAAAGAAAACAACTAAATATGCTTTTGTCATTTCAGCCAATTTCTCAAGTTGGTACTGAAATCAAGGTTGTATCCTCCAAAGTTTCAGAAGGTGGAATGTATGAAAATCAGAGTCACATGGTTCTTGTAGAAAACCTTCATGTCAACAAAATAAACGTTGTAGATGAAAAGATGAGGTGAGTTTTAATCAGAAAGGCATAAAACTTTTCAAAGATAAAAGTTGGATGTTTGCGTAACTGGGTTTATATGACTTCATATCTATACAATTTTATGAGAGGTTAAAATAATAATTATGAAAGAAATCTCTTCAAACACTAAGAATTGCATGAGTGAAGTTTTTTAAATTTATAATTTCTCTGAAAAGTTTGGCAAGTATCTACATTTTTTATTTTAAACTTTAATGGTAGACCAAGGTTCTAAAGTTCTTTGTTTAGAAATAACTTACTGGCTAAAATTAATAAATAAGAAGGGCTATAAAGTACTTATTATATGCTTCTTTTAGATATGTGTCTTAAGCTAAGTGTTAAGGATGGTATCTTTAAATGAGATGTGCTAGAAAGGTGAAGATGTTTCAGCCTTACCACTTTTATTTATTACTTGCAATCTGCTTTATTATTACTGATACTACATTGTGTTAGTTTATTTTTTAATACATAAGGAAAATAAAACACCTTTCTTTTTCTAGATCTCATCCATAGTCCATCTACAGTATCTTTGTAAATAGGAAGTGTTTTAGTGCAGTATTTATTTTTCCTCTATGTTGTTTTCAGCACCTACAAATTTACTTTGAACATTCCAGCTTCCTTTAATTACATAGAATTAACTTGTTTATTTTTGGGAAATGCAGAAGATTTGTTAAATCCTTTTTTACACTTCTGTGAAGCCTTAGAAATAGAATTTGGTCATGTTATGTCATGTATCTGAACAAGTGGTACTATTGATTTTGGGTATCTTTAAATAGTTTGCTTTCCTTTAGGCATGTTTCTTACATGAAGCTTTCATTATTTTAGTATGACTGTCTTTTGTTTCTCTTTTTTTGTGTATATGTGTGTCTTGAAAAGCCTTTTTGTATTGTTTTTATTTTAAGAGTTAGGCTAGTTTTTACTTTACATTAATTTCAACTTACTTTACTAACCCATTTCTTCATTTGTTAAACTGGATTAAGTAAAGTGGTGCTTAGAAATATTTTTCATTAAAATGCATTACAAATACATTTGTATTATAAATACTAAATTGGATTAGATTGATGATTGATCCCTTTGAGTAATTCCTCTCTAAAAATGATTCCAGAGAATACTTCCTGAGATGTTAGTCCCCAACATTAAAGATGAACCTGTTCACATCTCTGGCTTTTCCTAATTATTATGTATGGATTATTGTCCATGCATAATTTAATCCCTTTTTGGTAATACAGAAATATAGAATTTTGTCATTGAAAAGAATCTTATCTGTTTATTCATTCAACAAACATTTTAGTGTTTTCTGTGTGCTGACAATATGGGATAATATATGAACAAATAAAAAGTCTTGCCCTTGTGGAGGTTATATTTTCATTGGGGGAATAGATGATAAACAAAAGAAATAAGTTGAGTAAGTAGAGAAAAATAAAGCAGTGGGGAGAGTAGGGAGTGTCGTGATTGGGGATTTACTTTTTAATAAGGAGTAATCGGAGAATGCTTCATTGCAAGGGTACCATTGGAGAGAAGACTTAAAAGAAGTGAAGGAGCAAGTCAAGGGAATGTCTAGGGGAAGAGGGAACAGCAGTCCAAAAGTATCTAAGGTGAGAGTATGCCTGGCATTCCTGCGGAACAGCAAAGGGAGCCATGTGATCCAGGGAAAGAGAGGAAGAGTAGTAGAAGTAAGAAAGGAAAAGGCTGAGTGTGGGAGAAGGGCAGATTATGTGAGATCATTTTAAGGGTTTTTATAACTCTTGAGTGAGCCTTTAAAAACTGACTTTGAGGTCAGCCTTTCCTAATAGTCTCCTTTGTATTTGACTAAACAGACCTAGAGGATTTAAATTTTAAATGACTTGCTCCAAGTAGTATTACCAGTTTAGTTTTTAAACTTGATTTAAATTTTATATCAAGATTTATGTCTTTCAGACTAGTATATAGGCAGAGCTTCTTGAAAGAAACTACATGTTTAAAGAGATTTTACGCTCAGCCTTCACATTTTTTTTTATTGAGAGAGATCTTAATTTTAATTTTCCTGAATCAAAACCCATATGCCACCCCCACTGCTCTTTTAAGCTTTTCTGTTCATGAAATTTGTTCCTGCTGTTAGCTGTATCATGACTGATATTTTCTTCAGAGTATATATTCTGTATAGTATTAAAGTTAGTTTATTCTTATGTCCAGCATTTTCTTGTCCCTTTTGACCCCAGTAGCACTTTGGGTTTATATATATATTTTATTCTTAAATATCTTTATAGAATCACATTTGACTGTAAATAGCTTATACTTACATATAATTTGTTTTTGCAGATACATTAATCTACACTGGAATGTATTAGCCAGCATAATAACTTTGATAGAACTTCCTTGGTGTTGCACTGCTAGAATTGCTTAGCAGGGTTGGAACATTTGGAAATGCAACTAATAACTTTCTCTTCTAGGTAATTTATTAGAAATATTACTTAAGATTAGTCTTTAACAGGTCTTTCATGAACTCATAATACATACTTATATATCAAGATATCGTTTATAAATATCTAAGTTTATATTAGTTTTCAACTTCGTAACTCAGAATTCAGATCCTTGCCACTTATTAAATACTTCCCAGGAAACCTTAAGACAGCTGTTTGGGTTGCCTTGGGAGTTATGTCTACTCTTTTGAATGTTGAAATTGTATTTTTTCTGATTTGGCAGATACAGGATTATGTTGAGATCCTTATGACACTGGCTATCAGTAAACCCTTTCCTATGAGCTGACCGGCATGTGGTGGGAGAATAGACTCAGGCTTGAAAGCTAGAGTCTATCCTAGTTGAAGGCATTTGTGTAAAGTGTCATAATGAAATTCATCTTCAACTATTGGCATTTTTGTTTTCTGTTACCTAGTTTTTTTTCTCTGAGAATTACTTAAAGTAATATGAAACCATATATCAGAATCAATGAATTAAAGTAAAAAAAATTAATGTTACTGTCAAGCTATTCCCCAGACTAAACTGAAAATGGAAGCTATGAAAGCTTTTATTTCGTACTTTCATATCAGCAGGTATGATTTCATCTTGCATGCTTGGTTTTACAGTCAATTTATATATTGTCCTTTAAACATAGAATTGCTTTGTGCTCAAATTTGTTTAACAGCTATTGTTATATCAACAAGGAATTCTGATTTTGGTTCTTCAACATGATTTGTACTTTGTTCTAGACATGAACATGAAACGTATGTTCGTAGTCCAGCACACTTGGTAAGAAAGCAATTCCAAGAGGCTAAACCAAATTTGGGGAGAACATATGGTAAGAAAAAGGAACCAGGTGTAGAAAAAGACAGAGCAAATCAGACTGCGGCAGGGAAGCCAGAAGATAATTTGCTGCAGCAAGGAGATTCTGATATCCAGCTCCTCCAAAAAGTAAGTTAAAAAATGATTTTTATCAGTGGGTTCTATTTTTATTGTATTACAAAGGAGAACTTTTAAAAAAATGCAGTTTTGCCTTTGTACTGTAACTGTTTTTATGACAGTTGAGTGACTTTCCAATATTATAAAAATTTAGACACCAGTCACTGTGTATGAGAGTGTGTGTGTGTGTGTGTGTAAGCTTACAGCTTAGGCCAAACTCAAACCAGGTTCCATAGATATTGCCATGGTAATATTAGCTGTTTCTTCTTAAATTTAAGGAAAAGGCTGAGTTTTTGACATCTCAGGAGGTTTCAGTAAGAAAAGATTGTGTAGGTGCCAGAGAAGCTGCTTTGGCCAAAAAAGATGCTCACTCAGAAGTTGGACTGTCAGGAAGTGTTGGAGAGAAAACGACAGGGGATAATTCTGTGTCTTCAGTTGTTGAAGAGCAACATCTCAGTCAACTAACAAGGTAAAGCTATATTTAACAACAACTTTCAGAATAGGAAGTAAAAATAATTTATTCTTTATGGATGAATTACCTTAACTTCCTGATAGTGTTGATGGAGTAAAAAGATAGTTTGTTAAATAGAAGTGTAGATTATTGACAAGTCTGTTTTTTTCCCACTGATTTTTATTTACTAAAACTTAATTTTTTCTGATCTTTTGAAGAAGATTTTTCTTTCCAATGTTTAAATTTCTGGGTGTTGAGTATATTAGAAAAGAGTGGAAGCTTGACCAAATAATAGTATGTATTACCTAAATAATTAGGCAGCTAATTTGAATGGGTGAATTAGTGAAGGGCACCCTTCTTCTACAGGTTTTAAGGAAATGGAAGGAATCTATGTTTTAGAAAACAGCATTGTTCTGGTGGATTTTCTGCCTCCCTTTTTTTCTTGTAACCTAATTTGTTGATTCATTAGGATAAAACAGTATCACTTTATAATCCCATATTGTGTATTAGCCCATTGTCTGTTATACCTTTATCTTCTAATAATTTTCAGTCTGTATTTCATCTCCACTTAAATAAGGCAAGGGAAAAAATGGCCCAGAATTAAAAACTTACTATGAGAAATTTGTAGGTAGATAACTAAGATTTAAATCTGAATGAAAAACTACGTAGTAGTAATTCTGTTCTTTTTACAGCATAAGTGTTTGACAGAATGGGTGGTGGGGTTTTTATTTTAATGGTTTTAACTGGGACTTCACTCTAAAAGTTGGTTTTCATTAAAATTATCTTTGTACATGTAATGACTATATTATTTATTTTGATTAAATGTACAGCTGTCCACAACTGTTAAAAGAACCAAATTATGCTAAAATTGCTCTGGGTCGAAGAACAACTATCTCTTTTGCCTCTAAGTGTGAGATAGATCATAGTGAAAGAAGAATGCATCGAAAAATCAAACCAAACGTCACCAAAGGGCGTGGATCAAAACGGATTCGTAGTAAGACCCCTAAGAAGGAACCTCGACCTTCCAGGGCCATGCTGGTGACTCTTCGGGCTCCCCAGGAAGAAGATGAAGATGATGCTGAGTATTTTGATCCTGACTACGAAGAAGAAAACTATCAGCTTGCTCCAGAAGAAGTAAACAAAGCTCCAGTATTTGTACCTATTGGTCTCAGATCTCCTGAACCTGTTTCTTCTCAGATTGAGGAAACGATGGAAGAGGTAGTTTGTTTTTTGAATCCTTGGAACTTTATCTTGTTTTTTCTTTTAGTGGATCATTATTTCTTCTCTTAGTGATTATTAAGATTTGAAGAGTTCATGCTGTAAATAACCTCCACAAAATATAATTTGTTTGGGGCCTTGTGGATAGCCTGGAGGATTGTAGAAGTAGGCTTGTGTGATCTGTCATTTCTCAGCCCTTATTGCTCAGGCCAACTGTAGGATAATCAGCATGATAAAAATTATAGAAATCTAATATCACTTGTACCTGGAGGCTGTTTAATCTACTTATTTATTAGTTTATTTATTTTATTTTGGCCAGTGTTTTCTGTCAACTCTGTGATAGGCACAGGCTGAGCTGCAGTTGATTTAGGAAGTAGAAGGTACATCTTTCTTTCTTTCTTTCTTTCTTTCTTTTTTTAATTGTGGGAAAATGCACCTCACGTATCATTTACCTTCTTAACCATTTTTAAGTGTACACTTCAGTGATTAAATATTGTTCTATACCATTGCCACCATCTAACCACAGAACTTTTTTCATCTGGCAAAATTAAAACTCTGTAGCCATTAAACAATAATTCCCATAGCCTGTGGCAACCACCATTCTACTTTTGTCTCTATGACTTTACTCTAGGCACCTCCATATAAGTAAAATCATAAAGTATTTGTCCTTTTAGTGACCGGCTTATTTCACTTTGCATAATGTTTTCAAGGTTCACCTATGTTGCAGCATGTGTCAGAATGTCCTTTTTTAAGGCTGAGTAATATTCTGTTGTATATATACACCACACTTTGTTTATTCATCTTCCATGGATACTTGAGTTGCTTTTACCTTTTGGCTATTGCAGAAGAATGCTGCTGTGAGCAAAGGTGTACAAATGTCTTTTCTAATCCCATTTGAAACCTTTTGGGGTATACTTAGAAATAGAATTACTGTAATCCAATTTAAATCTATTTTTAATTATTTGAGCAACCCCCACACTATTTTTCATGAGAGCTGCATCATTTTACAGTCCTGTAAATAGTGTAAAGAGTTCCAGTTTATCCACATCTTGACCAACATTTTTTTTTTTTGGTAGTAACTATCCTAATGGATGTGAGGTGGAGGAACATTTAATTCAACTTACTTCATTATAAAAGTTCCTTATTCTTTTGCCCTTTGGTCTAGTATTCCAGCTTTGTAACATCAAAGTTTCCTTTTCTGCCTCAGTTTTTAATAACTTATTTGGCTTATAGAGCACCATATCTGAATCACTTTTGTAGTAAGCAAGTTGATAGTTTCCAGGTCATTTGAAACAAAATCAAGAGTCAACCATGAAAGCAGTAATGATAAAAACAAAAGAAGGCAACAAAAGAATTCAAGTAATGTTAACTCAGAATTAATGGATTACTGAATCTGTAAATTCACATATGTGAATGTACAAACCACCTTTGTTTGTTCACTGTTAAAAGCATGCTAGATATTGTAAAGTTAATGAGTTAGGATAGTTGAAGCTAAACAAAAATGGTGCAAGATTGTTTCTTGTAACTAAAATTTCAAAGTAAAGATAGTGAATGTAAGTTTTAGTTGAAACCAAGTAAATGCAAAAGGGAAGTTAATTTTGTACAAAGACAGCTGGTTGACCCTGCATGAGAATTCACTTAGCTCTATGTTCTATATTTTACAAATTTCTTTGGATGAAAGGCAAATTGCCAGTAAAAACTAATTTGAGAAATTAATTTCTGAAAAATGAAGTTCCAGGATGTATCCTTGAATTAATACAGAATTCCTTCTTAAATAGCACTAATCATAATAATTGAACAAGGAAAGCTTAAATTATATTCCATATAGCCATACAACTAAGGCAGAGAAATAAGTTTATACATTAGAAGATGTTTCCTTTAAAAAGCATTGAAAAAATGATGGCATATTATTAAATCATAAGAGGATATTATGTATTAATTCATACATACTATAGCATGGACCTTCAAACCCTGAAAAGGTTTGCTTAACCTATGTAAAGCAAAAGAAACCAATTAAAAAAATCACGTTACATGATTCCATTCATGTGAAATGTCCAAAATAGGAAAACTGATAGAGACATAAAGTAAATTAGTGGTTGCTTAGGAATTTGGAATTGAGGGGTTGAAGGAGCAATAATGGACATATGGTTCCTTTTTTGAAGTAATAAAAATGTTCTAAAAATTACTGTGGTGATAGTTGCATATATGCCTATTCCAAAAAACAATTTGTTACACACTTTAAAAAGGTTCAATTGTATCTGTAACGCCATTAAAAAAATAATAAAGCTTTGAAACCACATAGAGTTTAAAGAACAAACTTCAATTATCTAGAATATTCCCATTTTTGACCCAGTCCCAACTTCTCAGAAAAGGTTTAGTCTTTTCAAATCAATTGAACTTTTTACTTAATCCTGGGTAAAGATTTTAGCAAAGATTTTTTTCCTAATGTTTACATATGAGAGAACAGACACAGAACACACAGGTATTACTGTAATAAATATGTCTTGAAGGCAGATTTTCAAACTTGACTCTTAGTTTCTGTTGAATTGCAGTCTTTCATACTCATCTCTCTGTTAATATGGGAATAGGAATCAGACCTCATGTACATAGTTTAGGAGGTAAATCTTAGTCTTTTTAGCCTCCACATTGTAGGGATCTTTGACCAATAAGATTGCTAAGTAAGATGTAAGTGTGAGTAAACCCTTTATTTTACAGAGCCATTACCATGGGTAGAAAGAATAGGTTTTGGGGTTATGGAAGAGGGTAGTTGCCTTGGAGGTGTGTGTGAGATAAATCTTTTTAAGTGCTTTCAACTTATCTCTGTTATAACAGAGACTTAGGAGTGTTGCATACATGTCTGTTTTTCTTAAATTGTGAGTTACTTGAGGGTAGGGATCAAACTTGTCTTAACTCAGCTTTGTATCATTGTACCTGTAGTCCTCTAGTTTTTAGGAAGTACTCCATCTGTGTTAACAGACTGATGAGGGAAATTGTGGGAAAGTGGGGACAGAGTGGGGATAATGGGAAGTGAAATGCTAGGTACTGAGAAGATTATCCTTGGAAATTTTGCTTACTGGTTGGAAGAACCAGACATCTCAAAAATGTTAAATATTGTAATTTTGACAAGTAGGTATCAATCATTTTAGGAATTACTCTATTTCAGTTTTTAAATCATGTATAGATGTGTATTATGTCTTTAGTTTAACATTTTATTTTATTATTCATTTTGTTTTGCCATGTGGAGTATGCCAAAATAAAATGATGAAACTTTTCATTTTGACAGCTTGAAATAACTGTGAATGTCCCAGATGTTGGATGCATAGCTTTTGTTGAACAGCTCTCAAACACAGATGTGACTACTCAGGAAATGAAACAAGAAAATCCTAATGCATTGTCAGTTGTAAGCATCCATTTTAATACTTCTGCCTTTAAATCTTTGTTTACTTTTTAAAGACTTGAAGTTTATTTTGAAAGCTTTAAGCTTACAGTCTTCACTAATTTTTATCATGTAGGGAGCTGTATAAATAGTAGGAACTAGTGAATAACCCACAGATTTTGTTTGACTTGAAAAGCATTTTTTTTTTTGGCATGGAAATACCTCTTAATATCCTTAGACCTTATATTAAAATTTTCTTGCATTAAGTCTATACTAAATGTAAATTATTTAAAATATGTTTAGTTGCATTTTTTGTGTGTGCTCTTCCTTAATATTGGTTGGTGTTTATCTTGTTTTTGCAAATGAAGACTTGGAATTCCAACTTTTCATGTGTTTATTGGCCATTTACATATCGTCTTTGGAAAACTGTTCAGAGCCTTTGCTCACTTTTAAATTATTGGTCCATTTGTTTTTTTGTTATTGAGTTATAAGGCTTTTTTATATATTCTGGATACAAGTTCCTTGTTAGATATATGATGTGCAAATATTTTCTCCCATTCTGTGGGTTATTTTTTCATTTTCTTGATGATTCCCTTTAAAACATAAAAGTTTTACATTTTGATGAAGTCCAATTTATCTGTTTTTTTCTTTTGTTGCTAATGGTTTGTTGTCATGTTTAAGAATCCTTGCCAAAGCCAAGGTCCTGAAGATTTATTCCTGTTTTTCTTCTGAAAGTTTTATAGTTTTTACTATAGTTTTCCATTCAACTCTTTAATCCATTTTGAGTTAATTTTTGTATGTGGTGTAGGTTATAGTCTTTCATTCTTTGCATATGACTATCCACCTGTTGCACCATTTCTCTGAAAAGACAATTTTTTCTCCATTAGATGGTTTTGCATTTTTGTTGAAAATCAGTTGGCTGTAGACATGGATTTATTTATGGGCTCTCAATTCTGTTCCATTGATCTATATGTTTATACTTGTGCCAGTGATGCTCTATTGATTACTATTGCTTTCTAGTAAGTTTTGGAATTTCAGTAATGTAAGTCATCCTATTTTATTCTTTTCTTGGGATTGTTTGGCTGTTGTGGGTCCCTTGTAATTCTATATGCATTTTAAAGTCAACTTGTCAATTTCTTGAATGACATCAGCTGGGATTCTGATTGGGAGTGCATTGAATGTATTAGATCATTGGTGGGTTGGGGTTATTGCCATCTTACAATATTGAGTCTTCCAATTGATGAACATAGGGTATTTTCCCATTTATTTAGGTCTTCTTTGATTTCTTTTAACAATGGTTTGAAGTTTTCAGAGTATAAGCTTTGCACTTCTTTGTTAAATTTATTTTCAAGTATGTTGTTATTTTTGATGCTTCAGGGAATGGAATTGATTGTTTACTGCAAGTATATAGAAGTAGAATAAGTTTTTGTATGTTGGTCTTGTATCCTGCAACTTTGCTGAACTCATTTATTCTAATAGTTTTTTAGTGGGTTCTTTAGGATTTTCTGAATGCAAGATCATGGCATAAGTGGATAGAGATAGGTTTACTTCTGCCTTTCTGTATTCGTTTCCTAGAGCTTCTATGACAAACTGGGTGGCTTAAAATTATAGAAAGTTATTCTCTCACAGTTTTGGAGGCTAGAATTTGAAAATCAGGTGCTGCCTTTAATGGTTCCTTCTGAAGGATCTGAGGGAGAAAGCATCCCAGTCTTTCTTTTTCCTACCTTCTGGCAGTTGTTGCTGGAAGTCCTTGCCATTCCTTAGCTCATGGCAGCACAGTTCCAACCTCTGCCTCCATTGCCACATGGTGTTCTCCATATATGTGTGTCTGTGTTTCTTCTCTTTTTGAGGACATCAGTTATATTGGATTAGGGCCAACTTTAATCCAGTATGACCTCATCTTAAATTGATTATATCTAAAAAAGATCCTGTTTCCAAGTAAGTCATGTTCATGGTACTGGGGATTAGGACTTCAACATCTCTTTCCAATATGGATGTCTTATTTCTTTTGCTTGCCTAATTCCCTGGCTAAAACCTCCAGTGCAATGTTAGATAAAAGTGGCAAGAGCAGACATTCTTGTCTTATTTCTGGTCTTAGTGGGAAAGCATCCAGTCTTTCTTAGCTCTGGTTTTTTCATAGATGCCCTTTATCATATTAAGGAAGTTGTATTCTCTTCCTTGTTTCTCTGTGTTATCATGAAAGGGTGTTGGAATTTGTTGTATGCTCTTTCTGCATCTATTGAGATGATCATATGATTTTGTTTTTTACTGTATGAATATGATATATTACATGGATTGAGTTTTTTATGTTAAACTGAAAAATTGCATCTCTGGGATAAATCCTACTTGGTTATGGTTTATGATTTTAATATGTTGCTGGATTTGGTTTGCTGGCATTCTGTTTAGGCTTTTTGTGTCATATTTGTAATAGACATTGGCCTATTATCTATTGTGAATCTGACCCCAGATTCCTGTGGTATCAGGAGCTGAAGTCCTGCTCTGCCTAGGAAAAGAGCCTTCCAATGGGACATGCAGGGAGAAGGGGCCCTGTTTTCTTGGCTGCATTTGTTTGAGGTGGAGTCTCTGCTTCGCTGAACTGGGAGAAGGAAGTAAGGAGAGAGCAGCAGTCTTACTTTAAATACCATAGATGCTTGCTTGCTTTTGTTACTGAGTTTTCATAAATTTTCTTGGATAGATGATCATTGTATGCCCTTAGGACTATTTCCAGAGCTTTAACTGGTTATTTTAAAATAAATTTCACCAGTCTCACTGGGGAGAGGGTCAGCAGAGCTCCTCATACTGTCATGGTAAACATCAATCCTGTGGCTTCTTAATTTCTTAAAATTAATTTTCATTTTAAGCCACCTAGTAGTGTAAATTTTTGCAGTGTTCTGGAAAACTTGGTTTGCACTAGGTCAAAACTTGCAGCACAAATGACTGAAATTGAAGGATTATGAAAATAAGAATGGTAGATGCACATTGCAATATGATCAGAGTTAAAGTTTGCATACAGTACAAGGAAAGGGTAAACTATAGAGCAGGAGACAAAATAATTTGACTTTTATCTTGTTTATGAAATATGTCATGATTATAAATTAAGGTAAAAAACCCATTTCCATCCATTGTAATCAAAAGCGTAGAAAGACCTGTAAAACAGTGCTTTTGAGATACAGAAGATATTTTGAGATACAGAGATACATTTGGGAAAATGCATAAGATGTTACTTTTATTCTTTTAGGAAATGACCACAGGTGAACATATCCAAGATGAAACAGGTAACCGTTAATAACAAAACTGCTAAAAATATTTGGTTTACGCTAGCACAGTGATTTAGTAGTGGTCATAGTTAGTAAATGAGTCATTTTGCTGAAGAATTGAACAAAAAATGACACAACTGTTGAATGTGTTATCTCTAGGAGAAACTTTGACCCTTGGAATGTTACTTTAGAAAGTGAGTTAAGCATTAAATGTTTAATGAAGAAGTATTTGTTTCCTCTGGTCTGCACAGATGTATTTTCTTTGAAGGTATTAAGTTATTTAAGGTGGGGGAAGCATTTTTAGTGAGTAAAAACCAACAGCTGATGATTTCTTTATATAAGAAATACAGGCTGAACAAACACTACCCTTGTAAGAGATTAGTAGTATGGATGATATTGAAACTTGTTACTAGAAGATAAACACTTGAATTAAAAATCTTTTCTGAGTGAACAAACTTAAATTTCTAGATTCATTCTTCTGTTTTAATATTAGTATATTTTTTCACAAGGTACCAATGATGGAAGCACAGAAGCTGCCATAACTTTACTTACAATGGGAGATCTAGTGTTGCAGTCAGAGATCAGTACAGAACAGAGTGATGGTAAGAAAGAAATATAAATCCTACAAAAAAAGAAACTTTTAAAATCCAACTTTTAAGAAATTATATCCACATTTGAGTAATAAATAAATACCTGCCTTTTACATTTGAAGTTGGTATCACTTTGTTTTTCCAGAAAAGGTAGTAAGTGTGCACGGATCCTTCCAACTTACTTAGTCACTTTAGATATAGTGGCCACTATTTTGAGGTAGTGCACTTGGTTATTAAGAATAATTTGTACTTGTGGAATAATAAGTAAGACCTTTACCTTTATCATCATAAACATCATCGGTTAACTGAGCTAACTGATCCCTGATCACACATTTCTTTAGCAAGGGAGCTGCCACTTTGGATAGTCTTTACATGACAGTTGAATTAGTGTGAGGGGGCAGTCAATAGCAGTCAGTTAGATGATTTAGTTTAGACTGTTCTCTTAGTTTGGACTAAGCCAAAAGATATTTCAACCCAGATTTTTTTTTGTTGTTGTTGTTGTTTGTTGTGTTGTGTGTTCCTTTTGTTAGATTCAACCCAGATTTTTAACATTTTAGGCTGACCTTATAGTGAAGCTATGGTCTTTACTATCTAAGTACCTTCTTTAAGTACAGTAAATGTATAATTATGTTAATTATTTTGACTGGTGATGAGTGGCCTGCCATTTATTTTAGTGTTAGACTTTTAAGCCCATAGTTGTGTATTTGTCAGGAAAGTCTGTAATGATTTACGTTCACTATTGGGCTCCTTTCTCAGTGGCAGAGTATTACATTGAATTGCCAGTGTTGCCTATCACAAAACTCGGTTTTCTTATTTTTATTAAAGTATCATTGATATACAATCTTATGTTAGTTTCAAATACACAGCACAGTGGTTCAACATTTACCTGTGTTATCAAATCCTCACCTCCTCCAGTTCAGTCACTGTCCATCAATGTAGTAAGGTGTTACAGAATCATTAACTGATAAAATACAGGTTTTAAAAAATTATAAATGAAGCAATCCTATTTTGGAATTCATCTGCTGGTATATCATTACTGAAAGTAACAAAACATTTTATTTTTACTTAAATAGCATAAAAAATTTCAGTCCTCAAGAATTATTAAGCTTAGAGCAGGTTAAATCTCTGGCATGAAATATATGAGATCGTAAATTTATTTTTGGAGCCAAAAAAGCAAATTGAAAAATAATACAGAAGTTTTACAATTGCCAAATATTGAAAGATTTATTTTATTTGGACATCCTATTTGTATAATCAGTTAAAAAAATTTTTTTTCTGTAATAGGAGTATGTGTACTTCCTGATGTTCATTCAAAGGATACGAGTCAGGTTCCTTTTAGCCCAGATAATGTAAATCACAAAATTGCTCTTGAATGTCAGGAGCTGTCTTCATCTGTCAATAGTACATCTCCATCATTAGAAGAAAACAAGATTATATTGGAGGAACAAAGTGCTAAAGAAGAAATGGGTACAACGGAGGAAATAAAGGAAAATGCTTTATCAACCAGGTTTATTCTGCTTTATTCAACTATTTTTTTGTTTTATTAAAATCATAGTATTCAATAATACATGTATTTAACCCACCATCAATTTAGTTAATAGCTTTGAATAATACTTACATAACTGTAAAATATGTGATACTCATTATTTCTCACCTTTATGAGGGTGGGCTGATTTTGATTTTAGTTTAATTTGCATATTAAACTTCTCATGATGTGTGCATCTTTGAAGCTTTAATGAAATAGTTTTCAGTAAGTGTAGGCTGAGCTTTATAAACATGGTCCAGATTTGCTTTCTTTCTCAAGACATTTAGTAAAGTTACTGCCACGTAGTTTTAAATTAAGAAAGAACATGTATAGACAGTGTGTCACTGTGAGAGAGAACATTATTACACAGTTGATAAAGTTTTCTCTCTTCCGATCTCTTTTTCTAGGAATACAACTACTGAAATGACAAGTTATTTGAAAATGAGAAGTGGCTTTGCCAAGCCTCAGCCAAATCTTAAGAAGATTTTAGGGACCAGCAGTTTTGATGCTCATCAGAAAGTTCCCAGTTTGTTCATAGAAGGAGAAATGGAAATTCAAAGAGGTAAATTGTATTGTTCCCTTACAGTTACAAAATTGCTTTGACACAAGAAATTGCATTAGTATTTCAAACGGAATATTCAGTTACAATTATTTTAACTTACTATTAAAAAGTTTCAGACATAAAGTGGAATGAGCTGTAAGTCTAATTTCAGTAATTATTACCATTTTGCAGTATTTACTCAAACTTTCATATATATTTTCTTCTCGGTGTGTATATATGTGAATATTTAAGTAAATATACTCTTAGGTAGCTATACATGCATGTGACAAAACAAAAAGACAGTGCCATAAGGCATGAAATTTTAAAAACTCCTTCCGTGATTGCTAGCTCCCTAATACCACCTCTACTCATAAACTGTTGTTAATTTTTATTGTTGACTTTAAGAAATGTTTTATTCACATAAGCATCTAAATCTGTGTGTGTGCGTGTGTGTGTATATTCACATATACCTCCATATATATGTATGTATATATGTACATGTATGTATATTTCTTTCAGAAAAAACAAAAATATGTGCATATTATATCATACTACTGTTATGTACTTTTAAAAGTAACACTTTTATTTAGATAATTCACATACCATACATTCACTCATTTAAAGTCTACAATTCAGTGGTTAGTATATTCACTAAGTTGTATAACCATCACTATTAGCGGTCACTCCCTGTTATCTCCCAACCCAGCCCTGGACAACCACTAATCTATTTTTTGTCTCTGGATTTGCCTATTCCAGACATTTTATTTAAGTGGAATCATATAATATGTGGTCTTTAGTGTCTGGTTACTTTCACTTAGCATGTTTTCAGGGCTCATCCATATTGTGGCATATATCAAATATTTCATTTCTTTGTCTTGCCAAATAATATTCCATTGTAGAGATAATCACATTTTGTGTATCCAGTGATCTGTTGATGGGCTTTTGGGTTGTTTTCTACCTTGTTGCTATTATAAATAATGATACTAAGAACATTCGTATGTTTTGGTTAGGACATATGTTTTCATTTGTGTTTATATCTACAATGGAATTACTGGGTCATATGGTTATTCTGTGTGTAGTCTTTTGAGGAGTTACCAAATTATTTCAAAGTGGCTGCATCATTTTATATTTTCACCAACATTTGTGAGGGCTTCAGTTTCTCTGTATCCTCCCAGTCACTTATTATTCTCTTTTTGATTATAGCTATCCCAGTGGGTGTGAGTGATTATCTCATTGTAGTTTTGATTTGCAATTTCCTGATGACGAATGATGTTGAATATCTTTTCATGTACTTATTTGTATATCTTATTTGTGCCAATATGTCTATTCATATCTGCGCTTGTTTTTAAATTGGCTTATTTGTCTTCTAATTATTAAGAATTTAAAATATATTAGTACCTTCTGTTTTTAAAGATTAACATATTGAAAAAGTTGTTCTGTATGGTCATACAGTACTCTATTTAATTTTTTAATGGCTTCACTGTATTGTGAAGTACATGCTGAATCCTAGTCCCACTTTGTTTCCCACCTCTCCTTCCTGCCAAGGGCCCAATCCCTTAGGGTGCTGGTAAGAATAGGTAAAGCAGTGCAAGTAGAAGGCTGCCGAAATTGTATTAAACCCCATATAAAGAAGAACTAGATAATTAGCATCAACTTTTCCCTGTTTTGGGGTCCTGATTTCTGGGATTGAGCCCATGGTTCAGTTAGTTAATTCATTACTAGTTCTGGTTTGAGCAATACCCAGAAGCTCTCGTAGTATGAAGGCTCAAGTTACCTCTTTTATATAGAAATAATTTCTTTCCCTTTGTGACAGTATTCTTCCTTTCTGACACTTGCCCCGAGGTGGAACTTGCTAGACCTTACGTGTACCTACCTCTAAATCTCTTTGCTTGTGGGTGTAGTTACACTGCTGTTACCGTAAAGTGGAGATCCCATTGCTGTGGCAGCCAGGAGTGAAATAAGTGCAGTGTAGAATTCATTGATCATCTATCTGTTTTACTGTTCACAGTTCTCACTGGCTGGTTACCTCCTTTCTGCCATGTGAGTAAGCTTGGTTTTTGAATTAAGAGCAATTTGGAAGAGCCACTCTAGAGTGATCTGTATTTGAAGAGAGAATATGTTTCTAATATGGAGATTTTAGCTATATTATTTTGAGCTGTATCTTAAATGTGTTTTCTATTTAAGAAGCTGAGAAACATGCTTCTAAAGCAACAGGATTACAAGATAAAAACCTTGGATCAGTTACAACAGAAGGGAGTAAGGAGCAGAACAAATGGGCATGTGCACATGGTATTGAGGAGACCAGTATCTCACAAGACAGAAACCTAACTGAAAGGTAAAAGAAGGATGACATGCTGGGATTTGGTGTATGTTCTTTTTCAACTATAGCCATAAGCTGTAGCTATAAGAATTTCATTGAAAAAAGGGTTCTGTTGCATTAAATTTTAAATATTTTAAAAGTTTGAAAACCATTAAATTATATGATCTTTGATGCATCTAATTCTAAACATTCTGTGGTTGCTTAATTTCAAATACAGAACTCCAATACATTCCCTAAAGCTAATACATACTAATTTCTCTTTCAGAAATGAAGATCAAGAGGAGGGATCTCAAGAGGTTCAGATATTGTCAGTTGCTCCAGTTGTTTTTTCTGAGACAAGGCCCCACACATGTGGTTTGGGTAGGGGTCTCAGTGAGAGTTCTATCCAAGAGCCCCTGAGAAAGGACTCCATTGCAGACAGTGTCCTTACATTTCATTCACCAGAGGTAAAAGAATGTAAGATGTAACATGGGTTGGCTGGATGTTTATTCCCTATTAAAAAAAATTAAGGTATAATTTCCATACAGTAAACTTCACCCTTTTTAGTATGCCATTCTACAGCTTGTGACAAACATACAGTTACATAACAAACATATGAACAGTTCTCCATCATCCCTAAAACTCCCCAGTGCCCTTTTATAGTCACCTCTGCTCCTATCCCCAGCACCTGAAAACCACTGACCTGTTTCCTTTCCTTATAGATTTGCCTTTGAAAGAATGTATTGTGATAGAATTTTTATTGAGTACATATTTAGTCTCTGGAGCATAGATTTTTTTTTTTGGTATCATTAATCTACAATTACATGAGCAACATTATGCTTACTAGACTCCCCCCATCATCAAGTCCCTCCCACATGCCCCATTACAGTCACTGTCCATCAGCATAGTAAGATGCTATAGAATCACTACTTGTCTTCTCTGTGTTGTACAGCCCTCCACATGCCCGATGCCCGCCTCCCTACATTATGCCTGCTAATCGTAATGCCCCTTTTTCCCCCTTATCCCTCCCTTCCCTCCCATCCTCCCCAGTTCCTTTCCCTTTAGTAACTGTTAGTCCATTCTTGGGTTCTGTGAGTCTGCTGCTGTTTTGTTCCTTCAGGTTTTTTTCTTTGTTCTTATACTCCACATATGAGTGAAATCATTTGATACTTGTCTTTTTCCACCTAGCTTATTTCACTGAGCATAATACCCTCTAGCTCCATCCATGTTGTTGCAAATAGTAGGATTTGTTTTCTTCTTATGGCTGAATATTCCATTGTATATATGTACCACATTTTCTTTATCCATTCATCTACTGCTGGGCACTTATGTTGCTTCCATTTCATGGCTATTGTAAATAGTGCTGCGATAAACATAGGGGTGCATATGTCTTGGAGCATAGATTTTTTTTAAAAAAGTAGCCAATACCTAGCTTTGCTGTGAAAGCTCTGAAACAGGCAGTGTTTTTCACAGAGAATTCACCTTTTGCTTCTTAACCCCCAAATCTGAGCAGTTCATTCACAGAGCAAGTATTTTTTGAGATGTTATTACAAAATGTTGATACTGTGTGAAATACTACGGACACAGAGTTGTGGGAAGCAAATGAATAAATGAATGGTTAAACTCTAATAGGCGCTGTGAAAGAGGGTTGCACAAGACCCTTTATGAGTGGTCACCAACCCAATCCAATGAAATCAATCTCTAGGAGTGCGGTGCAGGCATGAGTACTTTTTAAGTTTCTCAGGTTATTCTAATGTGCAGCCAGGATTGACAGAATCCTGGATCTAGAAGAAAAGTCTGCACTAGCCAGTTAAAGGGGAGGAACATATATAAAAAACAAGTGTGAAATAGCATGACATGTTCAGGGACTATAAGTACTTATGAATGGAATATAAATGAACAAAGTGGTGGAGATAAGTAACATAGATAGCCTGGGAACAGATCATAAAAGGAATTTTTATGACTTACTACAGAGTTTGGACTACATCCAAAGATACAGGATTTCCTCCCACCCCCAATTGTTTTATTTTGCCTTTTTATTTTCAGATAATTTCCAACTTAAGAACCCTCACATGCCCTTTACTTGGATTCATCATTAATATTCTGTCTCATTTGCTTTTTTCTCTCTCTCTCTCCTCATCTCCATAGATAGATGCTTTTAAAAAATGGAACCATTTGAAAATAAGCTGCAGACATGAGCCTTGACCCATAAATTCTCCAGTTTATATCTGATAGGAACAAGGACATTCTCACAGAGAAATGACAATACTATTATCATTACACTCAATATTACCACACTATGTAACACTATCTAACATTGATATAATAATAATATGCAATATACAGTTCTGTTAATGCTCCCATACTGCAGTTAGTTGTCATTTCTCTTTTATCTAGAGTAGTTCTCCTGCCCTTTTCCCTCTTTTGTGACTGTGACATTTGAAGAGTCCAGGCTAATCCATAGTCTGGATTTATTTTAATTGCTTCCTCATTAGATTCATGTTAAACATTTCTTGGCAAGGTTACTACATAGGTGATGTGTTGCTCCTTTTGCATCACATTAGGAGATACATAATGCCATTTTGTCCCAATATTGGTGATGCTTACTGGTCACTTGGCTAGAGTGGTGCCAGACAGATTTCTCTATTACAATGACATATTTTCCACTTTATATTAGTAATTTATCATAGAGCAGCAACCTTTCACCTGGTAATTCTAGTATACAGTTGATGATTCTTGCCTTAATCACTTACTAACATTGTTGGTTACAAATTGAAAGTTTTAAGAATTTAAGCATTAAAGAATTACAATCCAAATTGCATTTTAGAGAAAACAAGTTTGCAGTTTTGTGGAAAACAGATTGGAGGGAGCCATGCTGGAAGCAAGGAGACAGTTTGCCTCCATTCAAGGTCACCTATTTAAAGTACAAAGGCTTCTGTGATGGGGATAGAGAGAAGGTTGAGGTATTTGGATCTTCCTTTCCTGTTACCTCAAAAATAAGTTCATAAAACACACATATTTAACAATATAGTCAATTTCTTTATTTGTATATGTATGTTTATTTAAATGAATCAAATGTTATTGATAAAACTAGAAGTTTCAAAAATTTGAAAACTTCTATGTAGTTTAAGTTGCTGAATTTTGAAAGAGTAACTATCACTATATCAGATTGTTAGAAAAACCTTTTAAAACTAAGATTTGTTCAACCTCACTCTTTCATTTTAATTTTTTATAACAGTGTACAGCAACTAGTATTCCAGAAGTTCTACAAGAGAATATAGTCAATCCTCAAGATGTAACAGGTATGATAATCTGCTTCAGTGAAGTGTCATAGAACCTAATAGTGTGGTTTTTTACCCCCCATTTGACTATGGAAGTTATTTTAGTCTCCAATGGCCTTAAACTAAAATAAAAACAAAACTTAAAAAAAGAACTGGAAGTATTTTGTGTATAAGTTTTGTTATTCAGAATTATAAATCCTCTCCATAGTGAATCATCTTTATCTTTATGAAATTACTTTTTAAAATTTTTTTGGGGGGTGTAATTTTGCTTTTTCTTTTGGTGATAAGATACCCTGAGACTTTTTAGAAATGAAATAAATTAATTATTATCTGTTGTTTTCATGGTCCAGCTTTTCATTACTAACTTAAATTTTGGTGAATCTAGTTACTAATGTACGTCAAGATGGTGAGGATGAACAAGCATTCATTTTAACTCTGGTGGAAATCCCAACCAATGCAGTAGAAGAATTTACTGATACTACTACACAGTTAATGCCAAACTCTTTACTGCCAGCACCCATATTGGTCAAATCAGTGAATATGGAAGAAAGGGGTGACATAAGGTAATGAATGAGCTAAACTGTTTTTGTTAGAAGAAAAGGTGCTTTATGAATCAAAGAGTTTTGATTGAACAAGCCATTCACCAACATTATTTGTAATTGTTCTGGAGTTCATATTTAGTAATTATGTGGTGGAGAAGAAATCATCGAATTTATATCTGATAAAGATGCCATTTAAATGTGTAATACTTTAGTGTGAAACTTGTTTGGTATTTTTAAGTATTTTGAACCTAAAAATATTTAGCTATCTGGATCCTAAAATGGCATCTCTTAAAGGTATAATTATTTTTTAAGTATGTATATTTTAAATTCTGTAATAAGTATACATTCACAGCAAGTTGCACAAATAGTACAGACAGGTAACAGTTCTGTATATTTCTAATGCCTTTATTTTAATTCTTTACTGTAGAATTGTTACATTTTAATAGCCAATGGTTAGGAAGCTTACTAGAAGTATTAGATAGTGAAGTCTTTTATTAGGAAGAGACATTCAAATTAAATTTTTAATTTTATAGACAAGGAAAACACTATTTCTATATCTCAGGTTTAATTCGGTGTTATAGAATTTAAGTTTTGAGGTTGTAAATATGAATGGGGCTCAAAACTAACATTTTTGTGGCTGGCCACGTATGTATTAGTTACTTGGAAGTTTTTCAGCAGTTTTTTTTGGCTACCTTAGCCTTTAATCTCATTAAGTAACGTCTAATTCACTGACTTAATATGTATGTATTTTCTCTGCAGTATGAATTTTCCACTATCTTCAGTTGTTCAGGATGCCATGTGTTTATCTAATTCTGGAAGGGATGATTCTGAAAAGACTCCTGCTAATTTGGATCTTATATCTAGGAAGAGGTTTCATTGTAAGCTTGATGAAAGTGACCATGTTCCTCCTGCCAAAAAAAGTCTACTTACTTTAAGAAACAATTGTCCAAAACGTACCTCTGAGGTAAGATAGAATCATCAAGCAAGTAAGATGACTATATTACAAACAGCTCTGTTTCTGTTGTTTCCTTTAGATTCTATAGTTCTAATACTTTTCACCATAAATAGTCTGGTTTTAGATTATCACCTGCAACCAATTCTAAATGAAAATTGATGAACATTAATCAGGAAACCTATTCCCAGCTCTGTGTCACTGGCTAAAAATAACACTAAAAATATTAGACAGATCTGGATCTTGGCTGTACCACTTAACAGCTGTGGGACTTCAGACAAGAGACTTTACCTCTCTGAACAAATTTCCTATTGTGTAAAATGATAATGTTAACATCACGACCACCATTATCATAATGCTGAAAGCTTCCCATTTCTTTTAGGGATAAAACCAGAACCTAAGACTCTGTATTTGCCTGGCCCACCTTTGCCTCTTATCTTATGCTGGTCTCTGTCTCACTTCCTGGCCATATTAGCCATCTTTCAGTTTCTTGAATGCACCATATTCTTTCATGTCTCAGAGTGTTTCTTTTGCTGTTTCTTCTTTATGAAACATTCCCTTGCAAAACATACAGACCTCTTTAGCTCAATCATCTATCTCAGGGAAGCCTGATGATACTATGCAGATTTGATCACCAGCCACTCTGTTATAGATTTCTCAGCACCCTTTTGTTTTTGATTCTGGTATTTGTTCACATTTGCCTCACTATGTAACTACACTCTGGAAAGGTAATTTATAATCCATATTCTCAAAGTGATGTTTGCAGACCAATAGTTTTTAGATGACAGCAGACAACAGACAGTTGTATCCTTGTATATCTGATAGGTAAAAAGTGGTTTTGCAGAATGGTTTTTGTTTCTCTTATTATATGAGTAAAGTTGAACATCTCTTCAATACTTAAGACCCATTTGAATTTCCTTTTCTATGAAATGGCTCTTTATATTATTTACCTAGATTGCAAATGGGTTGTTAGTCTGTTTCTTACAGATTTGGAGTAACTCTTCTGTTATGTATGTCTGTGATATGAGTCACATACATTTTTTCCAAGTGTTGTCTTTTGAATCTACTTTTATAGTTTTCTATGCAGACTTTTTTAGTCAACCTTTTAATATGAAAAATTTCATACACTTAAAAAGGTAGTATAGTATATTGTATCCCTAATGTACCAGTCACCCAGGTTCAACAGTTTATAAGCATTCTGTGCAGCCATTGGGTTTTCTTTTAAATTAAGGTATCATTGATACACAATCTTATGAAGGTTTCACATGAACAACACTTTGGTTTCAACATTCACCCATGTTATCAAGTCCTCACCACCCCCTCCATTGCAGTCACTGTCGGTGTAGTAAGAGATGCTATAGAGTCATTACTTGTCTTCTCCTTGTTTTACTGCCTTCCCCATGACCTGCCTATATATTGTGCGTGCTCATCTTTTCCATACATACATAAATCAGCTTGATTTCTGGTAATTGTGAGGGCTTGACTCTTATAACTATTTCGAGCAATTATAGTGCGCCTTCATCCCCTTCTCCCTCCCTCCTGCACCCCTCCTCTTCCCCTCCCCTTTGGTAACTGCTAGTCCCTTCTTGGAGTCTGTGAGTCTGCTGTTATTTTGTTCCGTCAGTTTTCCTTTGTTTTTATACTCCACAAATGAGTGAGATCATTTGGTACTTGTCTTTCTCCACCTGGCTTATTTCACTGAGCATAATACCCTCTGGTTCCATCCATGGTGTTGCAAATGGAAGGATTTCTTTTATGTTTTGTGTTGTTTTAAAAATATTTAATGACACACAAAAAGCATCACAGTACATGTACAAAACTAGGTCACCAGTTTATAATATGTCATTTAAAAAGTGGTAGATTAACACTGGTGTGACTAAAAATGTAAGAAAAGTATAATATCTGTTGGGCTTATTTGTAATTTTTATTTTCTAAACTTTGGTTTCAGTATTTTAATGATAAAAAGTTGCCTATAAAAAGTCAGTTATAATTTTAATTTCTAGAATGCATACATACTGCATTCAGATAGATATGCATACATTTTTTATTTCTCTAATTAAATTTATCAGTCTTTTTATATATGGATTCTAGGGAATATATTATATATTGAAAGTTTACCTTGAGATTTAATATAAATTCTATTAGTTAATATGGTGTTAGGAAGAGTGGAGCCAACTTAATTTTCCCCAGATGCCTATCTAGTTGTCCATTCACTGATTTAAAATTCTACTTGTATCAGACATCAAGTTCCCAAATGTATTTGGCTATATTCCTGAACTTCCCTTGATTCACCTATTCCAGGGCCAGTATCACACTTTAAAAATTATTGTAGCTTTTAAATAGAAAGTATAGTCTCTCCCTCCCCCTCCTCCATACAGATTTCTTTTTTCAAGTTTCTCCTAGTTGCTTATATGTTTTAAAGTTTATATTAGAGTTAGAAGAAGCTCGTTGAAAGCTTTAAAAAATCCTGTTGGTACTTGTGTTAGGATCATATTAACTTGACAGATTAACATAGGGAAACTTGATGTTGTAATTATTGTGTTCTGTCTTCCTGTTCAAAAACATGGTCTGGGGGGAGGGGCTCAAGATAGCGGTGGGAGTAGGGTGGTGGAAATCTCCTCCCAAAACCATATATATATTTTGAAAATTTAACAAATACAACTATTCCTAAAAGAGAGACCAGAAGATATAGTACAACAGCCAGGCTGCATCTACATCTGCAAGAACTCAGCATCTCACGAAAAGGGTAAGATACAAATCCGTGACCCAGTGGAACCCAAGCACTCCTCCACCCCAGCTCACCAGTGGGTGGAAAAGAATCAGAGTGGAGAGGGAGTGGAAGCACAGGACTACTAAATAACCAGCTCTAGTAATCTGCACCAGAAGGACAGACACACATTGCATGGTGTACTGGATATTAGAGAAACGGAAAAGTAAAATCCAAGATGGAGACTGCAAGGGGTCCCCATAGCCGGCTGTCCTGGGAGAAAAGAAAAGTGGGCGCTTTTTAAAAGCCTTAAAGGGACAAGGGCTTAACAGCTGGACAAAATTGTCCCAACACACTCAGCCCAGAATACTGGGAATCTTGAGGAACTTCAGGTGCCCTAACCCACTGGGGGGTAACACAGCTGCAAAGCCAACCATGACGATAAGCACCCTGCCATTCATTCCCTCCCGCCGGCACTGCAAGCAAACCAGCTGATCCACCATGGCTTCAGAGAAGCCGGAGAACAGCCCTGCCCATAGCAACCACACAGAGTCTTCTCCCAACGTGCAGCTAACTGGGACGGATCCAGAGGCTGTCGCCGGCGTGTAGCTGGCCAGCACAGATGGAGGAAGCCGGAGCAAGGTCTGGAAGGCATGAAGGGGCGCCATTCTTGCAGGAGAAGACACCTGACACGTCTGCCACCCTCCGCAGTGTGCTAGGCTATCCTGAGGGCTGCCACATACATGGCGGCTCAGGAGATTATCTCAGAGACCACGCCCAGTGTGCAGGTAACTGGCACAGGCAGCAGAAGCAAGAGCAATATCCAGAAGGCACAAAGGGGCGCTGTTGTCACAGGAGAACACACCCGGCATGTCTGCTTCCCTCCGCAGTGCTCTACGCTATCCTGAGGGCCGCCCCGCCCACAGCAGCTCAGGAGATTATCCCAAAGACTGCTCCTGGTGTGCGGGTAGATGGCACAGGCAATGGAGAAGGGCAAGGCGACCATCAAGCAGGAAGGAACTTTGTTCTCCCAGCTGACACACGTGCCACCTGCCTGAAACCACTTGTATCACCGTGAAAAGGCAGAAGAATCTGGTCCATTCAAAAATCACTCAGACAACCCCAGAGAGATGGCCTGGTGAGATAGATATAACCAATCTTCCTGAAAAACAATTCAAAATAAAAGTCATGACCATGCTGATGGACCTGCAGAGAAATATGCCAGAACTAAGCAACGAAGTCCGTAGGGAGATAACAGAAATGAAACAATCAATAGAAGGTCTTAAGAGCAGACTGGACGAGGTGCAAGAGACTGTTAATGGAATAGAATCAGAGAAAAGGAATACAGAGAAGCTGAGGCAGAGAGATACAGAAGGATCTCTGGGAATGAAAGAATATTAAAAGAATAGCATGACCAAACGGAACAATATTTGCATTATAGGGGTACCAGAAGAAGAGGAGAGAGAAAAGGGATAGAAAGTGTCTTTGAAGAAATTACTGTTGAAAACTTCCCCAAGATGGGGATGGAAACAGTCTCTCAAACCATGGAAGCCCACAGATCTCCCAACACAAGGGACCCAAGGAGGACAAAACCAAGACATATAATAAATAAAATGGCAAAGATCAAAGACAAAGACAGAGTATTCAAGGCAGAGAGAGAAAAAAGATCATCTACAAAGGAAAACCCATCAGGCTATCATCAGACTTCTTAACAGAAACTTTACAGGCCAAAAGAGAATGGCATGATATATTTAATGCAATGAAACAGAAGGGCCTTGAACCAAGAACACTGTATCCAGCACGATTATCATTTAAATTTGAAGGAGGGATTAAACAATTCCCAGACAAGCAAAAGTTGAGGGAATTTTCCTCCCACAAACCATCTCTACAGGATATTTTAAAGGGACTGCTCTAGATGGAAGCGCTCCTAAGGCCAAATAGATGTCACCAGAGAAAATAAAATCACAGCAAAGAAAGCAGACCAACCAAGTACTAACTAAAGGCAAAAAATAAAATTAACTATCCACAATAGCAGACAAAGGAAACACAAAGGAGTACAGAATGAAACACCTAACATATAAAGAATGGAGGAGGAAGAATAAGATGGGAGAGAAATAAAGAATCATCAGACTGTAATGATGATGTAATGATGTAATAAAGAATATTACTCTTATTAAGTAATATTAAGCTATTACTCTTATTAAGTAATAGCTTAATAAGAGAGGTAAGTTAGACAGAGAGTAAAGAAGCTACCCTTGAACCTTTGGTAACCATGAATCCAAAGCCTGTAATAGCAATAAGTACATATCTATCAATAATCACTTTAAATGTAAATGGTCTGAATGCACCAATCAAAAGACACAGAGTAATAGAATGGATAAAAAGCAAGGCCCATCTATATGCTGCTTACAAGAGACTGACCTCAAATACCTAGTAATAAACCTAACCAAGGAAGTGAAGGACCTATAGCCTGAAAAATACAAGACACTCCTAAGAGAAATTAAAGAAGACACTAACAAATAGAAATTCATCCCATGCTCTTGGCTAGTAAGAATTAATATTGTCAAAATGGCCATCCTACCTAAAGCAAGCTACAAACTCAAAGCAATCCCTATCAGAATACCAACAGCATTCTTCAATGAGCTGGAACAAATAGTCTAAAATTCATATGAAACCACAAAAGACCCTGAATAGCCAAACCAATCCTGAGAAGGAAGAATAAAGCAGGGGGGATCTTGCTACCCAACTTCAAGATCTACTACAAAGCCACAGCAATCAAGACAATTTGGTACTGGCACAAGAACAGACCCACAGACCAGTGGAACAGAATAGAGAGTTCAGATATTAACCCAAACATACATGGTCAATTAATATATGCTAATTGAGCCATGGATATACAATGGGGAAATGACAGCCTCTTCAACAGCTGATATTGGCAAAACTGGACAGCTACATGTAAGAGAATGAAACTGGATCATTGTCTAACCACATACACAAAAGTAAATTCAAAATGGATCAAAGACCTGAATGTATGTAAGTCATGAAACCATAAAACTCTTAGAAAAAAACTTAGGCAAAAATCACTTGGACATAAACATGAGCAACTTCTTCATGAACATATCTCCCCAGGCAAGGGAAATAGAAGCAAAAATGAACAAGTGGGACTATATCAAGCTTAAAAGCTTCTGTACAGCTAAGGATACCATCAATAGAACAAAAAGACATCCTACAGTATGGGAGAATATATTCATAAATGACATATCCAATAAAGGCTTGACATCCAAAATATATAAAGAGCTCACACACCTCAACAAACAAAAAGCAAATAATCCAATTAAAAAATGGGCAGAGGAGCTGAACAGACACTTCTCCAAATAAGAAATTCAGATGGCCAGTAGGCACATGAAAAGATGTTCCACATTGCTCATCATCAGAGAAATGCAAATTAAACCTACAATGAGATATCACCTCACACCAGTAAGGTTGGCCACCATCCAAAAGACAAACAGCAACAAATGTTGGTGAGGATGTGGAGAAACAGTAACCCTCCTACACTGCTGGTGGGAATGTAAAGTAGTTCAGCCATTGTGGAAAGCAGTATGGAGGTTCCTCAAAAAGCTCAAAATAGAAATACCATTTGACCCAGGAATTCCACTCTTAGGAATTTACCTTAAGAACGCAGCAGCCCAGTTTGAAAAAGACATATACACCCCTATACTTATAGCAGCACTATTACAATAGCCAAGAAATGGAAGCAACCTAAGTGTCCATCAGTAGATGAATGGATAAAGAACAGGTGGTACATATACACAATAGAATATTATTCAGCCATAAGAAGAAAACAAATCCTACCATTTGCAACAACATGGATGGAGCTAGAGGGTATTATGCTCAGTGAAATAAGCCAGGCGGAAAAAGACAAGTATCAAATGATTTCACTAATATGTGGAGTATAAGAACAAAGAAAAAAAACTGAAGGAACAAAACAGCAGCAGATTCACAGAACCCAAGAATGGACTAACAGTTACCAAAGGGAAAGGGACTGGGGAGGATGGCTGGGAAAAATGGGCATTACGTTTTGCAGACATAATGTAGGGGGGTGCACAGGGAGGGCTGTACAACACAGAGAAGACAGGTAGTGATTCCATAGCATCTTGCTACACTGATGGACAGTAGCAAGACCATAATGGGTATGTTGTGGGGACTTGATGATGGGGGGAGTGTAGTAAGCATAATGTTGCTCACGTAATTGTAGATTAATGATACCAAATTAAAACAAAAAACAAAAAGAAAGACATAGTCTGCCTTTTCATTTAAGTCATCTTTTATGTCTCTGAATGGTATTTTAAACTCCTCTTCATATAAATTTTGGTACACTTCTCATTAGGTTGCCCCTAAGAATTGTACCTTTTTTTTTTTTGCTATTGTCATTACATTCTTTTCTATTTAGAGAGTTTACTGAATTTTCATTATATGCAGTAATTTTTCAGTCGATTCTCTTGGGTTTTCTAAGTAAAAATCGTTACCATCTACAAATAGTTTTAACTGTTCTCATCTACTTTTTATACCTTTATGTTATATTGGCTACTGTAACAAAAAAAATGTCAGAAAATAGTCCTGATAGTGGATGTCTTTTTCTTATTCCTAACTTTAATGGAAATGCTTCCAGTGTTTCTAAAATGGGATGCTGGCTTTTGGATTGCAATAGTTATATTTTATGGTGTTAAGAAAATGTCTGTCTATTCAGTTTAAAGTTCAAGTATGAATGTTTGGACATTTCTCTCACAAATAGATGATATTATCATTTTTCTCCTTAGATCTGTTGAATTATATTCATAGGTTTCATAATGTTGCATAATTTTTGCATTCCTGAAGTAACTCTACTTAGATACCATGTATTAGTCTTTTGATGTGCTGCTGAATTTTGCATATAATATTTCATTTGATATTTTTGCACTTAAGTGAGATTGATTAGTTGATATCAATATTATGCTTGATTTATAAAATGCATTTGGAAGCCTACCCTTCTACTATCCTCTGGATCAGTTTAAATAATAGTAGCAATGTCTTTTCCATAAGGGTATGGTAGAATTCCTGTAAAACATGTCTGACTCTTGAGCTTTCTGGGAGATACGTGCTTTCTTTACTTAAAAGAGAAAAAAACTTAATTTTATTTGATAAATGAATTTCTAATATTTTTTGTAAATTTTCTTAAAACAGGCATGTGCAAAGAAATTAAATGTTTTTGAGGAAACAGGTGAGTGAAATAAATTTTAATGAGATTGTATTTTTCTGCATACCCCTGATTATTCTGATGCATCATCATGTTAAAATTTGAGATTGAATCATGGTCTTGCTTACTTTTCTCTAAGAATTATTCATTTATTATTGAAAGTTTTACTTCCCTTGGAAGATCTTCATTTTGGCACTTTTGTAGCTACTTTCATCACAGAATTTCCTATAAAAGCTCAACAACTATATTTTGAGAATTAGCAAGCTGAATATAAAGGAGGGTTTATAGGTCCTTAGCTTTACTCTGAACTTAGAACTCAGGCCTCCACCCTCCATTTTGCTAGTTCAAGAAATGTTTATAGAGAAAGATTTTCTAGGTCAAAGTATATTGACATCTGAATACAAAAGTTTTTTTTATGGCTTTTAACCAATTATAATAGTCTTAATAGTCTAGTAATTCATAATTTATCTTACTCTTATTAGGGTAGGTTTATGATAGAATGTCATAGCGTTTTTTCTTTAAATATTGCAATTCAGTTAGATGTATTAATTTCAATATGTGTACTTATGATTTTTCTTTTTTTGAAGGGGAATCTAACAAAGGGCAGGATATCTTTCCTTCTTCAGGAAACACACCTACAACTCTAGAACCTCAGAAAGGGCAACTTGAAGCAACTTTTCAGAGTATAGGATCTAGTTCTTCTGAGAAAATAACAGATATGCCTAGAGAAAAAAATACACCTCAGTTACCTCAGGATGAGGTGATTGTGTCTGATAAGGAAGAAAGAACTCATGCTGCTTCTCAGTCTGAACAAAGGGATTGCATTGCATCGTCTTCAAAAACCCCATTATCCAGGTAACATGAGGAAATCTTTAACAAATGTTTCTGTCTCTCAGTGGATAAATAAAACTATACAGAACAGATATAACATATATATATATATATATATATAAAGTCTAGGTCCAGTATAAAGGATGTTGTTTTATAAATATATCCCTCCATCAGTAATAGAAAGGGAAGGAGCTTTATCAAAGGAAATAATAGTAATGTCAAACACTTGTAGGACTCTTGCAGATGAATACATATTTCATAAGAAGAACTTAACTCTAAGTGCTGAAACTTTGATCTTTTAGACAGAAAACCTTTAGAGTTTAGTATTACTTTCTTTTACAGATTGTCCATGGTTAGTGTTTTGATCATTATTTATTCCACCACAGTAGATGGCAATGAAACTGTAGGTGGTCTGAGACATAGGGCTGATGACATCAGAAGTACCTCTGAAAGTTGCTTTATTGAAGTGTGCATTTTTCTCCCTTGTGGCATACCTAAGAGGTAAACTGTGGCTTTCTTCCTGTAAGAGTAAGTATGGAACTTAAGCCCAAAGCTCCATTATTTTATTCATATTCTAGAAGAGAGCCTTCTGGGTTATGGATAATTATTTGCTTGTCATCAGCAGTCAAATCATTAACATGGTGTTGGTGAGGTGAAGAGGGGAGGACATAACACTAGCTTCCACTAAGAGAAAGGGGGGAAGGACATGTAGCTTGAAAAGATATATTTAATGAATCAATTGTTGTTTTTGTTATATAAACTATAGAAAATAAAGCTCAGCAATGTCTTTTCTGGCCTTAGAGATGTGCTGAAAATAGAAGGAAGGAAGCATCATGGTGGTTTTTGTGTTAAAACCAATTGAGAAATAGAATTCTAGAAAGAGGGTTAGGAAACCTTTTTTGCAAAATGTATGATCCATATTTTAGGCCATATGGTCTCTGTTGCAACTACTCAATTCTGTATTTGTAACACAGACTTATATTTCTATATATTTGTATTTACATTTATATCTAAACAGATGAACATGGCTGTGTTCCAATAAAACTTGTTTATAGAATCAGGTGCTAAACTGCATTTGTTTTGGCCTGCGGGCCATAGTTTCCTGACCCCTCCTCTAGAGCCTTGACACTCAAAGTGTGGTCCTGGGACCCAGCAGCATGGAGATCATTAGAGAACTTGTCAGAAATATGGAACTCAGGCCCCCACCCTCCACCACCTTAGTCAGAATCGTCATCTTAATAAGATGCCAGGTGATTTGTGTGCACTTTCACGCTTGAGAAATACTGCTCTAGAATAAGCTGTGGTCTTTGTCACAAATATAAGTCATTGCATAGTGGTAAGATACTTACTGCTATTAGTACTTAGTAGGTGTGCTGATACCACTAATGTGGTCCCACATGTGCCATTTTAGCATTAATGGAAAGAAGTTGGTATTAAGAAAGTGTTTTTCTGGATATTCTTGAATATCTGCACATTTGCTTTTTCTAGACCTGGCAGAAGACCCCTGGGATTTTTGTCTTTAATATGTTCAAAGAATAGTTTGGAGTCTGATGAACCTACTCAGGTTCATATTAAGAAACGCCTAAAGCCTCTGATACCTGTAACAAGACAGAATTTGAAAAGATCTAATCCACTCAGTGAAAGCCAGAAAAAAGGTCAAGAGTCCCCTGATTTGCTTCCATCTCCAAGTGTTGTTGTTAATACTCAGTCTGAGAATATTGGCACTTCATCAACTCAGGTATGTGATAACTACTATATTTTGTTTGTATAGAATGGGTTAGATACCAGACTCACCTAGGAAAAACATGGCAATTGTTACTTTCATTTGGATGTCAGAAATTACTAGAGAGCAACTCCTGTCCATCTTCTCCCCATCAAACCCCACTCTTGGAAGAAGACATGGTGTTGATTTTGGAAGTTACAGCTAGTTAAGTATGGAGCCATTGAAGTCGCTTAAATGTACACTTAATTGCTATTCCTTTAATGCAAAGTGCCTACTGGCCTGTGGAAGCAAAACAAAGCAGTGCTTGCATTTTATTTGCTTTAGGAGAAATGTCCTGACACTCGCAAGAATTCAGGTGATGGTAGAATTAGCATTTGTTTGTATGTTTCATTTCTATGCGTTCTAAACTGTCTATATGGCAAGTACGGGAGTGGAAAAGTCCATGAACCTGTATCAGATTGGGGGAAAATATTTGCATGACTTAAAAGCTCAACAAAGAAAAGGCTGGTGTCCATCTGTTGGATAGCATGAGCCCCAAAAGGAGTACGTTTGTAAAGAATGTCTTTAAAAGTTTTTAAAAAATTTTTTTATATTATTTCTGATATTTATTTTCTGAGGCCAAGATTTTATCAATGAATCTCTTACTATTGCCCAATTAATTCGGAGAATTAATTTGGAGTTGTAATTAGTAGCAGCATAGTAATGACAGTTAAATCATATCTGTGCCAGCATTAGATATTAAATCTTCAAAATAAAAAATTTTTTTTCACATAATACACTAGTAAAGGGGTGGAAATGTCATTTCATTTTGTTCATTTGTTCTAGTTTCGTTAATTGTGATGTTAAGACTGTTCATATGGGATTGTTCTTCTTTCCTGAGGTAGGCCTGTATTGCAATATACTTCCCTCTTAGCTCGACCTTTGCTGTGTCCCACAGATTTTGTTTCCAAAGTATTTTTTACTAGATATAAAAAAAGTTTTTTCACATTTAGATCTTTAGATTCATCTAGAATTTATTTTGGTCATCTGACTTTTTTTTTTCAGATGTTAACAGCTGTCCAACATCATTTACTGAATAGTCCAACTTATTTCTTTTTTGGGGAAAATGTCACTTTTATCAGAAACTAAATTTCCATCCATCTGTGTTAGGGATATTTGTAGTTTTTTATTTTGTTGATATATATGTTTGTCCCTGTGCTGATGCCATGTGGTCTCAATTTTTTATAGATTTGTGAGTAAGCTATTTTTTAATAGGATTTTCAATTTGTAATATTTCTTTTGGGTGTGGTTCTATTTTGTGGGTCTGGTCATTAAAATATTTTCATTATAGATTTAATTTAATTTATATTTTTCTATATTATTAAATATTTTTCATGGAGAATTAGGGTGAAGAAATGAATTGTGTGTTATATACTTAATCAAATCATATCTAGTGTTGTATATTTGTTGATTCCAACTGATGCTACAAAGGTTATCTTATTCATAAAACTCTTAGTGTGTTTAGGAATAGTTCCTTAATATAACAGCATTAGAAATGAAATTATGTCAGTGACTATGAATGTATTTAAAGTTCTTAATATTTATTGCTGTTATTGCTTTATAGGAGGTATCAATTTAGACTACCAGTACCAATAAGTAATTGTTATACTGCATATTTATTACCTTTTTAGGTTTCTTGTGATCGTTCCTTACCAAAAGAAGAATGTAAAAGTGGCCAAAATCGAGCATCTGAAGAGGAACCAACCACAGTCTCTGAATATTTCTTTAATGATATCTTTATTGAAGTGGATGAAACAGAATAAAAGTCTTTTTCTTTTTTCTTTTTTAAGTCTAGGATTTCCAGAGGCAGTTACATCAACTAAGCAGTATTTAGAAAAAAGCATCACTGGCTGTTTCACTTGAGGTTGATTTTGAATATTTAATGAATTTGAAATGGAGCTTATTGTATAATCAGTGGAAAACATTGCAGAGGTTCCTTTCAATCAGATTGACTTAGCATTTTGGAACTACCATGCAATTAATCCTGCTTTCTCAGACAGAGTATCTATTCTTGTTTACATTTTGACTTTTTCTGTGCTGAACATACATGGACGGTTTGGAATGTTGTGGATAAATGTCTTTATAAATCACAGTGCTGATGTGTTTGGAGGTGGATTGTATTTAAATTTAGAAACTTTTGTTTTGTGAAGGTTTTTCTCTTGTGGGGTTTTTGTTTTTGTTTTGCTTTGTTTTAAATGATGAAGGCCTTTTCAGTTGTCTCTAAGTAAATGAAAGCAAATTGTAAAACACTTCAGTAAGGTGAATGTTAAAAACTTTTCTATTACTAGCTATTTGACTGACTGAAAAATAGGTATTTTTCTAACTCATGTTTATGTACCTTTGGTCCTAATTGAAGAACTAGTATTTAAACTTATAATTTATAAAGTTGAAACATCAAAAAGCTTATTTATTTAAAATTTTTTATTTAAAAGAATATTCAGTTTTAATTATTTTCACCCCTCAGAGTATGGGTAAAGAAGGCATTGACAAATTTATGTTTTTCTCCTTTCCCTCTTTAACTTTAAAGATATTTAGAGTGATATAATGAAAGCTATTTGGATAGTATATATGTTTTGAATACATTTTTCTCATAGTTTAGTAGATTGGCTTTGTACTGTGAATTTTTTGTTTCTCTTATATCTTGGATAATCTCAGGATTTGTATGGAAATAAACCCTTAACTTCATTTATGAGGCAAATCTCCATACAAAACTCAATATCCTTTATATACATACACACTCACATGCATTCCTTTTTTTAAAAACCAATTTCTTGATGGTTTTCCCTCATTAAATTCTGCTCAAGGAGCACTTAGGCCTTTAGGTGTAGAACATGATTATGATGTTAAAAACAGAAAGTAAGGTATAGTAAAACTTCATTAAGTCAGTGACTATCATCAATATGAATTTAAGGGTTTTTAATTTCAAGATTTTAAAATTTACATATGTAGTTCTATTATCCACCCATTTAATCTTTTGTGGTTCAAGTTAAACTTCTCAGAGGAAATTTATTATTTCATTTGAAAAGCCTCCTGGTCAGATAATACAGTAGGTCAGGAGTCAGAAACGTTTTTCACAAAATATTCTCGAGTTGATGGGCCAGATGGCTTCTGTGGCAACTACTTAACTCTGCTATTTCAATGTGAAAACAGCCACATACAATGGTGCGAATGGCTGGATTGGCCTTTTAGTTTACTCCCTGCATTTGACAGTAATTATCTAACCTTAAGGGGCTGACTTCTTTATCTGTGAGATGTTTGTCATTGAAGATATGAATTGTACCTAACAATTAAAATTGTATTGATTCCATTGTGAAATGATCAGTATTTCAATTGGGAAGATACTTTAATATCTAGACAATTGTGTTTGCATATTGAAAAAAAATGGTGGCCAGTTTTCAAGTTCACTATAAAATAGGAGGTAATTTATTACTACTGCAAGTATGGCAGTAATCGTAATTTATTAAACAGTTGATATTACAGCATATCTTCCTACTGTGTTTTAGTGAAATTTACAGTTTACTTTTTTGTCATAAAGGAGGATCTATACTGAGTGAAAATTCTCTATAGATACACATTTATTTATTTCATGTGATTAATATGTCACAAAATCATGGTAGTAAATCACATTGCTATTGTAATGCCCTGTTAAATTTTTTTTTCAGTCTCATGTTCTGAAATGGTGTCTTTCATTAATTAATGCTAGTTTCAGTGTTAGGTTGCCACAACTGAACTATTATTTTATTCCTTATATGATATTTATATTTTGACTTTGTTAACATCTGTCTCTCCTTCATCTACAATTAATTAATTTATGGCAGATGTAATTTCTCACTATATAAAGAATAATGTATTTTTGAGCATTCATTGTATTAGAGAATCAAGTCAACCATCTAAATTATCCTATTATATCCTTAAAACTAATCTTGGGAGCAAGAGAAATATAATCAGTGTATTTACCTTATAGGTGGAAAGACTTGTTCACACCTGTGTTTAATCTGATTCATGTAAAGATGTTGTGAAGAATTATATTATAAATCTTAATGGAGATATGATTAAAGATCTTTATATTTTTCTTTACTTTTCCTCCTGAACATTTATGTCTTAGCAAGTGACCAACATGATGGTTTAAAAGCCTAATTATTAGTAAATGATTGAGGCACGGATAAAAATATGAATATCCACTGTTACCACCATGTTATTTGAAGTAGAAGTGACTATGTATACTATCTTGCTTGAACAGCCTTTGATGAAAAAGCAATATCTGTCATTTGTAAATTTTCTTGTTCTAAAGAAAGCAGTTACGTTCTATACATACAGTGTAAATAAAATTTATTTTATACTATTTCTGTGTCTTTTTCTTTTCAAATGACTTAATAAAGATATTAATGTTAAACCAGAACTTGTCAGTTTTTCAACTATAGTGTATATTTTTTTCATAAAAATATGGTAAAACTGGAAAAACTTATTTTTCTTATATGCATTCTCTGAGGGCTCTTTTTTTTGATCCTACAAGAATAAAGAATAGACTTTCCGCCACATTTGGGACATAGGAAGAATTGCTAATTTTTTTATTTACTTCTTTTTTTTAAATATTTTGGTATTGTTAATGTACAATTACTTGAACAACACTATGGTTACTAGACTCCCCCTATTATCAACTCCTCACGACATACCCCATTACAGTCACTGTCCATCAGCATAGTAAGATGCTATAGAATCATTACTTGTCTTCTATGTGTATACTGCCTTTCCAGTGTCCACCCTGGCTACATTATGTGTGCTAATTGTAATGCCCCTTTTTCCCCCTTACACGTCCCTTCCCACCCATCCTCCCCCATCCCTTTCCCTTTTGTAACTGTTAGTCCATTCTTGGGTTCTGTGAATCTGCTGCTGTTTTGTTCCTTCAGTTTTTTTCTTTGTTCTTATACTCCACAGATGAGTGAAATCATTTGATACTTGTCTTTCTCTGCCTGGCTTATTTCACTGAGCATAATACCCTCTAGCTCCATCCATGTTGTTGCAAATGGTAGGATTTGTTTTCTTATGGCTGAATAATATTCCATTGTGTGTATATACCACATCATCTTTATCCATTCATCTACTGATGGACATTTAGGTTGCTTCCATTTCTTGGCTATTGTAAATAGTGCTGCGATAAACATAGGGGTGCATATGTCTTTTTCAAACTGGGCTGCTGCATTCTTAGGGTAAATTCCTAGAAGTGGAATTCCTGGGTCAAATGGTATTTCTATTTTGAGTCTTTTGAGGAACCTCCACATTGCTTTCCACAATGGTTGAACTACTTTACATTCCCACCAGCAGTGTAGGAGGGACCCCCTTTCTCCACATCTTTGTCAGCATTTGTTATTTGTCTTGTGGTTTTAATTTGCATTTCTTTGATGACTAGTGATGTGGAGCATCTTTTCATGTGCCTGTTGGCCATCTGAATTTCTTCTTTGGAGTAATGTCCAGCTCCTCTGCCCATTTTTTAATTGGATTATTTGCTTTTTGTTTGTTGAGGTGCATGAGCTCTTTATATATTTTGGATGTCAACCCTTTATCGGATCTGTCATTTATGAATATATTCTCCCATACTGTAGGATGTCTTTTTGTTCTACTGATGATGTCCTTTGCTGTACAGAAGCTTTTTAGTTTGATATAGTCCCACTTGCTCATTTTTATTTTTGTTTCCCTTGCTTGGGGAGACATGTTCATGAAGAAGTTGCTCATGTTTATGTCCAAGAGATTTTTGCCTATGTTTTTTTCTAAGAGTTTTATGGTTTCATGACTTACATTCAGGTCTTTGATCCATTTTGAGTTTACTTTTGTGTATGGTGTCAGACAATAATCCAGTTTCATTCTCTTACATGTAGTTGTCCAGTTTTGCTAGCACCATCTGTTGAAGAGACTGTCATTTCCCCATTGTATGTCCCTGGCTCCTTTATCATATATTAATTGGCCATATATGTTTGGGTTAATGTTTGGAGTCTCTATTCTGTTCCACTGGTCTGTGGCTCTGTTCTTGTGCCAGTACCAAAATGTCTTGATTGCTGTGGCTTTGTAGTAGAGCATGAAGTCAGGGAGCATAATTCCCCTTGCTTTATTCTTCCTTCTCAGGATTGCTTTGGCTATTCAGGGTCTTTTGTCATTCTATATGAATTTTTGAACTATTTGCTCTAGTTCATTGAAGAATGCTGTTGGTATTTTGATAGGGATTGCATTGAATCTATAGATTGCTTTAGGCAGGATGGCCATTTTGACACTTTCTCTTAAGAGTGTCTTGTAGTTTTCAGGGTATAGGTCTTTCACTTCCTTGGTTAGGTTTATTCCTAGGTATTTTTTTTTTTTATGTAATTGTGAATGGAATTTTTTTCCTGATTTCTCTTTCTGCTAGTTCATCATTAGTGTATAGGAAAGCCACAGATTTCTGTTTGTTAATTTTGTATCCTGCAACTTTGCTGAATTCAGATATTAGATCTAGTAGTTTTAGAGTGGATTCTTTAGGGTTTTTAAATGTACAATATCATGTCATCTGCAAACAGGGACAGTGACTTCTTCCTTACCAATCTGGATGCCTTTTATTTCTTTGTGTTGTCTGATTGCCCTGGCTACAATGTGCAGAACTATGTTGAATAAAAGTGGGGAGAGTGGGCATCCCTGTCTTGTTCCCTATCGCAAAGGAAAAGCTTTCGGCTTCTCGCTATTAAGTATAATGTTGGCTGTGGGTTTGTCATACATGGCTTTTATTATGTTGATGTACTTGCCCTCTATACCCATTTTGTTGAGAGTTTTTATCATGAATGGATGTTGAGTTTTGTCGAATGCTTTTTCAGCATCTATGGAGATGATGATTTTTTTGGTTTTTGACCTTTTTGTTGATGTAGTGGATGATGATGGATTTTCAAATGTACCATCCTTGCATCCCTGTGATGAATCCCACTTGATCATGATGGATGATCTTTTTTATGTATTTTTGAATTTGGTTTGCTAATATTTTGTTGAATATTTTTGAATATATGTTCATCAGGGATATTAGTCTATAATTTTCTTTTTTTGTGGTGTATTTGCCTGGTTTTGGTATTAGAGTGCTGCTGGCTTCATAGAATGAGTTTGGGAGTATTCCCTCGTCTTCTACTTTTTGGAATACTTTAAGGAGGATGGGCATTAGGTGTTCACTAAATGTTTGATAAAATTCAGCAGTGAAACCATCTGGTACAGGAGTTTTTTTCTTAGCTAGTTTTTTGATTACCAATTCAATTTCTTTGCTGGTAATTGATCTGTTCAGATTTTCTGTTTCTTCCTGGGTCAACCGTGGAAGGTTGTATTTTTCTAGAAAGTTGTCTGTTTCTTGTAAGTTTTCCAGCCTGTTAGCATATAGGTTTTCATAGTAGTCTCTAGTAATTCTTTGTATTTCTTCAGTGTCCATAGTGATTTTTTCTTTCTCATTTCTGATTCTGTTTATGTGTGTAGACTCTCTTTTTTTCTTGGTAAGTCTGGCCAGGGGTTTATCTATTTTGTTTATTTTCTTGAAAAACCAGCTCCTGCTTTTATCGTTTCTTTGTAATGTTTTATTCTCAATTTTATTTATTTCTGTTTTAATCTTTATTATGTCCCTCCTGCTACTGACTTTGGGCCTCATTTGTTCTTCCTTTTCTAGTTTCATTTATTGTGAGTTTGACTGTTCTTTTGGGATTGTTCTTTCCTGAGATAGGCCTGTATTGTAATATATTTCCCTCTTAGCACAGCCTTCAGTGCGTCCCACAGATTTTTGTGGTGTTGAATTGTTTTCATTTGTCTCCATATATTGCTTGATCTCTGCTTTTATTTGGCCATTGATCCATTGATTATTTAGGAGCATGTTGTTATGCCTCCATGTGTGTGTGAGTTTTCATGTTCTTTGTGTAATTTATTTCTAGTTTCATACCTTTGTGATCTGAGAAGGCGGTTGGTACAATTTTAGTCTTTTTGAATTTACTGAGACTCTTTGTGGCCTTGTGTATGATCTATTGAAAATGTTTCATGTATACTTGAGAAGAACGTGTATCCTGTTGCTTTTGGATGGAGTGTTCTGTAGATATCCATCAGGTCCATCTGTTCTAATATGTTCAGTGCTTCAGTCTCTTATTTTCTGTCTGGTTCATCTGTCCTTTGGAGTGAGTGGTGTGTTGAAGTCTCCTAAAATGAATGCATTGCATTCTATTTCCCCCTTTAATTTTGTTAGTATTTGTTTCACGTATGTAGGTGCTCTTGTGTTGGGTGCGTAGATATTTATAATAGTTATATCCTTTTGTTGGACTAACCTTTTTATGATTATGTAATGTCCTTCTTTGTCTCTTGTGACTTTCTTTGTTTTGAAGTCTATTTTGTCTGATACAAGTACTGCAACTCCTGCTTTTTTCTCCCTATTAGTTGCATGAAATATCTTTTTCCATCCCTTTACTTTCAGTCTGTATGTCTTTCAGTTTGAAGTGAGTCTCTTGTAGGTGGCATATAGGTGGGTCCTGTCTTTTTATTCGTTCAGTGACTATGTCTTTTGATTGGTGCATTCAGACCATTTACATTTAGGGTGATTATCGATAGGTACATACTTATTGCCATTGCAGGCTTTAGATTCGTGGTTACCAAAGTTTCAAGGGTAATTTCCTTACTACCTAACAGTTTAATTTAACTCACTTCGTGTGCTATTACAAACTCAACCTAAAGGTTCTTTTTTTTTTCTTCCTTTTTCTTCCTCCTCCGTTCTTTGTATGGTATGAATCATATTCTGTGCTCTTCGTCTATCTCTTGGGTGACATCTATTTAGCCTTAGGAATACTTCCATCTATAGGAGTCCCTCCAAAATGCACTATAGAGGTGGTTTGTGGGAGTTAAATTCTCTCAGCTTTTGCTTATCTGAAAATCATTTAATCCCTCCTTCAAATTTAAATGATAATCTTGCTGGGTAGAATATTCTTGGTTCTAGGCCCTTCTGCTTCATTGCTTGAAATATATCATGCCACTCCCTTCTGGCCTGTAGGGTTTCTGTTAGAAAATCTTTTGATAGCCTGATGGGATTTTCTTTGTATGTGATCTTTTTTCTCTAGCTGCTTCTAAATTTTGGTCTGTATCCTTTATATTTGCCATTTTAATTATTATATGTCTTGATGTTGTCTTCCTTGGGTCCCTTGTGTTAGGAGATCTGTGGATCTCCATGGCCTGAGAGACTATCTCCTTCCCCAGATTGGGGAAGTTTTAAGCAATTACCTCCTCAATGACACTTTCTATCCCTTTTTCTCTTCTTCAGGTATCCCTATAATGCAAATATTGTTTCATTTAGATTGGTCACACAGTTCTCTCAATATTCTTTTATTCTTAGAGATTCTTTTTTCTCTCTGTGCCTCAGCTTCTTTGTATTCCTCTTCTCTAATTTCTATTCCATTTACTGTCTCTTCCACTACATCTAATCTGCTTTTAAATCCCTCCACTGTATCATTGCAGATATGGAATTTCTTAATGATTGAATCTCCAACTTAAATTCGTTCCTGAGTTCTTGAATATTTTTCTATACCTCTATAAGCATGGTTATTATTTTTATTTTGAACTCTCAGGAAATTTGGTGAGTTCAGTTTCCTTTGGCCCTTTTTCTGGGGTTTGTGAGATTTTGGTCTGAACCAGGTTCTTTGACGTTTCATATCTCTGTGTGGTGCCCACTAGTGCCCAGAAGCTCCAGTCCCTGGAGCTGCTCAGCCCCTATAGTTGGGTTTGGGGTTGTAGGGTAGCAGCGCTGGAGCCTGGGGGAGGAAAGATCTGTTTCCTGATTCCCATCTGCAGTGCCCCTCTCCAGGATGAGAGCCAGTGGGCCAAGCACACAGGTGTAAGCCTCTGTGCTTTGTGTCTCTAGCTGTTGTAGACAGAACCTCCCCTCTTGCTGGTCTGACACCAGTGCAGTGACTCTCAGTTTGCGAGCTGGTGCTGTCAGGCCAGGAGGAAGCCTCAGCAGGCTGCACATCAAAGTGGGGGGCCTCAGAGCTGGGCAGCCAGCCAGGGGGATGGGGTGCCTGAAGCTCCTCAAAGTTTCCAGCATGCTGGGCACAGCGCGCCCAGACAACCTTGTCCAGCTCTCCCTTCTCCCACGCAGCAAGCTCCATGCAAACTTTGCCCCTTCAGCAAGGAAGCCTCTCAAACTGCCTGCCTTTCCTCTGTCACAGAGAGGCCAGATGTGGATCCTGTCCTCCACAAACAGTCAGAATCTCAATCTCTCAAGCATTTTGCCTGTCCCAGCTCCCCAAACTCCAGAGCACCACACAATGTAGGTTTCTACTTGCCAAGCAGATATCCAGGGGTAGGTGTTCAGCATTCCCAGGTTTCTACCCTTCCCTGCTCCCATTTCTCTTCCTCCCTCTGGTGAGCTGGGGTGGGGGAAGGGCCTGGGTCCTGCCAGATTAAGGCTTTCTTATGTTACCGTGTTTCCTGAGGTCTGCTCTTTTCATGAGGTCTATATGGAGTCTGGTTCAGCCTTCTTGTTGCTTTTTTAGGGTTAGGTGTATTAAGTATATTTTCGTACTATTTGTGGTTTTGCGACTACTATTTGTGAGTTCATCTCACCTCTCACGCTGTCATCTTGAATCTCTACCTAACTTCTTATATATTGAATTTTTAGATATAAGAACTCAATCTCTTAATGTTTTTTTCTTTCCATTTTGTTTTCTCTGTAAAGGAAAACAAATGGGAAAATTTTGTCCTCTAATATAAACCTGGACTTCCAAAGTGGATAGTGGCATAATCTTAGTCAAAAAATTTAGCTGAGAGAAGTACTTGTTTATGTTTTCATAAAGGGTATTCTATCCATTTTTCCAGATAGACAAAATTCTTGGATTTTGTCAGATCATCAAAGGGCTCTGTAGGCTATATTGTTTTGTCTGCTCCCATTTAGGACATGTGAAATAGTCTAAAAGCCTAAAGAAATTGTTATTTTTACTATAATGATGTGGTGGACTTCATTATATTATCCATTCTCCTACTTATGAGAATCTATAGGAGACAGTTCTCCTTGGCCTCAGTGCCAGGATTGGGAGTCTATTCAACTGGCCTGATTATTTTATATGGGCTGTGTGAATTGTGTGGTTTTTGGTAATGCAGAGCTAAATTTGGAGCCAACCTGTAAGAGTACAATATTTTGTAACATGTTTTGTGTGTACCGAACTCACTCTGAATTTTTTTTACCTTCATTTCTTCTTTCCCAGATTTTAAAAAACCTGTTCCTTTTTCAAAACAAGCTGCCATTTATTTGCTCGGCACTATACTGACCTCTTAAAATGCATTGTTTCATGTTTTTAAAAATCAAGTATTACACATGACTTTAAAAGTCAAGTTAGTGCTAGAAAATTTCAAGCTGTTTCTTCTGGTATTATGTATTTTTTACATGACTATTCTGTTATCTCTTATGAATATCAGACATTACCAGTTGACTTTTTATTATGGTATATAAGAATTTTAGCTTTCTTACAACTCCCCCCTCTCTTCTTCCCTCCTGCTTTCTCACAATTTGTTAAACACAATTAGGGACTAATCCATATCATGTATTTTCATTGTTTTAATAGTAGGTATTCACTGTTGTACCACATAGTGAACTAAGATGAGATTTCTGGCACAATTTTTGTTTTTTCTTGGAGTTAATAATTGCTTCACTTTTTCATTTGCTTTGGGTTTTGTTTTGTTTTTAAACCTGTGGCTTAAATTTGCATAACCTCCAGAAAGTCTGTAAAATGCCTCTACTTATAATTTTCCTCATGGTCAAAGTGTCAGATAGTTTTTTTTTTCCTGGAGAACTTTCTGGAGTTTTAATTTGGTGATTTAAAGTAGAATACCCTGTTGTAATCCAGACTATTGGCTTCATCAGTCTCCATGCGCAGTATAACTGTCATCCTGGGACATGTCTCTGCCGTTACTCTGAATTCCCTATCCCTCTGTCCTGGTTTAGATTTCCTTTTTCTGGAGCACAAGTCATTCTGTAACCACCCCAAAAATAAACATAAAAGATTTCCATCACCCCAGGAAGTTCCCCTAAACCTTAACCTCACTCCCACCCACAAATTAGTTTTGCCTGGTTGTGAACTTCATGTGTATGAAACCATATAAAATGTATTCTTTTGTGTCTGGTTACTTTTACTCAACATGTCTTGGGGATTCATCCATTCTGTAGCATGTTAGTAGTTCCCTTTTGTTGCTGAGTTGTATTCCATTTTATGAATTTACCATATTACATGAATATGCCACAATTTTCTACCCATTTTCCTACTGGGTTAACAAATTTTGGCTATTTTGAATAAAGCTAACTATAAATATTTTTGTACAGAGTTTTTGGTAGATTTTTTTTCTTGTGTAATATCCAGAAATGGCATGTTTAGATTTACTTGTAAGTACTTGATGTTCTTCAATGCCATCATAAATGGTGTTTTTAAAATCTTATTTTCCAATTGTTTATTGCTGGAACGTAGAAAAACAATGGGTTTTTGCATTGCAATTAAGATTTTAACAAAGGTATATTTTATAACATTCTCAGTCTTAAGGTTTCAAACCAACCCTTGGAGCTATTACAGTAAGCCTTTCAATATTATAGAAATATTTCTTGTTCTTAGCAGATAATTATAATGTAAGATACTTAGGGTGAGTATAAACAGGTAGAATTTTTAGATAAGCATAACATTAATTATAAACTTTAATGCCAACTGGGAAATAGTGGATAACCACTTTTATTGATAAATGTAATGGTTAGCAGAGTATCTTGTCACCTTAGAGCATCTGTTTTCCCATCCTTTTAATAATTTCTCATGTAATGGCTAATTAAAGCTTGCAACCTCTAGCTTTGGTTGCATTTTTAGCCAAGGTTTAAATTTGAAATGAGGTTTATAATTTTATTTCTCTATTTCCTTCTCTTGTACAAACTGTAAAAATTTTTTATTTCATATTTTTATTTCCAAAAGCTTTTTCTCTCTATTTTTTCATAGTATTGTTCTTGTTTCATGGATGCAATATTTTTTCATTTCTCTAAGGATGTTAATTAGTTTCTTATATTCCCTGCACTGCTGGTTTCTTCTGAGGTGCTTTTGGTTTTGTTTTCTTGGTTGTGGGTGTCTTTTTTTCATGTTAAAAGCTTTCTCCAAATGCCTGTTGATCCTTGGCTATCCATGTATATACGTTAGAGAAATTTCTAAAAAGCTTATTGGGAGCTTTTACAATCTTATTGGCGTGTTGTAGGACATGTCAATTTGTAGGTTAATTGTAATTATTTTCTAGAGGGCTTCTTCATTGCTAAACTTGTTACTCTGTAGATCTTTTCTGTGAAATGGTAAGGTTTCACTAGGGCCCTTCATATATATATATATATATATATATATATATATATATACACACACACACACACACACATGTATATATGTACATGTATATGTATGTGTGTATACGTATGTATGTATGTATATGTATAAATGCTGGTAGCCAGCATTTTAGAACTGGGTGGGAAAAGGAAATTGGGGCCAGAAGCTCTCTTGATTTCAGATTTTCACTTAATCTCTCTGGTTTCAATCTGGCACTTCACTCCTGCCTAGTGACTAAATTTGGAATATCTCAGATTCAGTTTTCCAGAGAACATATAACTTCTATCTTTTGGGCAAAGTGGGAATGGAGCCTGGGGTTCTAACTACTTCTTACAGATGTTTAAGTAGTTCCATTGTTTCTTGGTCTTCACTGCCTCTCTCCACCCCCTGTTCATAACTTTCTCTGTGTGGATCTGGTATCATGATTCCTGAGCCGTACAGGGATTTCTGGGAGACAAATTACCTTGTTACTTGTTTGTGTCTTCTACTGCTAGGGGTAAGATTTCATTTCCTTCATTCTGCTCAGTGAATTCATATTTTTGTATACTGTCTTCATATATTTCTTCACTTAATTGAAGGTGGGATATAATTTTGTGTGTGTGTGTGTGTTCCTTTGTTACTTCAGGATCATTTTTGGGAGAAGGAGGTAAAAACATCTTTATTTCCATCATAAAAGTTGAAATACTGAATTCCCTAAAAAATTAAAATTTGTAAAGAAAAATTAAAAGTAAAAGGTATATCTGAATACAATGAACAATTGTACACCCAAATACTGGATTACCTAGATGGAATGGAAAAATTTTAAGGAGACAAAACCCACTGAGACTACATAATGAAGAAATAGAAACCTGAATAGATCTATAACTAGTAACAAGATTGAATCAGTAATCAAAAAATCTCCCAACAAGAAAACCACTGGACTTTATGGCTTCACAGATGAATTCCATCAAACTCTTAAAGAACTGATACAATTCATCTCAAACACCTCCAAAAAATTGAAAAGAAGGGAACACTTCCTACCTCATTCTAGGAGGTCAGCATTATGCTGATACCAAAGGCAGACAAAAACCCTACAAGAAAACACTACAGTTTAAAATCCCTTATGAACATTAATGCAAAAATCCTCAATAAAATACTGGCAAACTGAATTCTGCAGCATATTAAAAGGATTATACACCATGATGAAGTGTGGTTTATCCCTGGAATACAAGGATGGTTCAACATAACAAAATTGATCAATGTAATATAGCACATTAACAGAATGAAGAAGAAAAACAACAAATCATGTCAATTGATGCAGAAAAATTCATTTTTTCATAACAAAAAACAAGGATAAAGAATAATCATAAAAGCTACATCATACTCAATGATGAAAAACTGAAAGGTTTTTCTCTTAGATCAGGAACAAGGCAAAAATGTCCACTTTTGCCACACCTATGCAACATAGTCCTAAGAGTCCAAGGCAGAGCAATTAGGCAAAAATGGGAAATAAAAGGCATCCAAACTGTAAAGGAAACAGGAAAATTGTGTCTGTTCACAGATGATATGTGTAGAAACTCTAAAGACCACACACACACACACACCTGTTAAAACTAATGAATGAATTTGGCAAAGTAGCACCCTGAGAAAGCCAACACACAAAAACCAGTTGCATTTGAAAAGGAAATTATAAAAATAATTCCATTTACAGTAGCACCAAAAAGAATAACGTAAGAATTAACCAAGGAGGTGAAAGGCTTACGCAATGAAAACTACAAAACATTGCTGAAAGAAATGAAAGAAGCATAATACATCACAACACATTCCATTTTCATGGACTGTAAGACTTAATATTATTAGGTTGTCAATATTACCTAATGTAATCAACAGATTCAATGCAATCCCTATAAAAATCTTTATGACATTTTTTTTGCAGAAAGAAAAATCCATCCTAAAATTAATAAGGAATCTCACAGGACTCTGAAAGCCAAAAAAGGAAAAGTGAAGAACAAAGCTGCAAGACTCTTACTGATTTCAAAAATTTCTACAAAGCTGCAGTAATCAAAACTATATGGTACTGGCACACAGACAAATAGACCAATGGAATAGAATAGAAAGCCCAGAAACAAACTGCTGCATGTATGGTGAAATACTTTTTGACAAGGATGCCAAGACTATTCACTGGGAAAAGACAGTCTTTTAACAAATGGTGCTGGGAAAACTGGATATCCACATACAAAAGAATGAAGTTGGACCTTTAATCAAACACTATGTACAAAAATTAATTCAAAATGGATCAGACTTACACGGGCTAAACACGGTTAATTTTTTTCTCACTGTCTAGTAAGTGAAGGAAGCCCAGATTTGTTATAGGCACAGTTTTATAAGTACCCTATAGTTGCATAATGTATGGTTGTATATCTATGCTGTAATTTACCAGTTATAATTTTAATTTTAGTTTGTTTGTGGTCTCTCTACTTTACAAAAGGAGGCACTTTGCCTGTTCGTCACTGAATTCCCAGCGCCAAAAAGTACCTTCCTGACACAGAATACACTGAAGAAATACTTGTTGAATGAATGGATAAATACGTATTTCCTCTAAGGCGTTTATTTTTTAAAGCAGCTTAATGCCCGCTCAGTTTCCAGCTGTCATATAAAGACGAACTTACTCAAATCCTGGAATACCCTTTCTATTAGCAGGGGAAGAAAAAAATAGCACGTAGAAAATAAACAGACCCATTCCAAAAAATTCAACCAGTTTAACGCAACGCCCCAGAGAGCGGTCGCTCCTCCCCGGGAGCCACCGAGCTCCTGGGCTCGCGATGGGACAGGGCCTCGCGGGGCTGCACCTCTATTCCTTATTGGCTGAGTTAGGAAGGCGTGGCGAGCAGCGCTGACCAATCACGGGTGGTGTGTGCAGGCACGTGCCGGCGCTGGCCTGAGAATCTGGGAGGTTTCAGGGTAGCTGGTGCGGTGAGGGTGCCAGCTGAGCCGTAGCCCGAGCCTGGGGACGCGGAACGGAGGCCGGCCGCTGGGAGCCCGCGCGGGCTTCTTCGTGCTCTTCGCTCTCTGCCTGCTGCCATGTGGGCCGCCCTGAGGTTAGCCCTGCGGCCGTGCGCCCAAGCCGCTGCCCCGGAGCTGCGCGCCTATCACTGGGACTCGGTGGCCACGCTGGGCACCCAGCCGGAGTTGGGCTCTGCCGTGTATCAGGTAGGCTGGGTGAGCGCCTCCGCGGGCCTGGAGGACCCGGCCCGAGTCTCTAATTTCCCCTTCCACCTGCGGGACCGACAGGACTGGACGCTGGCCGGAGTAGGAAGCAGGTGGAGGGGGGTCACACTTTAACAATTGATGTTGTTCTATCTGGAGCCCCAGTTATGATTGTGGGGCACACTAGGGGGGTAGTGAAATTTGAAAAGCAATTCAAGTAAAAGACACTTTAGTTCACTTTTAGCACTGTCCGTGTACTTTGTGTCTTGGAAAGAAGCGGTTCTGAAAAACTGGCTGAACGCTCACTTTGGGAGCTGTATAGCTGCCTTATGCCCCACCTTGCACCTTTTTGGGTTTCTGGGGTGGGGTCCTGGTGTTTGCATTGTCAGTGAAGTTCTCAGGGGCTTGGTGGGCAGTCAGTTTTGGGAACATTGGCCTAGCACAGCTAACTTTGAGCTGTGCTTGCTAGAATTTAGCTAAATAGTTGGTTATGTTAATAGAAAACACCTATTCCACGGTATCTTTGAATGGCCTTTCTTGGACTGGGAGGTATCAGAAGGTCAAAGAAACAGCTATGTGGGTTTATTGCTAATTAAATAAATGGAATTTCCTAAAAAGCCTTGTAGATTATTGTTATTTTCCATTTTTAAATTTTGGACATAATAGACATACTAGACTTCTTTTTTTTTTTTTTTTTGCTTAGGAAAAAATTACATCACAGGGAGGAATATAAAATGTAAACAAATACCACATTGTATTCTGGTATTATTGGTATATATGACAGTTTATTGTAGAAGACAATGTGACTTGAAACTAAAGGCCATTTCCAAAATAGATTCTTAATATATTACAAGTACCTAATTTAGGAGGTGGTATATGAATTTTATAGTCTTCATTTAAAAAGAATTCTCCCCAATATCCTCATATGTGGGATCTATCTCTATAAATCTGACAATTCTTCAGCTATTGCATTTTAACTTGTGAGATATCACAACTGGAAAATTTCCATCTTTCCTATGGTTTCTAAGCCTGTGCAGATAACATTTAAGTTGTGCAAGTAACTTTCAGAGAAGACGTTTTAAAGAGTAAGGCCTTTAGGGGAACAGGGAAGTTCAAAGAAAATCAACAGGCTATGAGACAGGAACAGTATCTAATGAAAAGTTTCTAAAAGTCTTTGGATTCCTGGGGGGCAGGAGGGAATGTTTAATTCAGAAATAAGGTGTTCTGTAGGCACTATTTTAGGTATTTGGTATAGATGTGTAGGAGTGCAATCATCATTTTGTGGGGTAGATGGGCAAGCAAGCAGGTAACTATGGTGCATTGTGCTAAGTGGTGTCTAAAGGTTGAAAGATGGTTACAGAAAGATGTGCTAGGAAGGAATGAGTTCATTGGAACTTGATGTTAAAATGAGCCAGAGTAGCCAGAAGTGATGTTGGAGATGAGACAGACCATGAATTAGACTTTAAAAGAGGAGTGAGATTTGGATAGATGGACCAGGGAGGGGTGGTGGGAGTGAAGAAGAGTTTGAACAAAAATAGAGACAGGAATGGAGCTTTTCCATCTGACAGAGTGGCCCAGCACGGAGACCTTGTGGCTGAGGGGTGGCCTGGTGTGGAGGCCATGTGGGGTTGGCACGTGATGTTCGATTTAACCTTTATTTTGGTAAAAAATGATGATTGCCTTCTAATACTACTCTCCCTCTGTTTCTGTTTTAGGAAAACTATGAACAGATGAAGGCACTAGTAAGTCAACTCCATGAACGAGCACAGTACATAAAACTAGGTAAAAACTCATTTATTCTCTAAATTATGCTTTTAATTAAGATACCCCTTTATAGTTACTGGTTTAGGAAGAAGTAGTAACATTAAGCTTCTAAGTCTTCAAGACTGTGCATTTGTTGGTATGTAGACATTCCCCGCCTCTGATGACTTGGCCAGCTTTTCTGTTCAAACAGCACTGCTGCTATTTGGGGATAAGTAGAAATTGAAATTCATTGATTCTTTAACTATTGTCTTTTAAGTTTTTGTTTTAGCCACAGCATCACACTGAAATTTTCTGTTCATTAACCGTATTCATACTAATCCTAAACTTTGCATGATTATGCATGTTCTGCTGTGTTACATTTTTAAATTTTGGACATAATAGACTTTTTTTTTTGGCTTGGAAAAAATTGCATCACAGGGATGAGTATAAAATATAAACAAATACCACATTGTGTTCTGGTATTATTGGTGTATATGACAGTTTACTCTAGAAGACCATGTGACTTGAAACTGAAGGCTGTTTCCAAAATAAGATTCTTAATGTATTCTAAGTACCTAATTTAGGAGGTGCTATATGAATTTTATAGTCTTCATTTAAAAAGAATTCTCTCCAATATCCTCATAGATAGAATTTATTTTCTCTATAAATCCGTGATTTAAGAGTATTGCTGCATTCTTAGATACGTTCTTACCACATTCATAGGTTAGACTCCCAGTAGAAGTCATCAGAGAAAACTTGATGGGTTTCTTTTTAGTTTAAATAAAAATGTTATTTATAGTATTTTGTTTCTCTTACATTAAGGATGGAGCCAAGGTGATTGGTCAACAGCAAATTAATAGAGAAACCATCAGAAGTTCTCTGTTCATTTGTGTAGTGTATTAGGGAAGAAATAACCTCAGTATTTTGGTCCTTTGTAGAATTTTGAGAGTGAAGAGCTAGACCTGCTTGTTGTAATAATTAAGTAGCATTGGTCCAATTATTTAATCTCTCTTGTAAATTTTCAGTACTTCATTTATAACTTGAGACTTAGGAGTGGGTCTGTGAATTACAGGCATTATTCATTCCAAGCACACATATGTATCTTCTTTTGTTTTAATAGATTAATCAAAATTAATTAAAAAGAACAGAAAATGAAATCCATTTGAAATGTCATGGTCTCTTTTTAATATGGCAGTTTGGGGTCAAAATCAGTCAAATTCTCTAAAATGTTACCATGACATGAACAAACAGATAGGAAACTCTGTCTGGGACCAGTTGAAGCAGAGACCTCATTCAGATGGCAATAACTGCTCCCATTCTATCTGTGAGGTTTCTGGGGAGAATTTTTTTTTTAAATGAAGGCTGTAAACAGCATATTGCTCCTTCTAGATGAGATACTAACAATGTATTAAGAATATTATTTTGAGAATGGCTTTATTCAGTCTCTTTGGTATCAGAAATTCAAATCAATGTTGTTTAATCCAGAAAGCAGCATTCGGTTCCTGTAACCAAACCATAGAAAGGCAGTGTTGAGTGGACCCAGGATCCCCATCACTTGTAGGGGACTCAGTCTGCCTGCCCATCAGCTCTCCTTTCAGGATATGTGTATGTGTGCGGATCTCATTTTCATCAGGCTTCTTCATGAGGTGGGGAAGTCACTCGCCAGCAGGCCAGGAATTGTATCCTTAGAGTTTACATTCTGAAGGAAAGAGCTGGTTGTCCTGGCATATACAATTTGGAAAATTCTAATGGGTTCCTTTGGTCCCATGTTCATTCCTTGGCTCAGTTACTGTGTCTAGGGGCTGTGGAATTTGACCGTGACAGCCTGGACCCATTCTCATCCCAGGCATTTTTAAATGAAGGCTGTAAACAGCATATTGCTCCTTCTAGATTAGATACTAATATATTAGTATCTAATATGATAGCTCCTGGAACTTCATGGAGTTGGCAGCACTGTTTTCAGGAAAAGGGGGAGGGAAAAGCAAACAGAAGCAGTGAGTGGCACTTATACTGGCCTCTGACCACACTAATTTCCCCTCTCCAGCTAGGGTATGTATGTAGGAGGGTTACTTATAAAAACAGGGTTAGTGGACATTGGTCATTCTTTTTAACCAGGCAGCTCTTGAACCCCTGTTCTAGTGTGGGGAGATGGTGCTTAAAAAAATGGTGAGTTTTGTCTCTCTTGGGTATGATTTGAGGGGTAAATATGCTGCCGCTAGGCCTCTCAGAACGAGGACTGGAACCAAGCCCTTGAAGGTGTTTTGGAGTAAGATATCTTCCACAAAAGAGCCACAACCCTTGCTGAAATGAAAATCTGTTTTGCTGGGGAGTGTGATGCATTAATTTGCTTTGCAGAATTGACTATTCCCTTTGGACATTCAGATGAGCGGGTTTGAGTAAGAGGAGGTAAAGTTCCCTCTAGCGCCAAGCCCCTGCTGAGGATCATGGAACTGAGGGTGAAGGCTGGCTGCTCAAGGAGGAGAGAGGACTGTGCTGGGCTCCTTGAGCCAGAAGCGGGAGAGCTGGGGGAGGAGTGACAAACTTGGACTTCATGGTTTTGTCTGAAATTGGCCCTGTTATGCCGTGAAAATGGATCTTACACAAACACGTAATTTTAAAGTAATATACATTTTCAGTGATTTTAATTTTGGTAAACAGAGAAAAGGATAAAGAAGAAAAGAAAAAGTCACCTATCAATAATCCCTCCAACCATACATTTCTGATGCAATTCTGGTTAGTGTCAGTACCTTTAACAACAATATGTGACCTGGGGATTTTTTGTCTTGGGGATTTTTGTGTGCCTTGCTCTGGATATATATATATATTCTGTGATTTTGCTATGTTGACGCCATAGGCTAGCCTAGCAATTGTATTGATCAAGAGCTGGGAATGTTACTCACTTTCTGCTTTTCTTTTTTCTTCCTGCCATTGTAGAATTTAGACATCCTGACTTTTTAATTCATAAATTTCCTAATTTTAAATAGGAGTGGGCCTCATTTTCAAGGGAGGAGTGTTTCAAGTTGCTTCAGGCATTATTAACCTTTGAGGTTTTCATTTGAGAGAACTTGTAAATAAAAAGTTGATAAGAATCAGTGGACTCTGCTGTCCTTTTTGTCTGTCCCTTTCTTACTGTCTCCCTTCTGCCTTTGTCTCAGGTTTCTTCTCAGGGCACCACCTTAGTCTCCCCATTTGTTCCCGTTTTGAACATGTAGGCTTACCTGAGGAGCAGCTTCGTCAGTTCTCTGGGTGGAAAGAGCCTTGCCCCTGCCGTGTGATTCCCAGTAGCCAGAACTAAGCACAGTTGACCTCAGAACAGCACAGGTCTGAACTGCACAGGTCACCTTTTGCATGGAGTGTTTTTCAATAAATAAATGCATTGGAAAATGTTTTGCATATTTGAAACAATTTGAGAAACCATTTTCTTTTCTCTAGCTTACTTTATTGTAAGAATACAGTATAAATACATGTGACATACAAAATATGTGTTAATTGTTTATGCTATCAGTAAGGCTTCTGTTATCAAGTAGGCTATTAAGTTTTGGGGAGTCAGAAACTATACGCAGATTTTTGACCGTGAGGGGATCGGTGCTCCTGACTGTGGCATTGTTTGTGGGTCAACTGTACTTTGATCAACACAAGTTATGTGAAGCGCTGGAAAGTGACTCACTGAGGATTCAGGGATGTGAAGGAATAACAGGGTGCTTGAGGTTGAAGCAATGTAATACTGTACTCCCCATGGGACCCAGTGAGGGAACAGCTTGCTGATCATAGTCAGGTAGGTCCATTAGCAATAGCGTAACTGGGTAACCGGGTAACCTTTACTGAGGTAGGTTAAAACATAACTAGCATTCTGGCTGAGTCTATAGGAAACTAACAGCTCCTACTGCAACAGACATAAAACCTAGACACCGAGGTCCCAAATGGCAGCCTTGCGCCCCTCTGCACCTGTTGGTAATTCCGTACTGTATCTTATCCTGAATAAAACTTTCTCTGTAAATTTCCTACCTTGCTCATTCACGAAGTTCATTCTTTAACTCTGCAAACAAGAACCCCAGCATCATAACTGCTTTGATAAATTCAAAAGTGCTTAGTTTTTATAAAGCTGGGTAATAACTTTATTGTTACAAAGAAGCAAAAATAGTTCTGGTGGTTGAAATGGGTCTTTGAGTGACCTAAAGATAAGGCTTGTGTAGTTTTTGAAGACATTTTAAAATGGAAATTAAACTCCATGCATGGAGTTCCAACCATGTGTGTAGCACAATTGAAGTGACAGACGTTTGTGCTGTGCCTGCACATGCAGACAGCTGTGTCTTGACTGCCCCCTGGTGACAGCGATTGAGAAATGCTATACATTGTAAAATGCTTCCCAATTTCGGAATGCTAAAATGTGAACAAAATGTGTGTCTTAGAAACGATGCAATATGGTGAATGAGATTGAGGGAAACAGGCTTTCTTGGCTCTGAATCTGCTGGAATATAGGTGATTAATGCAACATCTTTAAGAATAATGCTTGGAAAACTAGGGTGCTGTGTCATGCTGTCTTTTTGTGGTGATCCATTTTACCCTAGGCCAGCTTAAATGTCAGATGAATTTAATTCTGTGATCTGAGATCTGCATCAAGGATAGCTCTCTCTCTGGTTTTTCTTAATAAAACCAGAATTTACTAGCTGCTCCTAATTGCAAACTCAAACTCAAGCAGCATTAAGCAAGAATAATGTTAAATTTTTAAAAATATATATTTATCATCTCTTTGCCATCCTACCTCCCTTGCCATCCCTTCCTTTACTAGTCTCTTAGAGGGCACTTGTGTACCCTGACTCTCCAAAGATTCTCATAGGCCTAGCCTTAAATGTTTATTTTTTATTTAAAAAATTTTTATTTTATGATGGTTTCACATAAACAACACTCTGGTTTCAACATTCATCCGTATTATCAAGTCCTCACCCCCCCTGTTGCAGTTACTGTCTACAGCGTAATAAGATGCTGTAGAGTCAATACTTGTCTTCTCCGTACTGTACTGCCTTCCCCATGACCTACTTATATTGTGAGTGCTAATTATACTGCCCCTTAATCCCCTTCTCCCTCCCCACCCATTCTCCCCAACCCCTTCCCTTTGGTAACCATTAGTCCCTTCTTAGAGTCTGTGAGTCTGCTGCTATGTTGTTCCTTCAGTTTTGCTTTGTTGTTATACTCCACAAATGAGTGAAATCATTTGATACTTGTCTTTCTCTGCCTGGCTTCTTTCACTGAGCATAATACCCTCTAGCTCCATCCATGTTGTTGCAAATGGTAGGATTTCTTCTGTTTTCATGGCTGAATTATCATCCATTGTGTATATGTACCACATCTTCTTTATCCATCCATCTATTGATGTACACTTAGGTTGCTTCCGTATCTTGGCTATTGTAAAGAGTGCAGCGATAAACATCGGGGTACATATGTCTTTTCGAATCAGGGATCTTGTTTTCTTTGGGTAAATTCCTAGGAGTGGAATTACTGGTCCAAATGGTATTTCTATTTTTAGTTTTTTGAGGAACCTCCATACTGCTTTCCACAATGGTTTAACAAATTTACATTCCCACCAGCAGTGTAGGAGGGTTCTCTTTTCTCCACATCCTCGCCAGCATTTGTTGTTTCTTGTCTTTTTGATAGTGGCCATTCTAACTGGTGTGAAGTAATATCTCATTGTGGTTTTAATTTGCATTTCCTTGATGATTAGTAATGAGGGGCATTTCTTCATGTGCCTGTTGACCCACTTTTTAGTTGGGTTATTTTTTTTTGGATGTTCAAGTGTGTGAGTTCTTTGTATATTTTGGATTTTAACCCTTTATCAGATAAATAATTTACAAATATATTATCCCATATTGTAGGATGCCTTTTTGTTCTGATGGTGTCCTGTGCTGTACAGAATTTTTTTAGTTTGTAGTCCACTTACTCATTTTTAATTCTGTTTCTCTTCCTGAGGAGATGTGTTCAGGAAAAAGTTGCTCATGTTTGTATTCAAGAGATTTTTGCCTATGCTTTCTTCTAAGAGTTTTATGGTTTCATGATATATTCATATCTTTGATTCATTTTGAGTTTACTTTTGTGTATGGAGTTAGACAGTAATCCAGTTTCATTCTCTTACATGCAACTGTCCGGTTTTCCCAGCACCAGTTGTTTAAGAGGCTATCATTTTCCCATTGTATATCCATGGCTCCTTTACTGTATATTAATTGGATATATATGTTTGGGTTTATAACTGGGCTGTTTTGATTACTATGGCTTTGTAGTAGAGCTTGAAGTTTCGGAGCATAAGTAATCCCCCCAGCTTTATTCTTTCTTCTCAGGATTGCTTTGGCTATTCAGGGTCTTTTGTGGTTCCATATGAATTGTAGAACTATTTGTTCTAGTTTGTTGAAGAATTCTGTTGATTTTGATAGGGATTGTATTGAATCTGTAAATTGCTTTGGGCAGGATGGCCATTTTGACAATATTAATTCTTTCTGTCCTTGTGAATGGGATAGATTTCCATTTATTGGTGTCTTCTTTAATTTTTTGCATAAGTTTTAGGCATTTATTTTAACATTTTTAAAACAAATTTATTAAGGTATAATTTTCATAAAACGCATTACTTAAAGTGTACAATTTGAGTTTTGATGTATGTATGTACCCAGGAAGCCATCACCACAGTGAAGACAGTGAGCTTGTCACCCCAAGCTTACTTTGCCCCTTTGTGACTCCTCCCCCTCCCACCTGTGAACCCACCTCAGGAGAGAGAAGAGAAAAGTGATTTGACTTGATTGTACTATTTTTTAACGAAATTTTTGCCTCCTAGAAGTATTTTCATTTGAAGGATTAAATATGTGATGTAATTTTCTTGGTAACCTCAAGGCAGATTTGATGTAAAAAACATGCCAGAAAAATAAAAAATCCTCTTAGATAAAGGAAAGAATACTAGGTTGAAAAATAAAGTTATACTTGGAAGCTTGTTTGAAGGAGAGATGAATTTATTTCTTCACCTAAAAAACAAATTAAAAGCTTTCTTAAATAAATTTCATTAGATAAAGAGTACATTAAGATGAAAATCTTGTGCAACAGTGAAAATAAACATATTAAGGAACAGTTTGATCCTTCTGTTCTTAATCTCATATCTTGGCTTGCTGAGATTTAGTTGTAGTTACTCCCAAGATACTGAGCTGGCAGCTGGCGGACCGGGTGAGGCCTGGTGTGCCTGTCTGTCGAGTGGCCTCACTGGATCACCTTATTAGGTGCTTCAAATATTTTAATTTTCTTTGTTTGGAACAATATCAAGAAACACTGAAGACAATCTGTGAGGTAAGATACTAAGAAAAGGAGACTTTTTAATTGCTGCATAAGATGTGCAACTCTACCATTTGGAGACAGCCTAAAACGTTGAGTCACCAATGACATCTTTAGGCAAATTTGAGCTTATGATGGAAGTGATTTCTAAAATAGTGCTTCTTACTTGGTACAAAGGAAGGTAGGGACTTTTCAAATTTCACATGGCCTGTAACACAGTGCTAGGTATTTGTAGTAGGTAGGTAGTGAATATGGTGGAGATAAGGCAGCACATGCTAATCTCCAAAAAAAAAACTGAGTTGCAGAGAAAATACTGTTATTTCTTTAAGTAATGATGGTAAAATCAGAAAATGTATGATATGCTGTGTAATCAGGGATACTGATTTTAAAAAAAAGTTTATTTACTTCAGGATATTGGTACCTTATAAGTTGAGTAAATGATGTAAAAAATTAGCTGTTTTTCACAGGATATGTTGAACCTTCAAGGGCACTTTATTCTGGACTGTTATATGTTTTCCTAGCATTAAATTTAATGGAGACTTTCTATCATGTCAATCTGATCTAATCATGTTTTTATCCTAGGAGGTGGTGAGAAAGCCCGAAAACGTCACATATCAAGAGGAAAATTGTTACCCAGAGAAAGAGTAGATGGTCTTCTAGACCCAGGGTTGGTACAAATGCTAACTCAGAGTGTTCTCTATTCCATAGAACTTTCTTAGACAGTTTTGTAAATAAATGATTTTAAAATTCTGGTTCTTACGGTAAGAGTCAATGACAAATGCTTACTAAGAGGCTGCTGTGTGTCCGGCACTCTTCTGGGCACTGGTGATCCATCAGTGAGCAAGACGGACAAAGATCCTTGCCCACCTGGAGTTTACACTGGAGCAGAAGGAGACAGAAAATAAATGATAAAGGTTGCAAACTGTGTAGTATGTTAGAAGGTGATAAAAGTCCTGGGAAAAGGAAAAGGTGGACCAGAGTAAGGGGGAAAAGAATGAGGGTCAAGTGGCAGTTGAAATGAGGCAGTCAGGATAGACCTCACTGAGACGGTGATGGGAGCGAGGCCTGTGAATGTATGGGCAAGGGGTGTTGCAGGCAGTGGGAGCGGCCAGTGCATCCCCTCAGGTGGGAACGTGCTGGATATGCTGACATGCTCAGGGAGTCAGGGGGCCCGTGTGCTTGGGGTGCAGGGTGTGAAGGGAGAGTAGGAGAAGAGGGGTTCAAATTCCAGAAGACCCTGTAGGCCAGTTTAATAGTTTTGGCTTTCACTCTGAGACAGATGGGGAGCCTTTGTGGGGTTTTGAACAGGAGACTATTATGATCTGTCTGACTTGTGTTTGAAAGAGTAATTCTGGCTGCTGCGTTGAGTAGACTATGGGCATCGGGGTGGAATTTCCGAGACCAGTTTGAGGACTCTTGCAGTGATGCAAAAAGGCCATGGTGGTGGCATGGACTTGGGGAGTGGTGGCGGTAGTGGAAATGACGCATACGTTGTTTCTAGGTGTGCTGGCGGGACAGCGCTAAACCAGAAGGATTTCCTGAAGGGTTGAATGGGGAAGGTGGGTGGGCAGAAGGAAATGAAGGTGACTCTAAAAGTATTTTTTATGACATGTACATACACCCAACCTGGAGACAAATACTGATAACACCTAGAATGTATCCTTCTAGACTGTTTTTAATGCATATGTGTATTAGACATATTTTTTGAAAAGAAAAATGAAATCATACTAAATGTGTTTTATACCCTCTCTTTTTTTTTCCTCAGTGACTGCATCTTGAACATTTAAATAAGTGAGAGGTAAAATAATGCAGTGGTTCAGAGCCAGCCTGGTCCCTGGGGTCAGATTGCTTATTAAAACCCAGCTCTGCCACTTCCTAGTTGTTTGACCTTAGACAAGTGACTTAAGCTTTGTCTCAGTATCCTCATCAATTAATGGGATCATAATTGGATCTACCTCAGAAGGTAGTTCTGAGGAGTATAAATGGGTTAGGTTTCTGAAGCTCCTAGAAGAGAGCCTGGCACATGATAAGTTCTATGTTAGGTGCTATTCTCTTTATTAATATAAACATATTTATAGAGCATCTGTTAAGGTAAGCACCCAGTGTTCTATTATATGGCTAAACTATATAAATCCCCAAAATATTCACACTAGATTTTGTTTCAGATTTTTCCTTTTTTATATTTTATATGTGTACAACATGCATATTTGAACCATTGGCTCTTTAAAGAAAAAAGTCTTTTTCATGTGTAGCTGCTTAAATTATGCTTTTTAAAATGACAGTAATGCAAGCAACATTCTTTCTTCCCTCTAGGACTCCGTTTCTGGAATTATCCCAGTTTGCAGGTTACCAGCTCTATGGCAATGAGGAGGTCCCTGCAGGTGGCATTATCACAGGAATTGGGAGAGTGTCAGGGTGAGTATTCTGCTTACACCCAATGACGAGGGTCAGGAAGACTGACCAGGCCTGGGCATCCCACACTCACTGCTTTGCATGTGAACATATGCATGACATATATTACTTAGCCCTGAGGCTTCCTACCTAGACATGTATTAGATTTATCTGTGGAGCTTTAGAGACAAAAATTGATGGGGGAACAAAAGATCCTGGGGATCTGGTACAGACCTGCCTACCTGATCAGAATCTCTAGGCGGGGCTTGGCTTCTATGGCTTTCTAAGGCTCTGCAGGTGAGCTCCACTATTTTAGAGTAGTTCTCCAGGTGAGGTCCCAGGAAGTGTCAGCATTACCTGATAACTTGTTAAAGATGCAGGTGATCAGGTCCTCTCAGGAAGTACTAAATCAAATTCTGGGATGGGACCCTGCAATCAGTGTTTTATCAAGCCCTGTGGGTTCTTGAATGCTAACATTTGAGGACCACTGTCATCCTAGGGGATCTAGATTGCTAGATGTTAAATTTATTTTATGTGTTTCTGTATGCTGTGACATTTACCCCAGAGTTACCATGCCAGGCCCTGTATATTAACTGCTTCTCACCACTTAGTTGTCTCAATCATTACCATGGCTCTATGAGAACGGGTGTTAGTCCCATTGTCACCATTCCGCAGTTAAGGTCAAGTAAAACTTGGAGGTTAAATCTGAAAGATTTCCTCACTGTTGGGACTTGGGGTTTTTTTTTTTTTGCATTGTGATTATGTTTGGACCCTTTCATTCAATGAGTCATTATGAAATGTGGCTTAGGCTGTTAGTTTTTCACTACTAATACAGGACTGATGACTCTTTGAAAATCTGATATAAGCTTGTAAACTTGTTAAGTCGTCATTTTGTATTATAGAAATGAAATGTGAATCATGATGACCGCATGCATTTATATCCTAAGATTGTCTAACTGACATTGGTGATAGTGACTAGAAGTTGAAGGCTGCACTGGGAGTGTCCTGTAATGAGAAGTAATTGGCTTTTAACTTCTAAGAAGTCCCTCACATTCTCTTTCTAATGAAATTCTGTCTTTCAGAGTAGAATGCATGATTATTGCCAATGATGCCACTGTCAAAGGAGGTACTTACTACCCAGTAACTGTGAAAAAACATTTACGGGCACAAGAAATCGCACTGCAAAACAGGCTTCCCTGCATCTACTTGGGCAAGTCACAAGAACTGTAAAACCAACTATTATTAGCTAGTCAAGTATAGGACTGTTGAGAAGAGTGTATATGGGCATTATCTTCTTTTTTTTAAAAAACTTACTATAATTACAAAAGAAATTCATATTCTTTATTGAAAACTCTGGGAGAAGAAGCAAACGAGCTACTCATAACAGCATCCCTGAGGAATAACCCCTGGCAGTATTTTGGTGTAGGCCAGTTTTTTCTTTATGCATATGTGGTTTTTTTCTTCTATATATTTTGTTTTCCTGTTAACCATAGTTGTTCACACTATGAAAAAATAATAGTATTTATGGATCTCTTCAGTGCCTGGCATTTTGTTAGATGCTTGCGTATGTATATAATTTGAGCAAATGTAATTTAAAGAATTTAGATTGAAATTAAAATAATTTAAACCTCAGGATATTTCAGGAAGAAAATGAAAAAGCAAGGTAGTTTAAAATCTGCACTTCCTGAATATTGGCTTATTTTGACAAAAAGCCAGCATATGTTGTTTATTTATACAGGTATATGAACAGGTGCTGATGCAGAGATTTTTTTTTTCCTTAAAAAGTGAATTTACCTGGTTGGCTCACAGTGTGAACTGCTTTGTATGTATAGAAGAGAGTAAATGAGGCCCTGCTGCTTGCAGGTGCTCTGCCCTTCATAATCCACTGTAGGGGATGCAGTGAAGAGTATTATTTTGTCCCTGTCTTTGGCAAGTTGATAATGAATTAGGACAGGACATAATGTATTAAATAGAAGTAAAAGGCTTAATGGTTGTAGGCAGAGTCATAGGTAAAGGACTTGCCAACTATATGTGCTAAACTAAGCTACACACATTATTTCATGGCATCTAGTAACAACTCTATGGGATAGGTAATGTTCCAGTCATTTGACAAATGAGAAAAATGAGACATAGAATGACTAGGAAATATACTTGTAATCACACAGCTTTGAAATAACCAAGCTCAGTTTTGAACTCAGACATTCTCATCCACCACCCTGATCTATAGTAAGAGCAGTACCAGAAGGCAGTATGTGATAAATTGTCACATGAATTCATAGATGGTTTTTGTGTTGGTTTAAAAGAGGAAAGATTCTTTTTTAGCTGAACTGGTTAAGAATTTATGGTGTTTCTTGGGCTTTAGCCAGTCCTCAGAGGAGAGAATGTCCTAAACGTTTCAAGTGGAATTTTGCACAGAAGTTGGAAAGCCTAATGGATTTGAAGGAAACAGTGAATCCTTTTGAATTGGGGGATTGGAGAAAGATGCTGCAGAACTATTTAGAAAGAAAGATAAGGCAAGATTTTTGTGAACGTGGTTAAGATTCGATGCTGTTATTGACAGGAATTTTCCTGTGTGCAGCGTATTGTGTTTATAGATATGTCCTTATTTCTGTCATTTCCCTTGTCTTCAGTTGATTCTGGAGGGGCATACTTACCTCTACAAGCAGAGGCATTTCCAGATCGAGATCACTTTGGCCGTTCATTCTATTATCAGGCAATTATGTCTTCTCAAAATATCGCACAGGTAAATTCTCATTAATGAGAGGTATTGTTTTTGCTTTGCTTTGTCTAATATTTTTGCTAACTAGGTATTCTGAGATGACTTTAAATAGAATATAATACAGAATTTAGTCTTTTTTCACAGAAAGTATCTTAAGATTATCTCCGGTCAGATTCTTCTGTTACTGTGAGAATACTTTCATACTGTAATGAAGGTTATTCACTTAAGGTAAAGAGTTTTGAAAAAGAATGGCACTGAGCAATTGTTTTTTTTAGGAGAAACTCTAGAGAAACTAATATATGTATGAGGAGACATGTTCAAGAAAGTTCATTGTAGCAAAAGTTAAAGAACAACCTAAATGATCATTAACGGGAGATTAACAATACAGTTGTTAGCTGTTAAAGTGCATGAACTGGACTTGCATGCCTCAACATAAATAAGTCTAAAAAAATACGTGAATTAAAAAAATAGTAAATATATAGCCAGTTGCTGTGTATGTAAAGCCTAAATCTACCCAATAACACTATGTGTTATTTATGTCTAAAATAGGTACATGAGAATGGTACACTTAGTTTTAGAACAGTGATTACCTTTGAGGTTGGAGGGAGGAGGAAGGAGTCAGGCAGGAGGTATATAGAGACTTCAACTGTACCTGAAATATTTTGTCCCTTTAAAAAAAACTTGAAGTAAATTTGGCCAAATGTCAAGATTTATTAAGACTGGGTATTTAGGTGAATGGATATTTATTTATTATTCTCTATCTTTTTTGCATGTTTGAAATACTTCATCATACTGATGCTACTTTTATGTTTTGTTACTGGATTTCTTAACTTTGTAATATTTTTCTTACTATTCTAATTAGTCTTCTCTTGCAATTATATATTTCTTTTTATTTTCTATAAATACAGTATTTGTTATATTGCTTTGTTTATTGTTATGTTGTTATTATTTATTCTATATTTTCCTGTTATGTAGTGACCTTCCTATCTCTCTGCTTTATTTATCTAAATAGAAACTTCAGCTTTAATCACTTTTGCACAGATGGCTTTTCCATTATCTGGTTTGAAATTCTTTTTGAATTCTTTTGTTTTATAGGGGAAATTAGACCATTTAATGTGGTATCATAAATTATATGGCTGTATTAGCTTCCTTGGGCTACCATAACAAATGACCATAAGCTCGGGGCTTTCAGATACTAGAAAGTCATCTATCAACTTCTAGGCAGCTAGAGGTCTGGAATCAAGGCAGTGTCAGGGCTATGCTCCCTCAGAAGGCTCTCAGGAAGATTCTTTTCTTTGCCTCGTCCAGCTTCTGGTGGCTCCAGGCGTTCCCTTGGCTTCTGGCCACGCGGTTCTTGTCTCTGCCTTGGCTGTGACGTGGCCGCCTCCTCCGTCTGTCTGTGTGCTCTTCTCTTCTTTCTTCTGAAAGGACACTTATCCTTGGATTTAGGTCCTACCTGGGTAATCCAGAATGAGTTTATCTCAAGATCTTTAACTTTGTTACATCAGCAAAGGCTCTTTTTCCAAATGAATTCACATTCACAGGTTCTGGGGATTTGGGTGTGGACATCTTTTTTGAAGGAGCCACTATTGAGCTTATTGTAGACCTCTGTCATCTTCCAGTGCTAGTGTTTGCTCTTTCTGTTTATTTAGCTTTTATTGGAACTGTATAAAATGTCAGCCAACATTGAACAATGTGGAGTACCTACTGTAAGCCAGGTACTTACTTTACAGGTGAATAAAACTGGGCAGGGATCTTCTGCTCCTGTGGGACCTCAACTTTCAAGTGCTTTTAAAACCAGGTCGTTTTAAAATTAAAAGTGCCCACATATTTCTGAATAAGCAATACTTGCCTATGATAAAAAAAAAATCTAAAATGTCTAAAGTGCATTTGACTGAATGCCTGCCTTTTGCCTATTTTGTTTTTTTATTTTTGTTTCCTATGAATTTGAATATCTGTGTCTTTAACCGAGTTACTTCTCTTAGCATTTATTTTTTTCTATTTAACCCTAAAGGAAGTTTACAGTTGAGGTTTGCCTTCCTGCATTCTTAGGAACTTCTTGGAATTAAAAAAAAATTTCTATTTGTTATTGTATAATAGTCTCCACAATGCCTATTCTGATCTTTTCCCCAATATCTCAACTCTAAACCCGGTATCTGCACTGGAGTTATCACTTCAGACTTAGAAAATCAGGCAGTGAGTGAGCACTTCCAACTTCTATTAAATTTCAAATTCTATAAAAACCCTACTGCTACTTACTCTGTCTTTCTTCTTTTGTCCCAGAAAGAATTGTCGCTCTTCTTCTCCAAGGCTGAATTTGTCACTTATAATCTTAATTCTGATAGCTCTTTTGTGCTTCATCCTTTAATATTTTCTCTTATTCATACTTTTTTTCACAGCCAGTAATCATGTTGACTTCCTCTCCTTTTAAAGGAAAAAGCACCAAAAATGATGCCCAAAGAAAAGGACCTTTTCTAGCTTCTGCTGTTCTTGAAGCTTCTTTCCTTCCCTGGATGACCAAACTTCTTAAGGATGGCCCAGTATCTTCATTTCTGACTGCTCACTCTCCTTAAAACCTTACTGTCCTGTAACCTCCCAGGCGGCAGTTTCTCACTCCATACCACCTCTTGGTATTATCATTTGTTCCCTTTCCTGAAATTCTCTTTAGGCTGCATGCCCCTGGTGTTTTCTTATTCTCCACTCTTTTCATTTAGCCCTCCCAGCCCCACCCAATAATTTGTCCTTAGTGGTTTAATAAAATCTCATGACACGCCTGTCATTGCAATTATATTTCTCTAGTGCTGACCTCCCTCCACCTCTGCTTACCTTTGGGGTTCTAGTGTCTGTGATTTCCTGCTGGTACATTAGGCTTAAGCTGGACGTTGAGCCCCTACTAATTTATCCCTTCACTGTGTGCCTGTTTGCTGCTGCTGATACTTCCATCTTGCTCTTCTCCTGGGATTGAAACTTTGATATCATCCTTGATCCCTCTCTGCTTTTCCCCCCACTTAATCCTTTTAAATAAAAAATGTGTTTCTTCCTTATTTGTATCCCTAGGCACCCTTCTGATGCTAGGTAGGTAATCAACATAATAAACCCTTGAGGAATGGAGTCCTGTCGATTTTTACCTGTGGTGGGGTCTTCTCCGCTCCATTCCTACTGCCATCAGTGTAGGTAGCGCAGGCCTTCACACCCATGATGCTGGGGCACTGGCCTCACCCAGCTGCTGCTCCTGACTGCCTTGTCTCTCCTTTTCACCCCATTGTACACTTCAGGGCTAGGTTATCCTTAATCTAGCTCCAAACCATATTTCCCACAAAACAAACTTCAGACTTCTTAGCCTGTACTTAAGGTCCTGTGTGACCAGGTTCCAGCCTAACTTTAGCGTTAATGTTCTTGCAAAATACATGGCTGTCAGTCTGAGCTACTCATTCACTGTTCCTCACGTGCCCACAGCCACTTGTGACTGTTCAGGTCTGTGCTGGGCCCTGTTTCCTCTGGTCCTCAGGGTCCAGTTCTGCAGCCTGTTTCCCAAGGCATGTTTCAGATGCCACCTTTTTCAGGAAAGCTTTCCAGAACCTCTTATCACAAGTCATCTTTTCCTCCTATCAACTCCCATAAGTCTTGAGCTTTACCTTACAAATGGCATTTATCCCTTTTTTCTAAATAAATCCTGATTGTCTTCCCTTACTAGGCTCTGAGCTACCTGAGATTAGAGGTAATGTCTGATCTGATGTTTAGATCCTAACACAGTTCGCTGAGAAGGTACCTACTAAAATTTATTGAGTGAAACTCCTTATAATTATTAAAATGATATCTAACATACTGAGTAGTTCTAGTTCCTATTTTTAATGTATGTAAGTATAAATTTAAGTTTTTACTTAGACAGACTGATGAAAACAAATTTTTATACTTCATTGTGTAAAGCGATCACTTGTGACTCCAGTTATGCTGTGTGCATTTTGGTAGCGAGGGGTTTCCTTGTTCAGCTTCTGTTTTACTCCCAAGGGTGGTTTTTATTTAATGTTACTAACTTTGCTTATTGTAAACCCATCCACTTAGTTTGAAGATGTATATATCTTGACAATCATGTGTCTGTTATTCCGTGTATGTTTGCACCTGTAAAAACGTAGACAGATTCCTACAGACCTTCCGGGTTTCAACATTTTTGTTTTTGCTTTCAAGGAGAAACAACAGGATGTCTTGTGGGCCTTCTGCAAACCCACACCCAAGGCCATGGTGACCTTGGGAATGTGCTGCTTTTGTTCTCCTGATTTTGTAGTTTCCACACGGCTGGCTTTTTTAAGTGTGAGACTTATAATTCTCTTCCAAAGTGGGATCTTTGTATCTGTTTTCTTTAGGTCTTGTATTACTTTTATTTTTATAATCTAGTGGTAACCTAACCCAGGTGGGTCTCTGCTCTGGTGTCCTCATGATGGATCTCCCGTGTCTGACTGTAATCCTTACCCCACCAGCACCAAGTGTTTTGTTGTTACTAACAGCTTGTTTCCTCTGAAATAGGCATCATTCATCTGGCCATGATTAGTTGCTACTTTTTAGGCCTTTCACTTACTTCTTTGCTCTTTTTTCCTGTTTGTTCTTCTTTTTGGAGATGTACTTGAAGTAATTCTTAAGTGTCCCTGCTTTCCTCTGTCCTTATTTTCTCCCTGTTACCCCTGCCTTGGCTTTGTTTGTTCTTTTTGAAATTTATCTTCTTTGCTTCAGACCTTGTTAAGTGTTTTGAGGAGCTTAGTAAGGACAGACACTGTATAACATTATTGTTTAAATGCATTTCAACTGTTCAAGAAGTCAGATAAGGCCTGGAGGAGGCAAAATCACTCTGCTTTGAAGTTCTTTCATAAAAAGATTGATGAAGAAACAGCATGTTCTGGGTAAGAAGGACTTTTTGTTTTCTGTGTACATTTCAACCTTCAGATAATCATGACTATTCTAGAATAAGCAGTATGATCAGTCAGCGTAGTTGATAATATTTTTAAATTCTGGACAGCTGTTGAATTGATATGTATGTGTTTTTGTGGCTTTTATTTTTTAATGGTGGCTCTTTGAGTAGAGGAAGAAAAGAATGCAATTTTATGCAGTATTTTCTTTCCACAATTACTTTGAATTGAAAAATAAGATGAGAGATTTAAAAAACACACTATTGTATTTTTAATGGCTTTGCCATCAAGCAACTGAAACTTCTCTTCCCTTCCAAGTTGTTGAGGGTCAAGTTATTACATTTATGTCACAGTGTGCCTTTGACCTGGATAGTCTTCTCTGATTTTTCAGTGGGCAGATGGAGGTCTAGAGTTCACACAGCTTTTCAGAATTAGGTATAGAACCTCTTGACTCCCTTTCAGAGACCCTTTCTGTAGGGCAGGCTGCTGACCTACAATATGTAATTTGTCTTTGGTGCAATGAGAACCAGTCTCTGTTTGTCCAGGCCAGACCCAGAGGGTAATGAAACGTCGTTGGAAGTTTTTCCAGACTGTTACTCTGTTTTGTAGCGTCTCATTTTGTTTTCTTTTACTCAGAGCCTGTGCCTGTGCCTCCTGTGGCGGTGAGGCCAGGTGTTGTTAGTGTCAGTTGCACATTGTCCTCAGCCTTCCTGTTGCCTTCTTCCTTTGGATTCAAGCCTTTGAGCCACCATGGGCCTCCTCGCCTGCAAGAGGGATCTCTTAGTTGTTGTGCGTCAGGGAGCAGGTCCCCCTCCCTGGGAACTGTCGGGTTTCCGCCTCTCGGTCCTCTTGGAGTCAGTCCTTTGCTCTGGTGCAGATGAGGACACTTTTGTGTCTCCCCTGACCATGGTGCCTGAGTTGTGCCTCCAGTACAAGCCACACCTATCCTCTGAGTGGGGTCAGAGCAGTGTGTAGTCATGCATCTTACTCAGGTCCTTTTAATGTCCTCTCCGAGCAGCCTAATTTTCTTCCTGGGGTTTCAGATCATTTGTCTGCCATGGCCCAGTGTGGGATCTTTGTTGCACTGCAGATGAATTGACTGCTTTGGGACCTGGGAAGGTGGTGGTTGTGTTTTGGCCCTGGGGTTCCTGCACTTTGTGAGAAGACACAGTGTCGTTGCTCTTCTGGGCTTGCGTTTGCTCTGTTATACAGTGTCTGTTTTGGGAGTGACTGGCGCAGTTAAATGATAAGAAGTGGAGATTGTATGACAGTGGTGACTTGTCTATGCTCTTTTATTTAATTTTTATTTCTATTACCAAATTTTGTTTTAGCAATAGTAAGTTTTGTGTCTGTTAGATACTTGTGTCTAGAATAACCTCTCTTATTGATGAAAAATTTGAGAATTTTGATTCTGGCATATGTAGTAACTCTAGCTTTTATTTAAAAAAATTTTTATAAGTTTATTAAGATATAATTTAGATACCATACAACTTACTCATTTAATATATCCAATTCAGTGGTTTGTAGGATATTCATAGAGTTGAATCAATTTTAGAACATTTTCATCATACCAAAAGGAAATGCTATATCCATTAGCAGTTACTCCCCCTTTCTGTCCAATCTCCCCAGCCCCTGGCAACCACTAATCTACTTTCCATCTCTTGATTTGCCTATTCTGGACATTTCAGATAAATGGAATAATAGAATAAGTGGTCTTTTGTGACTGGTTTCTTTCAAAGACTTAGCATAATGGTTTAAGGTTTACCCATGCCTTTCTCTTGGTTTTTCATCACTCTCTGGGATGGTACAGAATTCTATTTATGGTCTGTCTCCCATCTCTGGAATAGAGAAATGGTTTACTGATACATTGAACAGCAGCAGTACTTCTTAACAGAGATGGTCCCAAGTCTTCAGATGTGCTTCAGTTACAGTCACTTAAGGACAATGGTTTTTGATCTCTGTATTAGTTATCTATTGCTGAAGAACAAATTACCCCCAAAGTGAGCAGTTTAAAACAATACTTGTTATCTTGAAGTTTCTTTGCGCCAGGACTCTGAGCACAGCTTAGCTGGATCCTCTGGCTCTGGGTCTCTCCCAGGGCTGCAGCCATCCCAAGGCTCATCCAGGGAGGCTCCAGCACTCATGGTTGTTGGCAGGGTTCGGTCCTCTGCAGACCTCACTCAGTTCCTTCAGAGCTGTTGGCTGAAAGCCTCCCCGGTTCCTTCCCACGTGGGCCTCTCCATAGAGCATCTTACAGCAGGTCAAAGCAAGCAAGTGGCCAAGAGAGAGGCCCAGCAAGAGAGAGCGGGCTCCAGCAAGATAGAAGACACCAACCATCTCCAGTACCCTGAGCATGGACGTGACTCTTGCAGAATTCTGTTCATTGCAAGCTTGTCACCAGATCCACCGCTCATGCAAAGGGATGTGAATCCAAGAGTCAGGAAATACTTGGGGCTGTTACTAGCTGGTGTCAGAGAAGTGGATTGTTGATTTCCTTGGTTCCAGAAATACTGTGGAGAAAACACATCTGAAGTGCTCTTGGGAATATGAAAAATTCCTTGATGTAGATGTGCTAATAATTTGTCAGCTATTCACTTGTGAGACTTTTCTACTAAATTGATAAATCTTTTCTCCCCCTGAGATGGCATGATGGCATTCAGTTTCATTTCCCTCATTTTTGTCTTACTGCATTTTGACAGAATAATTCATCTCTTTGTTCCTTCTGCCCCCATCCATGGTCTCTGAATACTTGCTGATGGTTACTATTGCTTTCTAGTTGTTTTCATGGGACCCTACTTTGCCTGTTTAGTTCTTGAGGTCTTACTTGGGAAAGTTGTCCCTTTCTAGATTCTTACATCATTGTGACTCTCCTTTACTTCCTTGACGTTTTTGGTTCTGAAATAGTTTGATCTGAATTTGCTGTTCTAGTCAGAGAACAGGCTGATAAGGTGAAATCATGTCTTTTGCTCCTTACAGAACCTTAAAGAACAATATTTCAAACATGCAGAAAGTACAGGGAATAATAGAATGGAACACTCACATACCCTCCACTCAGGTTTATGAAATGTTAACATTTCCTGTATTATTTTTTGCCTCATAATTTTAAAGAATTTACTAATCCACAATTCATTTTTCCACTCAGAATATTGTATTGATGGACATGGTGGTGGTTTGCATATTTTCACTATTGTGAACACTTGCTTTGATGAATGTTTCCTTTTTTCCATGGGCAAGAGTTTTTCTAGCCATTGATACTTTGAAAACAGACTTCTGGGTGGTTGATAAGCAAAAACAATAAGTGATAAACATTTCTTTAATATGTTGACAGAGACTGTTGCAGCCACTTTTTTTGCACATATGCTTTCTTATTTATTTTATTGAAGTATCATTGATATACAATCTTATATTGGTTTCAAGAATACAACACAGTGATTCAACAGTTAGCCATATTAAATTCTCACCCCCTCTAGTGTAGTTATTATCTCTCAACATAGGAAGATGTTATGGAATCATTGACTATATTCTCCATGCTGTACTACCATCCCTGCAACCAATTTATATTGTGATTGAGAATATTGATGCCCCTTTATCCCCCTAACCTTCCCTTCACACTCACCCCAACCCCTTCCTCATGGTAACCATTAGTCACTTCTCAGTGTCTATGAATCTACTGCTGTTTTGTTCTTGTTTTTTGTTTTATTTTTAGATTCCACAAATAGGTGAAATCATATAGTATTTGTCTTTCTATACCTGACTTATTTCACTGAGCAGAATACCTCTAGGTCCATCCATGTTGTTGCAAATGGCAGGATTTCTTTCTTTTTTATGGCTGAGTAATAGTCCATTGTATATATGTATCACATCTTCATCTGTTGATGGGTACTGGTTGTTTTTATATCTTGGCTATTGTATGTAGCCAATTTTTATAACATACATGGAATAGTTAGGGAAAAATGCTTTTTGTGACAGCCATTTAGATGGAAAAATGTTAACTCATGCTGCCTTTCATTTTTGGATCAATACTAGTGAGGTATTTTTTTTAACTTATTTATGTAACTGTAAGCAAAATTGATGGACTGTTGGAATTACTATTAAAAACACTTTCATATGGTGGTTTAAGAAAATATCCATTTCATACTTCTGTTATTTTTCTTTGTGATACTGTTTATTCCTATTGTAGGATAATCAGCCAAACCCATATTTGTGTCATGCTCATTTCTAAGCAAGAATATTTTTTTAAGCTTTTATTATGGAAAATTTCAAACACACAAAAGTAGAGAAAATGGTACTGTGAACCTTCTTGTGTGCATTACCAGCTTCAGCAAAGTTGACTTTCTTTTGGGCAAGATTTTCAACTGTAGTGCTTACAGTTTTATATTTAGGATTATATCATATTTAGAATAACACAAAGTATTAACAAAACTCATCTGGAGAACTATTTCAGTATTCCTATGGGGTAAGTGGCAGTTGTTTGGATGACTTACTACTCGATTTAGAAGTCATCCTTCTGATACAGTTTTGCTAATTAATAGATGTTTCTTCTCGCCATTGGTTGCTCGGGCTAATGGTTGATATATCTGGCCAGTCTTATCTGTGACAGGGAGATTGTCCATAAACTTTATACAAGTGTGACATAAGTCCTTCAGAGTGCTTTGATACAGTAAGTTAGAAAACTATTCCAAATATTGAGAGGACTCCATTATTTAATGAAATACAGACCAAATAGTAATATCCCCTGGTATTGCAGCATTTCTGGAACTACTGTATAGATCCAGAGACTGTGTAATTTACTGTTTGAGCTGTACCAATGAGTTTCTTGTATGCTTGGATTGCAGATAGCAGTTGTGATGGGCTTCTGTACGGCAGGAGGGGCTTATGTGCCTGCGATGGCTGATGAAAACATCATTGTTCGCAAGCAGGGGACCATTTTTTTGGGAGGACCCCCTTTGGTAAGAACGTAGTCTTGTTGATTGATTGAAGTAAAATACATGTAGTATAAAATTTACCATTCTAACCAATTTAAAATGTACAGTTCCATGGCATTAAGTATATTCACTTTGTTGTGCAACCATCACCAACATCCATCTCCAGAACTTTCTCATCTTTGCTAGCTGAAACTTTGTACCCATTAAGCACTAATTCTCTATTTTTCCCTTGCCTGCCACCTTCACCACACCTGGCAACCATTTGTTTCTGTCATATTTCACTTAGTATAATGTCCTCAAGATTCATCCATCTGTAGCATGTGTCAGAATTTCCTTCCTCTTCAAGGCTGCATAATAATTCCATTGCTTGTACTTGCCACATTTTATTTATTCATTTACACATCAGTGGATTTCCTCCACTTTTGGGCTATTGTGAATAGTGCTGCTGTGAACCTGAGTACTGTTTACAAATATATCTGAGTCCCTGCTTTTATTTCTTTTGGGCCTGTACTCAGAAGTGGGATTGCTAGATCATGTGATAATTCTGTTTAATATTTCGAGGAATCACTTCATTCCTTTTTATGGCTGAATAATCTTCCATTAAGATGAATAATATTCCATTAGAATGAATGGATAGACTGCCTTTTGTTTATCCATTTCTTTGTTGGTAGACATTTGTGTTGTTACCAATTTTTGGACATTATGAATAATGCTACTATGAGCGTTCAAGTACAAGTTTCTATATAGATGTTCTCATTTGTATTGGATATATACCTATGAGTGTAAGTGCTAGGTCATGTTGTAACTAAGTTTAACATTTTGAGGAATGGCCAAACTGTCTAGAGCATATTTTATGTTCCTGCCAGTAGTGTGTAAAGGTTTTGATTTCTCCATATCCTTCCCAACACTTGTTAATTGTGTGTCTGTTGGGTTAAAACCACCCTAGTGGGTGTGAGGTGGTACCTCTTTGTGTTTTTGATTTACATTGTCTTGATGATTAATGATATTGAGCATCCTTCACGTGCTTGATGGTTATTTTTATGTCTTCTTTGGAGAAATATATATTCAGATCCTTTACCCATTTTTTAAATTGGGCTATTTTTCCTTTCATTGAATTGTAAGAATTCTTTATATATTCTGGATATAAGTCTCTTATCAGATACATGATTTGCAAATACTTTCTTTCATACTGTGGGTTGTCTTTTTATTTTCTTGATTGTGTCTTTGAAGCATGAAAATTTTTAATTTTGATAAAGTCCAATTTATGTATACTTTTTCTCAGCTTGTGCTTTGGGTGTCATATCTTTGAAGGCATTGCCTATTCCAGGGTCACAAAGATTTAGTCCTTTGTTTTCTTCTAAGAGTATCATAATTTTTATCTCTTATATTTAGGCCAGTGATCCATTTTGAGTTATTTTTGGGTATGCTTTAAGCAAAGGGTACAGCATCTTTTGTATGTGGGTATGCTGTTGTCTGAGTATCATTTGTTAAAAGGACTGTTCATTCCCCATTGAATGGTCATGGCTGAAGAAATAAACTTTTACTTATTTGTTTATTCTACCTCAGGTGTACTGTTGTTTGACTCAAGGTCAGTAACACATAGATAAGTTGTTAAAGTGAGAACAGCAAGGTGCTTACGCATAGTATGTTAACTTTTGTGTAAAATGGGGGCAATTATATATTTGAAAACTTGTATGTGCATAAAGAAACTCTGAGAAAGGTATAGTAAACATTGTTAAAATGTAGAGGAGATGAAAAAGGGCTGGAGAGAAACATGCCTTCTGAGCCTCTCAAAAAGGTCAAGTTCCAGGAAAACAATTCCATTCACAATTGCACCAAAATGAATAAAATACCTAGGAATAAACCTAACGAAGGAGGTGAAAAACCTATATATACCCTGAAAACTACAAGACACTCCTGAGAGAAATTAAAGAGGACACTAATAAATGGAAATATATCCCATGCTTTTGGGTAGGAAGAATTAATATTGTCAAAATGGCCATCCTGCCTAAAGCAATTTGCAGATTCAATGCAATCCCTAGTAAAATACCAACAGCATTCTTCAACGAACTAGAACAAATAGTTCTAAAATTCTTATGAAACCACAAAAGACCCTGAATAGCCAAAACAATCCTTAGAAGGAAGAATAAAGTGGGGAAGATTATGTTCCCCAACTTCAAGCTCTACTACAAAGCCACAGTAACCAAGAGAATTTGGTATTGGCACAAGAACAGAACAATAGACCAATGGAACAAACTAGAGAGCCCAGATATAAACCCAAGCATATATGGTCAATTAATATATGGTAAAGGAGTATTGGACATACAATGGAGAAATGACAACCTCTTCAACAAATGGTTTTGGCAAAACTGGACAGCTACATGTAAGAAAATGAAACTGGATTACTAACTCCAAATACAAAAGTAAACTTGAAATGGATCAAAGACCTGAATATAAGTCATGAAACCATAAAACTCTTAGGAAAAAACATAGGCAAAACTCTCTTGAATATAAACATGAGCAGCTTTTTCATGAACATATCTCCTTGGGCAAGGGAAACAAAAGCAAAAATGAACAAGTGGGACTATATCAAAAGCTTCTGTACAGCAAAGGACACCATCAGCAGAAAAAAGGCATCCTACAGTATGGGAGAATATATTCATAAATGACATATTCCATAAGGGGTTGACATCCAAAATATATAAAGAGCTCACACACCTCAACACCCCAAAAGCAAATAACCCAATTGAAAAATGGGCAGAGGATCTGAACAGATACTTCTCCAAAGAAGTATGGATGGCCAACAGGCACATGAAAAGATGCTCCACATCTCTAATTATCAGAGAAATGCAAATTAAACCCACAATGAGATATCCTCACACCAGTTAGGATGGCCAACATCCAAAAGACAAACAACAACAAATGCTGGCGAGGATGTGGAGAAAGGGAAACCTTCCTACACTGTTGGTGGGAATGTAAATTAGTTCAACCATTGTGGAAAGGTTCCTCAAAAAATTAAAAATAGAAATACCATTTTACCCAGGAATTCCACTCCTAGGAATTTACCCTAAGAAAACAGGATCACAGATTCAAAAAGACATATGCATCCCTATGTTTATTGCAGCACTATTTACATTAGCCAAGACATGGAAGCAATGTAAGTGTCCATCAGTAGATGAATGGATAAAGAAGATGTGGTACGTATACACGGTGGAATATTTTTCAGCCATAAGAAGAAAACAAATCCTACCATTTGCAACAACATGGATGGAGCTAGTGGGTATTATGCTCAGTGAAATAAGCCAGGCAGAGAAAGACAAGTACCAAATGATTTCACTCATCTGTGGAGTATAAGAACAAAGCAAAAACTGAAGGAACAAAACAGTAACAGACTCACAGAACCCAAGAATGGACTAGCGGTTACCAAAGGGAAAGGGGTTAGGGAGGATGGGTGGGAAGGGAGGGAGGAAGGGATTAAGGGGTGTTATGATTAGCGCACATAATGTAGGGGGAGCACGGGAAAGGCAGGATAGCACACAGAAGACAAGTAGTGACTCTATAGCATCTTACTAAGCTGATGGACAGTGACTGTAATGGGGTATGTGGGAGGGACTTGATAATAGGAGAAAATAGTAACCACAATGTTGCTCATGTGAAACTTGAGCACAAGATTGTATATCAATGATACCTTAATAAAAAAAAAATTAAAACAAAACAGGTTAGAATAGCTATGAGAGGTGCTCTAAATTTCTAATATTAGCAACCTTTATGAATCACTTGTATGGCCAGCTCCATAATCTATGGTACAAAATGAAAATATGGGACCCCATATTCAAAAAGAAAGAAAAAAGTACTGTTACAAGTTACTTAAATATAAAACATTTTCCTTCCTTCTGTGGTCCAGCTTGCACCTGTCATGGTGTTTTTGCTTGCTCTTTAATGACATTCCTCCTCAGGCATGGACTACTCCCCCTCTCAGGCATCTCTGCTTCCAGTGGGCCCACCGCCCCTATCCCTAGCAGACACGTGGCCCCTAAGGGCGTGCAGTCTCCATGCCGATTGTGTTACTGTTTAATAACTTCTATTGAGGATCAGGTAAGCCTGAAGAGCTGCCATTTCACACGTGATGAGAGTCTTCAGGCATTGTTCACAAGCCTGCAGTGTTCGTGACTGTTTTGTATTTCCCCAGCTACATGTAATAGCGGTCATTGCGAAGAGAGGAAAAGTCTGCAAAATCTCCCTTTGTAAAGGGAACAAACTTTCACAGCTAGGTCTTATTGATGTTCCATTAAAGAATGCGTAAAGATAGGACTCAACTTTGAAAACATCTTTTTGGGGGATATAGGCAGCCCCATAATACTGAAGAATGCTAACTGTTACTGAGATGTTGTCTAAAGGCCAGTGTTACAATTTCCATTCAGCAGACTCAGATTTAACTTGTACCTTAGAAAGAAGCAACTTAGCGAGTGAAGTCTGTGGCTCTATTACAGAACTCAGGATCGTTCAGTAGTCAGCCAAAGACCGAGTTTACGGGTAGAATGAGAGGCAGCAGCCCCATCTGTTTGAGAATTCTAAATTTTGGTGCTTGTTTTACTGAAAATGGAGAAAAGGCTTTGTAGGCTTCACACATAATGTAAGCTTGAGTTGCTATAGCTTTCAGTAGCTTAAAGTGGTGGAAAAAAATGGGTAGTAATGAGACAAATTTTGAAGGAGCTTTTTGTTTTCCTGTATTCTGTTTATTTTCTGGACTTGTAATTCAGGAGAATGAGCTGTTTTAATTTTCTCTTTGACTTTATCATTTTTTGCACCTATTACAGCATCAAATATGCTGTGAGTGTTCAGTAAATATTAACTGATGAGAAATCCTTATTTTTTCAGTTGATAACAGTCAGATTCCTGGAAATAAATATAGCATATTTGTTGTTTATTTCTTTTTACAACTTGAATATCCAGACACCTCTTATAATGAGTTATTGTCTGGACTGAATGCTATTTTTTACTGACTTTTTTTGGGAAAAAGAGACCTGAGAATTTAGTTCTTAGGGTGGAGTAATTGGAAGTGAAATTTTTAATTACCTGTCCTTGTGAAATAATATTTTATTTAAAACAGAGCTTTAGATGTAGTGAATAATAAGTCATTTCTATGCTGCATTTTAGTTTAGCACTCATTCTAACAAAAGATTTTCTTATTTGGAGAGAAAGAAACAAATCAACAAAAAGAAGTAGGAATCAAGCAGTTCTTAAGAGATCAGGTTGGCATTTAGTAGCATGTGATTTTTTTTTCTTTTTCCTGTTAGAATTTCTCAGGCTATAATTATGTCATTCTTAATTTATTACTTGCAGTTTCTTTCATTTTGGTCATATTCTGCTGAATCTTAGATATGGGTAATCTTAGAGATTTTTTTCCCCTTCTTAATGATATTACACCTTTAACAATATGCTTGTGATAGTCACTGGGTCAGCATAGGCAGAAAACAAAGACATTACTTCAGTATATTTATTGAGTGCTTAAACATGAATAAAAGACAGTTCCTTCCAGCAAGGAACTCACAGTATGAGATGACAGAGACACATGAATATTACTCAAGTACAGTCTGGCAGGTGCCATGTTAGAGAGTTCAGTAGAATATTCTTGGGCCGAAGATGAGCAAGCATTGCTCTGTTATTACTACGGAGAGTCATTCGTGATAAAAAGGCCTGGGCAGATCAGGGAGAGCTACCTAGAGCAGGTGGGGCTTGGAGGGAAATAGGGGTTCACCAGGTGGGTGAGAGGGAGCAGGAGCAGGAGCCAGGCAGTGAGAACGACGTGTGCCTGTGGAGGCAGCTCAGAGCAGAGGAGAGAGCGTGGGCTTTCAGGCCGGAAAGGCCTGCGGCCAAATCAAGTTCCATCACTTGTTCCGTAGTGACTCTGGGTTCAGACTTTTTATCTGTAGATTGGAGACAGTATTGTACAGGTTTGCTAGGTGGGTGGGATGAGGAAATAAAATGTTCTTTAGTTCTGTGGGAGGCAGAGTGGAGCTATAGTCAGGTTAGAAGATGTGCAAGTTAGAAAAGCCTTTTCTATCTCTGAGGGGCAGAACTCCCCACTGACTTTTGTCCTTGTTGTAGGTTAAAGCAGCAACTGGAGAAGAGGTGTCCGCTGAGGACCTTGGAGGTGCTGATCTTCACTGCAGGTGGAACAAAAGCAGTTGTTTTTTTTCTGGGATTGATTGTTGCTTATTTATTTGTTTAAAAGAAGTTTTAAGTTATTTTTTTCCAAGTGTTAAACTTGCCAGATCAAACCACAGTTTATTGGCTCTCAATGTGCTGTTGCAGGATTCAGTTCTTTGAACTGTAGAGTTGGAACATCAGCTTTTCATTATAGCCTAGAAAGACTGGAGAAATCAGTCTTTCTTATTTATTTAACCAGATTTCTTATTTATTTAACTAATATCCGTTGAGCACCTGTTATGTACTAGACATTGTTGTAGGTATTTGAGATAATGGGATAGATGTTACCTTTGACCTCAGAGAGCTTACATTCTCATCAGGGAGGTGGGCAATAAATAATTTCCAAAAAGTTATATGAATATGTATATATGATGAGGCCTACAAAGGAGAAGTACAGAGAGAGCATTATAGAGAGGTGATCTAATCCAATAGTATGCTGGTATGACTTTGTTAAGTAACATTTGTTAAGTGGAGCACAGAATGCTATGCTAGGTTCAAAAAAAAGAACATAAGGAAAATTAAAATAGAGACATTCATTACTCACAGGTCCTGGGCAAAGTACATGGCCTGCTTTGAATGGCTAAATGGGACCAAAGCAGAAGGGCAGAGAGAGAGAGAGAGGCAGAACTTGGGGCATATGTTTTTATTAGGGTTTTATGAGGTGGTGCTTTGAACTTCCTGGGCTAGGGCCAGATTGGTCAATTCAAACCAAAAGAGCGGGGTTTTGGTAAGCTCTATAAGGTCTTCTCTGAGGGGTGCATAAGGCATACAGGTGCTGGGAGGCAGGGGAGACTGTCAATCCTGTTGGGGAGGTCATATCAGGAGTTATATTTGCTTGTGACTCTGCAGCTGCCATCGAGGGCATGTACTTGAATGTGGGGCTAGTGTTAGTTTAAGGTCCCTGCGGGCTGCATAGCCAAACAAAGTAAATGCTGAGACAGCAATACTATGGGGTAGGTTAGCTAAACTTTCAATAGCAGGCGAATGCTTAACCCTTGTTCTCTGGGGAGGGAGAAAGCCCTGCTTTGTGGCATCTGCCAATTTCTGTGGTGTAAATTATCCCACTATGGCTGATTTCAAGCTACCAATAGGACACCATTGAATCATGCAAAGAATCAGGAAGAGATACATGAAGTTGGCTCTTGTGAGTCGGGTGAGTTGGTTCCATCACATCACCGGTCTAACCATTTTAGGTTAGAGTTGGATAAGAAGACCATCTACCTCCTAGGATTTTGTGAGGATTAAATGAGATGATACATGTAAATTGCTTGAAACAATACCTGCTTTAAGTACCTATAAATGTCAATTGCCATTATTGTTATTATTGTTGTTTATCTTAATTGGTCATTAAAGGTTTTGGACTCTTTTTTTTTTAAAGGGCATTAGGAAAGCATTGACAAGTTTTAAGGAGAGATCCACTAGCAAATATTTAATTAATAAAAATCCCTGTGTGCTAAATGGAGAATGCTTAGAGAGTTGGCAAGAATCCATGTGAGGGACCAGTTGGTGGGTGTGTCAGTGGTGTAGATAAGAGGTGCTGGTGTCTTCCATGGTTATGGTGGTAGTGCCAGTAGGGGGCAGTGAGCAGGCTTGAGCTCTATTTTAGAGGTGGACCTGAGGGACTTGTAGGTGGATTTCAGGTAAGGCTGCAGGAAGGTGAGGTGACAAAGATGATGGCATGAAATGGTTTCATTTCCTGAGATTGGGAAGATGGGAGGAGGGCAGATTTGGACCTAGGGCAGTAGGATCAAACATTCCTTTTGGCCCTGCTGAGACAGAGATGCTTGAGGCATCTAAGTGGAGGTGCTGAGGAGGCAGTGAACTCTAAGAGCCTGAAGCCCAGATTAGTGCTGGAGCTCCTTACTTGGGAGTCACAGCTCAGACCTGGACTTTAAAATCACAGGACTAAATGAGCCACTTCTAGGGGAGTGTAGATAAAAAAGAGGGCCTGGGATTGTTCCCTAAAGAACCCGGACATACATGGCAAGTTGATCTAATCCTTAAGCTCAGTGGCCTGGGTGCAGTGAGCCTCTCTTTGCTCTGCCAAAGTGCAAGCCAGGGAGGCAGGTGGCTACAGGGGCAGTACAGTAGTGGGAGGAGGAAGACAGGTACATTTCTACTTTCCGATCAAAGAACACTATTGTGCCCTCTGAAGAGTTGTTCAAGGGGTCCACCTTTGCCTCAGGTTTTTGTTCATTCCTTTCTCATGGAGCACTTATTGTGGATAGATTGTGCTGTTTTATGAGTAATACTGAAGAGTCAGGCCTAGTGCCAGCCTGCAAGGATTTATAATTTAATCAGGCAGGTAAGAGCACTAAATGAATGAACTAAAAAACAATGACAAAATAAGTATGCTAGGATACTTCCGTTTTTACAGCTAGAGGCGAGAGGAGGTGCGACTAAGGGAGTGGAGTTGAGGCAGCAGAGAAGAGCTTAGAGGACGCTTGAGTTTCTACCCATGATTGTCCGCACATGAGCAGAGTTGCAGCGTTGCTCTTGACTGGCCGTTTACTGACTCTTACAGGGAGACAGTGAAGTGGGTGTTTCAACCTGGGGAGAAAAGGGGCGCAGAATAGGTGAGTGGGGTACCGGACAAAGCGGCTACCACTGTTTGTCAGTGCTTACTTGGGGAAAGGGGATGAAGGTGGCATCTGAGGAGCATTAAACTTTTTAAAAATTTTGACTGTTTTGAAAAAGTTATCTGGTGCCCATAAAAGCTGTGGGCTGTTTATCAAGTTAGAGATGTAGGCTCTGGAATTCATCTTCTGTTTGCCCCACACATTATCTATCTATATGTCTATGTGACTAGACAAACTGCTTAATCTCCCTGAGCCTCATTTCCTCATGTGTAAAATGAAGACAAGAATAGTTCCTACCTCACAGCACAGTGTCTGGTGCATATTAAGCACTATTACTGCTGGCCATTATTACTAATAAATAATCTGTCAAATCATGGCACAATGATAGGGGGTGATAGCTTCTTTTTTGGAACAGTGTCATAAATTTACTAGTCACACATTGCTTTGGGTTCTTTCTCTCTTTGTAAATACATATTTGTATTTCTCTGATGAGTCATCCTTAGGAGCTAATTTGACACAAAGACTTACATGATAGAGTGTCTCATCAAAGGTTTCCTTTTCCTTCTCTTTTTGTCAGTACTAGGCAGTGTTTAAAAGAAAGAATTTGATTTTAAATGTTTACTGGTTTGGAAGCAATTCCATCTGCTTCTGTTTATATACTGAATTAGTACAGTGTAGCTAGAACTGAGCAATTTTACCTGATATTATGTATGAAGCATTTAAAAGATACGGTTAGTTATAAAATGTCATATTAAATTAAAAAAACTGAAGAGTCTACCATTTGCAAAGCATTGGAGGGCTATTATGAGGAGTAAATATGGTCTCTGTTCTTATATACAACACCCAGTCCAGACATGAAACCACTGTGCAAGCCCAGTTCTAAGAAATGTCTCCCAGGGATTTGGCATGCTCCCTAGAACAGAAATCAAAATTCAGATTGCAGCAGCTTAGTTCTAACTCATAAAATGAGCCAGAATTCTGTTTGTTTTGAAATACATTTTTGCCTGACTTTACATTTTTAAAAAAATACTTTATCAGAGAGTCATAGTATTGTCATATGAAATAACAAACCATCTAAATCGAATTAGAACTAATAACCAGAGGAAGCCCATGCTTCATTCGCATTGAGTTTGAACAGGAACTTCTGTGATCCTTATCACAGTTCTGTTTTATCAATATCCATTTTTACCACTGATCTGAGGGACAGCATACTCAAGCCTTTCTATGTGTTATCCATGACAGTTTACTTTTGGGGTGTCACTTTGTAAGGAGGGACCTCGGCTGTCTCTCAGAAATGAAGACCATATCATTAAGGGCTCAGTTAGGTACAAATGCTTTTTGGTGTTACTGACTGTATCACTGAAGTGTGCCATCTGTGATGGAACATAGACAATCTTCCTTGTGGTGCAAGGGATGAGTATGAAATAGAAGTCCTTATCAGCAGGGCCCTGTGGTCTAGTAGAAGAAGGTCAAGATTGAGAAATAGAAGGTGTGAACTCTTATGCAGCTACTGGTGGTTCTGGGGCAAAGTACTGCACCTCAGTTTTTGCTGTTTGTACAACAAGGGTAGCACTGTTTTGCCAGGGAGATTATGAGGACCAAATGAAATGACATTTATTCAAGTGTTTTGGAAGTAAAAATGATGTCATCCTTAAATAAGGGAAGATATTTGGGGTTTAAGATATTTAATTATTTTCCTATTCCCGGTTCTGATTATTTTCGTGTGCTTTACTCTGTAGAAAGTCTGGTGTAAGTGACTACTGTGCTTTGGATGATAATCATGCCCTTCACTTAACAAGGAAGGTTGTGAGGAATCTAAATTATCAGAAGAAATTGGATGTGAGTTGGATATGTTCTTATAGTTTTTATTTTCTTGAAAAGCATTTTGGTTCATGTTGTCTTGAAATAATGTCTTAAAACAAGTTAATATGATTGTTCCATATTTCGTCAGGTTACCATTGAACCTTCGGAAGAGCCTTTGTTTCCTGCTGATGAATTGTATGGAATAGTAGGTGCTAACCTTAAGAGGAGCTTTGATATCCGAGAGGTATGTAAAGTGGAATTGTGAACTGTAAACCATGCTGTCTATCTCTTTATGTGTATCCATTTTCAAAGTGGAAGTCTGTTTAGATATGTTCATGCCTGGGACTGTTGTGGATATCAGTGAGGAATGACATATAAGGGAAAGATGCCTTATTAAAAGAGAGAAGAGGGAAAATCTAATAATTACTAGACATTAGGGATGATATAGGGCAACTTCATAGTTTTCAGCTATTTCATTTTTCAAATAAGTGGTTCACATTTCAAGTAAGTGTTCTTATTTTGGAAAATGGATGAAATATCAGGAAATTGTTGAAAGAAAAAACATACCCTTTTGGATCACTATGACATTAGGAGAGAATAGACTTTTGATGACAGTTGAAGATTTTTCAGTGGTTACAGATTGTTGACATAGTCTACCATTTAGATTGAGAATTCTTGTGTTTGCATACAGCATGTGGTTTTTTATTTTGTTCAGTATCCCTATCTGACTACTTTTTATATTAGGACATTATCTTAATACAAAAATCTGTGGCTTAATATTTTGTTACCTTTCCCTGGACTATAAAATTACATAATTGTGAAAAATGTAGAAAACACCGAAAAATATCAAGTTGCTTATAATTCCACCATCCAGGGAAAGAAGCTAATAGTTTGGTGTTTTGGCTTAATTTGTATATATACATTTTTATGTAGTTGAGGTAGTGTATAAATACATACATATTTTAAAATTTTAATTCTGTTTTTTCCCATTTAAGTTATAAGTATTTCTCCATTATTTAAAAGTTCTTCATGTAACATCTTCCATGGCTATGCCCTAATTACTATAACAGTACCTGGTGACATGGTAGGTACTCAGTAAATATTTTCTGAATGAATTGATGGATGTAATATCCTGCTTATGTGTGTGTATGATTATTTATTTGGGTAATACACTATAATTGTTAGAGGGTCTTAAATTCTGGATTTTTATGGAGTTTCAAGTGTTATTTCACTTTAGCAAGGTGACTTAGTTAACTATAAGTTTTAGGATTAGGATTTTAGTTTACCTTTTTGATTAACTATAGGCAAAGAAAAAAGATGGTTCTTATCATCTGATGTGCTTGAAAAATGAGTTGTTCCAGATAGTCAAGTTTTCCAAATGGCTAAGAATTCATCCTCTTATGCATAACCACTTTTTCTCACGCATTCAATGGTGTTTATTGAGTAGCTGTCCTGTGAGGGCATTGCTTCAGGCATGAGGGCATAGGACTGAGCAAAACAGATGCAGATCCACACCTTCATGATGGTTCCACTTCATTTTAATGGAGATTTTTTTATAAGCATTTTTTTAAGAAAAAAACATAAATGATAAGAGCATAGCTTTTATTGATTTCCTCATTAAATTGAACTGTATGAATTGCCAGTATTTGTCCAGTTTTGACTCACAAAAATGGCAATGTCAGATGGTTCTGTGTTGTACTTTGGAGTTGACCTCTTTCCATGCTATCGGTCTCTAACACCTGTTTCTATCCCATTCATTCCTTAACCCATCCCGTAACGACTTACTGTGCTCCTACTTGGTGTGGCAGGTCTTGGCTTACATGTGTCTTTACGAGTCTCCTTTTCAGTATAGGCCCAGTCTTCCCTTGCTTAGGAGATTGCTTGCAAACTCTACTGTGCCCCCAAATTATCAGGCAGAGATAGTTAAAATTCAGTTTTCTAGGTCTCTCTATCAAACTCAAGTTCAGTAGACCTAGGGTTTAGCTAAAATTATGCTTATTCTTAAATAAGCCTCCAGGGTGTTCTGAGACAGGCTGGGTGCTTACTACCCTTCAAGAGAGGCTAGTCTGGTCTGTCTGCCATAGTGCTGCCAGGGTGATCTTTCTAAAAGTAATTCTGTGTCACTCCCCATCTTAAAATATCATGTTTTCCCATTGACTATGGGATGAAGCCCAGGTTCCTCAGTGAACAGGGAAGACCCACCATGATTGGCTCCTGCCCCATTTTTTGGGTTGTCCTCCTGCCTCTTCACTTCCCCAAGAACACATGCTTTTGTTCTGCTGAATACTCACTGTTCCCCAAACACCCATCGCTGTGCCTGGAAACTTGTTATAAAGATAGACTCTTGCCTTCTTAAATAGCGTCCTGGGCCTTTTGTTCATTCATGTTCATCACTGTGATGACAATTTATAATTTTTCTGTAATAGCAAATAAGCTCTGTGTGGATGTCTTACTAGTTAGTATAGGGAGCTGTGGGACAGCACTGGCAGATTAACTGGAAATCATGGTTCTGGTCCTTGTTTTCCTCATCATTGGTACTGGAATTGAATCTCTCTCTCTCAGTGCATCTGTTTTCACTTCAAGAAATAGGAATAGTATCATATGAGATGTCTGCTTCCTGAAGTTTGAGTCTTTGTGAAGATGAGTTAATTATTTTCTGTGGTGGGTGGTGTCCATTGTAAAGCAAAGAGAAGGTAGTTTCATGCTAAATGGTGCTAGATTTCTGTGCCTTTTAAATGGCTTTATCTTTGTGTGGAGGAATTGTAGTTGTTATATGTGATTATTTTTTAAAAGATATAATTTTGGAGGTTCATACACTTAGAAAAGGCAACTGTTAATATTCCCATTACATTATTGGACCTTTTAGAAAAATAACTAAAAAATTAATTCAAAGTGATCTTTTACTTTTTAGAAAGAAAGCTGTTGGGAAGCATTCACTCATTTTTCAACCTTTTCCATTTTTTTGGTTGAATTGGCTTTAATCCGTTTGGTAAACAGGAAAAAGAAACGAACTAGATAGAAAAATTAGGTATATCATCTAAAATAGATTCTGAAGAAATTTGAAATATGTTTCATGTTTGCAACTCTTTGAAATAGTCCTGATGCATAATAATGAGCCCCAAGGGTAAACTACTTAGTAATCTCTGCTGCTTTTAGATTAATTTTATATGCATGGGATGGTCCTTCAAGTATATCAGATTTGGAATCAATGAACCTTTATGGAAAGCTTAATAGTAGCCAGCTATGTTTTAATGAAAGCCAGGCAGTGTGTTTTAGTTAGCACTTCTAAAGTATTATCTTTTGTAAAATCGAACAAACCAACTGATGAGGAAGCTGAGGTATGGAGTATTTTAGGTAGCCAGCCTGTGACTCTAGTCTCTCACTGGTGGAGGTAGGAGGCAGAGCTGGTTCTTCATCTCATCATTATTTTCTGTGGTTCCATAAGTCATCACATCTTCACAACCTTGTTCCATCTTTGCAGAAGTGAGAACCGAGACCCTAAGGGGTTAAATGAATTACTCCAGGGCACACAAATCCTATGTGGTACTTTCTTAGGTTCTACCTTACATCTTCTGATTCTGAGTCTATCCTTTGCATTCAGATTGAATCCCTGACCCTTGGCTCATACGTTTTGAAGGGTCCCCACCAGTAAGATGGCAAACTTCCGGCTTCTCTTCGGGGTCCTCAGTTCCCGCCGGCGCCACCTGAAGCCCAATCACCTCTCGCCCCCCTCCCAATCCCAGCACCTAGCCAACAGCCACCAGCCCCGTAGAAGTGACACCTCAATCAATTCATGCCCCTTCCTATATAACCCAGCACCTTTCCCTAATAAAGCGGAACTCTCCGGTGAATTGCTGCTATGTGTCGCTCCTTTCCTTTCATTGGTGCCGAAACCCGGGAGACGGGACACCCCAACTGGGCCCCGTCTTCCCCCGACACCAGCAGCAGCTTGCCCTCGTCCTCTTTTTCCGGCGCTGGCTCATCACACTCACCACTCCTCTCTGGCCTTTAGGTAAGTTTTCCCCCCGGAGTGGGCCACTCTTCCCCGAGCTATCGCAGTGCCATTGACCGTGATCGTCCGGCAAGGCCCTGACGCTCGGGGATGAGTAGGGAATGCTCCCCGCCTCAGGCCTTCACGGCTGCGGCGGACCCTCAGGCCCCTCCTCCAAAAGCCATAAATCCCCGCCTCAAGCCTTTACGGCTGCGGCAGATGCTCAGGCCCCTCCTCCGACAGTCAAACGCATTCACCAACCATCCCTTCCATCAGTGCTGAAAGTTTTTAAGCAAAATTTCCCCGGGGTGGGCCACTCTTCCCCAAGCTATCGCAGTGCCATTGACCGTGATCGTCCGGCAAGGCCCTGACGCTCGGGGATGAGGAGGGAACTCTCCCCGCCTCAGGCCTTCATGGCTGCGGCGGACCCTCAGGCCCCTCCCCAAACAGCCATAAATCCCCGCCTCAAGCCTTTACGGCTGCGGCGGACGCTCAGGCCCCTCCTCCGACAGTCATAAATCCCCGCCTCAGGCCTTCACGGCTGCGGCTGACTCTCAGGCATCCCCCTCCAACAGCCATAAACGAGGTGACTCCTTTGTGGATGAGAACGCTCCCTTTTCCCCCCCTCCTCCTTCTGTTCCGTCCGCCGAAAACGCCTAGCGCTAGGTACCTCGAGACTCCGGCACTCTGCCTTCTTAGGGAAGTCTGGGTGACGACCCACACTTCCCAAGAAATTCCGACTCGTATACGAGTTTCCGCAGACCACCAAGGATCATCGGGGACGCCCTTTGTCTCCTTGTGGTCTGCTTCCAGTCCGAGGATCTCCGTTCGTCTTCCCCTGTTTGTCTCCTTCTCTGTCCTTTAGCCATAGGAGCCTCCTCATCCCTCCCTGAAAGTTCACCTCTTGAATGCCTGCTTAAGCATCTGGCTACCCTCTCCCTGATGCCTGATATAAAACCAAAACTTCTCCGTAAATATTGCTCCCAAGATTGGCCGACATACCCCCCTAGACAATAACAAGCAATGGCCCGCAGGGGGAACTCTTGATCCTAACATCACTCGCGATCTTTTTAACTACTGCCAGCGCCTGAAAAAATGGAAGGAGATTCCCTATATTGAAGCTTTCCACCTCCTCCTCTCCCCGCCCCCTCCCAAGTTCTCCTAGCCTGCAAGCCGCCGCCCCCGCAGAAGCCTCCTGTTCCCTCCCTTCCCCTTCTTCTCCTACAACAGCCCTTCTCCCTTCCTCCCCAACCATCTCCTCCCCCATCTCACCTCCTCCACCTTCATTCCCTGCAGATTAAGCCTGAGCCTTTCAGCCCCCCTTTAACTAGGTCCCGGGGGCCTCCTCCGTCTTTGCCCTCATCACCTGTTTCTCCCCTGTTAGGCACCGCCTTTGTCTTCTCACGTTTGTAGAGAGAATGGGAAAGCACCTCCCCCCATGTCTGAAGGCAGCATGGGAAAGCACAAGCTAGAGAACAACCGGTGCAGTCCTTAGAAGTTATCTGTCCACAAAAACATATCTTGCCAAGACTCCTCACTCTGAAAATAGGGAGACCTTGAAGATGTGTAGAAACACCGCCCCTGCTTCTAGCTATGCCCTTCCCCCACTTGCCGATGTGGCAGGAATAGAAAACAACGCATTCCATAAGCAATTAACTGGAGCCCTGCTGTAGCTCAGCAGAGCATGGGACTCTTAATTCAGTCATGAGTTCAAGCCCAACTAGAGCGGCAGAAGTAAGCAGCTGGGCTGCTAGCTGGCGACATGTGGGTCCGATTCTATCTTTCTTTATTTTCTTTGCCCCCCTTCTGCACTTCAGGACCTGCTCGACTAGGCACGGCTAGACCGCGTCACTCCCCCACAGACTGAGCCAGAACCCTTCAGTCCCCCTCAGACTCAGTCCCGAGAGCCTCCCAAAATTATCGCCCCCCTCCGGGAGGTAGCAGAATCCGAACGCAGCGTTCGCGTTCACATCCCTTTCTCCTTAAGAGATTTAGCCCAACTAGAGAAACGCCTAAGTTCCTTTTCCACTGATCCCATGACATACATCAGGGAGTTTCAATAGGCCCTCCAGTCTTACAGCCTCACACATCATGACATTTTCATGCTCCTGGCCAATACTCTCCTCCCTGAAGAGCGTAGACGAGTTTAGGACTTCGCCCAAATGCAGGCTACTGAAACCCACAGGACTGACCCCACCTATCCCCCTGGCCCCACTGCTGTCCCCGAACAAGACCCACACTGAAATTATAACACCACCATGAGTCTCCGCTCTCGAGATATTTTTGCCTCCTGCTTAATAGCAGGTCTGAAAAAGGGCAGCTTGTAAAGTAGTCAGTTTTCAAAAGCTCCAAGACATAATTCAAAAGAGAGATGAAATCCCCTCCGAGTTCTTAGACAGACTCACTCAAGCCCTATTACAGTATACCAGCCTGGACCCAGAAACACCTGAAGGAAGACATGTCCTTATGACATACTTCCTAGCTCAAGGCTACCCCGACATTAAAGCTAAACTCAAAAAGTTAGAACAGGGCCCCGCTACCCCACAGACTGAGATCCTAACAGTGGCCTTTAAAGTCTTCCATAAGCAGGAGGAGGAGAAAGAATGCCGTAAACAAAAGGCTGATCAGGCCAATTTCCAGATGTTGGCCCAGCTGATAAAACCACAACCTGGGCGCCCCTCTACAAACAAGCCCCCCCAAGAGCTTGTTTCAAGTGCAGAAAAGAGGGACATTGGTCAAGGGCGTGCCCCTCCCCCAGATCTCCTACCACCCCATGCCCCAGATGCCACAAAAAGGGCCACTGGGGGTCTGATTGCCCAACCACCCAAAGGGGAGGCTGGACGAACAACCCCCATCCTAAGCCCGCCGTAGTGGGGCTGGCAGAAGAAGATTGATGGGGCCCGGGAGCTTCTCGCCCGACCATTTCCATCACCAAACAGGAGCTCAGGGTTACTCTAACAGTAGACGGTCACCCCATCTCCTTCCTCCTAGATACAGGAGCCACCTTCTCAGTCTTGTGAGAATACCGGGGCCCTACCACGCCAGCCATTACTCCTATAGTCAGAGTAGGAGGTAAACAGATTTTCCCATTAAACCCCCCACCCACCCTTTTATGCACAATCCAAGACAGTCCCATACCTTTCTCCCACTCCTTCCTGGTTATGCCCCAGTGTCCCATCCCTTTACTAGGACGAGACATCCTTTCCCTCCTCCACGTTTCCATAACTATATCCACTCCCACAGCCCCCAGTACTCCCTTTCTGATGGCCCTCATAGCCGATGACCCCCCTCTACCCAATGAAAGCTCCGGTTCTGCCCTCATACACCCTGTAAATCCCAAAGTTTGGGACATTACAAGCTCCTCCGTGGCCCTATGTCCCCCTGCCTCTATCAAATTATGTGACCCCTCTCAGTATATCTGTCAGGCCCAATACCCCCTGACCACTTCAGCCCTCATAGGCCTCCAACCCATCATTCAAGCAGACCCACTCACTCCCCATTTAATACCCCCATATTAGCTGTTAAAAAAACCAATGGATCTTGCCGCCTTGTCCAAGACCTTTGCCTCATCAACATAGCCATTGTCCCTATCCATCCCTTAGTTCCAAATCCATACAGCCTCAGCATCCCACTTCTCAGTCCTAGATCTCAAAGACCCATTTTTCTATCCCTCTAGACCCCTGCTCCCAAGATTTTTTTTTCTTCACCTGGACGGACCCATACACAAGACATTCTAAACAACTCACTTGGTCAGTTTTGCCACAAAGCTTCCGAGATAGTCCCCATATTTTTAGACAGGTCCTAGCTCAGGACCTCAAACAGTTTCATCATGATCACTCCAAGTCCACCTTATAATACATAGACAATCTTCTACTCTGCAGTCTCTCGTGGGAACAGTCTCAACTTGACACTGCCTCCCTACTTAACCTTCTAGCTTCCAGAAGTTACCGAGTATCCCCCGTCAAAGCTCAAATCTCTTCCCCTCCTATCACTTACCTCAGATTCCTTCTATCTCAACAAAGAAAGTCCATTATCTTAGACAGAAAATGGCTCCTCTCTGACCTGCCCATTCTCAAAACCAAGACAAAAATCCTTTCCTTTCTAGGCCCTTTCTAAGCCTAGCTAGATATTTTAGAACATAGATCCCTAACTTCTCCCTGCACCCTGTTGGCAAGACCCCTATACAACCTCAGCAAGAGCCCCCCTAAAAAACCTTTATCCTCCTCACCCCAACACTCCTTCATTAAGCTCTGTCAAGCCCTTGTGGAAGCCCCAGCTCTCCATCTTCCTGATTTGTCGAAGCCCTTCTCATTATACATTCATGAGAGGTCCAGTCAAGCTCTAGGAGTCCTAGGCCAATATTATGGCCCATCCTTTGCCCCAGTAGCTTATCTCTCCAAGCAATTAGACCCCACAGTTCGGGGATGAGCCCCCTGCCTACGAGCATTAGCCGCTAGACAGCTCTTACAGAAAGAGGCTCATAAACTGACATTCAGGGCGCACCTTACCATTCTGTCCCCACATCACCTAAAAGATCTCTTAACCTACAAAAGTTTATAGACTCTCCCTCCCTCCAGACTCCTGACCTTACTGTCCTCTTTCCTCCAAAATCCCGTTCACCCCCTTTGCCATCCATACCCGAATCATGACTTTTTCCTCCTTTACTGCTCTCTCGCTTTTTTTCCTCATTCCTATTGTCTTCCCCACCACCCCAGCCTCCTTTGTATGGCGATTCAAAGTCAGACAGACTTACACACAGCATCAAACAAAAGTTACTGCCCTCATTGCCACACCAGACTGCCCTCTGAAAAGCTGCTCTGAGCCTTTATACCTCCACTTTCCTCCCTCCACCGAAGTGTTCACTAGCAGCTACCCTTATTCTCCCTACCTCTGCTTCCTCTATGACCAAAAACAAGCCTATTGCAGGCGATGGCCAGATACCTACAGGAGATGTCCCTACTGGTCTTGTGCCATTCACTACATGGGTAACTTCTAGTACCCACAGTATTACTCCTCCAACCGTTTCATGAAATATCCCAATGGCTCATTCTCCTTATCAATCCCAGATCCCTGGGACTCTCGATGGGCTGCCAGAGTCACAGCCTCAGTTTACTATGGGGGGTCCTCGACCCCCCACAGTACCCTTCATATCTCTCAAAAGTATGTTCCCTCTCATTCCCAGATCTCTCAAGTTGCATCAGATATCAGACATTCCGAAAAAGTCATTATCCAAACTCTTGATAGTGCCTCTTCATCTTCTTATCCCCACCCCTCTTCCCATTTCTCCTACTCTTCATTACAGCTCATTCAGGACACCACCATCTTTCTCAACCACACCCTTAACACAGCCAATTGTTTCTTGTGCGCATCACTACAGCGCCCACTGCTGGCCGCCGTGCCCCTTAATATTTCCAACTACTCCTTCCATGCAGAAAGACAACCCCTCTGCCCCCTGGCAGACATACCCTTATGGGAACCAGAATACGCAGACAATCTCACCATCCACCACTGTGTAAGCCCAACTCCACCCCCTTCCAGCGCACTTCACTGCCTCTCTATCTACACCCCTACCTCCGGCTCTAAGACTTTTACGCAACCGGGACACTTCTTTTAGTGTAATAGCAGTCTTTTCAACTCAGTGCCTCTCAACTCCGATACACCCTGCATTCTCGTCACCCTAATCCCACAGTTAACACTTTACAGCATGGCAGAATTCCTTGAGCTCCAACCTCCCTTGCCCTCGTGCACAAAAAGAGCTGCTTTCCTTCCCATCATGGTCAGTAGCTCTTTGATCACCTCAGCCATTGGGGCAGGGTTTCCGGGAGAAGCCTTGGGTCACTCTCTATAGGCAGTTAGAGATCTCAACGCCAAACTTGAGGGAGCCCTGACATCCACTGCCGATTCTCTAGCCTCTCTCCAAAGACAGGTCACTTCGCTAGCTAAAGTCACCCTTCAAAACCGGCGGGCCCTAGATCTGCTTACAGCCGAGAAGGGCGGCACCTGCGTCTTCCTCTGGGAAGAGTGCTGCTATTACATCAACGAATCTGGCATTGTAGAAACTGACATTACCAAACTCACCGACCTTGCCTCCAGTCTCCACTCTGCTTCCAATTCCAACCCATTCTCGTCAATACTAACAAACCCCCTCCTCACCTGGCTCTGGCCCATTGCAGGCCCCATAATAATCATTCTTCTCGCCTGTCTCTTCTTACCCTGTATAATAAAGTTCATCAAATCCCAAGTCGGAAAAATCTCTAATCAAGCTTTCAACCAGCTTTTACTCAGGAACTACCAGCTTCTGGCCACAGAAGATCCCTCACCCTCACGTGACCTCCTCACCACACACTGAGATGGACCCCTCTCTCCACTGGAAACTGTTCCTGGAAACAATAGCCACAGACGCCTGGCTCCTGACACCCATATCCTCTTGGCCAACCTATGGTTACAGGGAACCTTCATTGATTTCCAAACCTGAAGAAGTCCACATCTACTCGTCCTTACTGCGGGGAGTCCTATCAACCCTTTCCTCCCAATCCTCAAGCCCTCACTCCCTTCTCCGCCCCTGTTCAGCAGGAAGCAGCCAGAGAGAAAGCAACGTCCACAAACCCATAGAGGAGAAAGGGGGGAATGAAGGGTCCCCACCAGTAAGATGGCAAACTTCCGGCTTCTCTTCGGGGTCCTCAGTTCCCGCCGGCGCCACCTGAAGCCCAATCACCTCTCGCCCCCCTCCCAATCCCAGCACCTAGCCAACAGCCACCAGTCCCGTAGAAGTGACACCTCAATCAATTCATGCCCCTTCCTATATAACCCCGCACCTTTCCCTAATAAAGCGGAACTCTCCGGTGAATTGCTGCTATGTGTCGCTCCTTTCCTTTCACGTTTGAATAGACCCTGGAGCTCTGAGTCTAACAACCAGCCCATATTGTCTGTTTGCTTCTCTGGTATATATATATAATATATAGTGAAGTGTAAAATCAGGGCCCCAAATGACTTCAGGGCAGGTACCATGCCTGTAAAGTGAAATTCTAGTGAGATTTTCTGTATAGGGGGAAATTGTGTGAAAGTGACAACTTAACTATGAATTTGTTTTTATTATAAATAACTTAAATGCAAAAATTCTTTTGTGGTATTTCTCAGAGACATTGTTATTTTTCTTCTTAGGTCATTGCTAGAATTGTGGATGGAAGCAGATTCAGTGAGTTCAAAGCCTTATATGGAGACACATTGGTTACAGGTATAAAGGGAAAGAATTTGAATATATGAACATTTTCTGTTGCTTTGAAAATAAGTGATCTCTTGTCTCAAGGCTTTGATACACTTGGCATGTGCTTTGTTATTTAGAGCAGTACAAATGTGTGAGTCAGTACTCAAAGGAGCTGTTTTGTAAAAACCATTTGTTGCCAAATGGCTTCAAGGATCCAGAGAGTTTAAAATACTGAAGGCTGGATGCTTCCTTACCTGTATGAAAAGGTTCTAATGATAATTAAACTAGCAGAAATATTTGTAGTTCTCTTTGTTTTCTGGATAACTATAATTGTTTTGAGAATTTCATCATTGTCTTGTTTGTTCTTCAGTCTACAATTCAACTAGGAAGTTTTATATGATAGTTAGCTTTCCAGAAGGACGTAGAGTAAGTTAAACCGCCTCACAGCCTCTGTGTAGGTCTGTTGTTGAATCATGCAATACTAGACCAAGGATGCAGACCAGAATACAAAGTCTGGAATAACAAAATCAGGATGTTTATAAAAGTACATTCATTCATTTAACGTGTTAAGTTTGTAGGCTTTTGAAGAAAAGTATTTGAAACATAGATGCTAGACCCCTGACAGTCTGTCTTGGACAAATGGCAAAACAAATTTTGTGAAATTTATTTGGCTTCATAAAAGCTGGGAAATGCAGTAGTTAACCTGAAAATACCACGCCATAATAGAAAAAACTAGCTGCCTAAGTCAGACTGCAAATATAACACTGAGGCTTAAGGGTAAGTCACAGCAACTTCCTCCTGGCCTGATTTATGAGCAAGAGAAGAGTTCACAGTGGGAGTGGAATTTATGTTTTTGTATTTAGGTGTTTAAGTGATTAAGAGCTTTTTGTTTGATGTATAGCAGGATTTGTCACCAAATAGTTCAGGATGTGCAGCAGTTTAAAACAAGTCAAAGCTGTTCTACTTCCTTCTCAAAGATGAATAAGATGGATGAGCTGTCCTTGTCATCTCTTTTTTACGTATTTGCCCGGTACTTGTTAAAAGGCTTGTGGCACCTTTAACCCCTAGAATACCAGGGACTATCAAGTTTTCTCCATCTCTTCAAGTACTGAAATTCAAATAAGGTTGGGGAAAGGGGAGTGGGGGGTGGAAAGGGGAAGAGGAGAGTGGAGTGGGAGTGCCTTAGAGGGTAGGAGGCATGAGGTGGGGAGCGAGCGAGGAAGAACATATTTTTCTGAGGATCAGTCATCTCTGGAAGCCCTTAAGGGTTTCCTCCTGCCACCACACTAGTTGAATATAGGCTCTAGTAGTTTCCTGTTTGGCCTGAAGGAAGTTGGTGAAGGTGCTCCCTCCATAGGTGTCCCTAGTATAGTGGAGCATGTGCCTTACTCAACCGCCCCTATGCCTAGATCCCAAGCTGGGATGAGGATGGGTTGAAAATATCAATAGCTAACAGGACAGTATACCTTCAGGGTGGCACCTTACTGCTGAAAGACATGTAAGAGACCCAGCTCTTTATGTGGGGTGGGGCAGGGCTCCAAGTGGATTGTCAGACCTTTGGGGAAGTTCACCCCTGTCTGCTTGCCTCTATAAGTGGTAGGACCATTTAGAATGTGCAGCATAGGCTTTTGGCTGGGACCTTAGACCTGAAACACTAAGAGAAAGAAATCTAGGTGACCATCAATTCAACGTTTCATTTTGTTGGGGAGAAGTGGGTTCAGAGATGCAGGGAAGTCAGAGTGCAAGGTGAGGAAAGAATCTATTAAAGCAAGAGTGCCAGGGAATGACAGAACAGAATGATAAAGGAATTTAACTGAACTGCTGCTCAGCATGGGGCACATCCCTTGTTAACTCTGTAAGCCAGTATTACCGGGCGTCCAGTGTCTGCTTGGATCTGCACAGCATGGAAACTGAGTCCCTACCACCCCAGGATTTGGGGGAGCCGCAGAGCACTGGATGAAGTGAGATTATATTCTGTGAACTTCTTAGAGGCAAAGAAAGGAGACTTTTCAGGCTGGCTACTAAAGAGCATGACTGCAAGCTGCAGTTTGGTCCAGGTCACCCAGGCAATCATAATTTGCAGGCCCAGATCTGAGCTCTCAGCAGCTCCTCCCTACTTATCTGAAATAGGACAGAGTGAAGGTTTGAGCTGAAATCAGGAGGATTAGAATGAAAGAGCAAAGTAAGAAAGACACTTACCACTGGAGAAGTGCTGAGACAAAACGTTAGAAGTTGAGCAGTGAGAGGTTTATTTAAAGCAAAATGGTACACCCTTAGAGAAAGGGAGTGTGGGCTATCTCAGAGAAGAGGTGCCCCTAAGGGTTTAGGGTCTGGGGTTTTATAAGAGGTTGAGGATTTTCAAAGAGCTAAGGGTGTGGACTTGTTAAGTGGTCTCAGAATGTTCATCCTTGATGAGTCATTAAGTCTCTTTTCTTATTAGTCAAAATTAATATTATTATGCTGTTTATAGCTGGGCCTTTTAGCAGGCTAAAGTGAATTTTACAATGGCATGATCTAATTGACACAATGAAGACATGGGTTATGCTGAGATACTTATGTTTGTCTGAGGGAATATTCAAACATTCAAGGCCAAGTTGCTTCTGACCCTTTGAGCTTTAACTGATTAACTCATTAACTCTGAGTCTTCTGGCTTTCTAGTTTTAACTGGTTAACTCTGAGTCCTTTCTGGTAGGTTTTACTGACCTTATTCTCTTTCTACCCTGCTCATATCTATTTTCCTGCTTAACAATTTTATCAATTAAAAAAATAATAAGAGTAAAGAACAAAAACATCTTTAAAAATTCAGTGTTCTGGCTTATCAGTAGTTTGACATTCTCTTTTATCCATTAATTTTCTTCAGTAATATTTTGAGCACCTGCTTTGGTCAAGCACCACAGCTGGGTGTCCAGTTTGAGCTGCAAGACAGAGCCTGGTTCCAAGCACTTTGGTAACAGGCTTTCTTTGACCTATTTTTTTTTTTTGAGAGGGCATCTCTCATATTTATTGATCAAATGGTTGTTAACAACAATAAAATTCTGTATAGGGGAGTCAATGCTCAATGCACAATCATTAATCCACCTCAAGCCTAATTCTCATCAGTCTCCAATCTTCTGAAGCATAACGAACAAGTTCTTACATGGTGAACAAATTCTTACATAGTGAGTAAGTTCTTAAATGGTGAACAGTACAAGGGCAGTCATCACAGAAACTTTTGGTTTTGATCATGCATTATGACCTATAAACAATCAGGTCTTTGACCTATTTTTAACAAGTTTATTGATTCTCAGGTTCCAAGTATTTGGCCCTTATTTATAGTCATAAGTAGGCTTGTTGAAATTCACTCTTGGAACAATCTCTGTAGTCGTTCTTCAGGTTCGCAAAATAATTAACTTCCTGAAATCACTGAAAGTGTCTACCTCACAAAATAACAGTTTCCCCCTCTTTTTCTTCTCCCTTAGTTCTTCTCTGTGTTTGTGTATGGAGAGGGGGTGTTTGAAGTGGAAGTGGTGGTGAGACATAAATGAAACTGGAAAAGAGACAGAAAAAGATACAAGCAAAGAGACAGTAAAAGTGAAGGGATTCATTCTTCTAGAATAACTGGATTTCTTAGTTTAAACCTAGTTACCACCAGGTTTGGCTGTGTTCCTGCTTTTAAAAAAAATTTGCCTTTGCTGAGTTTATCCCCTTTATTTCAAGGGCCTATCATTACCACAGGCATTTCCAGGCATGCCACTCCCCTGACACTGGCTGATAGGTCTGAACATTGACCTTTAAGGGGCTCTACATCTTTGATTTGTTCTATTTCAGTATATGCTCTATCTGGTTCATAGATGGTCTGTGAGTGAATGGATGACACGTCAGCTAACCCAGTCATCTAACCAAACCAGCCAGTCAGACAAGTGGGTAACTTTACCTCTAACACTCATTTGAAAAAAGCAAAAAACCCAGACTCCAGAACCTGAGAAATTACAAATGGTGATGTGAGCTGGTCTGTACCACAGACAAAATCTCCACATTTTTAAGTTTGATGTGACAGTAAAGAATATAGAAGTGTGTCTGTTTCTTGTGAATTAAAAGCCTTCTGAAATACACAAATGTTTTTTCACTTTTCTTTTGAGGATTTGCTAGAATATTTGGATACCCAGTAGGTATCATTGGAAATAATGGAGTTCTATTTTCTGAATCTGCAAAAAAGGCAAGTACTGTTAAACATGTTCCAAGATTTTGTTTTAATATAAACCTAATTAACTTTGAGGGTCAAATAAGGAATGAAAATTTATCACATAAAAGCTTTAAAATATTTAGCCAGATGCTTTAGCAAGCAGAGTCTGAGTATATGTGCACACGAGCATGGATGTGTGTATGCATGCATGTTAATGTTTAAAGTAGCTTTTATGGGGTTTACCTTAGCATGGTTGAACTATCTAGACACTATTGAAAAAATCAAGTGTTCATTTTAGTAAGGTTTCTTGTAAGATCCTTGCTTTATAACTGCTATGGTTGACATGTACATATTAGACTCTAAGAATACTTGCCTTGAAAGTGTTTATATTCTTTTTAAAGGAGAACTAGAGAATTACAGTGAGGCTCAGAAATTCTTACTGACAAGCAGTTCATCTCTGTTAAGTTTCATTTGCTGTGTGGAATGTCCATGATTGACTTGTTCCCCGGCAACAGTAGTTGCCCTGTAGCCATGTGCCAGTAAGCACACAGGGGCTGCAGAACATGTACAGTGCAAACCACAGTCATGTCCCGTTGGTCTTGAGTCAGCCTGCTGGTAGTATTATTGTTAACCGTTACTCTAACATCAGACTAGCCAAGCAAAGGGCACTCCTTCTTGTCTTTGACCTGTGTGGTGTCTGTAGGGTACATGATGATTACAGATTTGTTAACTCCCCTTTAAAAAGATTTATATTTTATTTGCTAGGGGGCTCACTTCATCCAGTTATGCTGCCAAAGGAATATTCCTCTGCTATTCCTTCAAAACATTACTGGTAAGAAAATAGCTTAATTGGTCTGGCCGGTTGCATTTCTTCTAGAGCTGCTCTGTCCAGTATGGCTCATGCTTGTAATTTGCAGTGCAGACATAGGACCTTACATCATCATAGCTGAAAGTGCTATTGGAGGCATGCTCTCTGGAGTCTCTTTAAGGATTAATCCTTCGTGAATTAAATATTTTGAGAAGGTTATCCCTATTTTCTAAGTGAAGCATTTTCTGTGTTACGTGTATCACAGTCAGATGGCTTCCCTTTACTCTGCACATGCAAATCCCCACACCCGGAGAGCAGCAAAGCTCTTCTCTGCTGGTAACGCTGCCTGGTCAGTGCCAGGTGTTGTGTGATCCATCGTCTCTTTCCCAGTGCTTTGTTCCTCTTAAAGGGTGTCAAACACATGCTAAGGTCCTCCTTTTCCACATATTTTATTGTGCAGTTAATTCTACATGAAGCAACATTTTTTAAAAATGTACATGTCTGTCCTGAACAAAGTCCAGGGATTTGAGTTTTGACCCCAAAGAATGGTGTGACCAATGTCATCTCTGGATTTCATGTTCCATAGATGACCTTGATATTAGTATGGTAGATGAAATGATTTTGAAGGCCTCTTACGGTTCTAGAGTTCTTTTTCCTAGAATTCTATGATTCTGTTATTTATACTTCCTTGTCAGTTACATAGTGCCTAACATATAGGTGGCATTTAGATATGTTGGTTAGCTGGAAACATTTTTCCCCCCAGTTTTCTAAGTCATCCATGGTATCTTGGGTTCAAAGGAAGTGGGGGCTTCCTTTGATCTAATTAAGGGGGGAATCAGACAAACCCTTAATGGTAAGAAGGAGTTTGGCTCTTGACAGTCAGCAGGACTTTAAATAGTACTGGTGCTGAAACATCTTCATCTGGTGCTGCCCTTAAGTTTAAGGTACTTGGTTTGATGAGTTTTGAGAGCATTTATATCCAGATGGCAGCCTTAGGGGACCTATGTGGCAAATCTTGTTAAAGAGCAGATAAAAAGGATTCTGATGCTTCACTATCCCAGGGACCTTGTTCTAAGCAACTATTAAGTTAAACCTTGCGCTTGTGAGACTCCTACATTTTTGTTTTGTTTGCCTGTGCTGGGGGCAGAGAGCAGAGGTTGAGTTTGGTTTCACAGCATTGCATTTGAGGGAACCTATGCAGTACATCCATTTGGAGATAGGAAGTAGGCAGTTGAATGAATCTTGAGCACAAAAGAGGTTTGTTAGCTGGGGTGAAAATGTAGGTATCATCAGAATGTGGAGATGGTATTTAAAGTTGTGGGAAGATATAAGAATACCCCCTAGAGAAAAGAAGAGGACTCAGGGACAGTCTTTGAGTAGCTCTGATTTCTTCCAGAGAAGAGAGTAAAGAAGAAAGGGAGCATGACTATGTTGCTTCTTATGGTGGGAAGGAGAAGGATTGGGGAAAGCCACGGGGGAGGGCCTGGACCTTCTTTTTCAATGCAAAATCACTTACAGGGAATGGAGGGGCAGCAGAGTGGTGGGTTGGGGTAAGAGCTTGAAGATATTTGGTATTTGAGATAGCTATTATGCAAAGTTTCAGGAGTCAAGGTAAGATAGATAAAGGAGTTCTGAGGGCCCAGCTCAGATAGCGCCTGGTGAGCGCAAGGGCTGGCCTATCAGGACTGTTGTATCCGCTGCAAGTTCAAGTACCCTATTAAAAACAGGTTGAGTTGAATTGGATGACCTGATGCTGGAGACTGGCAAAGCAAGAACAGTGACAATCAAATTGGCAAGTGAGTCTTCAGGTGGGGTGGGAGCCAAATGAAGCCTGACTTGGTGTCTGCAGGTAAGGAGGAGGGAGCCTAAGGTCTGGAAGGCTCAGTTCAGCTGGCAGAGCAGTTCTAACAGAACTGGGAGCTTGAAGTAGAAGAATCCTTTAATTATAATGAAAAATTGTTTTACCCTGTTCTTGAGTCCCTAGCAGGAGCTTTTAGCATCTTTATGAAACATTAATCTGTATTTCATCAAAGTTTTAAAGCAGCACTTCAGAAGGAACAGTCTATATTTTAAACCAGGTCAGTGAATATGAGCCCCAAGAGTTTGGTTCTCCAAAGAGAGAGCCAAAGGTACTTTTTCCTTAGCTTGCCGTGTCACATTCCTCGTCATCAAGCTACTGTTTAGAGATAATTCTTGAAAACAAATGCATCCTTACCTTGTTTAAGATCTCTGTGCGTCCAGATGAATCGTTTTAAGGAAAATTTTTAGTCATTAGAGAAAATTGTATTTTACCTTTTAAAACAAATTTTTTTGGGGTCTGTTTCACATATAAACATGTGTGAATGTGAGAGACCTATAGTAAAATATAGCTTGACAAGATGTCCTTCCAGTATCTTGGTCGAATTGACTTCTGCACATTAATCCCATCGTCCAGAGGCTCTCTTTCTGGTCTTTTTACACACACACACACACAATTTTTTTCCCTTTGAATTTTTTTAGGGTATCATTAATATACAGTCTTATGAAGGTTTCACATGAGCAACATTGCGGTTACAATATTCACCCATACTATCTAGTTCCCCGCCCCCAACACTCCATTGCAGTCACTGTCCATCAGTGTAGTAAGATGTCATAGAGTCACTACTTGTCTTCTCTGTGCTATACTGTCTTCCCCGTGACCCCCTACATTATGTGTGCTAATCATAATGCCCCTTAATCCCCCTCTCCTACCCTCCCCAACCTTCCCTTTGGTAACCACTAGTCCCTTCTTGGAGTCTGAGTCTGTTGCTGTTTTGTCCCTTCAGTTTTGCTTTGTTGTTATACTCCACAAAAGAGTGAAATCATTTGGTACTTGTCTTTTTCTGCCTGGCTTATTTCACTGAGCATAATACCCTCTAGCTCCATCCATGTTGTTCCAAATGGTAGGATTTGTTTTCTTCTTATGGCTGAGTAGTATTCCAGTGTGTATATGTGCCATATCTTCTTTATCCATTCGTCTACTGATGGACACTTGGGTTGCTTCCATATCTTGGCTATTGTAAATAGTGCTGCAATAAACATAGGGGTGCATATGTCTTTTTGAATCAGGGATCTTATTTTCTTCGGGTAAATTCCTAGCAGTGGAATTCCTGAGTCAAATGGTATTTCTCTCTTATCTTTCTTTTAGGATTTATGGTTGGTAGAGACTATGAAGCTGAAGGAATTGCCAAGGATGGTGCCAAGTTGGTGGCTGCTGTAGCCTGTGCCAATGTGCCTAAGTTCACTGTCATCATTGGGGGTTCATATGGGGCTGGAAACTATGGGATGTGTGGCAGAGCATACAGGTAGGTGGTTGTCATGATTTTCTCTGGAAGAAAGAATCATACTTCAAGTATAATTATAAATGACGAGTTTATTTCAGGTGTATTTGAAATACAGAATGGCATTCAAAAATCTTATCGATTATACCATAGTTTATATTATCCAGAGATGTAAAATGGAATTTAATGCTAAAGGTGCTACTTGGAAGAAATCCACAATGAGAATCAGGAAATATCTTGAAATGGCTAATAATGAATATACTACATATCATTACTTGTGTGGTGTGGCTAAAGTCTTGCTTTGAGAAAGGTGTGTGGACTTAATAGATACACTGGGAAAAGAAAGGCTGAAAATCAACAAAGCTAGCAGCTAGCACAAGACCTTCAGAGAACAGCATGTTAAACATAAGAAAAATAGAAAATAGGACATAATGAAGAGCAAACATTTTAAAGACAGAAGAATTAGGGAAGTCCAAAGTTGTTTTGTTTAAAAGGTTAACAAACTCGATAATCCCCTGATAAAACCAAAAGTTAAAGTGAAAAGGCACACATGACCAATATCAAGAATGGAAAACAGGACATGACCACAGATATTAAGAGGATATTTTAAATACTTTTATGCTCAGTAAATTTGGATGAAGTGGAAAAATAAAACTTGTCAAAACAGATGTGAGACTCACCTATAAGACTTAAAAATCCTACCATGCTCAGGCCCCACCTCTGTAGATCAGTCTGGGGTGGGTTTTAGGCATTTTTTAAAATTCCCAGATGATTGTAATGTGCAGCTAGAATGAAGAACCACAAATTTAAAAGGTAAACATGGGCCTCTGGAAATCTCTGTGTCATACAGTGAATTATTTTGATCATTCTTTCTTTCCCCGCCATAGCCCAAGGTTTCTCTATATGTGGCCAAACGCTCGCATCTCAGTGATGGGAGGAGAACAGGCGGCCAGTGTGCTGGCGACAGTAGCAAAGGACCAAAGGGCACGGGAAGGGAAAGAGGTGAATTTCTTCTTCTCTATCTTGGGGTTTGGTTTTGCCCAGTGAACACCCTGGAGGCAGGGAGCAGTGCCCCAGAACCCCGGCACATGTGTGGGTGCGGGCCTGGGAGTTGTTTCAGCAATGCAGACATCCACATTCTCTGTCTCTCTTTTTAAAGCCATTTCGTTTGAGGTAACTTCTTGAGATTTTTCGGAATCTCTAAGAAACACTTCAGAAACACTGCCTGTGAATGCCTGAGGCATAAAGATGTTTGATTCTGAGTCATTGGCAGTTAGTGAGATTGAAATAAATCTGATTTACTTCTTTGATTTTATGACCTAAAGCAGCAGAATTTTGTTTTTTCCATTTTACTTTGAGATTGTTGTTGAGGACACCTTGAGTGGGAGGATTCAGTGATCTAATGGGAATTGATTAACATTTTTATACTGTGAAAGTACAAATGAAGAAAAACAGAAAGGGCATGAGAAGATTGATGAAAGACACATTAGCAAGTGGCTGCTTTTAAAATAGATTCTTTTGTTTGAATCTCTGCTGAGATTTTCTGAAATTTTGCATTAATTTTTATTAGTTATAACTTTTAACTACTTTGTGTAAGTGCCAGGCCTTAGAATAATGGATGTATGTTCCTGAAATTGCTTAGGTCCTTGTTTCATCATGAATGGTGTAAAATAAAAGAGGCCCTACTTTCCCAGCCCCCCAGCATTGCCATTTAGGGATCGTCTGGTCAATTGCCTAGTCTGTGGAGTGGGAGTAATAAAAACCAGAGGGTGGTTCCTGCCTCCTTGAATGCCTCCTACCCATGCCTCCTAACCCCAGTTACCTTTCCTAAGCAATAGGAACAATGGGACTTAAAGTTTCTGATTCACTTTAGTACTGACTAGTGTCCAAGTGAAAAGAAAACTCCACTTTTGTGTGTGCGTTGAGGGGTGGTGGGTTTGGGTGTGGGGGTTATGAAAGTCCACCTGATATTTTGAAGACATGTCTTAAGCTCTAGCCCAGCATGGCGATCTCTTATTAAATAGTTGTTTTTTAGTTAATTTGATATACAGATATATAAATTCATCCTTTTATGTATGAAAGGAAAATAATACAAGATTTTATTGGTGGTTCTTCTAAATTCTTAACCTATAAATGACATTAAACTATGGGAGTACATGAAAGTAGGTTGGGTTTATTTAAAATAAATCATTTGTTTTTGGTGTGGGATTTTTTTTAGGTCAAAAATATTTTTCAAGGTTTTAAAATTAGTTTGCATAAAGATTTTTACATCTGAATTATCACTTGTTTTTGGCAATACTGACACTCAAGCCATTAAATCTTTAATTGGGAAAAATATCTCTCAGCCATCTGGGAAATTGAAGAGGTTCTTCATAATGTAGTTGGTATTTTACCCCTTTAATCTTTAAATGTTTAAAATTTTGGCTATTTTGAGTGAAAATTCCCTACTTCTCTTCCTTGAACAGAAGCTGCTAAATGCAATATAGCCTCTTTTGTTATACTGTATAATTCACATCCATTGTTGGGCCCTTACCTTAAACAGCCTCAGGATGTTGACTCTGATAAGGGAGCTGTAACAGTTCACTAATTTGATACTTGTATCTCAGGTGAGATCATGGTATGTTAAAGCATTACTTGTGGTCTGTCCGTCCCTGGGCAGATGTTGGTTGGTACCCTGGGATTTATGAAAACTGTTGCCCCTTTTTTCTTGAGGTTCTCTTGAGCAGATCTGTTGTTCCACTGCAGTGGACTTTCTCATAGTCCCTTTTTGTTCAGTTCTCCAGTGCTGAAGAAGCAGCTTTGAAAGAGCCCATCATTAAGAGGTTTGAAGAGGAAGGAAACCCTTACTTCTCCAGTGCCAGGTGGGAGCCAGGGAATGACGAACTCCTTTTCGGGTGCATCTTGGCAGTCAGGGCAGCAGCTTTACAGAGATCTGAGCCATTGGGATGGTTTAGCCTTTGTGGGAAACAAAGAATGACATTTGGACACACTTAATTTTGTATTGTTATCACTATAATGGGAATGCCTGTTGCTGAAACGCCACCCTATCTCCCAGGCTGGGCTGTGGATCCACGGTCCTCTGATTCTGCCTCCCTCTACCCCTCTTCCCTTATCCCACCTCTGGTTGAGGTGTCCGGGGCCTGGAGGGGTACTGCAGGCAGAGGTGGGCCACGCTGGGGCTGGGACGTTGAGAGTTACAAACCTGGCTGGGTCACTTTCAGGAATTAGTTCTATTACAGTTTTTGGTTAAACGTAGGGATTCCTGTCACAGCCCTCTCTTTGATTATTCTTTTTATACCATTTTAAGCATGAGATTAGTTGAACGCTTGTTGGCACTTGTTAACAAGGGTGCTTGTGTGTTCAGAAGGTAATTTAGTCGTAGCTGTGGTCCACGTGCCAACACAGACATCTCAGCTCCTCTGTTTCTTACACCACTTAATGAAGCAGTTCATTACCACAGCCTGTCCCAGCTGGAGACTTGCTGCCACGTGCTTTCAGACAGCTTTTTTCCACAACTTTAATGTTCTTTATGCTGAAGAATAATCTATAAGCTTCCCATCTTCCTTTTATCCCTTAGGAAGATGGAAAAAAGAAAATAACTCTTTGTGTCTTTTAAAATTAGGTTATACTGTGATTTATGCCATTTACTAGTGAAGGCAAACTGGAGGGGAGGGAGAAAAGAATTTGCAGAGTTAGAATCCATTTCAGTCATTGGAACACATCTTCTATGGCAGGCACTGCTCCTAGCATTGCGGGTACAAAGGCCGCGTGTACTTATTTTCAAGAGCATAATTAGTTTCAGAATTCAAATAATACCATCTGGGATATTTTAAGAGCCTGTTTTCTTCTTGTTAATATGAATTTTTACAAGCAAATTTCAGGTATATTTTGTTTGGTGGGTCACTGATTCATTTAATTAAAACCAAAATATGTTATAGTCTTTGGTCTAAGAAACATTTCTTCTTATCAACACTTAAACAGAATTATATAGTAGCCAGTAAAAGCAAAGAGGAAATAGAAAACCATATAAATGGTTAAGAGAAAATATATTTTATAAGCTTGCCTTCATTCATTTAACATTATGACTGAGATTCACAAGGACAGTTGAGTATTAAACTTAGAAAAATAGTGTATTTTGTGTGAGCCATTAATTTGTCTCTCAGCGCTGGCCAAATCCTCTCTTGAGAAAGACTGAATCCTTTATTATTTTCATACCTATGTCATTATTATTATTTTAATGGGCTATATTATATTCAAGGCAGGAGAGCAAATGGTCCAAATAGACTTATCTTTGGAAATAAACACGGAGGACAGTAAAGTTTTTCTGTTAATTGTAGATGCTTAACCCTTCTGTTGAAACACTTGGTGGCATGGAGGCAGCAAGTTGCTTTCAAAGATGAAAGGATTTTTAAGCCAGTTTGTGGCACCTTCCTAATAAATCTCAGATGAACAATAAAATTCTATGGTCTGTTTAGGCTTTACCATGGCTACATCTGTCTTTTTGGAGAGCTCTGTCATCTGTAACCTGTTTTTGCTTAATCCTTACATGTTACATACTCAACATGCCAGCTTTCTTCTGCTCAGTTGTTTTTGCAATCAGACTCTCCCAAGCACTTGGTTAGGGCCTCTTCCCTTGAGCAGTCTTTTTAATGAATTTTGTGAGGCACCCCAGCATCATGACACTTGCTGGGTTACTTGCTCTGCTCTAGGCTTCAGAAGAGAGTGTGATCAACTGACCTGGTTACAAATGACAAGAGTAGCCTTTTTTTATTGGCTGTTGATACTTCAGGGTTCCTCTTATGAATGTTTTATGAGCAAAGATTTGATTCATGGTCTGTTGATGTAAGCATGGTTTAATAATTGATGCTGTGTCCAGACACTCAAGGCAGTTTGTTTAAAGAAAGCAAAACTGCCACCCACTAATGACCTTTAAAAAGCAATATTTCTCTCTCATTTTCTTTATAAATTTGAGGTTGTCAGTAAAAAGGAAACTAAAATTTCTACTTGAGACTTTCTTCTGAAAGCAGTTTAGAGCTATTACTTGTTTTTCCTCTTACTGCAAAAAATAAAGAACTACATATGAAGGTATTTATTTTATTAATAAAATGTACTGAAGTCTATTGAGTATTTTTATAGTTTCTTAAGAGTTTGGAAATTTGGGGAAATACACCTTTTCCAGGAGAAACTTTGGTTTGAGACTATCACCTGGGCTTATTACCTGTAATTACCTGGCTTTCCATTTTAATAACAGGAATACATCAACTTGATTTGTACATTTGTGTGGGCAGAAGAGGGACAGGAACGTTTTTCCTGAAATAAGTAACAGTATTTTAAAATCAGAAATTATTTCGTGATTTCTTCCAGTGAGCAGATCCTGAAGCCATAAGCTTGAAAAGACATTCTGGGGGACCCGGGACAAAAGTCACGTCGTTTTTCTTTCTAATCAGTAGATCTGTGTATTACCTGAAGAAAAACCTCCTTGTCACTTCTGGGCATGGAGTGTATAAATGATAGTTTGGTGGTGGATTCCTAATAACCGATGTTTTGTTCTTTTATCAGGCTGTGGGATGATGGGATTATTGATCCAGTGGACACCAGACTAGTTCTGGGTCTCAGTATTAGCGCAGCCCTCAACGCGCCAATCCAGAAGACTGACTTTGGCATCTTCAGGATGTAACTGGGATAGAAAACATCTTCTGATGAACATGTACCAAAAATTAATACATTAGTAGCCTTAAAATATTAAACTTTTTCAACATGTGGCCATCATAGTAAAAATTGTTTTCTTCACTCAGTACATTATACTTTCCTATCTTAAAAAAAAATTATTGAAGATACTTATTTGATGAACCTTTATTTTACCCGTAAAATGAAGAGAATAACAGGTATCCTTTCTGACCCATAAGTAGTATAAAAAATTCTATAACCTATAAATTCCAGGTATTCCTGAAATTATTAACATGAAGTTCCATTTCCAGTGAAATGATTGATTTTCTGATTTTGCATGATATTTTTAACACTTTTTTTTTTAAAGCATCTATTTTTCCCCCAGCCACCATCCTACTCCTTTCCATAATAGTCAGACTTCTTGCCATCTGCATTGAGGCTCTTATTTCCTGCCCATTCTCTCCTTAGCCTACCCATCACTGGCTTCCACTGCCAACAGCTCATTCCAAGGTTGATCTCCGTGTTGCAGAAACTAGTCGCTTCTTTTCTGACTTTATCTGATTTAATTCTTAGTGGCGTTTAAATCAGTCAAATACTTCCTCCTAGAAATGCTATCCTTAACTTCCTTGCCATGACGCTCTAGGTTTTCTGTCAACCTTTTTGGCCTTTCTTGTTCAGTCCCCTTTGCAGGCTCCTCTTACTCTGCTGATTCTTCCCCCACCCTCTTCACCGTTCATGCTGATTTTTAATTATAATACGTGAATATGGTCTTATTCTAAAAGATACAAATAGCTCGAAAGTATCTCTTTGTTTTTTTAAAAGTGTGGTGTAATATACAATAGAAAATTTGCCATTTTAACCATTTTTAAGTGTGCAGTTCTGTGGCATTAACTACCTTCATACTGATGTGCAACCATCATCCCCATCCATCTCTAGAACTTTTCATTATCCCAAGCTAAAACTGTTACTAAATAATAACTACTGATTGCCCTTCCCCCCAGCCCCTGACACATCTCATTTTTAAATGTGTGTGATTCTTATTGCTTGATTAATCCTCACTGGGCCACTGTAGCCCTTCTTACAGTTTTAGTTGCCATCTAAATGCGGATGATCCTGCATTGACAGTTCTTAACACAGTTTCCCCTGAGCATATCTTACAGGGCTACTGGGCCTAATTGTCTTATAGGAACCTCAGATTCAGTCATCAAGGTCTGTTGATGTTGTTATCTATCTCTTGAATCCTCCCAGATATTTTTGTCTGTCACTGCTACAGGCTTTGGAAGTGGTCTGCCTGCAGCCAGTCTTACCTAGTCCAGTTTCTCCATTGCTCTGGAGCTGGGATGGCCATTCTGAAGTGCACTTCTGGTCATGCTGCTCCCTTACTGAAGTCTTTCACTGGTTCTCTGCGGTGCCAGACCCCTAATGGCCTCCATGCTCCTGATCATCACCTCATCAGCCTCGTCGCCTTGATTCCTCTTTTCACACACAGTGGCCCAGCCATTCTAGACTTCTAGTCCTTTGAACCTGTGAAGACTTCCCTGCCTTAGGGTCTATAAGTTTCCTTCTGCCTGAACTGTTCTACTGCTCCTTCTTAAACAGTTAGGTTTTTGTCACTGTGACTTCCCTGGGCTGGTTAGATACCTACTATGTACTCTTGTAGAGCACCATCCACTTCCCTTGTCGCTTCCCCCTATCTTATAGAAGAAATATAAACATTTAATATTGCACTCCAGCTAGATTGTAAGCTCTAGGAGAGCAAAGATCCTCTTATTTAGCTTGTACCGCTAATGTTTGGCACTTATAGGTGCTCAAATGTTTGTTGAATGAATGAAAAAAATCCATATTTTAATCAATATCCTCAGGCCAAATCATTTTAAAATTAAGTGATTGATTATGTGATTTAACTATCAAATGCTTTCCTAATAAAATTAATATTTCAAACATTTGTGTGTGATATTCAATTTAGGCCACATTTATGTATCAGAGTTCAATTTAGTTTTTTGAGATGTGTACAGATAGATGATAAGAATTCAGAGGTAGGTGGCATTTTCAGAAGGACGTTGGAAGTCATCCATCACCTCTGTCTGCCGGTTGACCTGCACATTGATCTGGGCAGTGGGCGGCACCTTCCCCCTCCCTTTGGAACAGAACTTGATGCTCGGACCCTCTGAGTGTGACGTTGTGTATGTTCCGTGCGCCCCGCACATTCTGCGCCCTCCCGTTGCAGTAGCCACTTCAAGGACAGAGCCGTGAGAGGTGACTGAACCTTCTTAACATCTCTCTCTAAACTTTTAAGATTGTGGCAGGTAGGTGTGGAGATCACTCGCCTCATGGCCGCTCCAGAGAAACCCTTTAAGTGTGTTCCCCTGCTTATTAAACCTGCCGCCTAGCAATCTGGAGTGACCTGCCTCTTCAGTCTCTCCCTGCCCTCCGTGTTCAGGGGCCAGTTTGTAAACCAACCAAGGAACACAGTAAGTGTATTAAAATACTAAATTATGTTACAATTTCAGTTAAAATTTACATCCATGTCAGAAAACGAAGTGGTTTTTAAATCAAGATTCCTTTGGTAGGATCCATTTACAAGTCAAAGATTCCTGGACATACTAGGAATGTTTTTGCCTTTATCTAGGAATGTCACAATCATCACTCACACCATACTTAAATTATTTTGTATATTTTAACCAATAAAAAGTGGGCAGCATTTTTTTGTCTGTCCCACCCTTAGCTTCACTGAACTGTAACAGACATAACATGATGTGATGATCTGATACACGTATATGTGAAAAGATCACTACCATATGGTTACTTAACACATCCATCACCTCACACAACGTTTTTTTTTTTTTTTTTGTAGTGAGAATATTTTTGGTGTTCGGTTTTTGTTTTTACATTTTGGCTATTATGCATTTTGGCTAGGATAATATGAGTAACAGAATTTTAAGAAATACACAGCAAATTAATCTCTAAATTAGCTCCTCTGGGCACTTAATGAAGAAAGAGACAGAATTACTTGTATTTTTTCTAGTTGGCAGGACAAATGTTTTCAAATTAGATTTGTCAGGATATTTCTTCTACACTAACAGAAGGCACTACTGTTGAATGTGCAAGTGAAAAATGGATCATTTACCAAATGTGCATGCTTATTATGTGCAGGGCACAACTAAAGAGAGGCCATATACTACCTTTAGAGGGGTAAATAATAGCAGGTTTTGAATGATTTCATTAAGAGTTTTTTTTTGTGGGGAGATTGCATAGTCCTTAATAGTTCTGAAATGTGTTGATATTGGCATACTGGAAGGATGATTGTTGACTGTTCTGGGAAAAGCCAGTTCTTACTAATCTTTTATTGATCGGTTCTGAAATTCAGTATTTAAAAAAATGGCAAGAAAATAAGCTAGATAATCATGGTCTCCTGTCATTTATAACATTTCTCTATAAATGTTACAAATTAAATACAATAATATTTAATAATGAGATAGATTTTCATTCTAACAAAAAGCCTTTCCACAAAATACTTAAAAATACTTTTTTATTTAATATGCCTCAGATTCTCTTGTATGTGGAATCAGAATGCTAAAGGTAAAGTTCTTGGAGCTAAATGAAATTTACATTCCCATTTGACCTTTTAGGCAAATGTACCTTCCAGGTGCTGAGGCTTGTAATTGAGGTGACTACATAATTGATCATCCATCCTGGAATGCTCTGAGAGTGAAAGAGCTGCCGTTTTTAATAATCACACTGGGAAACGTGTGAGCTGTAACTGACCAGGCAGACTGGGATATGTGGGATGTGTGGTTGCTGTTCCTGTAACTCATTAACATCATGGACTTACACTGATGCTACATGTCAGGTTTTTTTTTTTTTTACATGTCAGGTTTTGAGCAATCTTAGAAGCCAGTATGCTAGATACCTATTCTGTAACTTTTTAGTGGTCATTGATTTGAAGTCTGGGCTGAACATTAGAATCACCTGAGGGACTTTGCTTATGGAAAATCCTGATGCCCAGGCTGGACTCTAGGTAATCAAATCAGATTCTTTAGGTTAGGATCGGATATCAGTAATTTTTAAAGTTCCGTTAAGTGATTACAATGTGCAGCCAAAGCTGAGAGTCACTTCACAGGGTAAGGCTAGCCTAGGAGATTTCAAAATGCAGCAACTGTTCAGTTCAAGACACTTCCATGAATTTAAAGTCTTAAATTTTAGGTTGTATATACATCTTTTAGGTATAGCTCTCAGCCCAGATAAAAATTTGCAATATTTTGACTTCTTTATGTACCTCATTTCAGGCTAACTGCTGAAAGTCGTTACCACTAGTAAAAGTTTTTAATGAGATTTATCTGGGACGATGGAAATAAATAAGACTAGAGCAAAAAGAAGCAAAAACAAGGGAAATATTTTACATAATGGGTCGTAACAGCAGCTGACATTTTGCCGCCACAGAATTATTTACTGAGTCATTCTTTACACCTTTTTAGGCACTGAGAAGTTGTTCTTCTCAGTGGATTAAACAGGATTTAAGTCTCCGAGGACTTTTGTCAGTTCCTCACTCCCAACCAACTGCAACTGGATAAAAGGGAATATTTGTCAGCACGGATGGTTGGTAACTTGACATTGCATTTAAAATATTTTTTTTTATTGTGGCAAAATATACATAACATCAAAGTTTCCATTTTAACCAGTCTTAGGTGTGCAGTTCAGTGGTATGAGGTATGTTCACAATGGACATCAAGGAATCATCTCCAGAACTTCTCATCATCCCAAACTGAAACTCTATGCCCATTAAACAAGAAGAATCCCTATTCTCTTTTCCTCAGCCCCTGGTAACCCTTATTCTACTTTCCATCTCTATGAATCTGCATAGTCTAAGAAGTGGAATCACAATCTTTGTCCTTTTGTGTCTGGCTTATTTCACTTAGCATAATGTCTTCGAGATTCATCCAGAGTTTATTTTTGATCAAATATACCCATGGCATATTTGAGTTAGATTCACAAAGGTATCAATCTCATTTCAGTTAAAGAGACGGGTGACAGAGGGTGCTCCTATTTCCCTGGGGCCTTCAGGCAATCCTGTAGGGTGGGCCCATAGGGTATGTATATATCCTGTTCTCAGCAGCAGTAGCCTCTAGATGCTCAGGCCAGGAACATGGGTGCCATTGTGATTCCTTCCTCTTCTTTACCCTGACAATCAATTGCCCAGTAAGTCCTATTGATTCTACCTTACAAATAGCTCCCTAAATCCTCCACCTTTATCACCAAACTAATCTCAATTTAGACTTCCTTCTGTTCTCATTTGGATCAGAGCTTCATAACCAGTCTCCCTTGTTATCACTGCCTTCAGTCATTATTTCATTAATTCCTTCAACAAATATGGTGCAGAAACATTTCTTGTCAGGCATCGAGCTGGCCTCTTAAGTTGGTCTTCTGCGTAGCCATTTGAGCCATTTGTCTCAAATAAATCTGATTTTACCCAAGTATGTCTGATTCTAGAGCTCAGGCCACTCACTGCCTGACCATAAAGGATGGAATAAAGATTCATAAATCTTGGCAGGTGGTAATCAAAGGTTCAAAACAAGAGGAAATTTAGGAGTAATTAAGTATGGAGTCCTATGTCTAAATTCAGGAAAATAAGAAACACAGAACTGGGGAAACCTGGCTCTGCAGCAATTCATATGGAAAAAGAAAAAAGACTATGGAACTTCATCAACAAACTTGATACAGGTTAACAGTGTGATGAGACTCCTTATAAGAGTGAGTTACATTCTAGGCTGCACTAAAAAAATATGTCTTGATTTCAGGCCATAATAATACTTGTACTATCAGCTCTGTAAGTTGTATTCTACAGAGAATATTAACAAACTAGAGGGCATGCCAGGCAGTGGTCCTGAGCCCAGAGAACTCAGCTTTGGCTGAAGGTGGAGAGTATGCAAAAGGACAGATGCCTGGGATCCACCCCCTGGGTATTTTCAAGGGATTCTAATGTACACCTTAGGTTGGTATGAAACAGAGGACATGAACAGCATGACCTGGGAAGTACTGAAGAAAGTGGATATTTAACTTAGAAAGAGAGGACTGTGGGGAGAAATAATAGGTGTTTTCAAGATCTGAAGGGTTGTCATTTGTAAGTTGAGATGGCAAACTGAGGGGAAGGTGTAGAATAATCAGGAAAGCTTTAGTAAGGATTTACTAATAATGAGAGCTGTGTTCAAGGACTGGGCTGTCTCAGAAAAGATTGTAAGAAGAGCCCAGGTGTCAGGGACACTTCAGGACAATACTTCAAACTTTGATGGCTGTATAGATCATCTAAGGATCTTATTAAAATGCAGATTCTAATCTAGAAAGGGGTAGGCCCGAGACTCTGAATTTCTAATGAGCTCCCACCAATGCCAAGGCTTCCGGTTTGTGGACCACACTTTGGTAGAAGACACTGCAGGGGATGCCAGTATGAGTTGGCCAGATGACCTGATGATCTCTCATGTCAGAGTGCATATTCAGCAAAGGTTAATAAATTGCAGATGGAGAAAACATGCTACCAAAACTAAATTGGAATCTCTCAGAACTTCTGGTATGGAACATGCTCTAATTTGTGTAGTTTAGTTCTTCATTTTTCTAGTAATTTGATGTTATACATGAATGACCAAGAGCATGAGCTTCAGAATCAGATAAACTTGGGTTTGTGTCTTGCCTTTTCATTACTAGAGTCATGAAGATAGGCAAGTAACAACCTGTCTGAGCCTCGATTTGCTCACCTCTGGGTTCTCCTGCAGTCTCAATTCCTGTAGACCAACAATTTCCTTCCGAGGACAGGAGAGCTTTGCTCAGTATGCAGGGCAGCCTGAAAGTGCTGGAGATTTAGTGCCCCAGGGGCAACCCTCAGGCACGGAAGGGTGGAATTTGTTGGATAAGTACTCCAGCTCTGAAGTCTATTGTACATCCCCACTAGAATAGAGCCCTAGTTGCCCACAGCAGTAACCTTCATGTTAAAATGCACTTTATTGGTTTTCTTCCTCCCTTTCTCTCCCATTTTACCTTGCCTACTTCTTCATTATCCTTTTTCAGGATCACCTCTCAAATAAACTACATATACACAAGTCTGTGCCTCAGGGTCTGCTTTTGGGGAACCCCAGATTTTAAGGTCTGTCAAGGCTTTTGCCCTTGGTTGAAGCCACATAGTGTGGCTTCCTCTACTCTGCTTCATGAGTCAACACCCTTTCTAGAGCTTCCTCCTTCATGAATTCCTCCACTGATGGCCCCCTTCCTCTATCTTTGCTGTCGGTTAGCGAATTCCTTTTATGCTGTCTCCTGTCACGTTCGTTACTGGCATAAAAAGGGGCTGAAGAGACACATATCCTTGCTTATTTGGCCTTTTTCAGTCAAAGCCATTTGCCCATCATCTCCATCGTGGAACCCTCCACATGGTTCTCTCTTTCATGCCTTTGTATGTCTCTACCTGTGCCTGGAATTTTATTCTTATCTGACTGACAGACTCTACTTTTTCCTCCAAATTTGCCCAAATGTCATTACCCTCTCCCTCTTCAAACAGTTTATACTGATGAGTTCACTGTCTGTCTCCTTCATTTGACTGTATGCTCTGCAAGGGCAAAGGTTATATCTATTAGTTTACCGCTGTATTCCTAGTCCCTGTCACGGTGCCTGGCTGGGCACAACAGAGGTGCTTGATAAATGTTAGTTGAATGAATTAATGATTATATTCCTTAGGGGTAAGAAAGCCAACTTAGCTTGACATGCTAGTACCTAGAACAGGGTCTGGTACCCAGATGAACCTCTGCAGAGTGAGTGTAGGGAAGCTGTCTTATCTCCTTTTGGGGGAAGCACTTATAAGATGAACATTTGGGACTGTCAGTGGGAGGCTGTGGGGACAGCAGATTGGTGGTAGGGACTTGAGCAAGAAGTGAGGTTACTATGTTCTGTCCCAGTGTTGGTCTGTTGTCACCTTGGAATTGTTGCTGGAAGTGAGTTGATTTCATGGAGCCTCAGTCTCCCACCATTCCTTTACCAGAGCCTGTATGGTATGGAGGTGAAGAGGTGGAGCCGAGTCTAGGGCTCGAAGCCCCAGCTTTGTCACTTGTTAGTTTTGTGATTTGGGAGCAAGTTAGTCAAATGCTCTTTGTCCCAGTTTCATTATCTGTTCTGAGGATTAAGTGAATATATATTATATATTTTAACATTTATTTATAACATATTATTATTTTGTTATAGATCATATATACATATGATACGTAATCACTTAGAGCCCATGGAGAAGCACATACTGAGCCTTAAGTATTAGATATGATTAATGTAATAATTGCCAGGTGACTAATGCAGGATTCTAGGAGGTCTGGTGGCTTACCCAAAGCCACAAAGGAAGTCTGGGGTGGGTCTAAGAGTGATAACTATATATTTTGAGATTCAGGAACCATTACAAAAATCCCAGCTGCCAGATGACTGCAGCAATCGATTGCGTGTCACTCAGCAAGAGCACTTGTCAGAGGCACTCAGAGCTCCGTCTGGATCCAGGCCATAGGATGGAATGATTCAGAAAATCTGTTTGATTTCTGTCACCAGAGCTCTAATACGTATTTGACATCAACAGCTGGATGTTCCCTGAAGGGCTCATTCAAGCCCAAGTCACTGTTTTTGTCTCTGTGGACACACAGATGCAAAAAGAAACAGAGCCTTAGAAAAACTGATCCCTTGATATTGAAAATATCAGCATAGTTCCACTTTGGTTATTATACATCAAACTGCATGAAAAGTGAATCTAAAATATCTCCTCAGTGGTGATAATGTTAAAACTGAAATAAAAGTGATTAATGCTAAACCTACAGGGCCCAAGCTTCTCTTGGTTAGGTCATTTGCTTATGATGAGGAACCTTGCCCTGCACCTAGTTCAGTTCTCTCTGTCAACCCCTCTGTCCAGTTGCTTTTGGCATTTGCTTAGGTGGATTTAGTTGCCTTCATATTTTGAACTGAAAGGTGAGACTGAGGAATTAGACCAGAGTCAAACTGTTAGAGGTTATATTTATTTCTGGAATAGCAGCAGGTGAAAATGGTAGAGACATCTCCTTTATACTAGTTGTTACTTTGAGTCATGTGTTTATTGTTTTATTTCACATTTTTTGTTTTAATTATTTAGCAGTTGCTTTAGGGTTTGCAGTATTCATCTTACAACATTTTCCTTCCAATACTATTATACTGCCGCATGAATAATGTAAGAACCTATGACAGTTTGTTTCCATTCCCCCCTGCTATCTTTTGTGCTCTTGTCATACCTTTTAACTTTACGTTTGTTATAAAATCCACAATACATTGTTATTCCTTTTTCTTTCCACTGAAAATTATTTTTTTTACACATGTAAAAAAATAAGAGAACAGTTGTCTACCCGCATATTTACCGTCTGATACTCTTCATTCCTTTGTATAGATACGAGTTTCCATCTGGAATAGTTTTCCTTCTGCCCAAGAACTTCCATCTTTTTTGTAGTGTAGGTCTGCTAGCAACAAATTCTTTCAGCCTTCACTTTTTCTGAAAATGTTTTTAACCTTCCTTTTTTTGAGGGAGTGGGCAATAATGGTTAAATAAGTACATCCACAGAATGAAATATATGCAACTGTTTAAAATAATGCAGAAATATATTTGAAGACATTTGCTGTATATCAAGTTGAAAATAGCAGTTTTTGGAGATGGAGATACAGTATAATGTCACTTTTGTATCACAATTATACATGTATATTTAATCATAGAAAAACTCTGGGTATGTAAACAATAGTGCATTAGTGAAGTATCTTCTTTTTGCATATCGGAATTTTCTTAAGTTCCTAAAATGAACCTGCATCACTTTTATCATAAGAAAGTAAAAACTGTTTTAACCATTTGTTTTTTTCTTCTAATCTTTTCACATTAATAAAATGCATAGCATAATAAAATATGCTTAGAAGTAAATGTCACTTAAGCTGTTTCCTAGTAATGCAAATGTTAGTTGATGGGATTAAAATTAAAGCATGTTCAGGAGTCTTGGTTTTTGCAAATGTGAATGGTAGGGGGGCAAAAGGGCACGTTTTGTAAGACTGTTAGGAAAACTAAACTGGCACTGGCACATTGATTTCATATACTCATCGAAGCTGATGAAATCTTTTTAAAGAGGTAAAATGTTAGAGTTCAGTGTCTTTTCTCATATCTCCTTCTCCATGTCTCTCCCTAATGACCTGTCCTCAGGAGTTAGGTGTAGCTTTTTCTGGTCAATTTAAAAATACTTTCACATAATACATTTATGTGTTTGTAGCCTGTACTTGCTATTATTATAGTATATGTGTGTCCTTAAAGTTTCCATAAATGATGTCTTACATAAAATCTTGTATCCTTTCTCCCCACACATATTCTATTTTGATATCCATCCATTCTGATTCTGATAGAGAAACAGACAACAGAATGGTTGGGATCATGGAATCTAGAGTCAGGCTGCTGGGACTGAATTCCAGTCCTAGCATTACTAACTGTGTTAGCCTGGGCAAATTTCCTGTCTTTTCTGTGCCTTAATTTTTTTGTTTGTGAAATGTGGGCCTTTATTGGGTTGTTGGGAGGGTAAGCTCAGTCAAAACACACAAAGTGCTCAGAATAGTGCCTGACCCAGGAAGTGCCTGCAACTGCCATTTGTTGTTGCTGGTATTAAAGATGCCCCTGGCGGTCCATCTCTAAGCCAAATATGTTGAATAGTTTATTTCTATTGCTGATGTAGATTTCCACTGAATCCTTCTTGTGTTCTTAAGCAAGCATTAGCAACACTGCTGCATGGGGGTGGACTTGAAATCAGGAGCAATAGAACAGAGATTTGTCTGGTTGCTTCACTGTGAGCATTTAATAAATGTGAGCCATTGTGATTATCTGGACCCCTTCTTTTAACTTTTGTATAATATTCCACCATGTCAGTATGATTTTCTTTTTACCTATCAATATGCATTTCCTTAGAGGTGGAAGTTTAAATTGTTTCTTATGTTTTTCTAATAAATAATACTGCAATATTCATCCATGTACATACCTCATTATGCACACATGGAAGAATAGAATTGTTGGGTTGGGACTGAACCCAGGTCTGTTTAATGCCAAAGCATTATGTTATACTTCTCTCATGGAGGCACTGGTAAAGAGGAACTTAATAAATTTTGGGAATGGTGATGCTCTTGTCTAATGGAAAAATTGTTTAGAGATGACCCTTGTCTCTGAGGGATAACAGCCACCAGTGGAGCCATTGACAGGAGAGACATTAAAAGTCTCATTCCACAAATGAATCCTCGTTGAGCATTTAGCTGTCTATGAAGACCAACAGAAAAAAAAAGATTTACAGTTGACTTACATGTTGATATTGTCAAAATGAACAGTTTTTATTGCTCCAAGAATTAGGGTTTATTAGGAAAAAATGAATTTTATTTATTCAATGGACATTTAATTGTAGACTTTTGTTGCAGGCTTGAAGGAGTGGTGATTTGTAGTGACAAGAAGTTTTGAAACATTATTTCTTTTTCAGTCTGACATAATAAGTCTAATTACTGAGCCAAGAACTATTTAGTTGTCTGTATATCACGGTGGTCAAGAATTATTGGATGGTGTGACTAAGTTTTAGACAGGTGGTGGAGTTTTTCAAAATGCCAAATTAGTGAAGAACTGTAGAGACAAAGAAAAGGACAGAAGATGAGAAAAGAGTACTTCCTTGATGGTGAAGATGGGATGATAACGGGAAATCCTGATTGGATGGAAACAAGTTCAGTATCCAGAGAGAGGACTATTTTTGCTTTAACAGTTCTTTTCCAGGGACAGACTTTTCTTAGCTTTCAGCAGGCTCAAAAGAAATTTGAAAATTCAGGGTTAGCCCCATTTCTCCTTCAGGCCTCTGAGGACCCAGATGGCAGCCCTAAAGGCATGTCTGGGAGCTTATGTTTGTCTCTTCAGACTCAGAGGGTGGAGGGCATTGTACAGACCGTGAGCCTTTTCCTTGACCCTCAGTCCCCTGCTTTGGACTTCCCCCTCTCTTCCCAACTCTCTGGCCTTCCTACTCCCCATTATTCTACCCAATGCACCAAGAGGTGCTGCAGGGTTTTTGTAGGGGTGCTAGGGTGCCCCCTGCAGAATTGTGTCCTTGGTAGCAGGCTCTGGAGCTAGCTTGCCTGGCTTTGTAGTTCCAGCCTGCCCCTGCTTTTCCTCATCTGGGCAAAGGTACAAATGGTAGCCCTCAGTACATAGGGTTGTGTGTAATATGGGTGTGGCTCAACAGAGGCTCCAACAAATGCTACACCATTATGGTTCCTTGGGGCGACCGAAGAGCACTTCGGTAGGATTGCAGAGGAAGGGAGAAGTAGCCTCAATTTATGAAAATTCAGCTCATTGCTGTAGCTTGTCCTTATCCCTAACCCCAACCTTAATGCTAGTCTCTGCAGTAGTTTGAGATAGAGACATTCAGGCAACGGAGAATAGAACAGGTCTTCCCACTAAGTAGACTCCGTACTCTTTTGAGTGAGTGAGGGGCTAGGGCCCCACTGTAGGCAGGTCATTTCTGGTCAGGAGCAGCCTGAATCTTTAACCTTGCAGCCATCATCCTTTTCTATGTGTGTTTGACATTTGGGAAGTTACCTTGAAAGACCTCAGGGTTATCCAGGTAATGGAAATAAAGAGAAGAGTAGAAAGTTGCCTCAAAGATGTGGTTTTAAAGAAAAATAAAAGCAACTTGTGCCTTTTAAAAAAAGCATTTTAAGGAGAGAACATAGCTCACAGGCATTTTGTTCTGTCTGTGTGACCCAGTCATGTGGAGGTCTAACAATTTTCCTTCCCCCCTCCTTTCTCCCTTCCTGCTTTGTAGACAATGTCTTTTCCAGCATTATCCTGTCCATCACCATTGTGATAAGGATCATGAGTTCCATGACTGACAACAGACAATAAATTAATAACAATATCCATAGCTGTGTTTCCCACAAAACTTGGTTTCTATTTTTGGAGTTTTTGGTTTAAAATAAGACATTTTTTAAAAAAGGGGAGAAATGAACAATTAATCTATGGTAAACAAAAAAGAATTACTGCAAAACATGAATTCCAAGCTTACAGCAAACTTCACAGAATTTTATGCTAAAAACTGTCAATTAGAAATTCTTTTTAATGATCACTAGTATGATTTATGAAAGACCCTGGAAATATAACATTTATGGAGCATAGAAAGTTAATACATAAAGAATGTCAGATAAATTATACTTTTTGGGTATTAGGTCTGTTTATCTCCTCTTGAATAGTGGCTTTTAACATAAATTCAAGGTTTTATAGGAAAACATAACTGAAATCCCTTTTCATCCTATTCTTCTCGAAAGGCAGTTTATCGAGTCGAAAGCATTGTTGGCTTTGGATTAGGTGTGCTTCAAATCCTGGCTCTATCACTCACCTAACTGTGTGACAGTGGGCACATATGTCTTCTTACCTGCGCGTCCTGGTTCCCATCAGCGAACTTTGCAGGCTGCTGTATATCACGCGTACACACATACTCACTCACTCACTCACTCACTATTAGGTTATGTTTTCCCAAGATTCATCTATATGTGGAATTTAGTTGATCATCTACTGATTGCATAAACATCCAGTAAATACATTACAAGCCATTCTTGTTGATAAATGGTGACACTAACAAATTGTAGTTAGGAATGCTTGAAAGTTATTGTAAGCATTTCTGAGTATTTATTTCATCTTAAAATTTAGAATCTTTTCAATCTGTAATATTAAGCACTTAACATTTATTTCAACCCAGTGCTGGTTTCTATGAATTGTATGCAATTTTGACTCTGTCACGGAATGGACACTTGCTTGAATCTGCTAATTCTTTTTTAAAAAAAAATAGTGATTAGTTTTACACAATTATCATTTGCTCTCTCAAGAGTTCAGCCACTGGGATCATTAAGCCTTTGAAGCAGCAGAATATAGAGGTCACACCCTTAGACTCTGAAATTAGACTGCTTAGGTTCAGGTCTCAGTTCTGCTACCTACTTGTTCTGTGACCTTGGGCAAGTTGCTTTCTCTGGGCCTCAGTTTTCTCATCTGCAGAAAATGGGATAATAACATAGTGTTGTAGGGAAGTCTAAATGAATTAATCTTTATAGGGCCTGGCCCTATTCTAAATTAAAATTGCTCTAAGAGTTTGAAAGAATGATGTTGTTAATTTTGCTAATGATTTGAAATGGATAAATAAACTACTTTAATAACTTATTCATAACTAGGAAGATAATAATAACTATTAAATTAATAGTTCTTAAAATAGTATAGTATACATTATTTCTGATAGTAGCTGTTAGAGAGAAATGTTCATATAAAACATCTGACATGTAATATTCACTGAACAGTAGCCATTTATTATTATTAATATTATTACTATTCTATCAGGAAAGAAACCTAGGCTGAATTATATATATTTAAAGGGCACATATTAGATTCAGTTCTGCTCTAGAGCTTTGAAAAAGAATAGCTTTTTAAAAGTACACTGCTTTCAGATTCAGTAAAAAATGATGACTAATTCAATAATAATGAATATTGTTAATGTTCCAAGCCAAGGCGTGGGTATCTGGCTTGACAGGAAGTCCTGAATGGGTGACTGGTGCAGTGTGGGTAGGTGGCAGGTGAGGGTCATGAGACTTTTGCCCTCCTGTCGTTTGCTCTCCTCGCTGCTCCTACAGCGGCCCTGAGAGCCATCTGCCTAGCGTGGCTGGAAATGGGGTGACCTAGATGGGGGGAGGGGAGGGCAACATGGCAGTGGATGGTGGATTTAAGCTGGTTACCTCCTCTGGATTTCTTGCTGACCTCTAGTTCAAAACACAGAGATGGTGGAGCCATGTGGTGATGGCTCAGGCTCACAAGCTAACTACTTAACCTCTCTGAGCCTTAGTTTCTTCATGTGAAAGTGGGAGAGTAATTCCTGATCCTCAGTTTAAGTGAGAAATGCCTCTCAGGTGCTTCACTCTGTGCCTGGCTCAGAGTAAGGGCTCTGCTAGTTCCTGTAATGGTGGCTTTCCAATGTCAAAATCTATTGAGTGAATCCCTCCAAGAGGGCTAATGCATCTTTTCTTCAGGGCTGCTGTTCAGTAAGAAGCTCTATGCTATCTTAAAATTAATTAGGTTATCACCCTCATGCCCCACAACTTCACTCTACATTTGTAAAGATTGTTTTCCCCCATTTCTCTAATGCTATATACCTTAGGATTGAAAATTTCCCAGTGAATACAGTTACAAAGAAATAAGCTGTCTGTTGGCAAGACCCTACCTTAGTTCAGGGAAATGGTCCTTGAGATGCAATCAGTGGGTGTTGTCAACACCCTTACCAGCTCAGTGTGATTCCTAGGAAAAGAGATCTTGTCCATTTCATTCTGCAGTCATCAAATCTGCTTTTTCTTTCTCCTATGATGAAGGCTGTGCTGTGCTGCATGGCAGATCTAGTGCTAGGTCATGTATGCGTCACACAGTGGGCCAGTCGCTCACTGGCGCCGCAGGAACTCTGGTCACTCTCAGAGGTCTGAGTGGCAGTGGCAAGGCCATCCCTGGGCCTGACTTACAGGTTGAGGCAGGAACCACAGAGCAAAGGCTTAGCATGGACTCCCTTGGGAAACCTCTTGGGATTGGGGGACCAGGAGTTTCAGGTCTTAGAATAAAGCCGAAATTGTACCTTACAGGAAATGCTCCTGGGCAGTGTGTGTCTCTCTCTCTGGAACCCTAGGGGTCCTTCTCCAGTGTGTGCATGCGCGTGTGTGTAACTGTCCAAGTGAAAGTTGGAATGAGGAACAGGCTTTTATTTCTCCTCAGCTTTCCAGAGGCTTTTCTGGGGAGGGGAGAGGAGCCAGGAATGCAGCTGTGAAGGGGCCGGTCCTGAGATATTGCTTGTCGCGTCAGGGGTCTATTGGAGCATCTGCACCTGCCAAGCCATGGCCAGGTGAGAGGTGGCTGGCTGCAGACAGCACAAGCCCAGCATGGCAGGGAGGAGATGGGTGGGCTGGGCCTGCCCAGAAGGCTGCCTTTCTCTCATTTCCTCATTCAGAACTGGGTGTTTTGTGTTGTGCTGTTCTCCTCAGACCAGATCCTCACCCTCATTGAGTTTACAGTCTAAGGAGGAAGATAAACATTTCACAAGGAAGCAAATTAATTCCAGATAGTGCTAAGTGCTCTGAAGGAAATGGATTTCTGTGATAAAGCATCACAAAGGGCTGGAGAAGAACTCTATGAGGTATCATTAGAGCAAAAGGCCTAGAGGATGACAGGAAACCATTGAGGACTTGGTGGGGGTTGTGTGGAGTGGCATGAAATGAGATTAGTGGAGGCCTGCAGCCTCACAGATACTAAAAAAACTAGCGAATGAGAGTAGGGAGGGCTCCCTGCTTCCTGTAGGCCATGAAAGGAGTTAGGAATTCATTGAGGTAAAAAGACCAGGCTTCAGCGCATCTAAGCTGGGGAACAAGACTGTGAAGTTGTAGCATTTTCACATTCTGGTGGGGTGAGTGCAGGTGGTACAGTAATACTACGATTACTTGAAGTATTTGCAAAGGTGGGCAGAATTCAGAGGGTGACAGGAATCACTAGAGTCTCAGTAAAGGTCTGGAAGGAAGAAAGAGCTATGATGGAGGAGGCATTTGTTACCTGTGTTCAAATATGTGGAAGGAATGTGTAGTTGTCAGCTATTGCATATAAAGAAAAGGAACTTAGAAATAAATTAGATATTTGGAAGAACTCTCCAGCAGTAGGAGTTCTGAGATGCTTTAATTAGATTACCAAGGAGTGAAAATTGTTGCCTTCTCTGATTGGCAGTTTATGGAGTGCATTCTGTTTGCCAGGCACATTCATTCTATTTCATCATTTCAACTTTACAGGGAAGGTTTTTATATGCCCACTTTATGAATGTGCAATCTGAGGCTCGGAAAATGGTTCGGTTTGCCCAGTGCTACACAGTGGGTAAGTGTCTGGCTTCAATGCCTGTGCTGTTTCCCGTACACCACACAGTGTGATAGGTGATCTTCACAAAAGGGCTCAACAATTATCTTTTGGGGGTTCAGTTGTTCCCCTCCTTAAATTTGTTGGGTTTTCTCCAAAGTCCAGGACCCAGTGCTACATTCTTGTCTAAGACCAAGTGAAGCCTGTTAGGGTCAAGGCTACCTTCTTGGTTATAAGGATATTCCTGTGTCCTTCCTGCAACCATAGCATCATTGAACCTCAACTAAAAGCATGAGTATAAATGGTGATAAAGGCCAGACTGATGGGAGGCGAATGTTTACTAGGTCATGCAGTCCAGCTCTGCAGATGTGCTCTCTTAATTTTACTGGTTTATCCCAGAAAGAGAGAAATACCGTATCGTCAAGGACCAGTACAGGAAATGCTGTGGGTGGGAATCAAAGCTTCTTCCTTGTGCGCCTTCAAAGAGTTCCATTTAAAATCAGTTGTCAAGATTTTAAAATCAGAAAGTTATATGTAAAAATCCAAATTTCCAGCTCCTATTGAAAACCCAGAAGTTCTACTACTCTCTTTTGCCTTCTGTCTGGCCCTCTTCATTTGTTACTTACTTGCTGGCCCCCATAGGTATCTTGAGTTTGCAACTCCTAGGCTGGAATAAAGTTAACTGATCCAAATGCCCACTTCAGGGCATAGGTACTAGAAGGGCTATAGTGATCATCGAGGATGAGATACTTTAGCTTCCACTGGGGGAGATTTTAAAGGACCTTTGACTGGATACCACCCCTGGAAAATTGAATCAGAATTTCTGAGAGTAGATACTGTTTGAAAAGCTTCCTAGGTCATTCTAATCGGCAGCTCAGTTAGGAACCTCTGCTTGGGGGCTCCCTATAAATAGCTCTCCACCTCTGGGTCAGAGAAATGGATTTACGAAGTCTTACATGTAAATTACTGTTTTTACCTGTCTGCTGGCACCTCTTGGGCAGCCCCATTCCACTTATCCTGATTTACTCATGTGTGACTGGGGCCCTGTGACTTTTATGCCCATACCTCCAGAGTTAAGATGTGTTTTAACAGAATTCTGGAGAAAGAGAATAGTTGAGAAAGGAAAAAAAGAATTATTTCAAAGTTTTCCTTTGAGATGAAAGACTATCTTAGGGCAAATCTGAAGATTCCTAGGAAACAGATAATGACGTTTAGAAGTGACTTGCTCTTTTATGTGCACTCCTGCATCACAAATAAAACAGAATAATAATAATAAAAAACCCCCAAACTTGACAGGTTTCTTTGGAGTCTTTTTCATCCCCTGAGGAGAAATTTCATTAGCAAGCCCTGGGAGAGACTGACCTCTGTGGTTATCTGACAGCTGCCTTGGGCAAAGCTACAGTTCCAGTCATCAGCGGGTGCTGTGCAAAGGCCGTGAACATCAGTGATGTCTTTGTCCAGGGCTATCCTGGTCCAGAGTGTAAATGGCAGAAAATGACATTTGCATTGGGACAAAAAGCATCGTAAATGCTCATAGCCATGGCTCGTCAGGGTCTCTCCTCATCAGTGCAGTGTGGTGGGTTTATGTATGTACAGGGTGAGGTCTTTGCTTTTCTGACAGCTAGAGGCCCTCAGGGTTTCTTCCATCTCCGGGAGATGATCTCCACCAGGACATCAAAGAGGATCTCAGTCCAAAGTTTAAGGTCTCTGTTCCAGAATGGAGTCCCATTTCACATTTGGAAAGTCAAATTTTGCACTTGGAGACTCAATATGACATTTTTGCAGCTTCCAATGGAAAATAACTTGGTTTTCAGGGAGCAATTACAGTATTAAATATTTTTTTTGTTCAGTATTTAAGTTTTATTTTCTCTCTCCTTTGCTCCCTCTCTTTCTCACCTCCTTTTAAAAAACAATAAAGTTGATGAAATGAAGTATAATGTAAATAAGAAGACACCCACTTCCTGGGGACCTGGATCCAGTTATTTACATTATCAGTTTTATTAGCTACAGAATTGGGAACACATCTGCTCAAGGTGGGTAGAAATATGTCTTTCATCAAGGTTTAATTATTACTATTTTGGGAGCTTGTCTTTAAATGCAGGCAAATTTAGAAAGCCCCATGGGGTGTGTTTGGAATCCCTTAAATGAGGGAACAAAAAAGATCTCTGACTTTATCCATCCACACTGGCTCAGCTATTACGCTATTTGTGTTTTATGAAGGAAGGGTGTTGGAATTCTGAAAAGACCTGGCCTTGGAGATCATTTTAGGTACATGCTCACTCCTTGCTAGATGACACAAAGATCCCCTAACCAGTGCTCCTCAACTGGGTGGTTACATCAGTCTGGTTATGTCACTTGGGGCAACTTTTCCAAGTTATTCTAGCTCAACTACCCTCTTCCACAGAGATTCTAGTGCCCCTGATTTTGGGGGGAAGTTATAGCATATGTAGATTGGCCAACAGAAATTTCCAGTTGATTCCATTTCCCTAAGGGTAAATTGAAGGGTCTCTTTATCTGGCCTCACCTCTGATACACAATGTGTCAGTGATAGTCTATTTGGAACAATGTCATCTTATGAATTGAGATTGAAAAGAGAAAGTAGAGACATGAGCATTTCTGTAGGATGCCTGGGGGTTCCCCTGAAGAAACCTCAGCTTGGCTGGTCGCTTACATGAACACTTCCCCTTCTTTTCCACCTTCAAAACCCAGCTCATATCATGACTTACCTTTTCTATTGCCACCGCCTAAACAGCACATTGACTGCTCTTTTAATTCACTTATTGTCTAGATGATTTATTTGACAATTCAGTTAGCAATTGATGGCCTAGCTTCTGTTTCAGTTAAATGCAATTTGTCTTTTATTGCTATTTGATTTTTCACTTACCTCTGTCTAGTGGAAATAGCACTGATCTGAATTTTAATTATGGCTTTATTTCTAACTGTATGTCCTAGGTAAAGGTAATTAACCTTTCTGGGCTCGAAGCCTCAGTTACAGAATTCCACAATTCTCTTTCTTACCTCACCACTCAAGCTTAGGTTTTTGTATAACTATGTTAATTTTATTTTATTGACAGCCATTATGGTAGACAGTTTCTAACATGGTTCCTGATAATGCCTGCCTCTTGATATTTGTGTCTTTATGTAATCCCCAGCTCCTGAGTGTGGTGGGATCCAGTGAACAGAATATGGCAAAATTGATGGGATATCACTTTTGTGATTAGATTGGAAGAAATTATGACTTCTGTTTTACTAACATCTTCTCTCAGGCTCTTCTTGCATACTTGCTCAGCTGGACAGGGCCTCCTGGAAGGGATTGAGAGTGGCTGTTGTGGTCAACAGCCAGCAAGTAACTGAGGCTTCAGTTCAACAGCCTGTGAGAAACTGGATCTTGCCAACAACCTCTGAGTCATCTTGGAAGTATATTCTGCCTAGGTTGAACCTTGAGGTGACTGCAGCCCCAGTCAATATCTTGTGATTGCAGCCTTGTGAGAGGGCCTGCTGACACCCTGATTGTAGCTTCATGCAGGCTTGGTAGCAGCAGATCTAGCAAAGCCTTGCCTGGATTCCTGACCCACAGCAATGGTGAGATAATGAGATAATAAATATGTGTTTTAAGCTACTACATTTAGGGGGGATTTGTTATGTACCAAGAGATAACTAATACTATCTGTGAGATGGGTTGGTAGACACAGTAGTCTGTCTGCCTGAATTGGTTAGGTTAAGCTAAATTACACTGCAATAACAAATGACTCCAAAGCTCAGTGGCATTTATTCACAAAAGTTTATTGCTTGCTCATACTATATGCCCGTTGAAGGTTGTGCTCAACATGTTCTTCCTTCCAGAACTCTTCATAACTCAGGCTCACAGAACCACCTCTATCTGGAACATTGCCAGTTATCGTGGTAGAGAAAAATAGAACAGGGCAAAGTATGCACTGGCCTTTAAAGCTTCCCCATGGAAACAGCCCATCATGCTTCTGCTTGTATTTCATAGGAGTTGAACAAATGCATGGACATGGCCAAATAGGAGTTGAGCAGGGCCCAAAGTATAATCCTCCTCCAAGGAAGAGCGCTTAATATTTGTGAACAGTAGTACAGTGTACCATATATCACACAGTGGGCCAGAGGGAGTGGGGGCCACAGACTACTGTGATATACAGGAAAAAGAAGGAATAGTTCACATCCTCAGATGAATGGGGTTAGGCGGGACCCAGAACCTAACAGAGGAGGAGACATTGAAGAGCTATTTGCACACTACCTCTGCCAGTTCTGATTGGTTTCCTTAAGCCCTGTAAGCTTCTTTTGTATAGAAATAAAAGAGCCTCCCTTGTCTATTATCCTGCTCATGAAGTGAAACTAGATTTTCAAACAGTTCTCTTCCAGCACTCAGTTAACAGGAGAGGAAAACTTGACACATGGCCTTGGACAAGCTGCTATTCTCTGGGCTTCACTCTCCTTAAAGTCCCATCCTAATCTCACCTTGCTGAGTAACAAGCGCAGTCCCTATGGGCTTTCTGGAAATATTAGAGGAGTTTAAGGAATGATGGCTAGCTCATCCATCTCAGAGGCCTTGCCAGGCTGGCTTTACAGGCACAGTTTGATAGGAAGTGCAGAGATTTGAATGTCAATACATCTAGTTTGCAGAGTAGAAGAAATTGGGTGTGAGCTAGCTGGCAAGCCAAGCCAATGTGATGGGTCTGCCATTAACACCAGAAAACCAGATCAAACTGCTGATACCCTGCCATTAACACCAGAAAACCAGATCAAACTGCTGATACCCAGCAGAGAAATGTCAGGGCCAAAGATTCCCTTAAAATTAAAGAGAAACTTGTTGAGGATTCTTTTTCCTATGAAATACACTTTTGCCCTTAGGCCCTGCCTCTTTGGATCATGCCGCATGATATTCCTCTTCTCCTGAGGTTATAGTTTATGTCAAAAGGAGTAGACTTCACTTGGATGAGCTCTGAAGCATAGAAGCTCTGAGGCATAGAAGAGTCCCAGAATTGTGGTTTAAAAAGTGACCTTAGATGGCATCTCAGCCAAACCTGTGCCCAGCACAGGAGGCACTTCTTCATGTCTACCGTCTGAAGAATGGTGATGAGGGATAGATTTTAAACTTCCCAAGACTCTTTAGGATATGATCCTTTCCCAGTTTTCTTCCCGTATTGCACCATGGAGAGTGTGAGGGAAGAGCTGTGAAGTAGAAGTCTCTAACAATAGTATGGAGACCATACCCTTCTTCCCAGTGACACAGCAGGTTTTGCTTTTGGGAAAAACTTTCCGTTTTCAACCAAAATGCCCTTAGTTGTTGGAGGAAATACCGAGAGAGGCCATAGTTTGTACTCCAGAAATCCTACTTCTGAAACAGACTACCTGCCAAGGACCTTGCAGGACAGGGAAGGGCGTGGACAAAGGCAGAAGTATAAACACACAGCGTGCATGGGGGTAGTCAGTGCATCTGGGCACATGCTAACACTGTGCTTAGTCTCTTTGACTTTGGTGGAGCCATGTGTCTAGTTCAGGCTAATGAGTTGGAAACAAATGTGAAATATGACTTCTGGGCCGAAGCCTTTAATAGCTTATTCAAAATGTTCCAGAGCTCTTGTTTTCCCCCTCTGAGATACAACAAGCAACTACAGACACGGTTGTGTCGTCTGGGTCCCTCAGTAACTCCATCAACTCTTGATGCACATGTGACGTGAGTGAGAAATGTATCTGTTTTTCTCAAGTCTGAGATTTTGGGATTGTGTGTTACAGCCAAGTGACCTAGTCTTTTCCCCTCATTCACTGCAAAATGAGGGAATAAGTATGGTGTATCTGCAGAATAAAATATAAGCTTTCTGAAGGAATGTTTGGGAGTGGAGGGAATTGAAATTGGAAAAATGGACCAGGACCAAATTATGAGACTCTTTGACAACATGCTGAGAAGGTAACTCGAAGCTACAGGCAATGCTGTGCAAAAGAAACCAAAGAAAGTGTCTGTGGGGAAGTATTTCTTCATCAGTGATCTCCCTATATCTGACATGGGTTACTTTTCTTAGGCTAGACCTAAGAAGAAAAGCTTGCTTTTAGTGCTAGTATTTGAGAAATTGAATCCTTTGGGTTCCCCTCTGCTCCTACTTCCTGTTCTACTGTCTACTGCTGCTCTGGATTTTCTTTTTCTGCTCTGCTGGTCCTTTCTCCTCTTTGTTTCCTTACTTCTTATATTCTCCACATACCCTGCTCTCCTGCAACCCAGGCCCTTCAGTGTTCCCCCTGTCCTTGCCTCTGTGGTTTCACTTCCACTCCCCACTTGCCTCCAAGGCCCCAGAGTGGAATGTTCATTGTTGTTGACATTCTGCCTACCCTGTAAGACCCAGCAGCTCATATGCCATTTATCCACGAAACTTCCTCTTTCTAGAGGAAATTAATCTCTTACTTCTCTGGGCTTCCCTTTCTCTATCGGGAACCTCACCTCACTGAGTTGTTGGACTATGGGTATTTGTGGACATGACCAGACCCAGAGATCAAGTACAAGAACTGTACCTTGATTATCTTAGCAGCCCTCATAGTACTTAGCAGTGTTGTAAACATACTGGACATTCAGATTTTTAAAAAATTGAAAGCCTTGAAATTGAAAGGCTTTGTACTGAAACCTTAAAAAATAATGGAAATCTGTCTAATTTCTCCTGCTTTACTCCTTAACAGACTGTTTGTAAAACACAATAGGCTTTCCTACTACCGCTCCAACTCCTCCCAGTTTAGCACCAACTCCAAGTGTTCTTTCCTTGCAGATTATTTTCTTCCATATAGTGATAAAGATGTCCCATCAGAACAGAGCAAACAGCAGTTTTTTGGAGGGCTATGGATTGAAAGTCAGTAAATAGAAGATGAATGTCAACGGAAATGAATTTCTCTTCTGGAGGCAGGGAGGTTGGGGAGCAGGCAATGTAGAAATGAAAAGTGTGCCACCTGGAAGATTATAAATGTGTGCCACAGGGAACAGAGTGATGTGTAACTTGAAGGAAATTGTTCCGCACACGGGTAAGGAAAAACTGTCTTAAATACAAATATTTAAGAAGTCAGTGAAACTGATGAAGTTGGGAGGAAGGAAGGAAAGGCAGTTAATGGATAACAAGGTAGTCTGATACTTGAGCAGTATGACCACCTAAAAGGCCTGTGGTATTCTGGCTATATAGGAAAAGAAATCATTCAAAATTGGAAGAAAGGAGGAAGAGAGAAATACTAGAGGCCTATTCTATCTTAGTACGACTGGTTAAGGGAGGTTTGTCCAGAGTAAATCTATGTAGATACATTCCGGACACTCCTCTCTTTTGTGAGGTGACCAGCTTCCCTTTTCTGTATCAGATGAGAAGTAGTGATTAAATCCAATTATGACTTTACTTGCTTGAGGGCATTGAAGGTGGGCTTTTTTTTTTTTCCTAATGGAGTCATTATAAAGTAGCAAGAATATATGAATTCTCCTGACAGGCCATGATGTGAGAGGACAGTAGTACATCTCATGCTTTTGTGCCCCCCTTGCTAAAACTCATGTACATAAGTTGTCTTTGTGGAGAAAAATGGCCTAATGCTTCCTAAAGACAGTTTATCAAGTCATTCTGTTCAAAGATGGAAAAAGCATTGCAACTTGTAAATGACTAAGACATGTTTCCCTGGCTTGCTCCCCAGGGCTGTCCAAGGGTCCCTTTCCCAACTCTTCAACTGAGCGTGGTGTCCTCCTTACATGAAGATCGTAACACCAACCCAACATCCTCAGGATTAGAACTTCAGAGTCAGTAATTTATTTTATTAAATATAGTTGACATGCAATGTTGTAGTACTTTCAGGTACAACATAATGATTCGATTCTTACATACATTATGAAATGCTTATCACAGTAAGTGTAGGTACCATCTTATTAAAATATTTTTTCTTTCCTGATTTTTTAAAATATTGATATACAATCTTATGAAGGTTTCACATGAACAATATTATGGTTTCAACATTTATCCATATTATCAAGTCCTCACCCCACCCCATTGCAGCCACTGTCCATTAGCATAGTAAGATGCTGTAGAGTCATTACATGTCTTCTCCAAACAGTACTGCCTTCCCCGTGACCTACCTATAATGTGCTTGTGAATTATAGTGCCCCTTAATCCCCTTCTCTCTCCCTCCCTCCCACCCTCCCCACCCCCTTCCCTTTGGTAACCACTAGTCCTTTCTTGGAGTCTGTGGGTCTGTTGCTATTTTGTTTCTTCACTTTTGCTTTGTTGTTATACTCCACAAATGAGGGAAATCATTTGGTACTTGTCTTTCTCTGCCTGGCTTGTTTCACTGAGCATAATACCCTCTAGCTCCATCCATCTTGTTGCAAATAGTAGAATTTGTTTTCTTATGACTGAATAATATTCCATTGTGTATATGTACCACCTCTTCTTTATCCACTCATTTACTGATGGACACTTAGGTTGCTTCTATATCTTGGCTATTGGATAGTGCTGTGATAAACATAGGGGTACATAAATCTTTTTGAATCAGGGATCTTTTTTTCTTTGGGTAAATTCCTAAGAGTGGAATTACTGAGTCAAATGGTATTTCTGTTTTTAATTTTTTGAGGAAATTCTGTATGGCTTTCCACAATGGTTGAACTAACTTACATTCTCACCAGCAGTGCAGGAGGGTTCCCCTTTCTCTGCATCCTCACCAGCATTTGTTGTTTCTTGTCTTTTGGATGTGGGCCATCCTAACTGGTGTGAGGTGATAATCTCACTGTCATTTTAATTTGCATTTCCCTGATGATTAGTGATGTGAAGCATCTCTTCATGTGCCTGTTGGCCATCTGAATTTCTTCTTTGGAGAAGTGTCTGTTCAGATCCTCTGCCCATTTGTTTTATTTACAATTTTTTAAATTAAGGTATTATTGATATACACTCCTATGAAGGTCTCACATGAAAAGCAATGCGGTCACCACATTCACCCATATTATCGAGTCCTCCCCATACCCCACTGCAGTCACTGTCCATCAATCAGTGTAGTAAGATGCTATAGATTCACTACTTGTCTTCTCTGTGCTATACAGTCTTTCCATGATCCCCCCAGACCATATGTACTATTCATAATACCCCTTAATCCCCTTCTCCCTCCCTCCCCACCCGCGCTCCCCCACTCATCCCCTTTGGTAACCCCTAGTCCCTTCTTGGAGTCTGTGAGTCTGCTGCTGTTTTGTTCCTTCAGTTTTGCTTTGTTGTTATACTCCACAAATGAGGGAAATCATTTGGTACTTGTCTTTCTCTGCCTGGCTTATTTCACTGAGCATAATACCCTCCAGCTCCATCCTTGTTGTTGCAAATCGTAGGATTTGCTTCTTTCTTATGGCTGAATAGTATTCCCTTGTGTATATGTACTAAATCTTCTTTATCTATTCATCTACTGATGGACAGTTAGGTTGCTTCCATATCTTGGCTATTGTAAATAGTGTGGCAATAAACATAGGGGTGCATATGTCTTTTTGAATTTGAGAACTTGTATTCTTTGGATGAATTCCTAGGAGTGGAGTTCCCAGGTCTAATGGTATTTCTATGTTTAGTTTTTTGAGGAACCCCCATATCGCTTTCTGCAATGGTTGAACTTGCTTACATTCCCACCAGCAGTGTAGGAGGGTTCCCCTTTCTCTGTATCCTCGCCAGCATTTGTTGTTCCTAGTCCTTTTGATGCTGGCCATCCTAACTGGCATCTGGTGATATCTCATTATGGTTTTAATTTGCATTTCCCTGATAATTAGCGATGTGGAGCATCTTTTCATGTGCCTGTTGGCCATCTGAATTTCTTCTTTGGAGAATTGCCTGTTCATATACTCTGCCCATTTTTTAATTGGGTTATTTGTTTTTTGGGTATTGAGGCTGGTGAATTCTTAAACATTTTGGTTGTTAACCCCTTATTGGATAAGTCATTTATGAATATATTCTCCCATACTGTAGGTTGCCATTTTGTTCTGCTGATGGTGTCCTTTGCTGTACAAAAGGTTTTTAGTTTGATGTAGTCCTACTTGTTCATTTTTTATTCTTTTTTCCTTGCCCAAGGAGACGTTTTCAGGAAAAAGTTGCTTATGTTTATATTTAAGAGATTTTTGCCTGTTTTCTTCTAAGAGTTTTATGGTTTCATGACTTACATTCAGGTCTTTGATCCATTTTGAATTTACTTTTGTGTATGGGGTTAGACAATAATCCAGTTCCATTTTCTTGCATATGACTGTCCAGTTTTCCCAACACCAGTTGTTGAAGAGTGTGAGTTATTGGATAAATGACTTATCCGATAAGGGGTTAACATCCAAAATGTTAAAGAATTTGCAAGCCTCAATACCCAAAAAACAAATAACCCAGTTAAAAAATGGGCAGAGGATATGAACAGACAATTCTCCAAAGAAGAAATTCAGATGGCCAACAGGCACGTGAAAAGATGCTCCACATCGCTAATTACCAGGGAAATGCAAATAATGTATGAGTTTATATTCTCTTATATTTATATTTTTATCTCAGTTTTTATTCTCTTACATGCAGCTGTCAGTCTTGCCAACACCATGTGTTGAAGAGGCTGTCTTTTCTCCATTGTATATTCAGGCTCCAAAGTTACCACAATTTTAGTGACTATATTTCCTATGCTGTCCTTACCATCCCTGTGATAGATTTATTTATAACTGGAAGTATGTACTTCTTTCCTCTTTATCCCTTTCATCTTTTTGACCATCCCCTAACCCCAGCAACTGCTTGTTTATTCTCTGTATTTATGAGTCTGTTTCTGTTTTTTTTTTGTTTATTCATTTGTTTTGTTTTTTAGGTTCCAGATATAACTGAAATCTGTGGTATTTGCCTTTTTATGTCTACCTTATTTCACTTAGTGTAGTACCGTTTAGGTCTATCCATGCTGTCACAAATGGCAAGATTTCATTCTTGTTATGGCTGAGTAATAATCTAGTATATACACACACACACACACACACACACATATATCACGTCTTCTTTATTGATGGACACTTAGCTTGCTTCCATAATTTGGCAATTGTAAATAATGCTGCAATAAATATAGGAATGCACGTGTCTTTCCAAATTAATGTTTTTGTTTTCTTTGGGTAAATACTTAGAAGTGGAATTACTGGGTTGTATGATATGTCTATTTTTAATTATTTTGAGGAAGCTCCATACTGTTTCCAGTAGTGGCTTCACTAATTTACATTCCCACCAATGTGCTGGAGGGTTCCCTTTCCTCCATATCATTGCCAGCATTTATCTCGTTTGGATAGTAGCCATTCTGACTGGTGTGAGGTGATCTCTCATTGTGGTTTTGATTTGCTTTTCCCTGATGATTAGTGATGTTGAGCATCTTTTCATGTGCCTGTTGGCTATCTGTATGTCTTCTTTGGAAAATGTCTATTTGGGTCTTCTGCCCATTATTTAATTGGATTTTTTGTATATTGTTGTATATTGAGAGCTTTATATATTTTGGTTATTAATCCCTTATTAGATATATCATTTGCAAATACACTCTCCCATTCAGTAGATTGCCTTTTCATTTTGTTGATGGTTTTCTTTGATGTGCAGAATCCTAGTTTGATGTAGTCCCTTGCATATTTTTGTTTTTGTTTCCTTTGCCTGGGGAAGACATATTCAGGAAGAAATTGCTAATGCTGATTTCATGAGTTCACTGCCTATGTTTTCTTTTAGGAGTTTTATGGATTCAGTCTTTCATTTAGGTCTTCATGTGTTTGTGTTTTTTCCAGTTTTTTTTCTTGTAATTAATTTCTAGTTTCATACCATGGTGGCTGAAAAAGATGCTTGACATGGTTTCTATCTTCTTAAATCTGTTGAGACTTGTTTTGTGACCTAACATGTGGTCTATCCTAGAGAATGTCCCATATGCAATTGAAAAGAATGTGTATTCTGCTGTTTTTGGATGGAATGTTCTTTATATATCTGTTAAGTACATCTGGTCTTATGTTTTGGTTCAAGCCACTGTTTCCTTATTGATTTTCTGTCTGGATGATCTGTGCATTGATGTAAGGGGGTGGTGTTAAAACCCCCTACTATTATTGTATTACTGTTAATTTCTCCCTTTATGTCTGTTAATATTAACTTTATATTTAGGTGCTTCTATGTTGGGTGCATAAATATTTACAATTTTTTGTAATATTTTGTAATATAAATATTTACAAAAATATTTACAAATGTAACCCTTTATCATTAAGTAATGTCCTTCTTTGTTTCTTGTTTCAGTCTTTGTTTTAAAGTCTGTTTTGTCTGGTAAAAGTATTGTTACCCCAGCTTATTTTTCATTTCCACTTGCATAGAATTTTTCCATCCTGTACTTTTAGTCTTGTGTCTTTAGATCTGATGTGAGTCTCCTGTAGGCAGCATATTAATGGGCCTTGTTTTTTTCTTTAATCCATTCAACTACCCATTTTCTTTTGATTGGAGCATTTAGTCCATTTACATTTAAAGTAATTATTGATTATGTATTCATTAACATTTTTATCATATTCTGGTTGTTTTTGTAGTTCTTCTCTGCTCCTTTCTTTTTCTCTTGCTTTCTTCCTTTTGATGATTCCTCTCTATTTTTTGTGTATCTATTGTGTTATGTTCATATTCCTCTCTATTTTTGTTTATTATATTCTGGTTGTTTTTGTAGTTCTTCTCTGCTCCTTTCTTTTTCTCCTCTCTATTTTTTGTGTATCCATTATGTTATGTTTAGATTCCTCTCTATTTTTTTGTGTATCTTTTATAGGTTTTTAGTTTGTGGTTATTGTGAGGCTCATATATAACATCTTAACTATATAGCAGTCCATATTAAGTTGGTGGTCTCTTATATTTGAACACATTCTAAAAGCATTACATTTTTACTCCTCACTCCACATTTTATGTATATGATATCATATTTTACATCTTTTTATTTTGTGCATCCCTTAACTAATTTTTTAGAGAGAACTGATTTTCCTACTTTTATCTGTTAACCTTTATACTAGCCTTATAAGTTATTTATCCACTACTTTTACTATATGTTTGCTTTTATCAGTGAAATTTTATCCTTTTGTAAATTTCTTTCTTTTAATTTTGTCCTTTTTTGCTTAAAGAAGCCCCTTTAACATTTAGGGGTGAATAACTATTTTAACTTTTATTTATCTGGGAAATTTTTCATCTCTGCTTCAATTCTGAATGATAACTTTGCAGGGTAGAGTATCTTTGGTTGGTGGTTTTTTCCTTTCAGCACTTTGAATATATCATGCTGCTCTCTTCTGGCCTGCAAAGTTTCTGCTGAAAAATCAGCTGTTAGACTAATGGGGTTTTCCTTGTATGTAGCTAAGGTGCTTTCTCTTGCTTCTTTTAAGACTCTCCCTTCATCTTTAATCTCTGACATTTGAACTATAACATGTCTTGGTAGGGACCTCTTTGGGTTCATCTTGTTTGGGGCTTTCTTTGCTTCCTGGACCTGGATGTCTGTTTCCTCCTTTAGTTTAGGGAAGTTTTTGGCTATTATTTCTTCATATACGTTTTCTGCCCCTTGTCTCTCCCTTTTTTTTGTTGGGACCTCTCTAATGCAAATGTTAGTGTGCTTATCGAGGCCCCTTAACCTATTCTTATTTTTTAAAAATTCTTCTTTTTTTTGCTGTTCAGCTTGGGTGCTTTTCATTACTATTTTCTAGATTGCTGATTCATTGTCCTGCATCCTCTAATCTGTTGTTTATTCCCTTTAGTGTATTTTTCATTTCAGTTATTGTGTTCTTCAACTCTGATTCTATCTCTTTGTTGAAGTTCTCACTGAGTTCACCCACTCTCCTCCCAAGGCCAGTGAGCATCCTTATAACCATTACTTTTAACTCTTTATCAGGTATATTGCTTATCTCCATTTCATTTAATTGTTTTTCTGAAGCTTTGTCTTTTTTTTTTTTCATTTGGGGCATATTCATCTCTTTCTCCTCAATTTGTTTGACCTCTGTGTTTGTTTCTATGAAGGTGGAACATCTACCTCTCCCACTTTTGAAGGAGTGGCCTTGTGTAGGACTGTTCCTTGGGTAGACATTGTGTGTCTTATGGCTTTGGCTGGCTGGCTGGAGCTAAAGCAGGCATGGGCTGGGGAGTCCTGGTGCACTCTACATAGGGGTTCCCTGGTGAGACAGTTGGAGCTGAAATGGGCACAGCCTGGAGGTGTCCCAATGTGTACTGCCCTGGTGCTGCCTTGATAGGATGGCTGGAGGTTTTGTGGGCATGGGTGGGGTGCCACTTTGAGGGGGCAGGTGGAGCTGGTGTGTACCAGGGACCTGGGTCTTGCTAAGGTGGCAGGCAGGCTAGAGTGCCTGGACTCCACTCCTATCTGCACAATCAAGGTTTGGGGGAGGCAGAGAAACATAAACAATGACACTTGCCAGTGCGGTGGCCCCTGAGAGAGTTCCAACAGTTCCCCCACCATTTGGTAGATATTCCAGGGTTAGTAAATGGGTTTTCTCCACTTATATTGTAGTTTCCCTTTAAACTACAGTGTTTTTCCATGCCCAAGGGCAGGTGAATCTACACATGGGTCTCACATTGATGTCCTTCCCTATTGCAGTTCTTAGCTTCTGGGCTGGGGTTCCTGTCATTATGGTGTCTCCATTTCTCCTGCCATTCCCTATATGGTCTTTCTATCCTTTGTTGTGCAGAAGCTGCTCAGTCAGCCCATAATTCTTTAGGAGCCCATACATTCTATATGTGAATGTAGATTCAGTGTGTCTGTGAGAGAATGTAAGTTCAGGGCCATCTTGGGCCTCCTCAATGTTGAACTTTTGAGTTATTTTCAAATAGAAATGGCAAAAAGGGAAAGCTATTACTTGCATCTGGGGAGAACAGAAAATGAGAGAACATATTGCATTGGGAATATCCCCATCTTTGCAGAAAGATAGGCTAAAATCTTATTTGGGACTATTTTTCTCCTGAAGCTTAGAATACTTTAATCACTGGAGATGGTTTTTACAATGAGTGGCAATATGTCTTTTGTAAGGTTGAAATAGTAAAATGTGCTGCTACTGAAGTTTAGTTGTGTAGAATTGAAAGGTGTGTGTGAAAAGCAGAGCTGAGGGAGGTGTTAGATTCATTTTCAAGTTGGATTTATTCCAAAGGAAAATATTTTGATGCTGTTAATATGTGTGCTATTCATCAGAAGAGGTATTACTTCTTGACTTGCTTCCCAGCATGCATTTGAATAATAAATACTTGATAAATGAAATAACCAGACACATATTATATATTAACTGTCCTGCTGACCCAAAGCATCTGCTAAGCAATAAATCTGTGAGAGAATAAATTGGTGGATGCTTTAAATTGGGTGTTCAATGACATTTAAACATTTAAATGACAAGAAGCAGTCAATCATTTGGAGATGCACAAAGACCTTTCCAGGTAATGTAAGTGCAAAGACCTCAAAGTGTTACAGGACTGTTCTAGGACCAAAAAGAAGGCTACTAAGGCTGGAATGGAGAGGCCTGGGTCAGAAAGGTAGGACATGAGGTTGGAGAAGAGTGCAAATCATGTGCTTGGTAAGTCAGGATGAGAAATTTAGATTCAGTGCTTAGTAAAAGGGGAAGCCACTGGGTATTTTAAGTGATGAATTATGGATTAGAAGAAGGTAAGAGAAGATAAGGTGGGCATTAGGGAAGGCAAAGAAGTAGGATGGGGCAGCTGTCCTGGAGTGGGGTGGTAAGAATGAGAATAGAGAAGAGTGGATGAATTTAGGAACAGTTAAGAGAAAGAGGGTGTGGTGAAAGGAGGTGGGTGAACTAGCAGGAGGGATAAGCCTCTAAGTGGAAAAACAATGCCTCTCCTGTAGGAGCTTTTTTAGTGTAAGGAACCAAACTTTTAAAAAAACAGCATCTTCACAAGTCATGGAGGACTGGGCTCATCACTGGCTTCTGATCTCTAGAGTTGATTTTTTCACCCCATTTGCTTTCTTTTCTAAATAGGCTTCTTGAATATCAGGGGTGGGTGGTGTTCTGAGGATGGTTGAATTTGTCTTAGAGAAGGGCTGAGATATTGCACAGAGCCACTGACCTGGGCAGCCTCAAAGTTCAAAGAGAAGCGGCAGGGAGGCTTGGTACTTACTGTGCTAAGGGCTAGAGCTTTACACACCTAGTCTCTCATTCCAACCTCTTGATGGCTCTGTGAGGTAATTTTAAAATTCCAGGTGTACAAAAGAAAAAGGTGAGGCTCAGATAGGTTCTTTATTTTGCCCAGAGTCACACAGCTTGTGAGTGGTGGAGCCAGGACTGGACTCCGAATCTGGCTCTCTGCTCTCTCTGCACCTCTCCTGAATTGGGGCTGTCTGTTTTCTTTCTCACTACCACACAGATACCATCGAAGAACTTGTGGCTAGGAAGGCCATGACTTCTCTTTCGTACATGTACTGTGCTTGCTTCCCCTACCCCTACCTTGCCCAGTAAGGCATCAACAAACATTCCTGCCTAGAGCCAACACCCACTTCTTGCTGCCACATATGGGGCTGGGATGACAGGCAAGACAGAGCTGGTGAGGTGGATCGCGCCGCTGCTAGGTGATGGGGAGCGACTCTTCTGCCTGTGTCTTGCCTGGAAGGCATTTTCCACTTCCGAACCCCTTCTCGCTCCTCACTCCTCACCTCTCCCTCCTCGACTTCAGCTCAGGCCCCTAAGGGGAAGTCCCTTGCCGCGGGCTGACAGCTCTTGGGGGCGCGGGGTCCCGGTCTCTGCGCTCTCATCCAATTGTGCGCAGAGCCTCGTTCCTGGGCGCCTGGAGCCCGGCGGGCATTGACGTCAAGCGGCGGCGGAGCGCTGCCTACAGACGGTTGACCCGGACCCTCCTCCACACCCCCTTCCTTCCTCGCCCCTTCCTTCTTCCCTTCACCCAGGCGCGGGCTCTCTATAAAAGGCGGGCGCCCGAGGTGTCCCAGCGACGCGGTTTCAGCACCATGGAGAGCCCCCGCCTGCGGCTGCTGCCCTTCCTGGGCGCCGCCCTGCTGCTGCTCTGTCTGCTGGGCACCCGTGCCCAGGAGGACGCCGAGCTCCAGCCCCGAGCCCTGGACGTCTACTCCGCCGTAGAGGATGCCTCCCATGAGAAGGAGCTGGTCGGTATTTCCCTTGCCCCAGAACCCTTGGGCTGCCGCGCTGTCCTTCCTTTGTACGCGTCCCTCCTCTCCCTCCCTCCCTCCCCGCTCCCATTCCCAGTCAGGGCGCGGGGAGATGAGAGCAAAGCCCAGGCTCCCGCTGCCATCCTGAGACCGTCGCGAGCTCACAGGCTCCAGGCAGTTTGTAGAGCGAAGCCCTTGTCCCGGCCCCTCGGAGCAAGAGTCTTAGAGGCTGAGGGACCTGCGGTCACTGTAACTAGGACAGCGCTCGCTAAGTTTCCACCCCTCGAACATCCCTTTTTGTCTGCGGAATCCCAGGGAGGAGTGCGTGTGTTTCTGGGGCTCCTTATAACTAGGGCTGGAAGTGAGCACCTGGGTTGGGCTCGCAGCCAAGGCGGCAGCTTAAGGCTCCGGGGGCGGTGTGTTGCAGATCGAAGCGCTACAGGAAGTCCTGAAGAAGCTCAAGAGTAAAAGTATTCCCATCTATGGGAAGAAGTACGGCCAAGTCCCCATGGTAAGGCTTTGGGGTCACCCTCTCCACATGTTTTTCCAAGAGGAAATACACCGCAATGAGTCTTATACGCCACATTTTATGTGGCTAAATAATTCAGGTAGTGGGTTTGTAGAGTTCCTTGGCCTCCCCTTTGTTGCCAGCACCAGCCCTTGACCCTTGGTCTCTAAGGGGATAGAGTAAGACTAGCCGTTTTCGGGTATTGAACAGCGTGTGCCAGGAACCAGCTCTTGGGTCTGTGCGGGAAGGAGCATTTCCTGAAGAGGAGCGTTTTTTTCACCTCACGAATAATCTCTGAATTGGAAAAGCCCTCACATCTATTCAGTTCTTGTTCCTCCAATTTTCTTTCTGCCTTCCGGAGCATTGGCATTTTTTGACCTAAGTTCCAGGGTTGATATTCTTGATTCAGGGCTGGTCACCTTTCTTGGGTATCACACACACACACCTTCCTTCTTGGGATGAGGAGGTGCAAAGCAGGGAGTAGGGGTTGTGAGAGAATATAAGTGTATTGTTTATTTCATAGTAAAAAGCTCTGGTTGATTTTTTTTTTGATGTACAATTAAAGGAGCCAGAAAATTTAACACCCCACCCCACCCCAAAGGTAGGAAGTAGGAAGGTTTCAATAGCTTAAATTTCTTTTTATGTTCTTTCACTGAAGTTATAAACACAGGTATTTTTGTTTCGGGCCTGACTATCCTTAGACCTCTGGTGGTAGTGATAGGGTCCATCTGTTTTTCCCATGAGGGTAATCGTGTTGATGGGGAGACATACCCGTTGGGAGCCTGGGTTTGCGCTTGCCGACTGACCACACATTGTGTTTGCAGTGCGATGCCGGGGAGCGGTGCGCAGTGCGAAAAGGAGCGAGGATCGGGAAGCTGTGTAACTGTCCCCGAGGAACCTCCTGCAATTCGTTCCTACTGAAGTGCTTATGAGGCTTCTGTCCTCCTCCATAGATCTCCACCCCTTCCCCACTCCTCCAGTTTCCCTGAGAAGACCACACCGTCATCCCTGGAGTTTGGTTTTAGCAACAAAGTTTGCATTTCCCTGTGAGGCGAAGGGGTTCCTTTCCTGCTGTTTCCAAATACAAAAACACATTAGATAATACTGTGTGAAGGATAATGCCTTGTCTGGTGTTGATACATGTGCAAAATATTCTTTTCTTATTTATCAGACAAACACTTGCGTGTCTTTGTGTAAACAAGGGCAATTTCCACTTTGAAAATTGTATTTTTGTATGTGGCATGGCAAGATGAAAATTAGATCTAGTTAATCTTGGTAGATGACATCACAACTTGGAAAATAACCCCAAGCAACACAAAGTGAAGCATGTACAAATTATACATAATAAAGTGTTTTTACTTATTGCTCATAATGTATTGTTTTTTCTACACCTTAAGTAATTTAAGTAGGAATGGTGGAATTAATCATGCTGTTGTTTTGAAAGAGAAATATTTTTAAAATAGCAGCCTATTGGGAGAACAGCACCTTGACTCCAAGGAGTTTTGATCATTAATTAGGAGTGTGCAACACAAGCTTTGGTGCTTTGTATTTATCTTTGATTGCAGTGGTGTGTGATGCGTGTGTGTGTGATGAGATGGAGATGGTTAGAGTTGAGCTGATACAATTTTGTCTATTAAAACCTTTAGCTAGACCTTTTAATTTAGAGTGAGACCACAGTGAGATGTTAGCCACATTAAAAGCAGTTTGAAAAATTAGGACTTTTGTTTTGGCTACTCCTTAATTAGAAGATATTCACTGATAAAAAAATGGATTCTTTGGGGGTTGTTTGTCCAAAGAAAGGGAAACAGCTATAATCAGTTGCTTTAAGGGTGTAAGACCCAATCATTCCCACTCGTTAATACACAATATTGGAAAAATTCTCTGTTCAAAGGAAAACTAGTCATCTTAGTAAGTGGTTTTGAGGGGAAAAATGAAAATTGACAGAGGGCAGACTCAGCTCAAGAAACACATCTTAAATGTGAAGTTTAGTAGCCATTAAGTATTTCTGAGTGCTCACTTGAGGTCACATTTCTTAGGCTTTAAGCCAGAGCAAGTAACATTGAAGAAGTAGCATCATGAGAGGAACAGATTCTTACAGCTTCCCAATGCAGACACACAAGGCACCTGTGTAACAGCAGACCCTGAAAAGTAAGTCCCTCTGCTGGTTAGTGGGCAGATAGAGGGTGCTGACAGAAAATATTCTCATACACAGGGGCTATTTGCAGTGTTCTTATTTTTATATTAAATAATCTTGCAAGGCAGATATTATGGCCATGTTATTTTCAGAATAGGAAACAGAGGCCAAGAGATGATGGAACTTGCTCAAGTCAGACAATTCTAAATCATGATTTCATCTCTAATCTATCTGACTCCAAAACTTTATTTGTCTTTTCCCTCTATGTCACTCTGGGCAGTTGGTCAGGCAGTTGTTTTCCCAAATTCCACAGAAAGCACTTATTTCTTTAATAGAAATTAACCCACTAGGGTGCCAGTATTTGTGGAGTCACATTCCCATTTGAATTAATCTATGACAGGTTTAGTTGTGATTAAGATACATTACATTTTAATCTTTAAAAGCTGCCATAGCTTAATAGTTTCATAGTCGGCTGCTTTCCCAGAAAGCATTTACATTAAACTCCTAGCCTTCTTGAGTACCTTAGCTATTTATATTCGTGTCAGTCCTAAGTAAGATCAGGAAATACTTTAATCATTGACCAGTACACAGGCAGGACCCCTAGGGAACACTGTGAACGGCTCCTTATTTCAGCCTGGAAAGTTTCCCCAAAAGAAAGAGATGCTGGAGGAATTTGTGGTTCCAAGAAAGTAATAACTCTGCTCTAAACTCCTTTACCTTGTCCCCTTCATACCTACCCCTACCACATCACCCCTCCTTTCTTGTTTAATATGACTAAAAGGTATGGACTTCTGGGGGATTGGTGGTGGGTAATCTGTGGGCTCGCATGAAAAGGGTTTTTCAAAAGTTTTGTCTGCGGGGGCCCAAATTTTAAGTTCATGGTGCTAATGACATTCTTCACTAATGATGGCAACATTCAATCTTAACTGGCTTGTTTGAAGTAACTTTGCCTTCTTGGTTTATCAGTATTAGAGCTACTCTTCAAATAGAATGCCTTAGTATGTTTAATGGCTGAAGGTCCCTGTGGTAGAGGACAAGAATGTCAAATATTAAGAAAAATTGTAATGAGAATAGTATTTGCCCATATGCAGTTGTGCATAGATGAGCCCCAGAGATCTGAGATTGGCTGAAAGATCAGGCATCTGAGAGTTGTCTTGCAGCTACATCTAAAGATCGACAGAATGTTACAGACATAAGAATGATGTAACTAGAGCAATGGTTCTCACAGGGGGCTGGAGCTGATGTTCAAAAGTTACTAGAGGACTTAATTACACACAACCACTCCCCTTCCCACAGTCATTACTGATATTACACCCCTTATGTCAGAATCTGGAGGGCTGTGAGAGACACATAGTATACTTGTGACCCCCACTCCTTTCCAATCATGATGGTAACATATCTGAATCATTGACAAAGGTTCTTTGCTTGACCAAACTTCAGTCCGGCTCCTGAATCTTCTCCTGGGCCTATCTATGCATTTCCTTGTAAAATCTAGTTTTAGCAAGAACCCAGCTAAGTCAATTCTGCAAGCCCCATCTTCCATATCTGATCACCCTGGATATCTCCTCAGTTTTCTCATCCTCCACCATGCCCTAGGTAATGTCTTAGCACTCTGGCTTGTTGTTAGCAAACATCCTGTCAGATAGGTTTAGCTGGAATCTCCCTTATCTCTGATGTTTCCTCCTAGTAATTTTCCATCCACAGACCCCCACCCTTCTCCTTGGCCATAAAATCCCACTTGCTCATTCTCTATTTGGAATTGAGCTACTTTTTATAGTGAGGTCTCTTTTCCCTGCTGCAACAGTCCTGAATAAAATCTGTTTTTATGGTTTCAACTACTATCCAGCTCTTTTTTCTTGGACAGGGGAGTGTAGTTAAGGATGAGGCTTAGTATTGTGTAGTTTAAATAAGATCCTCAGATGGTTCTGCTAAGATCCTTACCCTAGAGCCACTGCAATGCTGAGCTAATTTTTAATGTAGTCCTATTCATTCCACAATTTCTTGAGTGCCTTCCATCTGCTGTATGTTGAGAACATAATGGTAAACAAGATAGACATAATCCCTGTTCTCATGGAGTTTATAGTCTGTGGTTTATAGTCTACAAGTGAGAACAGACAATAAATAGGAAACAAATAGAAATTATAAGCCATAAGAAATTCTAAGAAGGACATTGTCAAGTACATGGTCAGAAGAGGTGGTATTTGAGCTATGAGATGAAGGATAAGGATCCAGTCATGCCAAAGGCAGGGTGGAAGGAGGGGTCAGAAAGGAAGAGTGCTTCAGGCAGAGAGTATGATGTGCATAAAAGTTCAAAGGCAGGATAATGTTGGTATGTTTGAGGAACTGAAAGAAGACAGTGGACTCCGAGAAGATGAATGCCAGATGAGGAGAGGGCCAAATGGCTACCCCTCTAAATAGGTCTTTGGGCCTCCTCAGGTGTATACTGTTACCTTGAACAGGTACCAGGTAGAATCAACAGATATTTGTAGATCAGGAATATCGCAAGGGAAAGCAAGACTGAGAGAGACACACTGAGCATGTTGGTTGTCCTGGCATCACCTTTCAATACTCTTCAGTATTCCGTGTTCTTTTCAGGATCTCTGTCTTGAGGATCTATCAGCACAACTGTTTTGGCTTGAGAATACAGTTGATATTTGGACAACACTGGGTCCACTTATACATGGGTTTTTTTCAATAAATGTATTGGAAAATTTTTTGGAGATTTGTGACAATTTTAAAAACTTGCAGCCTAGAAATATTGAAAAAAATTAAGATGTATATCATGAATGCATAAAATGTGTGTAGATGACTAGTCTATTTTTTTTTATGTTTTACAAGCATGGTATTTTTTTTTGGTATCATTAATCTACAATTACATGAAGAACATTATGTTTACTAGACTCCCCCCTTCACCAAGTCCCCCCCACCACATACCCCATTAGTCACTGTCCATCAGTGTAGTAAGATGCAGTAAAATCACTACTTGCCTTCTCTGTGTTGCACAGCCCTCCCCGTGCCCCACCACACATTATACATGCTAATCGTAATGCCCCTTTCTTTTTCCCCCCCTTATCCCTCCCTTCCCACCCATCCTCCCCAGTCCCTTTCCCTTTGGTAACTGTTAGTCCTTTCTTGGGTTCTGTGATTCTGCTGCTGTTTTGTTCCTTCAGTTTTTCCTTTGTTCTTATATTCCACATATGAGTGAAATCATTTGGTACTTGTCTTTCTCTGCCTGGCTTATTTCACTGAGCATAATACCCTCTAGCTCCATCCATGTTGTTGCAAATGGTAGAATTTGTTTTCTTCTATGGCTGAATAATATTCCATTGTGTATATGTACCACATCTTCTTTATCCATTCATCTACTGATGGACACTTAGGTTTCTTCCATTTCTTGGCTATTGTAAATAGTGCTGTGATAAACATAGGGGTGCATCTGTCTTTTTTAAATTGGGCTGCTGCATTCTTAGGGTAAATTCCTAGAAGTGGGATTCTGGGTCAAATGGTATGTCTATTTTGAGCTTTTTGAGGAACCTCCATACTGCTTTCCATGATGGTTGAACTAATTTACATTCCTACCAGCAGTGTAGGAGGGTTCCCCTTTCTCCACAACCTCACCAACATTTGTTGTTGTTTGTCTTTTGGATGGTGGCGATCCTTACTGGTGTGAGGTGATATCTCATTGTGGTTTTAATTTGCATTTCTCTGATGATAACTAGTCTATTTTTATCATTTACTACCATAAAATATATAAACAAGTCTGTTATAAAAAGTTAAAATTTATCAAACCTTACACACATGTACAGACTATACATGGAGCCATTCACCATTGAGAGAGATGTAAAGATGCATTATTAAATCATAACTATATAAAAGTAAATGTAATATGTACTATACTACTGTAATAATTTTGTGGCCACCTCCTGTTGCTATTATGCTTAGCCTAGGTGTTGTGAGAGTCTGCTTAAAATACGTTGTGATGCTAATCATTTCATGTGAGCAGTTTCTCTCTTCAGTAAATTGTTCATCAAGGGATCTGTCATCATTCTTGTGTATTTTTCTTCATGTTTTATGCAATACTGTAAACCTTGAATAACACTGTAGGATCCATATGAAGTGCCACTAGTAATGCTGAAAGTGCTCTCAAGAAGCACAGAAACATCAAGACATTACAAGAAAAAGTTGAACTGCTTGGTATATATGTAGGTTGAGGCCTGCAGCTGTGGTTGCCCACTGTTTCAGGATAAATAAAAGCAGCATAAGGACTGTAAAAAATGAAAAGGATACCCTGAAAATTATTAAGACACTCATGAGAGAAATTAAAAAGGACACAAATAAATGGATATGCATCCTGTGCTCATGGATATGTAGAAGAATTAATAATGTCAAAATGGCCATCCTGCCTAAAGCAATCAACAGATTCAATGCAATCCCTATCAAACCCCCAACAGCATTCTTCAATGAACTAGAACAAATAGTTCTAAAATTTATATGGAACCACAAAAGACCCCAAATAGCCAAAGCAATAAAGCTGGGGTGATTATGTGCCCTAACTTCATGCTCTACTGCAAAGCCACAGTAATCAAAGCAATTTGGTACTGGCACAAGAACAGACCCATAGATCAATGGAACAGAATAGATGGCCTAGGTATAAACCCACACATATATAGCCAATTAATATATGATAAAGGAGCCATGAATATACAATGGGGGAAAAGACAGCCTCTTCAACAACTGGTGTTTGCAAAACTGGACAGCTACATGTAAGAGCATGAAACTGGATTATTGTCTAACTCCATACATAAAAGTAAACTCAAAATGAATCAAAGACCTGAAGTAAGACATGAAACCGTAAAACTCTTTGAAAACATAGGTAAAAATTTCTTGAATATAAACATGAGCAACTTTTTCCTGAATGCATCTCCTCAGGAAAGGGAAACAAACTTGTCTTTTGGATGTTGGCCATCCTAACTGGTGTGAGGTGATATCTCACTGTGGTTTTAATTTGCAGTTCCCTGATAATTAGTGATGTGGAGCATCTTTTCACATGCCTGCTAGCCATCCAAATTTCTTCTTTGGAGTAGTGTCTGTTCAGATTCCCTGAAACAGTGGGACTACAAACTAAAAACCTTTTGTATAGCAAAGCACTCCATCAGCAGAACAAAATGGCATCCTACAATATGGGAGAATATTTTCATAAATGACTTATCTAATAAGGGGTTAACATCCAAAATATATAAAGAGCTCATATAGCTCAACACCCAAAAAACAAATAACCCAATTAAAAAATGGGCAGGGAATCATATGGGGGGTGGTTTATATCTGGGCTTTCTATTCTGTTCCATTGATCTATACACCTGTTCTTGTGTCAGTACCATACTGATTTGATTACTGTAGTTTTGTAGTATAGCTTCAAGTCAGGGAGCATAACACCCCCAGCTTTCTCTTCTTTCTCAGGTTTGCTTTGGCTATTTGGGGTCTTTTGTGGTTTAATATGAATTTTAGGATTATTTGCTATAGTTCATTGAATAATGCCTTTGGTATTTTGACAGGGATTGCATTGAATTTGTAAATTGCTTTGGGCAGGATGGCCATTTTGACAATATTAATTTTTCCTATCCATGAGCACAGGATGGATTTCCATTTATTTGTGTCTTCTTTAACTTCTCTCATGAGTGTCTTACAGTTTTCATAGTATAGGTCTTTCACTTCCTTGGTTAGGTTTATTCCTAGGGGTTGTTTTCCTAATTTCTCTTTCTGCTAATTCATTGTTAGTATATAGGAGTGCAACAGATTTCTGTGTATTAATTAAGTATTCTGCAACTTTGCTGATTCCAGTTACTAGTTCTAATAGTTGTTTTGTGGGGTCTTTAGCGTTTTTTATATATAATAACATGTCATCTGCAAATGGTGACAGTTTTAATTCTTCCTTACCAATTTGGATGCCTTTTATCTCTGTGTTGTCTGATTGCTATAGCTAGGACCACCAGTATTATGTTGAATAAAAGTGGTGAGAGTGGACATCCTTATCTTGTTTCTGATCTTAGAGTAAAATCTTTCAGCTTTCTGCCATTGAGTATGATGTTAGCTGTTGGTTTGTCATATAAAGCCTTTACTATGTAGAGGTACACACCCTCTATACTCATTTTGTTGAGAGTTTTTATCATGAATAGATGTTGAATTTTGTCAAATGATTTTTTAGCATCTAATGAGATGCTCATGTGGTTTTTATCCTTGTTTTTGTTAATGTGTGTATCACATTGATTTATGAATATTGTACCATCCTTGCATCCCTGGAATAAACCCCACTTGGTTGTGATGGATGATCCTTTTTATGTATTTTTGAGTTCAGTTGCTAATATATTTTTGAGGGTTTTGCATCTATATTCATCAGGATATTTGTCTATAATTTTCTTTTTTTATGGTGTCTGTCTGGTTTTGGTATTAGAGTGATGCTGACCTCAGAATCAGTTTGGAAGTATTCCCTCCTCTTCTACCTTTTGGAATATGTTAAGATGGATGAGTATTAATTCTTCACTAAAGATACAGTTGAATTCAGCTGTGAAGCCATCTGGTCCCGAACTTTTGTTTTTTGGGAGCTTTTTGATTACTAATTCAATTTTGTTACTGGTAATTGGTCTGTTCAGGTTTTCTGTTTCTTCCTGGGTCAGTCTTGGAAGGTTATATTTTTCTAGGAATTTTTCCATTACTTCTAGGTTGTCTAATTTATTGGAATATAATTTTGCAAAGAATTCTCTAATAATTCTTTATTTCTGCAATATCCATTGTGACTATACCATTTTGTTTCTGATTTTGTTTATTTGCATACTCTCTTTTTTTATTTGTACTTTTTTTCTTGTTAAGTATGGCTAGGGGTTTGCCTATTTTATCTTCTCAAAGAGCCAGCTCTTCATTTTATTATTTCTATTGTTTTATTCTTTTCTATTTTATCTATATCTGCCCTGATCTTTATTATGTCCCTCCTTCTACTAACTTTTAGTTTAATTTGTTCTTCATTTTCTAGTTTCTTTAATTGTGAGTTTAGACTGTTTATTTGGGATTGTTCTTGTTTCTTGAGGTAGGACTGCATTGCTGTGTACTTCGTCTTACAACTCCTTTTGCAGAATCCCACAAATTCTGGACTGTTGTATCTTTGTTTTCATTTGTCTCCATGTATTGCTTGGATTTGTTCATTGATCCATTGATTATTTAGAAGCATGTTGTTTAGCCTCTATGTATGTGGGTTTTTTTGTTTTCTTTGTGTAATTTATTTCTAGTATATACCACTGTGGTCAGAGGAACTTCTTGATACAATTTCAATCTTGAATTTATTGAAGCTCTTTTTGTGGACTAGTATGTGATCTATTCTGGAGAGTGTACCATGTGCACTGTGAAAAACTGTTTATCCTGCTGCTTTTGGGTGGGATGTTATGTGGATATCTGTCAAGTCCATCTGTTCCAATGTGTTGTTCAGTGCCTCAGTCTCCTTGCTTATTTTCTGTCTGGTGGATCTATCCTTTGGAATGAGTGGTGTGTTCAAGTCTACTAAAATGAATGCATTGCATTCTATTTTCCCTTTAATTCTATTAGTATTTGTTGTACATATGTGGGTGCTTCTATGTTGGGTGCATAGATATTTATAATGGTTATATCCTCTTGTTGGACTGACCCCTTTATCATTTGTAGCATCCTTCTTTGTCTTTTATTACTTTCTTTATTTTGAAGTCTATTTTGTCTGATATATGTACTGCTACTCCTGCTCTTTTCTCCCTATTATTTGCATGAAATATCTTTTACCATCCCTTCATTTTCAGCCTTTGGGATGAAATGTGTTTCTTGTAGGCAGCATATAGATGGGTCTTGTGTCTGTATCCATTCTGCTCCTCTGTGTCTTTTGATTGGTACAGTCAGTCCATTTACATTTAAGGTGATTATTGATAGATATGTGGTTACTGCCATTTTACTAATTGTTTTCTGGTTGTTTCTATAGTTCTTCTCTGTTCCTTTCTTTCTCTCTTAAATGCTCTTCTCTTGTTATTTGATAGTTTTCTTTAGAGTTATGGTTGGATTTCTCTTTTTTAATTTTTTGTTCATCTATTATAGGCTTTAGGATTGTGGTTACTATAAGGCTCATGGATAGCTTTCTAACTATATAACAGTCATGTGGTTGCACAGTAGTGAGAGGTGAGGTGTATGGTAATGAGGTGCATAGGCATGTGGTTATGAGAGGTGCAGGTGTGTGCAGCACCAGGTTGAGCTGCCTGTAAGGACAAGCAGTACTCAGAGATGGCTCCTGTAGACACCTCCCTAGTTGGGCTGAGAAAGGGCCAAGAAAGCTGGAAAAGCCTCCCTGTGCCTGCCAGGCAGCAAAGCCTGATGCTACTGGGCAAGGTGGGCTAGTGTGCTTGTGGTGTTCAGGGAAGTGCCTCAGGTCTGAGCTGCCAGGGAAGGGGATGGGGTGTTTGGAGCTCCTGAAAATGCCCAACCTGTTGGGCAGAGTGAGGGCTGAGGAAATGTTGTCCATCTGGCCTTTCTCTTGCAGAGATGGCTCTATCTAACCCTCACCTCTCTGGCACCCCTCCCACTGCTGGCAAACCTTTCAAACTACCACCTCCATTTTGGGTCTCAGCAGGACAGGTGGAGCATGCCTGTCCTCCGCAAGTGGCTGAAATCAGTTTCCCAGAGTGCTCCACCTCTCTCTCGTGTCCAACCCTACTATTCACCAGAACCCAGTGCAATGTGGACTTGTGTTCCCAGAGCAGATCTCCAGGACAGCTGTGCAGAGTTCCTGAGTCTCTATCTTCTCCCCTCTCCATTCCTCTTCCTCCCACTTGTGGTGTGCTGGAATGGGAGCAGGGCTGGGGTCCCAACTGATTGTGGCCAACTTACTCTTCTCTGTGTGATCTCTTCTTCACCAGCTGTGGGTGGTCTGTTCTGCAGTGTTCAGGTCATTTTCAGGGTTAGTTGTATTTGCTGTAGTTGCTTCCTTGGTGTGTGTGTAGGAGGAGGTTTCCATCTTGCTTTCCAACTCTGCCTTCTTTTTTCCTGAGCCCTACCACATCTTCTTTAACCATTCATCTATTGTTGGATGCTTTTGTTGTTTTCATTGTAAATAATGCAGCAATTAGCATAGGAGTGCAAATATCTTTTTGAATCAGTGATTTTGTTTTCTTCAGGTAAATTCCCAGAAGTGAAAATACAGGGTCATATGGTATTTCTATTTTCAGTTTTTTGAGAAACCTCCATAGTGCTTTCCATAGTGGCTGGACCAATTTACGTTCTTACCAGCAGTGTAGGAGGTTGCCCTTTTCTCCACATCCTTGCCAACACTTGTTATTTCTTGTCTTTTGGATAATGGCATTTCTAACCGGTGTCAGGTGATGTTCCATTGTTGTTGTGATTTGCATTTCCCTGATGATTAGTCATGCAGAGCATCTTTTCCTGTGCATGTTGGCCATCTGGATTTTGGTGAATTGTCTCTCCATGTATATTGCCTATTTTTCAGTTGGGCTATTTGTTTTTTTCTAATCCATTTGTAAGAGTTCTTCATATATTTAGAAAACTGCTTCCTTATTGGCTGTATATGTTGCAAATATCTCCTAATCTATGGCTTATCTTTTTACCATAGTTTTCTTTTGCTGTGCAGTTATAAATTTCAATGTAGTCAAATGTGTTACTATTTTCCTTTCATGTTTGTGCCTAATTTAAAATAATACTGTCTCAAATCATAACAATATTCCCCTATATTTTTCTATAAGTTTTGGAACTTTTCATTTTAACATTATTAATCCATCTGAAATTTATTTTTGGTATGATGAGATAAGGTTGGGATTTAATTCTGTTTTTTTATATCGAAGAGTCATTGTCTTACCAGAATTCATTGAAGATTCCATCTTTCACCATTGATGTATAATACTGGATTTTTGTTAGGTGATTATGAGAAGGGCCTGGCCAAGAGGGCATTCACTCTATATTGGGTGTCATCAGGAAATGGGGACGGTTCTGTGATTGGATATCCCAATAAGTATTATTCATAGGGAAAGCAGGCTAGATTGAGAATAAATTTGTGCTTGGTAAAGAAGTAGCAGTCACTTGTTTTAGCTGAGAGGAGAAATGCTTGGTATCTTGTGGGTAGTAGAGGGATCTTATTTTTGTCTGTGGTTAGGCAAAAATATCAAATAGCTTTGTTCTGACTCATTTTATTATGGTCTCAGAGTGACCTTGTCTGAGGTTGGTGTTCTGTGAGATGGTATAAGTCCTACTGGAGAAAAACATGGCCTAGCTGTGAGTGCCAGCTTACCACAACAATGGGCAGGTGTGAGCATGAGACCAGTTCCTGGAAGCCTCATCTGGTAAAGCAGTCCTCCGCCTTCTCATCACTACACACTTTTTCAAAACACTTTTATTCCTGTTATTGCACTGTTATATATAAATTTTAGCATCAGCTTGTAAAATTTTATCAAAAGCTCTGTTAGATTTTGATTAGAATTTCATTGATCTTGTAAATTAATAATGGAAAGAACTGAAATGTTGACCTTGTTTCATTCTCAATTTGTGAACATGGTATGGTGTCTCCACTTACTTAGATCTTTAAAGATCTAAATCTTTATTTTAGATCTTTAAAAAGATATGTTATAACTTATAAAGAGCTTATCTTTTAGATCTCTAAACTTATTTAGATCTTTAAAAATATCCTTCAATAACTTCAGTAATTTTCTTCATATAATTTTGGATTTATTAGGTTTTAGACTTTAAAAAATTGTAGATTTTTTATCTTGTATCTAGGTTTTTGTTGCTAATATGTTTACTTTCTAATTCTATCATATTTTATTCCTGATTTAGTGGTATATAATAAGGCCGTATTCCATGTTTATATACTGATGATATCCTGTAATATTTCAACTTCCATATTAGTTTTAATATTTTAATTTATTCTCTTGGATTTTCTTTGTATATAGTTACCTGAAAGTAAGGATGATTTTCTTAATTTTTATAGTTTTGCTTATTTTTTATTATTACATTGGTTAGATTTATCAGTATAATGTCAATGGTATAGGGGTGATGGCAGGCATTCTTATCTTATTCTTGACTTCAGTGACAATGCTTCTAAAGTTTAACAGAAAATTTATATTTTTTGTAAATTTTAAAAACAATACTCTTTCTTAGATTGAAGAATTTTCCTTCTGTTCTACGTATGGTAAGTTTTTTTCCCCCAAATGTAAATGAGTGTTGAATTTTTTATTTATTTTTATTTATTTTATTTTGATATCATTAATCTACAATTACATGAAGAACATTATGTTTACTAGGCTCCCCCCTTCACCAAGTCCCCCTCACATACCCCTTCACAGTCACTGTCCATCTGCATAGTAAGATGCTATAAAATCACTACTTGTCTTCTCTGCGTTGCACAGCCCTCCCCATACCCCCCATGCACTATACATGCTAATCGTAATGCCCAATGAGTGTTGAATTTTGTAGATGTTTTTCTATACTTATTGAAATAATTCTATTTTTTCTTATGTAATCTATTAATGTTTTACCTAATCTATTAATAATCTGACTGAATCTACATCCTAGAGAGTAGTCATACTCCAGAAGAGCTCCATGGGTACATGCTAGTGGTTGAGCAATCTCCTGGTGGAGCGTTGAGGTGGAAGGTCAGGGCTGGAGTCCAAGTTTCCATCATGTCCTACAGGCACAGTCCCTGATCCCTGAGTTGAGTGGCCAGTAAATCCCATAGTACAAAGTCCTGGATGCCTTTCTCAGGGGACATCATCTGGTCCTTCTATACCCTGGACCTGTAGCTGAAAACCATGTCCCTGCTCCCACTCTCGTCTCATCATGAGCTCCCCTCAAATGCTGTTCTCTGTCTGCTGTTGGTATTGCCTGGTCCTTCCCCTTATCTGCTTTAGACATGGGAAATTTATTGGTAGATTTTCTAATCATGTTTTTTCCTTTCATGGGATAAATTCTATTTATGGTATATAACACATTTTGGCTTTAATTTGTTAATATGTCAACTAGAACTTCTGTATTTTCTAGGAGAAATTTTATTTTCTTGTCCTATCATTAACTAATTTTGGTACTAGGCTAAATAGCCTCAAAAAAATGAACTAAAGAGTTTGTTTCCTTTCCACTTCCCTGTCCTTTGACACAGTTTATAAGGCAGGATTATCTTTGAAGGTTTGGTTAAATTCTTTTGCTGTAGGAGACTTTGATTGTTAACTCAATTTCTTCAATGATTTTTAAGTGATCTTAGAATTATGACAGGAGGAAGATGGGACATGGAAGATTCCAGTGGGGGTTAATTGAAATATAGGTAGAAAGGATATAAAAAGATCTACAAATAGGACAAGGAAGAGCTACATTCTGAATTTCTAATTTTAATAAATTATAAGCTAAATTTAAGAATGAAAGTTGCACTTGAATGATATTTCTGTACACAAAAGCCACTCTTAAGGATACAACAAACAAGCACATAAAAAAACCACCCACATTGATAATTATTGTTAAGAAATTATCATTTATGCAGATTTTCTCTTATTTTGAGTCCATTTTTAAAATTTTATATACTTTTTAGAAAGTTCTTTTCATCTAAACTTTCAAATTCACTGATGTTGTATTCAAATCTATAGATATAGTTCTGTTTTATATCCATTTCTAATATTGCCAATTAATACAATATCTTTTTTTGGGATTTGTACATTTTATTGGTCAAATTTTAATGTTACTGGTCCTCTAGAGTTGCTTTATTTTCCATTTTATTGATTTTTAGTACTATATTTCCCTTTTTCCATTTTTCTTGGGCTTTTATTCCCAGTTTCTCGAAAATTAACTTATTGCCATTATTTGGGGGTTTTAATACATAGTTTCAAAGTTATAAATTTACTTTAAAGTACCACTTTTGATGTCTATTAGGGTAAACAATGCTAGATACTTTAATAAGTAACTCCAATATTAGACTCATGGCAGATCCTGTCCCTCGTTGCTGGCTTCCCTAAGTGGCTCCTGTCTTAGGGCTGGGGGCTTTAGGCTTCCTCTTGGGATGCTTCCATGTTAAACAAGTAATATCCATGACTATCATGCAGCAGGAGGAAAGAGTAGACAATTATGATTTATGGTCAAGCCTGGAAGTGGCCATTTTCTGCCCATCGTCTATTGCCCAGGATCCAGTCATACAGCCCCAACATGACTGCAAAGCAGGCTGAGAAAGTAGTAAAGTTATAAAATATCTCTCTGTCCCAGATAACACAAGAACATAGCATACTTTAACTTGGCACTAAATTAACATTCCCCATCTCACTACTGTTTTTGTAATTTTAGTTTCACCTTTTAAGATATATTTTCAAACATATTTATAAAACAAATATAATCAAGTGCTTTCATGCTTTGTTGATTTTATTGATTTTCTTAGTGTTAAGAGTTCTTCACATGTTTTAGAAGTTGGGGTCACCAGCTCATTTGGATACAAGCATTCTTGTTCCCAGCCCTGACCATCTAGCAGCTTTGTAGTTGCTTCTCTGCAGCCCTTGGGCTTCTAGTCCAGACCACAGTGGTCGCTGGGGTCTCCTAGCTTGGCAGTGTCAGATAGCCAAATGGTTGGGTGCCAGCTTTCCTGCCAGCTCCTTTCCAAGCAATGACTCAGGGTTTCAGCCAGTAGGTGGTGTGTTCTGTTTCTGGTTCCAAGGCCATGGAACTGTTCTCCACCTTCCCTGGGTTTAGCACTTTTTATAAGCTATAGGCCCAGGTGGTCATCTACAGCAGTTAAGGCAAATTTAAGCTTGTTTTCATGATTGGAGAGTCCTCCTCCGGCCCCTGTTTTGGAGCAGTTTTAGTCCCTTACCCCATAGGAGGAGCCTGTGGATAAAATGAAAGTTCCTGTGTCCAGGATTCTCACCTGGCCCTGGCTGGCTTGCTCACTACAGGTGTGAGCAATATGTTGTTATTGACTCTATATAAAGAGCTCTATCCAGTGTTCTGGGTGAGATAGTGGCATGACTGCAAGGCTGGAGGAGAGCAGAGCAGAGGCTGGAGTGGTGGTGGCGTTGAGGACAGAGACCCAGAGGACGGCTGTGTGAGCAGAGAGTCTCAGAGGCAGAGACTGGCTTGCTGCATGCAGACTCGCTCTGAGTGAACGGGATTTTAGTGATTGACCTGCCACCGTGGAAATAAACTTGGGTATAAACCTTTCATCCCAAGAGCATTCTACTGTCATTTCTTTGGTCACATTGAATCCATAGTGAACTTGCCTGGGGCTGAAACCATTGGCAAGACCACTGGCAAAGTCAGCAGGGTTCATTGGTGACCAAGGAAAAAGATCAGGCTGCCCTCCTGGGAGGAGTGCTTCTGTGCACTGCACCGATGGACAGGGAGACATTTGAGTGTCCCCTGTGGACATGTACTATGAAGGGGTGGAGAACTGGGGTCCTCCCCAAGAGAAAGCTGACTGAAATGGTGTCACTACGAAGTGCTGTGGCCCAAAAGGAAGCAGCACGAGAACGAGCAGTGGCATGAGAAGCAGCAGTGTGGGAGTTCAGGCTGCCAGGTGCCGCGGGGCAGGGGAAGGAAGAGGCCCAAGAAGGAGTGGCAGGAGAAGCCCCAGCATGCAGGCTGCCAGGTGCCGTGGGGCAGGGGAAGAATGTAGTGGAGCTGTCAGCCCCAGAAATGGAGGAGTGGAGGTGTGGTGAACAGGTGGGGGTGGAGGCCCTGCCGGTGCTGGAGGCATCAGCCCCTCCTCGGTTGAGACCCCACCTGGCTGAAAGCTGGTGGAAAACCAGAAGGACTTAGCAACCACAGTTCTTTCAGGAGAGGTGCATCCCCCTCCTCAGGTTGTGGAGCACTCCATGCTGTACTTCTGTCCTCAGGCTCAAGCACAAAAGGAAATACAGTCTGCTTCTCAAAGGAAGAATTTAAAGGATCCTGTGAAGGTTGCAAAGACCCAGATGTGGGTTGGTTTGAAAAGGCAGGAGCAGATGGAAGGAAATTGGACTGGAGTTGTGTGGCAATTGAGACGGGAGCAGTGGTTCCGGCTGCTGAGGACAAAGCAGAAGGCAGAGATAAAGCAACAAGACCGGCCTGTGTGTCTGCAAGACCTTTTGCTGGAGAGGCTGGAGAAGGTGGGTATTGTAAGGTTCATTCATGATCCTTTTGGTTAACTTTGAGTTGAACTGATTCGAATAGCCAGGATGACCACTTGGTGGCAATGGATCTCCTCAGGCTTGAGGGTTATTATAATTTGTTGTAATTTTTGTTATTTGTATCTTGCCGTAGCCTTTATTGTTATTACAGAATTTGATTACAATGCTCCAGCTTTCTCGCACAGAGATCAATGCAGAGGATTGAGGGCATGTAGATTGAGAGGAGAGAATCCTGGAGGGGTGGTGTGGATAAAATTAAAGTTCCTGTGGCCAGGATTCTCACCTGGCCCTGGCTGGCTAGCTCATTACACAGGTGTGGGCAATACTTTGCTATTGACTCTATATAAAGAGGTCTGCCCAGTGCTCTGGGCGACAGGGTCGCATGGGCACACAGCTGCTGCATGGCTGCAGGAGAGCAGAGACTGGAGTGGTGGCAGCACAGAGGACAGAGGCTGAGATGGCTGCAAGGGCAGAGAGGCCAGAGACAGAGTCTGGCTTGCTGCATGAAGACTCTGTGTGGATGAGATTTTAGTGACTGACCTGCCACCGTGGAAATAAAGTTGGGTATAACCCTTTCACCCCAGGAGCATTCTACTGTCATTTGGTCACATTGAATCCACAGCGAAGTTGCCCAGGGCTGAAACCCCTTGGCAAGACAGAACCAAACCCCTAGCAGCCACTGCCTGCTTCTGAACCCAGAATTGAGCAACCTGTCAGCTTGTCTATTCATGACATTGAATTTCTGGTGTCCTGGGGCATTCATCTTCTTAACTTAAGACACCAGTTATATTGAAAGCATACACCCTCATTCATTCTTAAACTCACCACAATTTGACTTCATTTCTTAATACTCCATTAAAGCTGTTCTTTATATGGCCACCAACCAAAATCTTGTGCATAAATAAAAAAATCCATTGTACATTTTTCTATTCTCATATAATTATACTTAAAGCATTGAACACAGTTTATTGATCACCCTTTCTTTCTTGAAAGACATTTCTTGTTCTGCTTTCACTTTACTTCCATCTCCAGGTTTCCCCCACTCCTTCTCATGTTGTTGGCCTATTCTTTTCTGGCATTAAGCTAAGGGAAAGCTTTCACTCTAATTGTAATTTTTTTTACAGTTGTTATGTCTCTTTCACAATCTTTGAGCAGATATTTTATATACTTGAACTTCAGAAATACTACACAGTGCATCCTGGTGCAGATCTTTTCCCATATTCTTGCTGAATCTTGTTGAACCCTTTCAATGGAAAAAGTCAAGATTTTCTTTGGTTAAATGAGAGATATTTTTCTCATTTTTTTGATTATTGGTTCTCTGGTGTATATTCAGTTCTCTTTCTGGGGTTCTTTTTATATAAATATAGAATCTCTCATATCTCTATTTGTGTGAACTACATCTTTTCTCCTTTTCCTTTTGATCTTCTCCCTCAGAGCTGTGGGAAAAAATCTTGGGGTTGTTCTCTAGTTCATAGAATTGGTTTCACCTGTGAACAGTAATGTTCACTACATCAGTCCCCACAATCGGTATCCATAAAGGGAGTTTCTTGTGGTTCTGGTGCAAAAAGCAAAATACTCCTGAGAGACACAGACCACTTGTTTACTCATGCTTCTGTTAGGGTGGGTTTTCACAGCCTCTTTTGGTGACTGCAGGGAGGCTGAGGTATCTGGGCCCTGTAGGGAGACCCTGGGTCCAACTTTACCTACTAGAAATGTTGCTAAAGTCTGGCTCTGGCTAGAGATCTCAAATGCTCAGCACACACCCCAAAAGGCAAAAGAGTGCCAAGGACTCTGGGGTGGTATCCCTCATTCTTCAAATCACATCATTATTATAAAAGCAGTGATTTTTAAATGTTTTTTATATGTGCTTAGAATAGAACTTTTTTTACTTTGCACTTACGGTGGAAGGAAGAGGAGAGCTGTGCTGTGCTGTGTTGGGGAAGGGTTGAAGGAGAAGACATTTGGAAAAGAAATTTAGGGGGAGAACAAACATCGAATGAACATTTATTCAGTTATTTGCTGGGTGGTGGTCTGTATTGGAAACCTCTCTTCCTCATCTCCAATGACTTGTTCAGTGAATCTTTGTTACTCAGGTAACAGTTGATGTGGTTTTATTGAAAAATGCTTCACAATATTTTTTACCTTATCCAATATCCAGCTTTGGTTAAGTTTGCTGTATCCATTATTCAGCATTTTTGAGTATTTACTCTATGTCAGGCTTGCAGGGATACAGCACAGAAGAAAACAGTCAAGACTGCCACCACCAAGGAAGGAGTTTATGATCCTGTGCAATAAGAAGGTTCTGTGTAAGTGGGAGGGAGGATGGTTAGTAGGATGGCACTGAGTCCCTCTTCTCAGGGAATTTGTCCATTATCATCTCTTCTTTTACCTATTTTTACATGAAGCTCTTCACCCTCTTTTATCCAGGTTGCCTGTGATTCCTTTTGCCTGTGTATCTCAGCTTCTGACATTTGTTTCCAGCTCTTTGGCTCTGATGACCCGTATGGGTGCTCTCTCCAGCCACACTTCAGACCTGATCTCCTAATGAGTTGTTAGTTTTACCCTCTCTTCCCCAATCTCTGTGCTTGCTGTGGGAGACCCACCATCTTTTCCCCATGGCTTTCCTACATGTGCCTGAGACCAGCTTTAATTTCTATGTAGGTATTCTATAGGGAAAATTTGATAGTACCTACCTGAAGGTCCTGCTCCTGGTTAATCCACAAACACTTCTGCATGAAAACCTGGGCCATTTGGACAAGAAAGGCTGAGCCTGTGTGTGCACAGCTGCACACATGCATCTCTGGTTCTCTGTTCACCATCCATTTCCCCAGAGCACTTCCATGTCATTACCAAGGACAACTGCACACAGGGGGCTGCTCTCTGGATGATTGAAACCATTAATAATTCACCAAACTCTGGCTGCCTGCTTTCATTAAATCACTATGCTAATGATGTCCCTCAGGAAAAGGGAACAGTAAGTCCCCCTCCAATGCAGGCTTGATGGAGACAGACCATATTTCATACATAAGTCAGGGGTGGGCATTTTGCCTTGATTACTTTGACTTCTTCCTTTACAGAGATACAGGATGTGGAAGTAGGCATAATCAGATAAAATGAAGCAGGCAAAGATTCTGTTTGAATATCAGTGTCAGTGTGTCACTAAAGTGGCTCTGATTTAGCCTGTCTCTTCTTTCAGTTAGGAAATGAGGTAATCTTTACTGGGATGTCTTAGTACAGATGGAGACTTTTAAAAAAATGAAGCACCATGAACTGGACATAGTCCCCTAAAGTGAGATGGTCTCATATAGCCATGGATGCCCTGTTCAGATCACAACTCTTGCTACCCGAGAAGGCAGTTTTTCCCATTTGATCTGATCTTGTTCATCCAAGGAAGACCGAACGAGTTAAAAATGTATGAACAGTACCTGAACACAGTAAGTATTCAAGAGAGATTAGCTATGCCAAAGAATAAAGGAAAGTCTGCATCATTTTCTAGACTCTGTATGTCAGTGACTGGCTTCTATAGCATTTGTTTCAGGTACTGTGGGGCATAACAGAGGAACTTCCCTGTTGCATCTGCCAGACCATTCTTGTCTTAGCAAGAAGGAGCAGATAGGCACCTGAAAGTAGACTCCCCAGTAGGGTGCCCCATATCAACAGGCAGGGAGCTTGAGGCTAACTGGGCCAAAAGTTTTACTGGCCCTTTGGGTCCAGTATGTAGTTAGAGGGTCCCAAACCTATTCTGGAAGTCTGGTAATTTTTGTTGGGTGGGGAGCAGGGAGCCTGCATGTCTCCAAAAAATATTTGAATAAGCACTGTCCTGCATGCTGACGTTTTCTTTCTTGCTTTTAGTTTTGAATTTCTAACTGTATTACTATTTTTCATAAAAATTGAATATAAGAGAAAATAAAAAAGTCATTACTCCCATTTATTGTTTCAGACTTTCTTTTTGTTCCCCGCCTGAGTCTTCTCCATGAGGCCAGCTCCTGGTGTTCTCGCGTGTGTCCCCGCGGGAGCGCTGGAGCAGTCTCCTTTGAAAGGCTCCCTCTCTCAACACAGTGAAGTAGGCTGGAGCCTTCTGTCCCTTGGGAGGCTTCTTTCTCCTCTCTGTCCTAAAAAGACCCCAGGGTAGGTAGCTTTAGGCTAATACTGAAGACCTTGGGGGAAACTCCCCCTTTAAGGGGTGTTTTTCCACAGGTTTCTTTCCTTGTCTCTTCTCACTCCTGGTGAGATCGTCAAGACTAAGAGAGGGTATGAGCCCAGAGGCAGTCAAGTGGCTTTGACTCGGGCTGTTTAGGCCTAAGCAAGACTCTGAAATGTGGTCCTGTGTATCCAGCCAGGTTCCTCAGGGCAGGCAAGGGCAAAGCTCTACCTGGTTATACTGTTTGGGTGTTATCCTTTCTGTTCAGTTTGTATAGGGAACTAGCTGGGGTCTTTTAGGTCTCAGCATGCAGGTGCTGGAGGGTTTAGGGGCCTCATTCCCTTTTTTCTGTTTCTTTCCTTCTTAAACACATGCTGGTGTGTTTTGCTGACTCAGCTGGGTATAGCCTTAGGGGGCAAGTTCTGCATGTGGTAGGGCTCCTGCCCTGGGAGAGGCCTCTTGCAGTGATCCTTCAAACCACACTTGCAGCTGATGCCACTGGGCAGTGCCCATCAATGTGCTGGTCATGTTTGAGTTTTGAGAGGAGAGGAAGTGGGTTTTGGCTGTGTGTAGGTTTTGCAGTGATCTTATACTGTTATTTCATTTCCTTGTAGATGAAGTCTTTGGCAGAGACCCAAGGTCTTGCACTAGGAGAGGATGTGGTAGGTAGAATCTCGTTTTGATGAGTTCAGGGGTCCGTTCTGGAGCGAGAGCAGTGCTGTCCAGAACTGTAACCTGCAGAGCAGTCACATCTCTCTGGGCCAAGGCCATTGCAAATGGTACAGAGTTTTGATGTCAGGTTAGTGGGATTCAGCACTTGCATTCATTTCTAGGACTAAAAAGGTTCTCCCAAAGCAATACTAGGCTTCTAGTGTAAAGGAGTGCAGAGAGCATTAAGAGTCAGGAAAAAGAACTAATAAAACTTAGCTAAACCTTAACAGCAGACCATTCCGGAATAGTAAGAGATTCAATGTCTAAACTTAGAGAGAGACCAGATCAAAGGAAGAGAGAGCGAGAGGCCAGCCAAGGGCTATTTGAATCCTAGTTTACTAAATCCCCATGGTTTACAACCCTGATATCCACCCTGGCAGGGCCCTTGCTTATTTTTATACTGCTTCTCACTTTAGGTCCCTGTATCTTAAACCGGCTAATAGCCTTTGTTAGGGAAAGAGTGAGTGCTGTTCAGGTGCTAATGCTGAGACAGTATCATTCACTCACACAGCAGGAAGAAACAAACATTCCATGATTGGAATGGTCAAAGGAAAGTGGGGAAATGTAGAATCTAAGCATTAGTAAGATTAGTAAATTAGCATAAGCATAGCCATCTTAGAAACCTAGAAACCATTTTCTGAGAGTGTGACTCAGAGGAAAAAAAAAAACAAAAAAACAAACCCTGGGCCTGGGTAAGGCCTTGAAAAACAAGTTAATCATGAGCACCGGGTGGTGGGCAGCTGTGACCCTTGGTCAGCTAACCTTGGTCAGTAAATCTTACATACCAAGCTTATCGTGCAGAACCTCCCTAACCATTGAGGAGTAGTCTTACCCTGCCCTTGCTTAACCCCAGGATATATGTCTTGCAAGAATAATGTATAGTTATAGAAAATTGCTATGAGTTAAGTGCTTTGAAATTGCTATATAAACCCTTGGCTCTGAGTGCTCGGGGTCCTTGTTGAGACCCGCTGCATCGGGCTGACTTGGACCTCAGCTAGCTAGCTGAATAAAGACTTTGCTTGAATTTACATCTCTATGCCTGTGTAGTTTGTTCTCTGGGGAAGCCTCGGAAGCCTGGACCCTAACACTAGTTGTCAGGATTTGACCCTGATTGTTTTTCCTTTGTCTTGCTTTTTTTCAGCTGTCTTATTTCTAGTTTGTCACTCTAGATAAAATAGTTCTTGTTACAAAAGAAAATTTGATAGCACAAGGAATATTTGTATTCATAGAATCACAAATAAATAATACATGGAAAAGGCCAAGAACACAAAACCTGGCCCCTGACAGCCTGGATTTGGATCCTAGCTCCATTCTACTTAAATAAATAACCTTGGCCAAGTTACTTATCCCCTATGAACTTCATTTTTCTCATCTGTAAAATGGGAACATAAATAATAACAACCTTCAGGGTTGTTGGGAAGATAAAATGTTAATGTGTGTTAAGTACTTAAAACAGTGCCTAGTTAAGTATTTGCTGTTTTGTGTGTGTGTTTTTAATTAAATGTGTTTATTTACTACTTCTTTCTCTCAATAGTTTCCCAGAGACAAAGACAATGTCTATTTTGCTTACCATTGGATCCCCAGAGATTAGCACAATGTCCAGAACAACATAGATTTACAATTAATTTGTGGTATGAGAGAATGCTTTTAAATGGCTCGAAGTTCTTCAAAATCAGGAATAAAATACTTGAGGAAGTGCAGGGTTTTGGAGGTAAGCACATGACCAAGGATCTGCTGTGTTTCTTTGGGTTGCTGAGGGAACAGGCTTAGTGTTTACCAATAGCTTCATCAAAGCCTTGTGTTCTGCTTTATTTGAAGAACAGGAAATGGAACTGTGGAGAATGCTTGTTATATAATAAACTATGTGCATGACTCACAAGAGAATGTGGATTAAATTTATAGTAGAGTCTAACAATCAATTTGGAAAATCCACCTCTTTACCTTTTTCAGCTTCTAGAGGCCTCCCACGTTGCTTGGCTCATGGCCCCTTCCCTGGGTCTTTACTGTCGGCAACATTAGATGGAGTCTATCTCAGGCTGCAGTCTCTCTGGTTCCCTCCCCCAATTTCCTCTCACTTTCCAGGCCTCTTGTAATTACATTGGGCTCGTTGGGCATTGTTATCGCTGTCTGGACCACCCTCCATCCTCAGCACCTGTACTGGGGTGTGGCCTTTCCCTGCCTGGCTGCTGACCCCAGCCATTGCCCTTCATGCTCACTCTGGGCGTGGTGGGGCCCATTCGGGCTGCTCAGGCTGGCCTCCACAAACACACCCATGTTTTGCTGCCATCAGGGTTTTGAGACCTTGGGTTTCCCAATAGGGTGCCTTCTTTCTTAAAAATAAAACTAGATGCTTTTTTAAAAGAAAGAGAGTTGAGGCTTCCAAAGACTCCAAGTGATTATTGAGGTATAAAGAAGGTGGAGACAGAGAAAACAAGACAGAGACAGGAAGCTCCCAGATGGCCTTGGTCTTGGGAGTGGGTAGAGGAGGTGGTGTATTTGGAGATTTTATTAATAAAATTCCATCAGTGCTTAGTGATGACTCAGGCCACTTTTGGTTGACAAGTGATGTCTATGGACTGATATGGCCTCAGTATCCCAGCATGATGTTGCCAAGAGAAATCAATAGCATCTATTTTCCATTGTATTTGGCAAGTAAGATGATTGATTATCTCAGCATGAAAGATTAAATATATATGTACATGGAGAGTGAAGGAAATCATCACCAACCTTCCCTAGCAGTCAATAGCACAGCTAATGAATTTTATGTTGTTTTCTTTGCAAGGTAAAACAAAATGCAGGTATCTCCAGGCCTGATGAAACCAAGGGCTCTTTGACTCTGACCACTGCTGATGTCATCCAGGTTTCTGCTTGTCTTGATTAGACTGAGAATAGCCAAACACTGCTCATTGAGACAGATATTGATTTTGGCCAGGAAGTTCTGTCATCAGAAGTAATTACAATTTCTCATTTTAATTTATTAGATCAGGAAATCTAATAAATTTTCCATGACTCCTCTCCCCATTTTTTTGTTGGTATGTAGAATAATCTCACCAAGTTACTTCTGAGAAAATGGGTGCTAAAACAGGGCATGGATATGAAATGTAAACGGTTGCTTTCCTCTTTGCTGATGTTGGTGTAAACAGTCTTAGCTATTGTGGCCTTTTGAGCAAGCATTTTCACTAAGCTACTTACGTAAGCACTGTACCTCCTTTTCTGCATTTGCCAAATGAGCAAAATAATTGTACAAAGCTCTTGGTTGTTGTAATAATTAATTGAAATTATTCACTAAATACTTAGAACACAAGAATACATAGTATGAGCTTAATAAATGTCAGCTATCATTGTTACATTAATAAAAACTTGAAAAGGCATCTGAGACAAATAGAGAATAGAAATGGGTCCTTTTTTTAAATTAAGGTATCATTGATATGCACTCTTATGAAGGTTTCACATGAAAAACATTGTGGTTACTACATTCACCCATATTATCAAGTACCCCACATACCCCATTGCAGTCACTGCCCATCAGTGTAGTAAGATGCCACAGAGTCACTAATGGTCTTCTCTGTGCTACACTGTCTTCCCCATGACACCCCCACACCGTGTGTACTAATCATACCCCTCAATCCCCTTCTCCCTTCCTCCCCAACACCCTCCCTTATACCTCCCCTTTGGCAACCGCTAGTCGCTTCTTGGAGTCTGTGAGTCTGCTGCTGTTTTGTTCCTTCAGTTTTGCTTTGTTGTTATGCTCCACAAATGAGGGAAATCATTTGGTACTTGTCTTTCTCTGCCTGGTTTATTTCACTGAGCATAATACCCTCTAGTTCTATCCATGTTGTTGCAAATGGTAGAATTTGTTTCTTTCTTATGGCTGAATAGTATTCCATTGTGTGTATGTACCAAATCTTCTTTAGCCATTCATCTACTGATGGACAGTTAGGTTGCTTCCATATCGTGGCTATTGTAAATAGTGCTGCAATAAACATAGGGGTGCATATGTCTTTTTGAATCTGAGATCTTGTTTTCTTTGGATAAATTCCTAGGAATGGAATTCCTGGGTCAAATGGTATTTCTATTTATAACTTTTTGAGGAACCTCCGTATTGCTTTTCACAATAGTTGAACTAGTTTATATTCCCACCAGCAGTGTAGGAAGGTTCCCCTTTCTCCACATCCTTGCCAGCATTTGTTGTTCCTTGTCTTTTGGATGTTGGCCATCCTAATTGGTGTGAGGTTATATCTCATTGCAGTTTTAATTTGGAATTCCCTGATAATTAGCGACATGGAGCATCTTTTCATGTGCCTGTTGGCCATCTGAATTTCTTCTTTGGAGAATTGTCTGTTCATGTCCTCCCCCATTTTTTAATAGGGTTATTTGCTTTTTGGGTGTTGAGGTGTATGAGTTCTTTATATATTTTGGATGTTAAACCCTTGTCAGATACGTCATTTACAAATATATTCTCCCATACTGTAGGATGCCTTTTTGTTCTGCTGATGTTATCCTTTGCTGTACAGAAGCTTTTTAGCATGATGTAGTCCCATTTGTTAATTTTTTATTTTGTTTCCCTTGCCTGAGGAGATGCATTCAGGAAAAAGTTGCTCATGTTTATATTCAGATTTTTGCCTGTTTTCTTCGAAGAGTTTTATAGTTTCATGACTTAAATTTAGGTCTTTGATCCATGTCGAGTTTTCTTTTGTGTATGGAGTTAGACAATAATCCAGTTTCATTCTCTTACATATAGCTGTCCAGTTTTGCCAGCACCAGTTGTTGAAGAGGCTGTCTTTTCCCCATTGTATATCCGTGGCTTCTTTATTGTATATTAATCGACCATATATGGTTGTGTTTATATCTGGGCTCTGTATTCTGTTCCATTGATATATGGGTCTGTTCTTGTGCCAGTACCAAATTGTCTTGATTACTGTGGCTGTGTAGTAGAGCTTGAAGTCAGGGAGTGTAATTCCCCCAGCTTTATTCTTCCTTTTCATTTGGCTTTGGCTATTCATGGTCTGTTATGATTCCATAGGAATTTTGGAACTATTTGCTCTAGTTCATTGAAGAATGCTGTTGGTATTTTGATGGGGATTGCATTGAATCTGTAGATTGCTTTAGGTAGGATGGCCATTTTGACAGTAATAATTCTTCCTATCCATGAGCACGGAATGTATTTCCATTTATTGGTATCTTCTTTAATTTCTCTCATGAGTGTCTTGTGGTTTTCAGGGTATAGGTCTTTTACTTCCTTGGTTAGGTTTATTCCTAGGTATTTTATTATTTTTGATACAATTGTGAATGGAATTGTTTTTCTGATTTCTCTTTCTGCTAGTTCATCATTAGTGTATAAGAATGCAACAGATTTCTGTGTATTAATTTTGTATCCTGCAACTTTGCTGAATTCAGTTATTAGTTCTAGTAGTTTTGGAGTGGATTCTTTAGGGTTTTTTATGTACAATATCATGTCATCTGCAAACAGTGACAGCTTAACTTCTTCCTTACCAATCTGGATGCCTTTTATAGAAATGGGTCCTTTTTAAGGTTTTTACTGTGGTGTTTCAGAAATAGCAAAGGGTTTGGGGAATAACTGAGTAGAGCAAGTTGAATGCTATATGCATTGAAGATAAAAAGAAACAAATGTCTAATTATAAGACATTGCATATTTATTGTAGAAAACATAATTATACAAAATGAAAAAACATATCTAAACTCCACAACCCAGAAATAACCACTATTAACATTCTGATGTTTTTTCTTCCAGACTTTTTTTCTTTGCATTTATAAATGCTTGTATTTTTAGCATATTTGGGGTTATGTGCTATATAGTATTATTTTGATTTTTATATATTTTTTATAATGTTTCATATATGTGTGATACATCAAAATGATGTGTGTATAATTTGTATAACAATAATGTAATGAACACCTGTGAATATATACTGAATGTTATGTCTCCTATCTAGCCCCTGAAGTAACCACTATCCCAAATTTTGTATTTTTCATTACCTTGCTATTAAAATAAAGATGGTTTTATTAATTATGCTCAGATAATATATTGTTATTTTTGACTTTCTTAAAAAGGGCATTATACTATCTGTAGTCTTCTTGGAGTTGCTTTTTTAAAAACATCAACATTGTGTTTCCATTATAATTTGATCTTTATTGTTTCATTTGACAACACATCATTTTCAGTTTTATATAATGTTCTATAGTATGCTTGTACTATACTGTGCTTCCCAGAAATCCATTCTTTTGTTGATGTAATTGTAGGTTGTTTCTAGTTTTTTTGATATCACAGAGCAGCAGTGAACTTCCTCATATATGTCATATAGGATGGTGTCAGTTATCACCTGGGAAATGGTTAGAAATGCAAATTCTTGAACCTCATCTCAGACCCATTGAACCAGAAACTCTGGGACAGGCCCCAGAAATCTGTGTTTTGACAAGCTCCTCAGTTGTTGTTATGCTTGTGTTTTGGGAACCATTGCTGTAGAGAATCTGTTTAGGAGTAGAATTCCTGGGTCAAAGGGTATATGACTGCTCTACTTTATAAGACTATGGTTGTTAAATAGTGTAGCTACATGTACCTGTTGAGCTCTTGAAATGCAGCTAGAATGAATGAGGAACTACATATTTAATTTAATTTTAATTTTAAATACTGAAACTTGATGCAGTTATTGGAAAAATTTTAAGTATGTTTGGAACAATTTTGGTCTGTGAATCTACATTTTCAACTGTAAATTTTATGAAACTTAATTAGAGATAAAGTATTTCCAGTGAAAATTTAGCTTTTGAGTTGAAATGTGCTTTAAGTATAAAAATACATAATGGATTTCAAAGAATTATTATAAGGGAGGAAAAGTATTTTTCCTCTACCTCTTAGGTTCAATGATTGGGGACCTGTGAATTAAACTGACAAATGACAAATTAGCAATAGAAAAGACATGCTAATTTTATTGATGTTAGTATTTTTGCTTGCATAGGGGTCTTACAGGAAAGAAGGGAAAATCCAAATGGTGCACGGTTAGACCTGGGGTTTCTATACCATTTTAACAATGGGCCATGAATTATGGCAAAATAAGAAGACAAAGGAAAAGGAGTTTGCGTTCTTAAGGGCAGTAAATTGTGGGACAATGACTAGGAAATATATTGAGTAAGGGTTGTTTAGTAGGATTTGTTATGTATACTCAAGTTGTCTCCTGTGATAAGAATGGTTCTCATCTTCCTGGCACAGGAGATGAGAAGAGAGGCTCCTTTACAAATTAAAATCTATGTAACTTTTACAATGGGAAATTATGCCAGGCTTTTGGCAGAAAAGAGGAGGGCAAAGATCTCCAGTTTCTCAAGTGCCTTCAGCTCAAATAATCTTTGTGTCAATGTGGCATGTTTTCCTGTGGCATATTCTGATCCCCTTCATTATACAAAAATAATATATCTCATTAATAATTCTTTTTATATTGATGTCATGTTGAAATCATATTTTGGATACAGTGGGTAAAATACAATATATTAAGATTAACTTTGTTCCTTTTTACTTTTTTAATGTGGCTACTAGAAAATATAAATTGCTGATGTATAAGATAATCCCAGAATGTTTTTCAAGATGGTTGCATCAATTTACACTTCCACCATCGGTATATGAGAGTTCTCATAAATTTATATCCCTCTCCCAAATCTGAGAATTTTAGATTTCCTAAATTTTGCTAATCCAACAGATGTAAAATGTTATCCATTGTGGTTTTAATCTGTATTTCCTATTTACTAGTTTGAGTTTTTCATATGACCAGTCATTATTTATGTTTTCTCTTCTGTGAAATTCCTGTTTATGCTATTTGTCCATTTTTTTGTATTGGATTTTTTAGTCTTATAAAATTTATCCTAAGAAATTAAAAAAATATATTCTGAGTACTAATCCTTGCCTAGTTATATGTGGTGAATATATCTTCTTCCAGTTTGTGACCTGTCTTTTCACTTTTTAAAATGTGTTTTTTAATGAAAAGAAGCTCTTAATTTTAATGTCGCCAAATTTATCACTCTTTTCTTTGTTACTGTTTTTTATGTCTGGAGAAATTTCTCTATACCTCAAGGCCAGAAAGATATAGTCCTGCGTTTTCTTCTAACAGTTTTGAAGTTTGGCCTTTTGGATTTGAATCCTTAATCTATGTAGAATTGATAGATTCCTTAGGTAGGAATCCTATTTCATGGCTAACCAATTGTTTCACTCTCTTATAGACAAAGGGAGTCTTTTTCTCATTACCTATAATGCCATCCTTTTCATATACTCAAGATTCCATATAAGCATGGGTCTGTTTCTAGGGTGTCTGTTTTGTTTTATTGGTCAATTTGTCTAATTCTTTTCTGATACCACTGTCTTAATAACTAAAGTTTTATAGTAAATCTTGGTGTTCACAAGGCCAGGTCTTCCCAACCTTATCGTCTTCAGGAGTATCTTGGTTATTCTTAACCCTTTGTTTTTCCATGTAACTATTAGAATTGACTTTTTAAGTTCTCTGAAAAAAATCCTGTTGGGATTTTGATCAGTTATATTGAATCTTAAATCAATTTGGAATATATTGACATCTTTATGACATTATTTTTTTTATTAATAAACATGGTGTATCTCACCAATTATTTAGGCTTTCTTTAATGTGTTGCAGTGAAATTTAAATATTTTCCCCATATAGGTCTCATATATCATTTTCAGATATATGTCTAATTATCTTTTTTGTAACTCTAGTAGGTAAAATTTTTAAAAAAGTTTTATGTTTTCTAGTTACTGATTTCTGGTGTATACACAAGCAATTAATTTTTGTAGGTCCATCTTTTGACCAACCTCCTTTTTTAACATCACAGACAGCATGACTTCACACTTTCGTAAGTGTCTGTGCTTGACATGGGAGTCTCAGGCCCAGTTTCCCCACCTCAGTTCTGGCCCAAAGAGCTGTTCTGAGCCTCCTGGTTAGCCACTGCTGACCACTCCCAAGTCTGCACACAGATCTCATATTTATGTTAGTTAGGATCTAATTGTTCGTCAATGGGGGGGTCCTCAGAATATTTAATTTACTAAGTGGGGGAAAGTAGGAATTTTAATTCTATCTTTGGTTTTACACTCCATTTTGTCACTTAATATGTCATCGGCATTTCCCTCTATTGAAGTAAATCGGGCAAAAGATAGTTACAACCTTGTGTTATGTTATAGTGGCAGCTTGGCATAGCTCAAATCACACTTTTCTTTTGCCTGAATTACTTCAATGGCTTACTCACCGCTATTCTCCTCAAATCATTTTTCACATTGCAGGTATAGCAACTGTCCACAATGGCCAATCTGATCATGTCACTATTCCTTAATGCACACGTGAGGCAATGATCCAATGGTAATATGGTGGAGTAGCAAGAGTCCAGGTCAGGAATGACTCTGTGGGGCTGACATACCAACTCAGAAATGCCCACTTTTGGACTTTTAACTTAAGAGGGAAATAAACTCTTTTTTTTCTGGGTGTCTTTTACTTTCACTAGTTTGCAATGCTTAACTGGTACCTACAACCAGCCGGTGCTCATCTTTCACAATTACTGTTCCATCTGCTTGAAATCGTCTTTCTGGTTAGCTCCCTGCCCATCCTCAGCTTCAAAAGAAACTACTCTTAGTCACAGATTTTTTCTCAAATGTTTTCTCACCCTTTCTGCCTTCTTCCCTCCCTTTTCACCTTTCATCCACTCCTTTCAATCAGGTGGGCTTGGCCTGCCTGTCTGTTTGGTAGATACTGCTGTTACTTTTGGATGCACTTTAGGCTTCTCATGCTCTAAGTACCAGAATTAATTTCTTAAGTAGAGTTTCCCCCATGACCTGAAACTGAGTGCCTCTTCTACTATGTGAGAAGCTCTATTTCCAAAGCTTAGGTCTGTCTCTGGCTTCTTCGGCGAGTTTCAACACCCACTTCCAATCCGAGTTGCATCCTGAAATGTGATGTCTAAGTTAGCAGTGTTGTTTTAAGTTACAATCACTCAAGAGAGCTCTATTTGGGTTTTAGAGTGCCTTTTACCATGCCTAGTACACAGAAAATGCCCAGAAAATAAGCAGTGGTTGCCTAGAATGGCTGCATAGACATGGGATGTTTTCTAGGTTGATGGTAACAACAATGATGATGTTGGTTGTAAGGAAAGGAACACTGCTCCCTTTTCACTCCACTCAGGAGCACTGAACTATGTCCACCTCTTAAGGGCTGAAGACTTGCTAATCTGATGATGGAACAGAGTCCCAGGCAGTTGCTGGTGGGCGGGGGCAATGTGCCTTGAAAGGTGTCATCTTTGGATCCCCCACCTTATTCTGTAGCATTGGTAAGCTGTCATTTCTTTCTCTTCCATGTTGAGTCCAAGGAGTTGGAGGCTTGAACCCTGGTGGTTCCTGAGGGTCATTCATCTCTTATTCCTCCCCATAGGCACATCTGAGCTTATTAGTCCCTAGATACAAGTTTAGGGAGAAGTAGTAAGTCCTGTTAAGGTCTCAGGCAGAATCTCTCTGTTCAAACTCAGCATTTTTAACAGAGCTCTTTTCAGAATCACACATTCTTTTCAGAATCAGAATGTGAGGCATTTGATAGCTATTAATAAATTAATTTTTAATTATCATTCTCTTACTTTACCTTGCATATGCCTTCCAAGAATCTAGCTGTAGGGAATAGATATGATTGCAGGGCAGGATTTGTCATTTGTGGGTCTCTGACCAGATGACCATGAATAGAGGGAAAACATCCTCACCCTTCCTCCTAATAATCATTTTGAAGTAAGAACTCATCATGCAGTTAGGATTCCAGCATTGAATGGCTGTCACTGCTGCTTCTGGAGAAGGAACAGAGAGGGAAGGGGAGAGAGATGGTGAGCTGCAGACACCAGGCTCCTGTAAGCAGCACACAGTCCACTACTGAATGCTTGATGCAGGTTCCACAGGCTCCCTCCAAGAATATTTGTTTGTGACCCAAGGCAAGCCCAGTTCATCCGAGGGGAGGACACTTTACTTTAAGTGACTCGAAGACGACAAATGGAGAGAAGCAACTTAAAAGGCTGGCCTAGAGCTGAACTTCCCCTACCACTTGGGCAGGCAGAAGTCTTCACCAGTTCACTCCACTCACTGCCATTGGCTTTGAACCTATGTATAGCCCCTTGAATAAAAAACAAGCCCCGCAGAAAGCCTCAGCAGTGCTAATGAGTGAACATTACCGTCTTTGTTGAGCCGGAACTGAGACAATGATGTATCCAAAGTAAATTAGTTATCATTGGAGGATACAGAAGCACAGGCATTATATTGCCATGAGCAGCGAGAATACAGTGAGTGGCCCCGGACCACCCAGGGAGCCTCACGGAGCTGACAGGTCTGTGGGTGTCTGTATTCTTTCAGCTGCCCGCAGTGAGCCGCTGCCATCTCCAAGGGGAGGCGGGGGATGTGGGCTAACAAGGACATGCTGTTCCACATAGGACAACTATCATCTGCTGCCACATCCCTCATTAGGGACTCCTCAACCTGGCCCTCCCTGGGAGGCAGCCAGTGTTGTCATCCCACAAAGGAGGGAAGTGCAGCAGAGAGAAAACAAAGTCGTGGAGTGAGCCTGGGACAAAATCAGAACTGGGACTCGATGTTCCCACTGCCTCCTACTGGTCTGCCTACCTGTAGGCAGTGGGCTGCATGCTCTCTGCCATCACTTGAGTCACTTCTCCCAGTAATGAGCCTCTGGCCCAGGCAACTCAGAAAGTAACTGGCATGCTTGTGGTCCCGAAGCTGGATGCATTGAGATGGTAAAAATAGATGTTTGTGTGTAAAGTTTAGTATGGTTTAGCAAGGCAGACTACCTGGACCATGTTACCTATATTTCTGTAGAATATTGTATCTTTATTCACCGAAAGATTATGGGATAGGCCAAGAAAAATAGACATGACAATAAGAGATTAATACCTAGGACCTGAAGAAACAGATGGAATCTAACCATTGGAGGTACTCAGCAACACTCAAGTTTTGAGGAGGGAGGTCTAACATTCTTCTCAGAGGTATTGCTGGTTGGGTTGACAGGCTGACCATTCTTGGCTGCTCTCCTGGAATGGGGTGGTCAGGCAGGGAGGGAGGGGGCCGAGGTGCACGCCTGCACAGAGTGGTGTCAGTATAGACTCACACTGCGTCTGCTCCCAGTGCATCTGTCCTCAATCCCAGAGCCAGAGATGATCATATCCTTTCTGTATATTCAGGTTATCAGCAGAAGCCCTGGCTTGGATTTCATTCCACTCTGTCTGTGTGGGAGAGGTGAAAGAGACACAGGACTCCTTTAGCTGTCCTTGGTGCTGGCTGCAGACAGGGCTGGGATGCCCTGCGCTACCTCCCCTGCCCCCACCAGGCTTGGTTCCATACCCCTCAGACTTTAGGGCATTGTCAGTAGACTTAGATTAATTACACAACAGTGTTTCATCTGAGCATATCAATGGATTCTACAAAACTGAAGGAGTGTGCTGATGTGGATTTTTTTTAAAGCCTTCTTAGAAATCACTTTTAAAAAAGTTGACACCAAGAAATTGTTCTCTGGGTGATACATGATGCACAGCATTTTCTAAGATCCCTGATCATTCATCACAGATCAGGCCACAGGCAGTGTGGGTTCAGCTTGGTCCAGAAACTGGCTTCAAGCCTAATTGTTTATTCATTGGTGGGATCACCAGCGTCCATCAGGAGTGACAAGCAAGGGGCTTGGAGGGGGATGTGGGAGGAGGGAGATGAGAGTGGGTTTATGTCTGTATTCCAGCAAGATTATTACAGACCAGCAACAGCTCCCATATTTACTCTGTTAAGTGTTTGAATTTTCTGTTGACTTGTGATTGAGACAAATGCATTGATATGTCTGTTCACATTATTTTTAAAAGAGTGATGAAAGGACTCCCATGTTGGCAGAGGCATCAAGGTGGTGAGGACAGTGAGGATGGCACATGTGAGTGCATGTGCTCTCTGGGCCATGGCCCCCACCTGCCCGTATGTTGGGGCTCCTGAGGCTCAAGAAAGGGGGTAGGGAAAGGACTAAGCTGCTGCAGAGCAGTGGTGGGATAGGGAGGGGGACCAAGGAGCACCAATGGGATGGTGGCACCAAATCCCTAGTACAAGGGGCACACTGACATGTCTGTTCTTGCTGTCATCCCGCCCAAGGTAGTATGAAATCAGGACTTCCAGGAGATGATCTAAGTGTCCCAGGTATAAATCAGAGGTTAACCTAAACTAATATAGGGAAGCGAGAGCCAGCCCCAAGGAAGGGAGCTGGCAGGAGATAGCTGAGGGAGTCTAGGCCCCCATCTCATTAGAATGGGGCAGGAGGCTGGGTGCCAGTCTTAACAGGGTTCCATCTAGTAGCTTGGGACGTGAACAGAAGGCCTGCCAAGTAGTCTGACTACACATTTTAGGACTGAGGTAAGCACTGTTTGCTGCTTCTGTGGACTCCAGACACACTCAGAGGACCATTCCTGATGGTCCACGTGGTGTAGGAGGAGCTCCTAATATACCTCCCAGCCCCGAGACTGAGGGCTTATAGCTGGCTGGTCAGGGCTAGGCAAGGAGTCCCCAAAGGGGAGGAAGATGAAAGAAAGCTTCTCTTGCAGTGGGTTGTCTGCCTCTCTCCTTCGCCTCATACTGCCTCTCCGAGGTTCCCACTCACTTGATTGCAGAAGATTTGAAGGGCTTCTCTCCCTTCCCCTCACTCCTCTCCAGTTACTCTGCATGGTATCCCGGCCTTCTTCAAATCTTTTCTCTCTTGGCGTGTTCATGATTTTCTTTCTCTCTGGTGGCTAGTTTGCACCTTCTCTGGATTTCCTTATTCTGCCCTGCCTTAAATGTAGGATTCCTGCAAGGTTCTAGTCCAGATGAATTTTCTCACCCTCTGATTTCTCTTTTTTGTAATCTGGTCCATTTCCATGGCTCTTGTGTTAGTCAGCTCAGGCTGCCTTAGCAAAATGCCAAAACAAAACATTGGTTTAAACAATAGAAACTTACATTCTCACAGTTCAGGAGGTTGGAAGTCCAAGATCAAGGGGCCAGTGTAGCTGATTTCTGGTGAGGGCTGTCTTCCTGGCTTGTAGACAGCTGTCTTTTTATTGTGTCCTCACATAGAGGAGAGAGAGTAAGATTTATGGTGTCTCCTCTTATAAGGCACTAATCCCATCATGAGGGCCTTGCCAGTGAAACTTCATCTAAACCTAATCACCTCCCAAAGGCCCTGCCTCCAAATGCCGTCACACTGTGGGTTAGGACTCCAATGTACGAACTTGGGAGGGACGCAGTTCAGTCCATAACAACTCTTGGTGATTTCCTAATGCACGTCCTTAGTCAGAGTCACCTCATGAGCAAGTTATCTATATTTCTAACCCACAAACTCATAGGAGTCTCACATAGAATACATTATCTTCTGCTCAAACCAGCCACTTCTGCCATGTTTCCTAGATTCATTAATGGCACCACAGTTCTTCTAGGCCTAAGGCTCTTGCCTGTGGCATTTGGGCTGGATATCCCTCTCAGACCCAGAGCATCTCCCGACCGGGGGCTGGCCGTCTGAGCACAACAGTTAATAACATGCAAGACTATGGCCTCTTCTCTTCTTTCTACTCCCGCTGGTTGACTCTTTAAGCCTGTGATTCCTAAACCTTGCTTCAGATTAACCTGAGAGGTTTTAAAAAATTCTGATTCCTGTTCCCATCACAGGCCAATGAATCTGTGTCTCTGGGGAAGGGGCCAGGTTTCCACAGGTCCCACGGTGAGAGTGGAGAACCTGTTTTAAGCCTCTCTGCCTGAGGTCTCATGGAAGGTGTCTCGTGGCTGTTACAGCGAGGTTGGGGACCCTCCTCTCTGGAGCAGCAAGCTTCTAGGACTTACCTTGCTTCAGTTCCTCCTTTCCTTCTTTCCAGGCCCATCCATGCCCTAAGCCTTATCTTGCCTCCTGCTGTTGGCCCTGTTCCTGCCCTCTGGACTTATCAATTAATCCCTGTGTCCTAGATTGACCATGTAAGGCTCTAAGGGATTCGACTTGGACTCTTTCTGGATCTTTTCCCCTTCTAGGCTGCTCTGGTCTTACTTAGCATCCCCCCCATTCCCAAATCCTTCTCACCACCAGGAGGGTCTAGAAAGTCCTTAGCTATATTCTTAAGGTATCAGCAGCATTACTGCACACAGAGAGGATGTTCAATACATGCTGTTGCTACTGAGTCCCAAACTGATTTTGATGATCATTGAGTGCTGCTGATAAATCTAGCAGCAATTTTTAATGACCAATTTCCTTCTTTCTTTATTTAGAAGAAGAAAGATGAGGCATGTGGCATTTGCTGGAGAAGATAACTAATTTATCATCTGGCAGTTTTCTGTGCTTTATCGTAGGTGTACAACACAGAGAAGGGCAATATGTTAACCTCAGGACTGGCTTGGACACAAGTTTAATTTAGACTGTTGCATCAGATTATGTTTGCTTTCTGAAAATTGTACTTCGAAACCTTGAAACAATAATAGTCTTAAGAATTCAAAATTAATAAGGACAGGACAAGTAACAGAAAAATTGGCAAAGTATATAAACAGGCAATCCATAGAATATAAAATAAAAAATGACCAATAAACACTAAAGAATGCTTAACCCTCTGGTAATCAGGGAAATGTAAATTGAAGGATAGTAAGATATATTTTTTCAACAAGCCTATGATATTAATAGACAATTAACAGAATAGAAAATGTAAATTGACCGATAAACATGAAAAGATGCTCTTTGTTACTAATATGCAGGAAACTAAAATTTAAAGACATAACTTTTGCCAATCAGATTGGAAGAGTTCTGTGTTGGCAAGGATGTGGGATAATGGATATATACATGTACATGTCATATACTGCAGGTGGATTGTAAATTGTACTGTATTCTGGAGGCAGCTTATCAATTTATATTAAATGTGTCAACACTTGTTAAAACTTTTTGTTAATTTAAAAGTTTAATTTGATTTGAAATTATTTTTATAACTTCATTTTTTTCCTGAAGTATCTTATCAGAGCAGTTTGAAACAACTTTGGAATCAATGGCGATTGGCAAGCTGTCCAATACAAGATTCTAAATAACATCGCCTGTTAACCCTTCCATAGACATATGCTAGACAATTTTTGACCAAAACTATGAAACTGACCTATTTGCTCATTGTAAGCATATGAAATTGCAGTAGCACTATTTATTTTAACTTAAAAAACAAACCATTATTCCAAACAAAAATTGAAGAGCTGCTTCAGAGCAAGCAAGGTCAGTTCCACTATAAATATTTTAAATTAATTTTGTTAAACAAAGGCTATTGTTTTAAAAATTCCATCTTTAGACCCATTTTTGGGCATTCTTTTCTTGGAGTCAGTTCCCAAATCTATTTGTATTGTCACTCATAGGGATGATTTATAGGTCAGTAACAAAGACAGCTGCTGATAGTCATTTGGGACAGCCATCCATAAGGGCATGGGTATGTCCCAGATCTGGCAGCCAAGCAGCTGGCTGGTCAGCATCAGGAGAGTAGTCATGATCTCATCTTGTGACATAGGTCCATACCTAAGGCATTTTGTCCTCAGCCAGGATCATCCCCAAAACAGCCTATTAACTTCAGGACCAATGGCCTCATTCTAAGCCACTTGCTAAGTTCTGAAGAGAGAGAGCTAGTCAGCTCATCTGACTGGTGGCTTATCCTCACACAGAAAAAACAAGCTTCATGCTGCCTTATTTCAGAGTGAAGGAAGAGTCAAAAGAGTGATATCTCCCTTGATTTCAGTTGCCTGGGCAGCTTCCTTGTCCTGAGCAAGTTCAGAGAGGTTGCCTTGCTCAACCAAATAAATATTTAATTTTTGGTTATTACAACAGGTTCCAGGTAGCTTGGATTTAAATATCTTTGCCCCAAGCATTTTCATTACAAATACTTTTGCTGTAAAACTAATTGGCTCTAAAGCAATTTTGCTATCAAAGATAAAATAACAACAAATAAAAGAGGGACATTAAAAAGGACATGATCATGAACATATCTCCCTGGGCAAGGGAAACAAAAGCAAAAATGAACAAGTGGGACTATATCAAGCCAAAAAAGCTCTGTACAGCAAAGTACACCATCAATTGAACAAAAAGGCATTCTACAGTATGGGAGAATATATTCATAAATGACATATCCAATAAAGGGTTGCCATCCAAAATATATAACGAGCTCACATACCTCAACAAACAAAAAGGTCAGTTTAAAAGGTCTGTCCAATTAAAAAGTGGGCAGAGGATATGAACAGACACTTCTCCAAAGAAGAAATTCAGATGGCCAACAGGCACGTGAAAAGATGCTCCACATTGCTAATCATCAGAGAAATACAAATCAAAACCACAATGAGATGTCACCTCACACCAGTTAGGATGGCTACCATCCAAAAGACAAACAACAACAAATGTTGGGGAGGATGTGGAGAAAGGGGAACCCTCCTACACTGCTAGTGGGAATGTAAACTAGTTCACCCATTGTGGAAAGCAGTATGGAGGTTCCTCAAAAAACTCAAAATAGAAATACTATTTGAGCCAGGAATTCCTCTCCTAGGAATTTACCCTAAGAATGCAGGAGCCCAGTATCAAAAAGACAGATGCACCCCTGTTTATCGCTGCACTATTTACAATAGCCAAGATATGGAAGCAACCCAAGTGTCCATCAGTAGATGAATGGATACAGAAGAAGTGGTACATATACACAATGGAATATTATTCAGCCATAAGAAGAAAACAAATCCTACCATTTGCAACAACATGGATGGAGCTAGAGGGTATTATGCTCAGTGAAATAAGCTGGGTGGAGATAGACAAGTACCAAATGATTTCACTCATCTGTGGAGTATAAGAACAAAGAAAAAACTGAAGGAACAAAACAGCAGCAGACTCACAGAACCCAAGAATGGACTAACAGTTACCAAAGGGAAAGGGACTGGGGAGGATGGGAGGGAAGGGAGGGGTAAGGAGGAAAAAGGGGCATTACAATTAGCACACATAATGTAGGAGGAGAGGCACAGGGAAGGCAGTACAACACAGAGAAGACAAGTAGCGATTCTACAGCATCTTACTATGCTGATGGACAGTGACTGTAATGGGATATGTGATGAGAACTTGATAATGGGGGGAGTCTAGAAACCATAATGTTGCTCATGTAATTGTACATTAATGATACCAAAAAAAAATGAAATAAGTCACAGGGATGTGATGTACAGCATGGTGATTACAGTCAATAAGATTGTATTGTGTATTTGAAAGTTGCTAAGAAAGCAACTCTTGGAAGTTCTCATCACAAGGAAAAAGTGTCTAACTTTGTATGATGACAGATGGTACCTATTGTGATCATTTTGCCCTGTATGCAAGTGTCTAATCATGTTGTACACTTGGAAGTACTATAATGTTCTATGTTAATTATACTTCAATTCAAAAAAATAAAAAATAATAAACAGGACATGATGAAGCACAAAAGATTAGTACAATTATTATTAAAATTTTATCCTTTGTGAAGAGAAGTATCAGTTTTCCAAATATTGGGATGCATATTTGTAACTGAGCTTTGTCTTACTTTGTGAAAGCCTGTTTATACTGCTGTTGGTTCTTGGCATACTGTCACATGTCTGTTGACAGACATTCCAAAGCTCTATAGGGAATGTGGAAGAAATGCTCATGCTATAATGCATTCATAACTGAGCTCTGTTATCGTTGTAACTGATTTGTTACCATTTTCTAGTATGGTATAGTATACAGTCTGGCTTTACACTCTCTTATTTTACACTTCCAGTAAGTTTTATCACCATTATTTTCTACCAAGTCCATATACGCAGTTATTGAAAGGAAAGGAGCGACACACAGCAGCAATTCACCGGAGAATTCCGCTTTATTAGGGAAAGGTGCTGGGTTATATAGGAAGGGGCATGGGATGATTGTGGTGTTACTTCTACGGGGCTGTTGGCTGTTGGTTAGGTGCTGGGATTGGGAGGGGGACGAGAGGTGATTGGGCTTCAGGTGGCGCCGGCGGGAACCGAGGACCCCGAAGAGAAGCTGGAAGTTTGCCATCTTACTGGTGGGGGCCCTTCATTCCCCCCTTTCTCCTCTATGGGGTTGTGGACGTTGCTTTCTCTCTAACTGTTTCCTGCTGAACAGGGGTGGAGAAGGGAGTGAGGGCTTGAGGATTGGGAGGAAAGGGTTGATAGGACTCCCCACAGTAAGGATGAGTAGATGTGGACTTCTTCAGGTTGGAAATCAATGAAGGTTCCCTGTAACTATAGGTCAAGGACCTGTTGATTCCAATGGTGCCAAGAGGATATGGGTGTCAGGAGCCAGGCGTCTGTGGTCATTGTTTCCAGGAACAGTTTCCAGTGGAGAGAGGGGTCCATCTCAGCATGTGGTGAGGAGGTCACGTGAGGGCGAGGGATCTTCTGTGGCCAGAAGCTGGTAGTTCCTGAGTAAAAGCTGGTTGAAAGCTTGATTAGAGATTTTTCCGACTTGGGATTTGATGAACTTTATTATACAGGTTAAGAAGAGACAGGCGAGAAGAATGATTATTATGGGGCCTGCAATGGGCCAGAGCCAGGTGAGGAGGGGGTTTGTTAGTATTGAAGAGAATGGGTTGGAATTGGAAGCAGAGTGGAGGCTGGAGGCAAGGTCAGTGAGTTTGGTGATGTCATTTTCTACAATGCCGGATTCATTGATGTAATAGCAGCACTCTTCCCGGAGGAAGATGCAGGTGCCGCCCTTCTCGGCTGTAAGCAGATCTAGGGCCTGCCAGTTTTGAAGGGTGACCTTAGCTAGCGAAGTGACCTGTCTTTGGAGAGAGGCTAGGGAATCAGCAGTGGATGTCAGGGCTCCCTCAAGTTTGGCGTTGAGATCTCTAACTGCCCATAGAGAGTGACCCAAGGCTCCTCCCGAAAACCCTGCCCCAATGGCTGAGGTGATCAAAGAGATACCGACCATGATGGGAAGAAAAGCAGCCCTTTTTGTGCACGAGGGCAAGGGAGGTTGGAGCTCAAGAAATTCTGCCATGCTGTAAAGTGTAAGCTGTCGGATTAGGGTGATGAGAATGCAGGGTGTATTGGAGTTGAGGGGCAGTGAGTTGAAAAGACTGCCAATACACCGAAAGAAGTGTCCTGGTTGTGTAAAAGTCTTAGAGCCGGAGGTAGGGGTGTAGATAGAGAGGCAGTGAAGTGTACTGGAGGGGGGTGGAGTTGGGCCTACACAGTGGTGGATGGTGAGATTATCTGCGTATTCTGGTTCCCATAGGGGTATGTCTGCCAGGGGGTGGAGGGGTTGTCCTTCTGCATGGAAGGAGTAGTTGGAAATATTAAGGGGCATGGCAGCCAGCAGTGGGCGCTGTAGTGATGCACACAAGAAACAATTGGCGGTGTTAAGGGTGTGGTTGAGAAAGATGGTGGTGTCGTGAATGAGCTGTAACGAAGAGTAGGAGAAATGGGAAGAGGGGTGGGGATAAGAAGATGAAGAGGCGCCGTCAAGAGTTTGGATAATGACTTTTTCGGAATGTCTGATATCTGATGCAACTTGAGAGATCTGGGAATGAGAGGGAACATACTTTTGAGAGATATGAAGGGTACCATGGGGGGTCGAGGACCCCCCGTAGTAAACTGAGGCTGTGACTCTGGCAGCCCATCGAGGGTCCCAGGGATCTGGGATTGATAAGGAGAATGAGCCGTTGGGATATTTCATGAAACAGTAGGAGGAGTAATACTGTGGGTACTGGAAGTTACCTATGTAGTGAATGGCGCAAGACCAGTAAGGACATCTCCTGTAGGTGTCTGGCCATCGCCTGCAATAGGCTTGTTTTTGGTCAAAGAGGAAGCAGAGGTAGGGAGAATAAGGGTAGCTGCTAGTGAACACTTCGGTGGAGGGAGGAAAGTGGAGGTATAAAGGCTCAGAGCAGCTTTTCAGAGGGCAGGCAGTCTGGTGTGGCAATGAGGGCAGTAACTTTTGTTTGATGCTGTGTGTAAGTCTGTCTGACTTTGAATCGCCATACAAAGGAGGCTGGGGTGGTGGGGAAGACAATAGGAATGAGGAAAAAAAAGCGAGAGAGCAGTAAAGGAGGAAAAAGTCATGATTCGGGTATGGATGGCAAAGGGGGTGAACGGGATTTTGGAGGAAAGAGGACAGTAAGGTCAGGAGTCTGGAGGGAGGGAGAGTCTGTAAACTTTTGTAGGTTAAGAGATCTTTTAGGTGATGTGGGGACAGAATGGTAAGGGGCGCCCTGAATGTCAGTTTATGAGCTTCTGCAAGAGCTGTCTAGCGGCTAATGCTCGTAGGCAGGGGGCCCATCCCCAAACTGTGGGATCTAATTGCTTGGAGAGATAAGCTACTGGGGCAAAGGATGGGCCATAATATTGGCCTAGGACTCCTAGAGCTTGACTGGACCTCTCATGAATGTATAATGAGAAGGGCTTCGACAAATCAGGAAGATGGAGAGCTGGGGCTTCCACAAGGGCTTGACAGAGCTTAATGAAGGAGTGTTGGGGTGAGGAGGATAAAGGTTTTTTAGGGGGGCTCTTGCTGAGGTTGTATAGGGGTCTTGCCAACAGGGAGAAGTTAGGGACCTATGCTCTAAAATACCTAGCCAGGCCTAGAAAGGAAAGGATTTCTGTCTTGGTTTTGGGAACGGGCAGGTCAGAGAGGAGCCATTTTCTGTCTAAGGTAATGGACTTTCTTTGTTGAGATAGAAGGAATCTGAGGTAAGTGACAGAAGGGGAAGAGATTTGAGCTTTGATGGGGGATACTCGGTAACTTCTGGAAGCTAGAAGGTTAAGTAGGCCCTTGAGATCTAGGACTGAGAAGTGGGATGCCGAGGCAGGGATCTGCAATAAAAGGGTGTATGGATTTGGAACTAAGGGATGGATAGAGACAATGGCCATGTTGATGAGGCGAAGGTCTTGAACAAGGCGGAAAGATCCGTTGGTTTTTTTAACAGCTAATATGGGGTTATTAAATGGGGAGTGAGTGGGTCTGAGGTAATTTTTATTCAAGAGATCTTGAATGATGGGTTGGAGGCCTATGAGGGCTGAAGTGGTTAGGGGATATTGGGCCTGACAGATATACTGAGAGGGGTCACATAACTTGATAGAGGCAGGGGGACATAGGGCTATGGAGGGGCTTGTAGTGTCCCAAACTTTGGGATTTACAGGGTGTATGAGGGCAGAACCAGAGCTTTTATTGGGTAGAGGGGGGTCGGTGGCTATGAGGGCCATCAGAAAGGGAGTACTGGGGGTTGTGGGAGTGGATATAGTTATGGAAACGTGAAGGAGAGAAAGGATGTCCTGTTTTAGTAAAGGGATGGGACACTGGGGCATAACCAGGAAGGAGTGGGAGAAAGGTATGGGATTGTCTTGGATTGTGCATAAAAGGGGGAGGGGAGTTTTAATGGGAAAATCTGTTTACTTCTTATCCTGACTACAGGAGTAATGGCAGGCATGGTAGGGCCCCGGTATTCCCGCAAGACTGAGAACGTGGCTCTTGTATCGAGGAGGAAGGAGATGGGGCGACCGTCTACTATTAAAGTAACACTGGGCTCCTGTTTGGTGATGGAAATGGTTGGGCGAGAAGCCCCCAGGCCCCGTCAGTCTTCTTCTGCCAGCCCCACTATGGCGGGCTTAGGATGGGGGTTGTTTGTCCAGACTCCCCTTCAGGTGGTTGGGCAATCAGACCCCCCAGTGGCCCTTTTTTTTGGCATCTGGGGCATGGGGTGGTAGGAGAACTGGGGGAGGGGCACGCCCTTGACCAATGTCCCTCTTTTCCGCAATTGAAACAAGCTCCTGGTGGGGGCTTGTTTGTAGAGGGGCGCCCAGGTTGTGGTTTTATCAGCTGGGCCAACATTTGGAAATTGGCCTGATCAGCCTTTTATTTACAGCATTCTTTCTCCTCCTCCTGGTTATGGAAGACTTTAAAGGCCACTGTTAGGATCTCAGTCTGTGGGGTAGCAGGGCCCTGTTCTAACTTTTTGAGTTTAGCTTTAATGTCGGGGTAGCTTTGAGCTAGGAAGTATGTCATAAGGACATGTCTTCCGTCAGGTGTTTCTGGGTCCAGGCTGGTATACTGTAATAGGGCTTGAGTGAGTCTGTCTAAGACCTTGGAGGGCATTTCCTCCCTCCTTTGAATTATGTCTTGGAGCTTTTGAAAATTGACTACTTTACGAGCTGCCTTTTTCAGACCTGCTATTAAGCAGGAGGTGAAAATATCTCGAGAGCAGAGACCCACGGCGATATTATAATCCCAGTGTGGGTCTTGTTCGGGGACAGTGGTGGGGCCAGGGGGATAGGTGGGGTCAGTCCTGTGGGTTTCGGTAGCGTGCGTTTGGGCGAAGTCCCAAACTTGTCTACGCTCTTCAGGGAGGAGAGTATTGGCCAGGAGCATGAAAATGTCATGATGTGTGAGGCTGTAAGACTGGAGGGTCTATTGAAACTCCCTGATGTATGTCGTGGGATCAGTGGAAAAGGAACTTAGGTGTTTCTCTAGTTGGGCTAAATCTCCTAAGGAGAAAGGGATGTGAACGCGCACGATGCCTTCGGATCCTGCTACCTCCCGGAGGGGGGCGATAATTTTGGGAGGCCCGCGAGACCGAGTCTGAGGGGGACTGAAGGTTTCTGGCTCAGTCTGTGGGGGAGTGATGTGGTCCAGCCGTGCCTAGTCGAGCAGGTCTTGAAGTGTGGAAGGGGGGCGAAGAAAATAAAGAAAGATAGAAAGAACTGGGAGGGCTGACACTCCCACGCGTTGCCAGCCAGTAGCCCAGCTGCTTGCCTCTGCTGCTCTAGTTGGGCTTGAACTCATGACTCTGAGGTTGAGAGTCCCATGCTCTACTAACTGAGCTATAGCAGGGCTCCAGTTAGATGCTTATGGAATGTGTAAATGGAATGTTTTTTGTTCTCCATTCTTGCCACATTGGCAAGTGGGGGAAGGGCATAGCTAGAAGCAGGGGCGGTGTTTCTACACATCCTCAAGGTCTCCCTATTTTCAGAGTGAGGAGTCTTGGCTCATCTTCGAGGACAAGATATGTTTTTGTGGACAGATAACTTCTAAGGACTGCACTGGTTGTTCTCAAGCTTGTGCTTTCTTATGCTGCGTTCAGACATGGGGGAAGGTGCTTTCCCATTCTGCCTACAAACATGTGAGAAGACAAAGGCGGTCCCTAACAGGGGAGAAACAGGTGATGAGGGCAAAGACGGAGGAGGCCCCTAGGAGTTAGTTAAAGGGGGGACTGAAAGGCTCAGGCTTAATCCACGGGAGACAAAGGCGGAGGAGGTGAGATGGGGGAGGAGATGGTGGGGGAAGAAGGGAGAAGGGCTGTTGTAGGAGAAGAAGGGGAAGGGAGTGAACGGGAGGCTTCTGTGGGGGCGGCGGCTTGCAGGCTAGGAGAACTTGGGGGGGTGGGGGGAGGAGGAGGCGGAAAGCTTCGATATAGAGAATCTCATTCCATTTTTTCAGGCGCTGGCAGTAGTTAAAGAGATTGCGAGTGATGTTAGGATCAAGAGTTCCCCCTGCGGGCCATTGGTTGTTATTGTCTAGGGGGTATGTAAGCCAATTTTGGGAGCAGTATTTACGGAGAAGTTTTGGTTTTATATCAGGCGTCAGGGAGAGGGTAGCCAGATGCTTAAGCAGGCATTCAAGAGGTGAACTTTCAGGGAGGGATGAGGAGGCTCCCATGGCTGAAGGACAGAGAAGGAGACAAACAGGGGAAGACGAACGGAGATCCTCGGACTGGAAGCAGACCGCAAGGAGACAAAGGGCGTCCCCGATGATCCTTGGTGGTCTGCGGAAACTCGTATACGAGTCGGAATTTCTTAGGAAGTGTGGGTCGTCACCCAGACTTCCCTAAGAAGACAGTTTGCCGGAGTCACGAGGTACCTAGCACTAGGAATTTTCGGCAGACAGAACAGATTTCGGCGGACGGAACAGAAGGAGGAGGTGGGGGGAAAGGGAGTGTTCTCATCCGCAAAGAAGTCACCTCGTTTATGGCTGTTGGAGGGGGGCCTGAGGGTCTGCCACAGCTGTGAAGGCCTGAGGCGGGGAGAGTTCCCTCCTTGTCCCCGAGCGTCAGGGCCTTGCTGGACAATCATGGTCAATGGCACTGCGATAGCTCGGGGAAGAGTGGCCCACTCCGGGGGAAAACTTACCTAAAGGCCAGAGAGGAGTGGTGAGTGTGATGAGTCAGCACCGGAAAAAGAGGATGAGGGCAAGCTGCTGCTGGTGTCGGGGGGAAGACGGGGCCCAGTTGGGGTGTCCCGTCTCCCGGGTTTCAGCACCAATGAAAGGAAAGGAGCGACACACAGCAGCAATTCACCGGAGAATTCCGCTTTATTAGGGAAAGGTGCTGGGTTATATAGGAAGGGGCATGGGGTGATTGTGGTGTTACTTCTACGGGGTTGGTGGCTGTTGGCTAGGTGCTGGGATTGGGAGGGGGGCGAGAGGTGATTGGGCTTCAGGTGGCGCCAGCGGGAACCGAGGACCCCGAAGAGAAGCTGGAAGTTCGCCATCTTACTGGTGGGGGCCCTTCAGTTATTACTACTTTCAACCACTGCCTCTTACTCTTCACTGTATAGACCATTATGAGGACAGACTAATATTTATATGATATAAAAACGGGAACTTTGTCAATGGAGAAGATGATGCCGGGGTTCTTGTTTGTGGAGCCGAAGAATGAACTTCACAAACAGTCAAGGTAGGAGAGAAAGGTACATCTTTTATTTAGAGATAAAGTGAAAGGACAGAGCTCCTGGCTCATGCCAGGAGGGGACAAGAGAGTCCGTCGTTGGTGCGTTGTCTAGGGGGTTTTATAGGCAGTTGAGGATTTTTCGAGAACATGAAGAAACTTAGGGGTGGGGACTTGTTAAGTGGTTCCTGAATATTAAAAATTAACTTAACTGTAAGGAATTTCCTGCCTTGATTTCTCTCTGGGACACCGGCACCTTGGTCTGGGAGCATATCAAAAGGCTGCCTGCCCAGCCCCCAAGGTGGGCTGAGGTATTGTCTACTTGCTAAAGAATCTTGCCTCTTGAACTTCCTGGGTGTTGAAATACAATCTTATCTTCAAGATGGAATTCTTCCTGCCCTTTACTATGCCGTCTACAGCTGGGTCTGCAGGCTAAGTTAGTTGCTCAGTTTGCAGAATCACCTCGTCAGATCCGAAGGAGGAAAGACAGCACATAGGCCTGGGCCTTTTAGCATGCTAATGTGAATCTTATACATGGTTACAAAAGTTTAGCATAATAAAATGTGTGCTACTCTTCTTTATCTGGGGAACATTAACTGATTTCACTGAAGAATGATTTTAGAGCTTAATGTTAAACATAGAGTATTAGCAGGGGGTTTCCTTGCATGTAGTTACATTGCTCTATTGCTCTGACTGCAAATATCCCACCCTGCCCCCTCCAGGGGCCCTCACCCTACTCTGACAACATCCATGGTCCCTGTCTCAAAATGAAATCAAACTGACAACTAGCTTCAACACATTAACTCTGCGGAAGACTGTTGACTCCTCAGAGAAATTAAATGAAACTGTCAACTAGTTAATCTTTTATGGCAAAATTGCTTTATGGCCAATTAGTTAATTAGTTATTATGTGAAAATGCTTGTGGCAAAGATCTTTACAGCAAAGATGCTTACGGTGAAAATACCAGACATGGCTGTAGTTCTAGATGCTTACGACCAAAGTGCTAGACATGGTTATAACAGGCTTCCTCTAATTTATCTTCTGTGGCAACCAAGAAAGTAAGCTAATGATTCTGGCTAGTAATGGGCCTCAGACTCTAACACATATACTGAAGATTTACATTTATAAGAAACTCTGCGGACCACAGCCAGGGCACTGAAGATGCTCTGTCTCTCCTTTAATAATAGGCTGCAATGAAAAGCAGTGGAATGCAACGTTGAGGTTTTACCTGGGGAATTCCAGGCCAAGGTCTTCTTCAGAACTATCTGAACTTTGAGCAGTCTTCTAGATGGTGCAATTAAACTGGAAGGAATGGAAGGTCTTCATGGACCATTGTTTTGGGTTTATATGTCATCAGTCTGTGCAGCTGGAATCCTTTCAAACCTTACTTGCAATAATTTAAAAACAATGCGATTGTATGCCAGAGGATTGTATGTAGAGGAGCCAGGAGGCTTTTGTGTATTCTGTCCTTGAGGCTGGTGACTGGGAGCACTTTCCTCAGACCAGTCTGTGATCTTCATCATATGACCAGCTAACACCGAGAGGCAGAGATGGCCAAGAATGCTCTTTACCTGAACTGTGGACTTGCAGACATGGTCAAACTTCCACACCCACTAGCTCATTGATCTCTGATAAAGGTTACTGTTCTGCTTATATGAAACCTTGCCTTTTGTTCAAATCATACGCCTTTGTGTGAATAGGGTGCCAGTTCACAATTTGTTCAGTTACTGGTCTGTGTTTGTCATTGTCATGTTTCTACGAGTGGAACACAGCAGTAGTTGTGAAGGACATGCATTTGGAAGAAATAGTTAATGGGTGAGGAGCCCTGCCCATCCTGGTTCAAAATGTCCACATTTGAGTCATAGTCAGGGACTGAATACCATTCCACTGTGTGTGCAGTTGATTTCTTATGCATCATCTCTGTAATTACAGGTACAGTGACATTTCATCCCCTGTAGTAGTTATTCCAAGTGCTGGACATTGGTTGGAGGAGCTGCTTCAAGCTGTGTACATAGGTCTATATGCTTTCATTTAGCATCACAAGAAGTTTTATAGCTTGTGCTCACTGAACTTGGGTCATTGCCTGTTGCCCATCAATCAGCTACTTCCTGAATGAAAGACTGAGAAAATCCTTGTTCCTCTTTTGCAGGGCTTAGGTGGCGTCCACAGCTACTTCTGCAGGGTTGCCTTTATCATCCAGGGAAAGAGCTATTGTTGCAGGGCCAGAACAGACGCAGGGCGGAGGGGAGTTAGTCGCTGTCAGTGACTAGCAGCTGCTTAGTGACAAGCCCCTGGGCCATGCCTACGCTGTCAGGTCAGCTTGAGTAGCCTTCGTCCACTGAGGGTTCTGAAATCCACTGTGTGGCGCACCTCAGGTACCTTTAAGGGAACAGGCTCTGCCTGCCGTGGTGGTCTTACACCTGTTGCAGCTGGGCCTCTAGACCCTTCTCCACTTCTGCTTCCTCTTGCTCATCATTCCCAAGGTCCAGCTGAGAGAGGTTTAAAACCATATTAAGGTTTTAAGTGTGTATGTCTTTTATCCAGAATTCCACTTCTTAGAATTTATTGTAGCAAAATATTTACACATATATAACTGTTCAATGTATCATTATTTATAATAATGAAAAGTCAGAAATAATTTAAATATCCATATCAGGAGAGTACTGAACAAGCAGTGTAAACGTATAGTAATGTTACATAGCAGGGGCGTACTATGAGGTAGATCTGTAAGTGTAAAAAGTTGCATGAGCAGTATCTGAAACCTACTGTTGAGTGAATAAAAGGAAAGCCAGAGATCAGTAGGTATAGTTTGATGTCATTTCTGTAAAGTAAGCATTAATAACAACAACAGAATGAAACTGCATGTTCATAAATATGACTATATGAATATCTGTGCATAGAAACATGGCTGCAAGGAACCAAGCCAAACTGGCAGTGGTATAGAGGGACTGAGATTGGGGATTCTAGGGAAGAGTTAACTGTATGTAACATTTAATATATTTACTGGGAATGTATTTGTCTCTTCTTGTGTAACTAAAAGTGAATAACAATTTTTAGGGGAAATAAAATGAAAGAGATGGATTTAAAAACACTCAACGTTGAGAAGTCAGCAGTTCTGTGGACTCCGCTCTGGACTCCACAAGCACAGCAGCCTCACACAGACCATCAGGCTGCCCCGGAACTCTTCCACTCACCGTGTCCAGGGCTGTTGAGGAGCCGTGTGCTTGCCCTGGATGCAGAATAGCCACTTCTTGGCTGGAAGGTTAGAGAGACAATGATAGTGATCGACTCTGTTTAGTATGAAGGGCATGAAATACAGGAGGGAAAACTAGGAAGAGAAAATTTTTCTCCTTTACTCATGTTTGGTCCATTGATTGGGGCTCTGCAAATTAGACTGACAAAAGAGAGATTAACAGGAGAAAAACAACTGAAAGTTTGTTAATGCATGCATCTGAGCATACACCTGGGAGAACTCAGTGACAGGTAACTCAAAGGGATGGTACGAACTTGGGCTTATACAGCATCTTAACAAAAAAATGAATTTTTAGGGAAGTGACAGGACAAAGGAAAGGGACCTTGAGTTTCTAGGGAAGGCAAATTGTGGGAAGGTAGATACACAGGGAAAACTAATGGAAGATAAGGGTTGTTTTTTTAGCAAGGTTTGTTATGTTGTTTCTTCTGAAGCCATCTCTGGATGGATAAGAGTCTACAGTTGTCTCTGGGGACTAAGAATCCCCCTGACTTTCCTAGTAGAGAGGGAGAAGGCAGAGTTTTTCTTGTGTCTGCTTCTTCTCGATTGCCTTCAACTCAAAATCATCCTTGTTTGGGTGTACTTTGGGGTGGCATGCTCTGAACCCTTTCACAGACATTCTGAGAATTGTGGTTAAAATCATATGTGTACAGAAAGGAATAAAGGTATCACTCTTGACTGTGAAGAAGGTTGTAGCACAGAGAGGAGGGAGGAAAACTTCCTCTTAGATCTATGCCCATAAGCTCCATCTCCAAGAGCCTTCATACTCATCACTTCCAGAATAATGGAGCTTGTCAGGCTGGGATATCTTTATTTCACCACCTCTTGCCCTTTAAAGTCTGACTCACAGAGGAAAGGCAGAGCAACAGGCCCAGGCTTTGGGGTCATAGGAGTCCTTAACTTTGCCACGGACCTGCTATGAAAGAAAGTGGCTTTGAAACCGTGTTGTGCTTTGAGTAGTCCTGTTCTTTGGAAATCATGTAAGCTGGCACTGAAGAGACTGGCCCTCCACTGCCCTCTGTAGCAGAAAGAGGGCACTGCAAGTTGTTGTCCGGGGGCTTATCTTTTCAAGAGGCAACAACTCTGTTTTGAGGAACAGAATCTACCAAAGACAAGCGGCTTTGGCAGTTTTTAACTTTTCTTACAGATGTTTCAGCTGGTGATTTTTGTCATGAGAAATTTATTTGCTTTCTTAGCTCTAGTATTCTAATTTCTTTTATATGTCATGTATGATTGCTGCCATGGACTGCATGTGTCCCCTTAAAATTCATATAAGAAACTCTAACAGTGGTGGAATTCTTGTGAGTGGGATCAGTGCTCTTATAAAAGAGACCCAGGAGAGCTGCCTTGCTCCTTCTGCCGTGCGAGGACACGACTAGAACTGGATGTCTGCAACGTGGAAGAGGACTGGCGCCCTCATCTCGGGCTTCCAGCCTCCGCAACTGTGGGAAATAAATTTCTGTTGTTTCTGAGCCACCCAGTCTGTGGTAATTTGTGTTGAAGCTGACTGAACTAAGACAGTTGCTTCATTAAAGTCTTCTGAAGAATAAGTATCATGCCCATGACAACTGCATCTCTGCTGTTATTTTCCATCTTCTTCGTTCCTGGCTGGGCACACAGGAAGGTGTTTCATGACCATTTGAGTGTATGTGGTTTATATATAGGATGTGTTTTGGTGATACGGACTGGTGGTCAAGTGCTGCCTTCCTTATATCTGGATAGTGACTACAATTGATCAACAGGTGTAATAGTGTAAATGGCTGAAGAGGGAGTGGAAGAATCTGGCACGCACAGCTTGCATGCAGTGCTGGGATGTCCACTTATTTCGCGGTCAGTGTAATCTCTCTGTGCTTGATAGTGGGCGTGAGCCAGAGCCTCTTTCTGCTCTCTGTGGGAGACTGTTTCAGTTTGCTTAAGCCCAGCAATTTATTTCTCAGTCTGTCCCTATTGATGCTGCAGCTGGACTTTTGTGAATTATCTTTTCATACCATTAGTTACAGCATTATTAGCAATATAGTTGGTTATTTTTCCTTTTGTGGGATATTTTATGGAAAGTTGGTAAGAGGAGTACCAAGCACTGCTGGTCTAACATCATGATACCTTGTATGTCAGCATGGGTTTATTATGGTAACAGTTGAAGTATTTACAGTAAAAACGCCACATGGCATTTGGAGATGCCCCTGTCTAGTGCCCAACTGTCTACCCAAAAATAAAGTCAACTAGTCACGAAGCTCTACTGACACAGTTTCCAGCCCAACAACCCCAGCATTCATGAGGAAAACAATTATACTCCCCCCGACCCCAGCTGCACCAGAGGGCAGCGCTCTGACAAACTGAATAGCTGATGCCAAAAGATAAGTGGTATGAGGAATTCAGAGTGGGTTGGGGTGGTTCCTTCTGACGACATTGAATAACATAAAGGAAGAGAATAACAAAATTAAATCTCTGTATTATCACCACAGGCTATTCTGCTGTGGCTTTACTGTTGGGTGCTTTCACAACTCACAATTACTAATGTAATTGTCATATTGCTGTAGGCATAGTTCATGGGTAGTTTCTTCCTGATCTTATCACTTCGGATATGCTGGGAATATATCAGATCAGACAGTTTAGCTGTTGGCCATGTTAATGGCGGAGAGTGCATTTTCAGTTTATTATATTTACATCCTGTCCACATGTATACACACAAGTATGAGGATTTCTTATAGCCTCTAATGACAAAGGCAAAGAACCCAAATCCAGTTGCTTTCCAAATCACTATAATCTAGAAGTCTTTTAAAAACTGTATTATCTATAGAATTAGGAGGACGAAAAGGCTGTGACCCGAGCATTTAAAATGTCGAGTTGCCTTTTTGTGTGAGGGCAGTACAAGCCCTTCTTAGATAGGTAAGGGTGCAGGGATCCTACCGCCTACATGCCTTTACTGAAAAAACCGCTCCAGCCACCCAAGGGAAGAAGCAAAGTAGAGCTCTAAATAAGGGAAGTCCTGGTCTGAAGGGATGGGTGGTTCTAGCCTAAGCTGCACCCCAAATCTAATCTGAACCCTGAACTCAGGAACCCTGTTGGTTTTTTTGTTGTCAGGGGACTTTTACAGTCAAAGGATGAAGCTGGGTCCGGCAGGCTTCTCCAGGCGGCTTCCTGCCTCAGCTGCTCCTTTTCCTGTATCAGGAAATGCGTTTCTCAGGACGCATCCCTTATCCACTCCTACAGATGATATAATCTAATACCTTGTTTGGTGAGCACTGTAATTTTTATTTTATTTATGTATTTGCAGATAAAGCCTAACCTATGCACAGGGCTGTGACTCAGAGCTGAGAAATAAATACATTTCCTCATTTCTGCCAAGCAGGATGTTTAATGCAACATAATGGCCTTTTTTTACTTGCCAAGCAAAGTAATGGTTTTCTGCATCTTTAAAACTTGGATTAAACAATTTTATTGTACAGAAATGAAATAATTGGTTTGTAAGTATACATATAAAGACATACACTGAGTGAAAAAAAAGGAATAAACTTGAATGCTATTAGTAGAGAGTGGTTGAATAAATGGTGCTGTGACCATATTTCTGGACTATTATGTAGCTATTTAAAAGGAGGAGTTGGATTTATATACATTGACCTATAGGAAAGGCTAGCACAAAGCAAGTTGCAGAGAAATGTAGAAAAGTCAGAGGAAAAAAAACCTTTTATTGGTGTGTTTTCATTTGTGTGCATTGATATGAACATAGGGAGGAATATAGACACTAAACTATTAGCATTAAACTATATTATCTTGAAGAGGTGGCAGCAGGAATGAGAGTCATGGTGAAGAGGAATATCATTGGGTTTTATTTGATACTTTTAGGATTTTTTTAGCTTGTTATAAAATGCAGTTGTGAATTGCTTTTTCAGTTTGGAAGAAATACCTAGTAAAATAATAAAGACAACCCATCCTGAATGACTTTAATACTTTTTTTTAACTGGGAAAGATGAATACATGATCCATGGATAGATGTATCTTACTCCTTGGCATATAATTTTCTGTGTACTATCTATGATTGTTCCAGTGTTCCTCCAGCTTTAAAATTACTATAGTTAGATGTTCTCAACTCAATAATTCACATACCATAAAGCTCACCTTTTAAAAGACTGCAATCACTGGTTTTTATTATATTTGGAGTTGTATAACCACCACCACTCTTTAATTGCAGGCCATTTTCATTATACCAGAAAGAAAGCCCATACCCATTGCTCCATTCTCCCCTCCCTCCAGACCATGGCAACTACTAACCTACTTCTCTCTCTATGGATTTGCCTATTACAGAGCTTCATATAAGTGATCATACAAAACTAGGCGAGCTTTTGTGTCTGCCTTCTTTTAATTAGCATAATATTTTCAAGGTTTATTCATGTTGTAGCATGTGTCAATAGTTAATTCATTTTATAGACAAATAAAATTCCATTTTATGGACATACCATTTTTGTTTATTCATTCATGAGTTGACTGACATTTTAATTGTTTCTGCTTTTTGTCTGTTTTGAATAATGCTGCTATGAATATTTGTGGGCAAGTTTTTGTATGGACCTGTGTTTTCATTGCTGAGCCAAGGCAGAATTGCTGAGCCATATGGTAACTCTATGTTTAACATTTTTGAAACTGCCAAGCCAATTTCCAAAGTAGCTGTACAGTTTTATAATAACACAGTGAATGGAAGAAAATTCTCATTTCTCCATATCCTTGTCAACACTTGTTGTTTTCTGTTTTGTTTTTATCTAAGATGCTTCAGTGTGTATGAAGTGGTTGTGGTTTGTTTTTCCCTACTGACATATGGTGTTGAGTATTTAAAAATTTTTGACTATTTGTATTTCTCCTTTTAATATCTTTTCAATCCCTTGCCTATTAAAAATATTGGATTATTTGTCTTTTTACTGTGGGATTGTAAGTGTAGATATGTGATTTACAAGTATTTTCTCCAATTCTGTGGATTTACTTCACTTTGTTGATGCTATCATTTGAAAAACAAGTTTTAATTTTTATGCAGTTTAGTTTATCTATTTTTTTTTTTGTCTTGTACTTTTGGTGGTGTATCTAAGAAACTGTTACTTAATTCAGGGTCATAAAGAATTATTCCTATGATTTTTTTAAAAGTCTTATAATTTTAGCTCATATTTAGGTCTGTGATTCATTTGGGGCTAATATTTATGTATGGTGTGAAGTAGGGGTCAAACTTCTTTTTTTTTTTGACATACATATAGCCTGTTTTCCTGGCACCACTTGTTGAAAAGACTGTTCTTTCCCCAACCAGTTGTCTTGATAGCCTTGTCAAAAATACAAAGCCCATTGACACATGGACTTATTTCTGGACTCTCAATTAGATTCCATTGACCTATATATCTGTCCTTATGCCAGTATCTAATTATCTTCATTACTGTAGCTTAGGAGTAAGTTTTGCAGTTGGGAAGTGTGAGTTTCCCAACTTGATCCTTCTTTTTCAATATTGTTTAGCTATTTTGGGTTCTTTGCATCACCATATGAATTTTAGGGTCAGCTTGCCAATTTCTGCAGAGAAACCAAAAATCCCTATTTTGAAAGGGATTGTATTGAATCTGTAGGTCAGTTTGGGAAGTACTGTCATTTTAACAAAATTAAGTCTTCCAAACATGAACATGGGATATCTTAATTTTTATTCAGGTCTTCTTAAATTTCTTTCAGTGATATTTTTGGGGGTAGTTTTCAGTGTACAAGTCTTGCACTTTTTTGTTAAATTTATTCTGAAGTGTGTTTTTTTGAGGCTTGTGAATAGAATTGCTTTCTTAATTTCATTTTCATATTGTTTATTACTAGTGTAGAGACAGATAGCTGGGTTTTGTAGATTGATCTTGTGTTCTGAACCTTGCTGTACACATTAATTAGTTCTAATAACATTTTGTTCACTCCTTAGGATTTTCTATGTATAATAACATGTCATCTCTGAATACTGAATAATTCTACTTATTCCTTGACAATCTTGATGATGTTAATTTTTTTTGCCCAGACATATTTGCATCCAGTACCATAGTGAATAGAAGTGGTGAGACTGACATTTGTCTTGTTTTTAATCGTAGGTGGAAAGCATTCAGTGTTTCATTATGTAGTATGATGATTGTGTGGGGTTTTTTTAGAGGCTCTTTATCAGGTTGAAGAAGCTCCCTTCTATTCCTAGTTTGTTGAGTTTTATTTTTAAACCATGAAAGAACATTGGTTTTCATCAATTAAAAGAGACCAATTAGTTACCAAGCAAGTACAAAATTAAATCAGTTACACACAAAACCAGTGAAGGGGTTCACAAAAAGTGCAGAATATGACACCAAATATATAAAGTATGGAGGATGAAGAAGAAGAAGGGGGATAAAAAAGTAGCTTTAGGCTGTGTTTGAAATAGAGTAATCAGTGATTTAAGATGGACTGTTAGATAGTAAGGAAGCTAACTTTGCATTTTGGTAAACACAAATCTAAAGACTACAATGGCAATAAGTACGTATCTATCAATACTCACCCTAAATGTACATGGACTGAATGAACCAATCAAAAGATGCAAAGTGGCAGAATGGATAAAAAACAAGACCCATCTATATGCTGCCTACAAGAGACTCATTTCAGACCCAAAGACATACACAGACTAAAAGTGAAGGGATGGAAAAAGATATTTCATGAAAACAATAGGGATATAAAAAGCAGGAGTAGCAGTATGTACATCATACAGACTAGATTTCAAAATAAAGAAAGTAACAAGAGACAAAGAAGGACATTATATAATGATAAAAGAGTCAGTCCAACAAGAGGTTATAACCATTATAAATATCTATGCACCCAGTATAGGAGCACCTAAATATGTGAAACAAATACTAACAGAATTAAAGGGGGAAATAGACTGCAACACATTCATTTTAGAAGACTTCAACACACCACTCACAACAGACAGATCAACCAGGCAGAAAATAAGTAAGGAAACAAAGGCACTGAACAACACATTAGAACAGATGGACCTAACAGACATTTACAGAACACTCCACCAAAAAGTAACAGGATACACATTCTTCTTAGGTGCACATGGAACATTTTCCAGAATAGATTACATACTAAGCCACAAAAAGAGCCTCAATACCTTCAAAAAGATTTAAATTGCACTAACCAGCTTCTCAGACCACAATGGTATGAAATTAGAAATATATTACACAAGCAAAAGCCTACAAACACATGGAGGCTTAACAACATGCTCCTATATAATCAATGGATCGATGATCAAATTAAAACAGAGATCAAGCAATAGTATATAGAGACAAATGAAAACAAAAACTCAACAGCCCAAAACCTGTGGGACACAGCAAAGGCAGTTCTAAGAGGAAAGTACATAGCAATAAAGGCTTACCTCAAGAAAGAACAATACCAAATGAACAGTCTAAACTCACAATTAAAGAAACTGGAAAAGGAAGAACAAATGAGGCCCAAAGTCAGTAGAAGGAGGCACATAATAAAAATCAGAGCATAAATAAATAAAATTGAGACAAATAAAACAATAGAAAGAATCAATAAAATCAGAAGCTGGTTCTTTGAGAAAATAAACAAAATAGATAAACCTCTAGCCAGACTTATCAAGAAAAAAAGCATAAGCAGAATCAGAAACAAAAAAGAAATAATCACAATGGACACCACAGAAAAACAAAGAATTATTAGAGAATACTGTGAGAAATTATATGCCAAAAAATTGGACAACCTAGAAGAAATGGACAAATTCCTAGAAAAATACAACCTTCCAAGACTGACCCAGGAAGAAACAGAAAACCTGAACAGACCAATTACCAGCAATGAAATTGAATTGGTAATCATAAGACTATCAAGAACAAAACACCTGTCCTAGAAGGCTTCACAGGTGAATTTTATCAAACATTTAAAGAAGAGCTAATACCCATCCTTAAAGTAATCCAAAGAGAACAGAGAGCCCAGATATAAACACACACATATGTGGCCAATTAATATATGATAAAGGAGCCATGAATATACAATGGGGAAATAACAGCCTCTTCAATAACTTGTGTTGGGAAAACTGGACAGCTGTATGAAAGAGAATGAAACTGGATCACTGTCTAACTCCATACACGAAAGTAAACTCAAAATGGATCAAAGACCTGAATGTAAGTCATGAAATGATAAAACTCATAGAAGAAAACATATTGAATATAAACATGAACAACTTTTTCCTGAACACGTCTCCTCGGGCAAGGGAAACAAAAGCAAAAATGAACAAATGGGACTACATCAAACTAACAACCTTCTGTACAGTAAAGGACACCATAAGTAGAACAAAAAGACATCCTACAGTGTGGAAGAATATATTTGTAAATGTCATATCTGATAAGGGGTAACATCCAAAATATATAAAGAACTCACATGCCTCAACATCCAAAGAGCAAATAACCTGATTAAAAAATGCACTATTTACAATAGCCAAGATGTGGAAGGAACCTAAATGTCCATCAATAGATGAATGGATAAAGAAGATGTGGTACATATACACAATGGAATATGGAAAGAAAAGAAATCCTACCATTTGCAACAACATTGATAGATCTAGAGGGTATTATGCTCAGTGGAATAAGTCAGAGAAAGACAAGTACCAAATGATTTCACACCTTTGTGGAGTACAAAAACAAAGAAAAACAGAAGGAACAAAAAAAGCAGTAGACTTACAGACACCAAGAAGGGACTAGTGGTTCCCAAAGGGGAAGGGGTAGGTAGGGTGGGTGGGGAGGGAGGAAGAATGGGATTAAGGGGCATTATGATCAGCAGTCACAATGTAGGGGGAGCACCGGGAAGGCAGTACAGCACAGAGAAGACAAGTAGTGACTGTATAGCAACTTACTATGCTGATGGACAGTGACTACAATGGTGTATGTGGGGGAGACTTGATAATATGGGTGAATGTAGTCACCACAATGTTGCTCATGTGAAACCTTCATAAGATTATCAATCATACCTTAATAAAAAAAAGAGGAAGGTTATGTTATTGAGTTGAGATGTGAAAAAAATCTAATATAGCACTTATTACTATAAATTTTCCCTTAAGCACTGCTTTAGCTCCATCCCCTAAATTTTGGTGTGCTGTGTTTTTGTTTTCACTCATCCTAAAATATTTTATAATTTCCATTATGGTAATTTCTTCTTTGACCCACTGGTTATTTAGAGTCAGTTATTTAATTTCCATACTTATGAATTCCCCAAGTTTCCTTGATTTCCATTTCACCCCATTTTGGTTGGAGAACATACACTGTCTATTTTCTATCTTACAAATTTATCAAGGATCATTTTATAGCTTAACATACGGTCTATTCTGATGAATATTTTACATGTGCTTGTGAAGACTGTATACTTGATATGTTAAGTAAAGTGTTCCTAAAGTTATCTGTTAGGTCTAGTTGTTTTATGATGTTATGTATTACTTCACAAAGTCAGCTGGTACAGTCTTGGATATATTGCATGTTTGAAATTATTATATAAAAATTCTCAACAAAATATTGTGTCTGAATATCTGTAATTGTAATAATTACTTCTACCTGGTGGGACTCTGATGGCTTTCCCTCCTCATTTTATTTCCCTGTATTTCCCATGTTTCTTATGATGAGTATGTATTATTTAATGAGAAGAGTACAGGTAGAAAGGCTTCTTGGAGTAGGTGATGAAATTGTGGTAAGATTAATCCAGATGTATTTCTCACCACAGAGCATCATGCAAACAGCAGATTCTCAGTAACAGCTGAATCAAAGACTACAGAGCCCTGTGAAGGTGGTTTGTATTTCCTTCTGTCCAAACATTAAAGAAAAATATGAGGAATTGACTGGTTACTTTGGCTTGCACATTAAACTTGTAGACTAATGGCCACTCATAAGTGTTAAAATGTTAGGGACAAGACCTAAGGATTGGAATCCTCAGTTTTTCTTTATTTGAGATGGATCTCCTAATACCTGCTATTAGCCTTTTTTGCTGTTGTAAGATTGCCTATTTTTGGATTTGGCAGCTCCAGAGTCAATGTTTTTTACTTTTTGCTAGAAGAATCTTAATTAACTAAAGTTTTTTTTTGGCTATGTTTTGCTAATTGTTCAACATATTAGGTCCTTTTAAATTCCCACTGTATGAAATAATCATGTGTAATTGTGATTAAATTAGAGAACAGCAAAGATATTTATTGGCTTATATCCATTTTGCTCCAGAAAGATTTGCAATGACTTGAAGAGGATAGAGTTATTTCCTATAACTTTCAAGAACTGCTTTAATGTAAATTTTGGGAAGCTTAAACAGAGTATGGCACTGCTGTGATTTCTAAATGCTCCATTCTTGCTCACAAGCTGAGTATTTGTGGAATCAGCATTTCTTGTAATAGGATGGAGTTGTAAATTGTGGTGCCATCTGCAAATAGACTAATAATATGTGAGGCAATGCCAGTTTCTATGCCTTATAATTTGGGATGATTCTCATCACAACTGTGAGTGGTTCTATTGTGAAAGCAAGAGCAATGAGTAGATTACAGTCTCATTTCTCTCTAGATTGCTGTCTAGACTAAAATTTATTTTAGGACAAGCTTTAGCTTACTTACACACAGAAATAATAACCTAAAATACATTTCTCCCAAATCACATTTTCTTTCTATTCCAAAGAAATATTCCCTCCAAGGAGCTTCTAATGCATAGACACATTTTTGCAATTTATGGTAGTAAATTAAATTACAATTTCCTCTATCAGTGTCTGCCAACTTACTGTTCCTAATAAATCTGCTGTGCTTCAGAGTGATAGGAATGTATAAAGCTGTTTTGGTTGTATCTCTATTGAGTAATAACAAGAGCACAAATTAGGAATTTTCCTATTTGCTAAAATGTGCAATAATACTTCAGAAATAAAATCCATGGAGGATTCTATCTTGCTGCATTTTTCTTCATGCTCCTTAAGTTTTTAGTGATTTTTTTCCTAGTTTTTTTTCTATGACCAGATAGATATTGAAGCCAGAGTGAGACTTTAGGAATTTAATAAATTTCAGACAATGATTGTCTACCTAAGGAAGATAGAGTAACACGTTTTTTTCCCCCTCTTTTACTTATATGGAGGATTATGAGTGTGTGTGTGTGTGTAGTACATACGTTAGTTGAAAACATTTGCTCTTCTATTTTATTCTTTCTTTTATCTCTGAAAATTTATCATCGGAACTTTTCATTGTTATCTTAGGGAGTTGCAGGATACCAGCAGGGCTGCTCTCAACCAAAAAAGCTGATGGTTACAGCTCCCTTAAATTTTTTTTCTTCTCAGCAATATAACTGATTTTAATACCTTGTCAGTTTTTTTTGTTATCATCAATCTACAATTACATGAAGAACATTATGTTTACTAGGCTCCCCCCTTCACCAAGTCTCCCCCACACACCGCATTACAGTCACTGTCCATCAGCTACTAAGACGCTATAGAATCACTACTTGTCTTCACTGTGTTGCACAGCCCTCCACGTGCACCCCACCCACACTATACATGCTAATCGTAATGCCCCCTTTCTTTTTCCCCCTCCCTTATCCCTCCCTTCCCACCCATCCTCCCCAGTTCCTTTCCCTTTGGTAACTGTTAGTCCATTCTTAGGTTCTGTGATTCTGCTGCTATTTTGTTCCTTCAGTTTTTCTTTGTTCTTATACTCCACATATGAGTGAAATCATTTGGTACTTGTCTTTCTCTGCCTGGTTTATTTCACTGAGCATAATACCCTCTAGCTCCATCCATGTTGTTGCAAATGGTAGGATTTGTTTTCTTCTTATGGCTGAATAATATTCCATTGTGTATATGTACCACCTCTTCTTTATCCATTCATCTACTGATGGTCACTTAGGTTTCTTCCATTTTTTGGCTATTGTAAATAGTGCTGCGATAAACATAGGGGTGCATCTGTCTTTTTGAAACTGGGCTCCTGCATTCTTAGGGTAAATTCCTAGGAGCGGAATTCCTGGGTCAAATGGTATGTCTATTTTGAGCTTTTTGAGGAACCTCCATACTGATTTCCACAATGGTTGAACTAATTTACATTCCCACCAACAGTGTAGGAGGGTTCCCCTTTCTCCACCACCTTGCCAACATTTGTTGTTGTTTGTGTTTTGGATGGTGTTGATCCTTACTGGTGTGAGGTGACATCTCATTGTGGTTTTAATTTGCATTGCTCTGATGACAAGCAATGTGGAGCATCTTCTCATGTGTCTGTTGGCCATCTGAATTTCTTCTTTGGAGAACTGTCTGTTCAGCTCCTCTGCCCATTTTTAATTGGATTATTTGCTTTTTGTTTGTTGAGGTGCATGAGCTCTTTATATATTTTGGACGTCAACCCTTTATCGGATCTGTCATTTATGAATATATTCTCCCATACTGTAGGATACCTTTGTGTTCTATTGATGGTGTCCTTTGCTGTACAGAAGCTTTTCAGCTTGATATAGTCCCACTTGTTCATTTTTGCTTTTGTTTCCCTTGCCAGGGAGGTATGTTCATGAAGAAGTTGCTCATGTTTATGTCCAAGAGATTTTTGCCCACGTTTTTTTCTAAGAGTTTTATGGTTTGATGACTTACATTCAGGTCTTTGATCCATTTTGAATTTACTTTTGTGTGTGGGGTTAGACAGCCCCCTTAAATTTTGAGACTGAATCTTTCAATGTAAGGACTAGAGGAGATATGAGGATACCCTAGGCAGAATTTATGATCTGATGCACCTTCAAACCAGTATTCTTGAAATGTTTGATCTGAATTTATTTCGAGGAAAGGCTGAGCACTCTGTGGAGGAAGGACTCTTGGGACCCCTTGTTTAGTAGTTCTGGCCCCAGATTTGCACATCATATTTAGTAGAGCAAAGATCTTATTATGAAGATCAACCTTTTTTTAACTTGTTAATGGTATAAGGAGAGAATAATATGAAAAACACTTATGTAGCCACTATACCAAGTAAAAAAATATTTAACATTTGGTAATACTTGCTGTGTATATTTTCCTTCTCTCTTTCTTAGTGGAATAGAATATTAAATGTAAAGGTGAAGGCCATCATATTCCCCACTCTGGCCAGAGGCAGTGCTGTCATGAATTTAATTGTGAATCCATTCCAAATGTTTATGAATTTATTAACAATATGTAATGATGCTGTGCATTTTTGATATTTACATTGATGACAGTATGCTGAACTTACATTCTGAAACAGACATTTTTCTCTAAATGCTGTATTTTCAAACATATTTAGATCACATGGCTAATTAATTTTAAGTGCTATTAGGTATTTCATTCTGAAATAACAGCACAATTTATTGATCTATTCTCTGATTGATGGATATTAAATTTTTCCAGTTTTGCGCTGTTACAAACATTACCGCCTTCTTCCTAATATCACATCATTTGATATGACAATTGCTGAACATGTTTGGTAAAAAAATATTTGGCCCTTTATCAGATTAAGAAAGTAACCTTCTATTCTCAGTTGACTAGGTATTTTAAACTGTTTACCATTTCTACTTAGGAGTCTTCTTCGCAAATCCAGAAGACTTATCACAAGTTTTCTTTCAGATTAGATACAGGTCTCTATCTAAAATAGAGATTTCGTGCATTCTGTTTTTTGCATTTCGTCAGTGTCCTTAATGTTCCAGTGCTGCTTCTTGTTGACTGGTTTCCTGGAAGGCTGCGCAGCTAACCTACCCCTGAGTCTGCCTTTATCATTTTGTGAAGTCCATCATTAGGATATTATTTTAATATTAAGTTTAAAAACTAATTAGTGTTTTAAACAAATGCTTCCATTTAATTTATAACGATTCTTAAAATATTTAGGTGGAAGAATTCTTCCTTAAAATCAATGGTTAGCTTAATCAAAAAAAAGAACAAAAATAGTGGCCACAGATTGAGGTATTTTCGAATCCTAAAGCAAAAATACTAATTTCTTTGGATTTGTGATATTCATTTGTTATTAAGCATAATACCGGATATTGGACCTAAATTTTAAAAAGTGATCTGTATGCTGGGTATTGAGGAAAATGAGGTAAAAAAAGCAGTGAGATGTATTTATATATTTCCTTGTCTCAGTACATGTGGTGCTGCACACAGCGCCCTGCGTTTGTTATTATAATTGCTCTTAATGGGAGAGACTCAAAAGCAAGAACTGCGAAAAGGTAAATAATTTGTATTTTTCTGTGGTCAGCTGCAGGCAAAGCGCCCTGCGGTTGCCGTTTCAGTAATGCCCGCGCGGTGGCAGTAGCAGCCTGCGAACCTCACAGCTCGGGCCGCGAACAGCGCGGCGTCCTTTCCTTCCCGGGCAGCAGGGGAGCTGTGGTTCTGTGGATTCTGAGTTGGAAGGAAGGATGGTTATTTCAGTAAGTCCCTCAAAATATTGTTAGTATAACATTGTGTAATCATGGTAGTATTGATGCAGGTGCCATGGAGGGTTTTCTCCCAATTTTTCTTTCCCAAACAAGTTTCCGTCTGTGTGGGCAACTGTGTACATACATACAAGGAATCATTTTTTTCTCAAATCCACTATGGTATGAGCCAAGATATTGTCAAGTTAAACAAACATAGTATGAGAAACATGGCCCCTTAGAGATGTTGTAAATTACCACTTAGGTAACAGAAGGAGTGTCAGTTTATTTGTGAATGCTTTTTTACTTATTGCAACAGCATTACTTCCTAAGAGTATGTGACACTGAAGGAATTTACTCACACATGCATAATGGCTGTAAGGCTGCCGTATTGCACATGCTATTCACATCATTGCCTGCTGATGTCCAGAGATGGTAAGATGCAGAATATTTCCAACTTGTGTTAGGAATGCAACTCACATTTAAAATGGATTGTGCTTTTATAAGATAAATAATTGTGAAATCAGGCCTGGCATCAGGGACTTTAGAACTCAGAAATGCTGTAAGAGCCCTCTGCCTCGTGTATTGCCTCTAACAGTGAGTTATAATTCTTGAAATCCTGAATATAAGCAACTACTTGGGATCCTTCTAGAGTCAAGAATGTTTTAATTGGTTTAAATTTAGTTATCAACATCATTCCATTGAAGCTGAGTTTGTCCAGTGTTAGGGATACTGTATGTCTTAGGATATAGTATGCCAGTTATGTGGCAAAACACAGGGTAAATGTGGTATATCTCCTTTGAGGGATGCATTTGCTCCTCGAATAGTATAAAACATTGCTGTTAAATTTTTACAGGTAGAGCTGGAATAAAATGCAACATTCACATGAATTCTAAGATAAAACTTGAATCTTCAATTAAGTTTTGTATTTGCAATGGACTATTTCATCTTATATCTTTCAGACATTCTGAGGCCATGTATTTTTTTCTCTTCTGACTTAGAAATAAATAGTAAGTAGAAAGTAGGAAATTGAGAAGCACTAATCAATTAGCATAGATTTATGCAACAGCCACCTGTTTTCTATAATAGAGTTAACAGTGGCCATCAAACACAGACCTAGTGAGCTTGAATAAGGCCTCATGTGGCCCTAACAGGACACCACACTGGGAGTCTTTGTACAGCAGAGGGATGGCATCAGGGCATTGGCTATCAAAGTTATCATCTATTCCCTAACTTGCTCATGAAGTGCCTGAGATTCTTCTCGGTCTCCAGACTTCTACCCCTGATATTGTTTCCCCTTAGTTTGGTTACTTTCCTAATTAAATTACTTTCCAACTGCAAAGGAGCCCATACCATCTTAAATGTAAGAACTTAGTATTTGGACTCCTCCATTCTAGATCTTACCCATTCAGGACTGTCTTGCTTAAGTTCTACTCCTTTGACTCGGAGACGGTTTGGATACTCTGGTGCACATTGTCAGGACTTCCAGGGCTTACCATCTGAACTACTTACCGTGGCCTACTGTTCACGATCTGGTTCCTGGCTGCTCTTCATTCCCCACCATTCCCTAAACACTCAGAGTGATCCAGCCACTCTGGTGCCTGTGCTGTTCCTCAAACACATTAAGTCATTCCTATCTCAGGGCCATGCCTTCTTCCAGGAATGGTTCTCCCATAGATAGCAGTTTGGGTCTCCCCTGCATGTCATCCACATTCTCACTCCAATGTTATTTGATCAGTGAGATACCCAGTCACCCTTCCTGACACAGCCCCCTGCCACTTGCCATCCCCTTACCTTGATTTGCTTTTCTTCATAGCCCTTATCACTACCTGCTGTGTAATATATTTATCCATTCATCTATTTATTATCTGCCTTCCTCTTTCCTCCTACAAGACCATAAAATCCATTAGGGTGAGCTCATTGTCTTGTTCAGCACTATCACCAGAACCACAGTGTCTAATCTGGGGTCAGTGCTGAAAATAAATTTTTTGTATGAATGCCTTAGCTCTGTTTTACAGATCTGATTGCTGAAGTTCAGCGAGGTGCATGAGGTCAGGGGCTAGTGAATGGCAGGATGGGTGGGCTTCCCCCTTGACTGCTCCCACCAAGCTGACCATCAGTGTTTCTGAGTATGACCATCCCTACTGTCTGTACTTCTCTCTCACACATGACTGTGTCCTGCCTTGTCTTATTCTTGAGTTGCTTCATGCATGGATCTTTTCTCTATAACTAGATTATGAGCACTTTGAAGGCAGGTATGGTAAACTTTCTTTGGTTTATACAGTACCTAGCACAGTGCCAGGCACCCAACTGATTGTTAATGAATGCTCATTTAATTCCTACTTTTTTTAAAAAAAACAATGTTATCTGGAAAAAACATGAAATCTATATATTGAGACTGGTGAGTGGTTTCTGGAATCAGGAATCCTGAAAGGTTTCTATGATTCTTAAAAGACTGTCTCCCTACTTCTGACTCAACCAGACCTCATCATTCTGTAAATTTTGGAAAGAGCAAAGAACAAGGTTGTCTCTGTTGGCATTTTAGTATCAAGAGGAAATATTTCCTTTAGCAAGATCTGGTAAACCAAGGGTCCCCAAGAGCACAGAGTAGTTGCCAGCCCTGGATTTTAGAAATGGCTGGCTAGTTTTATTATTAGTTAATAGCGATTGTAGTTGTGTTTTTGCAAATAACTATGAGAATCAATTGTCAGGCATAGACGGTGTGAGAAATTACTGTCGGGGTCATAGAAAACTGCCTGGGGATGAGGACTGAGGTTCAGCAACTGCATCAAGCATGTGAAGACTAAGGGGAAGAGTTTATATTTGGTATGTGCTTTTCAAGAAGCAAGATTTAGTGGTGACTGTGCTAATGCATCTCTTTCTTTCCTAACCATACATACATTCACTCCAAAGGGCTCTGAAGAGTACCTTCTTTATCTATGGAGAATTATCCCATTTCATTCATCCTGCAACTGTAAGGAGTGGCTGTGTTTCCAGTAGTGCCTGAGAAAATCCTGACACCTGGGTCTCTGAAGATAACTTCATCGTAGTTGTTAAGAAGAATGAGGATGTATGAGTTTCAATCCTGCCCCTGCCACTTATTTGTTCTAACATCTTGGCAAGTTATTTAAGCTCTCTCTAAGCCCATTTTCTTATTTGTTAAGTGGAAATAAAAATGGTACCAATTGCATGGGTTTTTGTTGAGATTAAGTGAGGAGCTGTAGGTAAAGGCTGATCATATTATCTGACAAGTAGAAAGGACTCAGTGCATTTGGAAGTGAATATATATTCTTGAGTAGAGTAGGCAGGAACCAGCCCAGCCAGTGTAGACTTTGTTTTCTTCCAAAACTGTCCTGCCTGTCTCCCCAGAGAAATGAGCCAGAATTCTCAGGGATAGTGGTTCACTCTTCCATCAGCAACTCTGCAGATGTATTGTTCCTAGCCTTTTCAGGCTCTATGTCTGATGATGCCAAGTTCCTTGGCTTCATGGTGAGTATGGAGCTAGATACGAATGGCTGAAACTATCCAGGCCAGGGAGCTGCCTGCGCTCACCAAACCCCTGGAAAGTCAAAGCGGCCATCATGACAAAGGCAGCCATCTTTTTCTTTCTCAAGGGAGAGCAAGACCGGGAACTGATCCTTATCGTGAGGTTCTGAGTGCTGAAACAGGCTCTGGAGCTTAACTGCCTCGGTTTAAATCCTGACTCTGGTACCCACTGGTTGTGTGACTTTGGCCAACCTAGACTTGCAGTTCTGTAGTGAGCCAGAAACCCAACTCCTGGAGGGCAGATTCCATGTATGCTTTTGGAGTAAATTATCTGTAGTAAGTAGAATTATTCAAGGATGTAAATTTGGGCAGAGGACCTCCTCTTGTGAGACTGGTGCATTGGCGGGAGTAGGCCAAGCACTGGCCCACTGAAGATGAATCTGCTGCCTCTGATCTCTGGGGCCCTCTGCTGCGTAACAAGCTCATACAGAAATGATGTGGTGGCATAGCAGGGACTGTCCTTTGTGGGGACTGTAAGTGGCTGAGACTGTTACCATCTGTTCCTATTGATTCAAATATTTAACAGGAGGTTGAAAACACAGAAGTTACTAAGAATTACTAGGTTTTTCCCTAAACTTAATTTCTGTCAAGGAGGGGGCAGGGTCTCTCTTGTTAATGGCTGCTTTTCAGTTTTGGAGACTGCCAGGAGATGGCGCCAGGGCTTGGTTCTTAATGAATCCTCGGCGAACCGAAGAAAAGAAAATGCTGTCTTTGCCTTTTGTATTTCTCAGGAAATCTGAACAGAAATCCTGGCTTTGGCATCCTCTTGGTTAAATGCTCTTCTCTTTTCATCTGGCTGAGAATTAAGTTTCTTGTCATGGTGCCCTACACGTTCAACGGGTGATTCCCATTGAGGGTCACATTGCTTCTGATATTGTCTCGGTACGTTTGCTTATGTGAAACAGAACTGAGCTTGGAGAGGGATTTTGAATGAATAAGATTATAACCTTTCAATACGTTCCATGAAAAAAAAAAATAGTACAGATCATGTTATTTGGGAAAAAGTAGATGTTTTGGATTATACCATTTTTTTTTCTTTCCAGACCCTTTTCACTGATCTGCTGCTGTCGCCCTCCAATCAATATAGCAGATGCAAGAGATCCCAGGACTTTCTACCAGGCAGTGTTTACCCTTAAGGGCTGATTTCCTACCAAGATTACAGGAATAATTTAAACAAATAGCCACCACAACATTAAAAACTGCCTTATGTACTTGCTTCCTATGTTCCAATACTGTGCTGAGCACATGACATTTATCATGTCATTAATCCTCAAAGTAATCTTCTAGAACGCATACTTTGTGTTTTCATTTTTCAGGCCAGAAAAACTGAAGCTTAGTTCAATAATTTGCCCAAAGTCATTCAGCTAGTAAGCAGGAGAGCAGGGATTGAAACCCAGAAATCTTAGGTCTTCATGGTTGACCACCTTGCCCACTGAAACGATGCCCGGGGGGCATGTGGGGGCATCCTGGAGACAGTCCTCAGTGTCTCCAGGTAGCTCAGAGCGTAGAGATCATATGGGTTGAGAGGTGTTGGAGTCACCATGACTGGGAACTCTGCACTGTGCCATGTCTCATGATTTCTCATGTGATGGCACACAGAACCCAAACTTCCGAGACCTGCGTGAGCTCGGCTTCCCACCCCGTCAGCTTTGATTGTTAGTCTTTTTTCTTTCTGAAATCTGCCAAGCCCATTTCTACCTCAGCTCTGTGCCTGTTGACCCTCTGACTGGAGCTCTCTTCCTTCAAACCCTCACAGGGCTGGCAGTTTTTCCTCCTTCAAACCCTCACAGGGCTGGCAGTTTTTCCTCCTTCAAACCCTCACAGGGCTGGCAGTTTTTCCTCCTTCAAACCCTCACAGGGCTGGCAGTTTTGCCTCCTGGCCTCCTCAGAGGCCCCTTGCTGCCCCATAATCTGAGGAGGCTCCTCTTCCTTAGGTTCTCCACATGTCATTACCCTCTTTCATTCCCTTCATTGCACTTGTGATGACCTCTGATTATCTTCTCAGTTGGTTTAGTGGTTTGCTTACCGGGCGTTTTATTGTCCCCATCTTTAGAACGTAAGCTCTCTGAGGCGAGGCAGGGATCCTGACAGTCTGGTTCACTGCTGTATTCCTAGAACCTAGAACATTCCAGACACAGAGGAGGTGTGCAACAGTATTGATTGAGTGAGTATGGTGGAAAGATGTGATGAAAGCTGCAGGAGTCATGCTTTCCCCATCAGGGAGCTTGCAGGATAGCTGGAGAGCCTGGGCCGTCGTGGAACAGCCGGTGATCCATCCATGCACAGGTGGAAGCAGCAAGGAGCTGTGGGTAGGAAACGGGCTCTGGAGCCTAACTGCCTCGGTTTAAATCCTGACTCTGGTACTCACTGGGTGGGTGACCTTGGCCAAGTTCTTTATCTCTTTTGTGCCTCAGTTTCCTCATTAGTAAGTTGAAGATTAATATAATACCTACCTCATGGGATTGTTCTGAGGACTAAATGAGTTAACATATGTGATGCACTTAGAATGGTGCCTGGCACACAATGCTCTACAAATATTTGTTACATAAATAAAGTTGCAGTTCAGCTTTAGAAATTTGGAAAAATGAAAATGGTAGTGTTGGGGGAAGCCCTGCGTCTTGGAGGAGGTTAGATTTGGATTGAGGGAGACAGAGGCATCTGAGGGGATGCTTGCATTGGCTCTGGTCTCTAATTTCTGAGTAGATATTTATTCAGGAAATATTCGAGCATGACCAAAAAATGGTTGATAATCTCTTCCATCCCTCCACCCCCTATCCCCCAAGGTATTCTAGGAATTCACTATATAAGATAGGATTTTTTTTTTGAGAACATGAATATTGTTTGAATTTAATACACAGTGATTCTCTTAAGAAACCCATAGCCTCTTTCCCCTCTAACCAAGGTCTCTTCTGTCCTGGTTGGAATACTCTAGGGTGAAACTCAACTGGCTTTAGCATAATTCTACTTGGGAGAAACACAGATTCCTCCCTCTCTCCCCCCTCAATTAAATTCAGTCACTGGATTGAGCACTAACTTTGTGCAAGGCGGACATGCTGGGTATAGAGGGTGATAAAAATGACATCTCTGACAACATGAGCATCTGGAAGAAGTTTCACATTAATGGTGGTCCAGAGCCTGCAGCTCAGTGTGTAAGGAACAAAGCAGGAACCAGAATGGGAGCAGAGAGAGGAAGAGACAGAAACCACAGTCTCAGATGAGGACTTTAAGCCATAGAGTGAAATGGGCTCACAGGCCCCGAGTGGAAGTGGCCCGGAGAAAGATGGTAACATCTAATAAAAGCAACAACATTAAAAACAAAACAAACGGCTCATTTTATGTCAGAGGAGGGTGAATTTTGGAGAAAGTCTTTGTAGATAAATGGAAAAAAGGCTTCTCTCAGCTATAAAGAGAACATCAAAGCTTTTCTGTTGATTGAAGGAGAACAGTTACAGTGACATCATGAGAAGAGTCAGTGGGCTCCCAACACAGAACTCTGGGTCTGATTTATGAAATCTTACTCATTCCCAGCATATGGCCTCGGGACACAGTGGCAAAGGATAACATTTAATTAAAACACATAAACAGAAGCACCAATGACAGCACATGTCAAAGTCAATAAAATGCTAAACTCTAGGATGTGCTTGCCTGGAGTCAGGAGGGTCAGCAACAAGGAGTTCCACAACAAAGAACCTTTGTGAAAGGGGGAAGTCTTCAGTTTTCTGTGGCTGGAGTTCCAGACCTTAGAGATCCTTCAGCTTAAATCCCTCACTATACAGAAGATAAACTGAGGCCCAGTGAACTGGTAGTTTCATAACAGAATTAGCAGTAGTATAATAATCTGGGCTGCAGCCTGGATTTCTTCATTCCCTTGACACTCTTTCTTTGGGTCCCAGAGTTGCTGGCAGGAATGGCCTCCCTCACTTCACAGGGAGCGTCTGGGCACCACACCGTGCCCAAGGCAGTGGAAGAAATCCACCCGTCAGTGGCACAGGTGCCTCTAAATCTTCTCACAACACATGACATTGTCCATGCCTGACTGCCTCTCAACAACAGTTTTTAATTGGCAACCTGCAGTGTGACATTTCTAAGTAGAATTACTTCTTTGTGCCTGTAGGTTCCCACCGTCTCTTGGATTTGGGCAGAACACTCAAAACATCAGACTCACAAGCCAGTTTCTCTTCCTGAGATGCATTCTTGCAGGGTAAGGCGGCTTCTCATGGCCCAGATGAAATGACAAATAAAGACAAATCAAACAAATTCTCCTTTAACCCATTTAGAACATAATGCAATTCCACAAAAACACAATTTTCTTTCATCCAGACAAGTCACTTGGGTTAAATGTTAGAAACCTGAGTAGGTTATGTGGGTTTCCATTAGTTCCCAGCTCTTGGTCTGAAATTTGGGCACAGAGTTCTGGAAACTCTGACTTCTCAAGAGGTTGCTTGGCATTGGTATCTTTGATTAAGTGGAAAATGGGAGATGCCCCAAGTCTTAATTACATTTGTACACTTTGATTGGTTAGTCTTATCAAGCCATGATAGTGAAGAAGAATGATATTCGGTGTTGCAAAAGTGGGATCAGGGTGGTCATGGAAATTTGGATTCTAGGATAGCTGATTTCTACTCAGTATCAGATGCCAACTGAAAATACTAAGTTAACCATCACTCACAGACTGGAGAATGGGTATTCCCTCAGCGGCAGCATGGCCTGTACTCTTTTGGATATTTGGTTCTCTAACTGAATGCTTGCTGAGTTCAGGTATTGGAGAGTGTCTCTGTGCAGCCAGTCTTACAACCTGGGCAAACAAACATCTTTTAAGAGCTGGGAGAGTGGGGACCATGGAAAATGGCAGTGGTGACCAGGGCATGCATGGCAAATTGTGCTTAAATTATGGTTTTCCCAAACTTTCTAAATGAAAGGGCCTAGGGGTACTGATCTGGTTCAAAGGGGGCAACTAGAGAGCTTGTTCTTCAACAAAGCTTGCATAACAATTTAAACCGTCATTTACAGAAACTTATTTTGTACTGAGCATGATCCACTTAATCTTCAAAACAATCCTATGGCAGATATCCTATTACTAACCCCTCTGTTTTGGTTTCCATTTAAGGCACTGTAACTTGCCCAAGGTCATAGCCAAGTGGTGAAGAAAGGACTCAAGAAACGTAGGCTTTCTTCAAAATCTGTGTGTTTGACCACTATACAACCTGGCCTTTCAGTTCAAGCATACTATTACTTAAATCACATGTTTGTGTGGGGTAGCTGATGGAGGTTATGGGCATGAGGTACCTCCTCCACTCAAACCATGTGTCTGCAGGTTTTTAGTTGCGGGCATTTATGCTGGCCAGCTTCGTCTATAACTAAAAACAAGATGAATCCAAAGCAGTTCTCCTGGCAAACTGAGAACCTACTGGAGCTATTGGTGATGAAAATGGAGAAGAACTAAATGCCTAAGTTCTGTTGCCTAGAAATCAGCTATTAGACAGGTGGTGTCTACCAAAGAGGTAAAAGCTAACTGACTGGGAACCTGGTAGCAGAGGAAAGCTTGAGATCTCTTAGTATATAAATAATTATTTTTCTGTATCTTTGTTACAGAGTCAGACATATAAAGTATTTTGAGGGGTCCACCCAGGTACCTTGTTTAGGAGCATTAGAAAGACTAATGAAGGCTGTGCTTGTCATTGCTCCAGTAGTTTTAGCAGAGTGAAGAGAATATTGTAGCTACTGCTAGAGAAAAGTTACCAATGGCTAAAAAAACCCACAGTTAAACAGCTTTTGATATTGGATAGCCTGTGAACTAGGAGCTATAGATAAATTTTAAAGGTGATAATGTCAAGTTAGGAATTCAAAGATGAAATACTATTCAAGATCAAGGAGAGAAACCCTTTTCTATTAATTAGTCACTGAAAAGAGTTGATTGGTGAGAAAAATACCTAACTGTACATTTGCTCAAATGTCTTAATTATTAAAATGGCACATAGTAATTATAGACAATAAAGAAATTTACAAAGATGAAACTCCTTCACCTGTTCTGAAAATATTCTTAGAGTATCTGCTACGTGCCAGACATGGTTTAGGCACCTGGGACACAGCAGTGAGCAAAACAGACAACAACTGCCGCCCTGGAGGAGCTTGCACTCCAGCAGGGGAGACAGGTATTAAAGGTAACAGGTAAGTTCATGACCATATGTTAGAAGATGCTAAGTGCTGTGGAAAAAAACCAGAACAAGGAAAGGAGAAAAGGGAGTGGGGAAGGGGTAGGGGCAGCTTTTGAATTTGGAAGATGGTTGGGTAGGCCTCTTTGAAAAGTTGACAGTTGAGCAGAAACGTGAAGGAGGTGAGGGAGTGAGCCTTTGGGACACGGATGGGTAGGATGATCCAGGCAGAGGCACTGGTCAGGGCAAAAGTACCCTACCCCAAAGAGCATGGGTAAGACAATGGTGAGGTTACAGAGGTAAGGGGACCAGGTTGTGAGTGACATGGGGAGCCACTGGAGGGGTTTGATCAGAGGCATAAGATAACCTGACTTTATATTTTAGCGGGTTTACTCTAGAGGCTGTGTAAAGAATAGGCTGTATGGGGCATGGGTAGAAGGAGGGAGACCAGGTGAGAGGCTCACACAGTAATCCAGGTGAAAGAAGACGATGGCTTGGACCAGGTTGGTAGCAGTGGACCTGGTGAGAAGTGCCAGGATTCCGTGTGATCTTGGGGTTGGAGCCAACATGATTTCTGATGCTCTGGATGTGGGATATGTTAGACAAAGAATAATAGTTCCAAGGTTTTTGGCTTGAGCAATTGAAAGAATGGATTTACCTTCAGCTGTGATGAAGAAGACCCTAGGCAGAGCAGATTTATTTTTTTTATTGAAGTATTGTTGACATGCAATATTATATTGGTTTTAAGTATACACACTGTGGTTTAACAGCTGCCCACGTTATTAAATGCCCACTGCAACTAGTGCAGTTACTACCTGTCAACAGAGAAAAATGTGACAGAACCACTGTCTATATTCTCTGTGCTGGGCAGAGCAGATTTCTGAGGGCACATGGGTAGTTGAGTTTTGGACATGTTACATTCGAGACATTCAAATGAAGATGTTGAGCTCAGGAGTGAGGCTGGGCTGAGTTGTTGGTTACCATATTGCATCTTTTTATCTGAATGTAGCATCTGTCTCTCCACTTACTGAACATTTCTTTGGTGTACTTGCCTCGATTTGTATAGCATGCACAGGACAACCTAGTTGTGAAAGACTTTCACAAGGATGCCTGTTGGCAAGCATGTGGCACACGGGGCAGAATCCGTCTCTTCCTTTGCGCCTAAGTCTGAAGTGTGTATCGGTGTAATTTTCCTCCAAAGAGCCTTCTTTTTCACCACTTCTGACTGGCTTCTACCAAGTCTCTATGCAAAGGAACCATTAAGCACGTGTGATTTAGTGCAGATTTCTGTACTTATTTTTGGGAAACGTAAATAGGAGACACACAATTTAAAGTTTAGTATCCAGGTCATTTTTAAGGGCTTTGCTTATGACTAGCCAAAAACCAGTAACTGTCCACATTTAAGAAAGGGATTGGAAGAAGGTGGAAGTTGACCAGCCTTTTTTCCTGCAGTGGCCAGTGCCATTGAAGGGCTTTTCCTGTCTTGTACGAACATTGCTGTGGCTGTTTTGCTGCAGTCATCTTGGCCCATGGATCTTTTGATGCCCATGAAGCAAATGGTTAGGCTCATAACTTAATAAAGGACAAAGCAATTCCACTTCTGTGAATTCAGCCCACAGATATGCTTGCACAGATGCCAAAAGAAAGTTTTACAAGCTTATTCACTGCAGCACCATTTGTAATAGCAAAAGATTGGAAGCAACACAAATGCTCATCAATAGAGGATTTGCTGATCATAGTACATCCATACAACAGATTACTATGCAACTCAAAAATAACATGCAGAACAGTGTGTACAGTATGCTACTTTTTGCTTAAAAAGGTGGTGGTGGGATAATATATACTCTTGGGATATGCATAAGTAAACCAGGAATTCACAAGAAAACAATAATAGTAGTTACCTGGATGGGAGAAAACAAGTATATAAAAGATATGGGTTGGGTAAAGACTTTTCACTGTAGACCTTTTCCATTTTTAAAAAATATTTGAACCATAAGAATGCCTTGCTTATTTAACTTAAAAAAATGCCCATGTAATATACACAACAGATATCTTCACCCCATCCCAGAGCCCCTACCTCATGCCTAACACTATTCCAGCTGCATACCTTCTTTGAACCTCACCCTATCCTGGAAACATATCTGTTTTGTATAATTAAAAACATGGTGCTTTTATATGAATACCTAGTTCAAAATGCTGACTCTTTCTCTTAACAGCTCAACAGAGATGTGAAAAATGAAACTGAATTGCTCCCCAAATTAAGACAGTCCTGAGCTCCGGTTTGGTGTCAGATTTTATCCATTCATATTTATTCACTCAGTCAACAAGTAGACATTTACTCAGACCCTCCACTGCACTGGTCCCTTTGCTGTATTTAGACAGACGATGCCGGTCACGAGTGAGGAGGAAAATGGGAGACTTCCTAGCATGGTGGCAGGGCTTCGGCTAGGAGGTCGCCGCAGGTGCCAGTCTGGGCTGGGAGCAGACAGGGCGGGGAGAGGAGTGGTGTGCTGTCGAGGCCTCTCTCTCTGAGCCAGTTAGGACCGAATGTCCAGCCTCCACTGCAGACTCAGAGCGGAACGGTTCATCTGCCCTTGTGTGAACCCTGGTCTCTGCTGTCTGAAAGGGACTTCACCAGCAAAGATGTCAGAAGCAGGTCAAGGACCACACCCGGCAGAAGAGCAGCAGTGACGTCTATTTCTCCAGAGGGCTTCTGCTACCGCGAGTTCTCACTGTAGAGTGACTTGTTTTGTCCTGTTGTGCTGCACCCTTTGTCTCAGAGGAATAGTAAAGTGATAACAATGGAAAGCCCCCACTTTGCTGTTAAATAGTTTGAGCTGATAAATACCAAGGGGAATGGAGGGAGTTGCTGAGGACACCGGCAGGTTTTTGGGGTTTTGTTTTTTTATTGGTAGGTCTTCTCAGGGTATCCTATAGCTGCAAAAAGAGTCTTGGAAATTTCAGAAGTGAAACAATGATGTAATTCCAGATTCTTGGGTCCTTTGCTACACCAAAGAGAAATTTCTCTGGGATTGATAAAGTTGTCTTGTATAAAGGTAAATTAGGTCTCAGCTTATTCTGATTTTGGGGTCAAAATTAGATGCCTAATGTCTATGCCTATGACAAAACGGATGCCTAATATCCCTTAGATAAGTCACTCTTTGAGGAGGGCTGATACAGCTCCTACTTAAAATACAGGCATGGGTACCACATAGCCTGCTGTTAATTATTGACATTTGGTCAGTTTAGTTTCCTAGGAACTAAGTGTTATAGGAAAGGACAATGCAGAAGAGGATGGGACTGAGTGCATGGACACTGATGGTGAGAGCAAGCCTTAGTGGCCAGGGGTACAGGTTAGGTGGGAGGGCGGATGGGGAGGGCAGGGGATTCAAAACCATGGGGTTGGGGGCTGAGCACTGAGCTCAGAGAGGAACAGAGTATGCAGAGAACATGACTAGGTGAGGGGAACTGGTTGCTGGAAAGAGGCGGAAGAGGAGATCTGAGGCAAATTTTACTACTTCCCAATATTGTCAGGGGCTAAGCATGCCCAGTATATGGCACAGGACTGTCTGCATCACAAGAAGAAGGCAAAAGCTTAATACAAGCTTTCACCTTGCTGCCTATACTGCAAATTCTTCATGGGGATTTCCTACAGAGACCTTGTTTACATGGCTGACCTGTACTGTCATTAGCGATGTTTGGATATTGAAGTAATGAAAAGATGCAGGTAAGTGCACATTGAATATTCGTGAGGCATAATGCAGTCTTCAAGATGCCGGCTTACTTGAGAAGTCATATGGGTGATTCTGTCACATCTTGGCGCTGCTCAGCTGCTCTGTGACTAAGGATTACTTACCAAGGTTGTCGATCTCTGAAGAACTGAAAATGTAGCCAATTAATTTCTGTGATTTGATAGTAGTGTTATTCTATGTATATAAATACCATGTGTTCGTGTTTGGAGAAAGAGTGATCTTTTCCCTTTAACAAAGGGCTTTTTCATGGCAGTAGTGACAGACTGGCAAGCAATCAGTGATGCTGTTTGAGGGAGGTGACCTTGGCTTTTATTTTGAAATCATTATTTGCACTTACATCAAGGTTAGAAAACAGTGTGTAACTTTTGATGGGTATCACAGTAGCATTTGTAGTTCTGCTATGCGGAATTGTATGCTACACAGAGCAAATCCATCTGTCTGTGCCCCCCATTTATCCATGCAGCACATATTCGGTGAGCCAGTTACATCTGGTGCTGTGCTAGGCATTTGGGGGTGCAGTGATGGCCAAGAATAGACCCAATCCCAGCCCTCGAAAAACTAACGGTTAGTGGGGCTTAGAGCGAGACAGATGTTAGTTGAATAAACACAAAAAGAAATGCATTATTTCAAATCATGGTTCAAATTATGGTATGTGCTATGAAAAATAGATACACAGTTGTATGAAAGCATATAATAAGGAAAGAGATGTTTAAATTGAGATCTGAAGAATGAATGAGAGTTAACCAGGTGAACAGGTGCTTGGAGTAGGAGGTGAGCAGGGAAGGTACAAAAAACATTCTAGACATAAATGAGTTTGAGAAACTGGAAGACCACTGTTTCCAGAGAACAAGTCTTTGTACATGACTTGGCTATGCCACTGAACTTGATTGTGTTTTAGGTTTTTTATTTGAAAAAATGAAGATTCTGATAATGGCTCCCTATCATGATAAATAACACTATCCTATAATTAATGAAAAATTGAGCAGCCCTTTTGTATTGTAAAATGGAAGGTGCTGTAAAGGCATAAACCCTGCCAAAAGCTACATCCAAAGAAAATGCATTTAATAACTTGGAACTTTCCTCAGCTTTAGGCATGCAAGGAGATAATGAAAGTCCTTTAATTATGTTTTGCTTTGTAGTGAAATCACAATAGAATTTTTCTGCAAATCAGAACTTAATTCCTCTAAAGTATTGAGAGCTTCATCTGCTGGTCTCCCTTCTGACTGGACCGGGTGAGTCATCAGACCCACGCTGGTTCAGTCCATTATATTTTAGCATAAAGATGGAGATTTTACTCTTTAAGAGGTCTTTGCTCAGGAATGAATACAGTTCTCCCTTATTACCTTGTTTACAAAGAATCAGCCTCAGTTTAGGCTGAGATTTATCTGAATAGAGGTTTCTAGCCCTATGTATGACGTTATTGGGCTGCTTTGATTTTGCCAGGAATCCATTTGGAAGGCAGGTCAGAGGTGGCCTGTGTGAATCAGGGAGGCTCTTCTCCTGAGAACTGAATATCATTGTGCTCATTTTAGAGCCAGGCTGCCTGTGGACCAGGTGAGTAAGCAGTGAAAATGAGCCCCAGTGCAAATGTTCACTTTAGTGTAGAAACAGGTTTGCATTTCACCAAAAAGGAGCCTCCAGAGTGCAAAGGAGGCTGCATTCACCCGTCAGAATCTCCGCTTACTATTTGTGCCAGGGGCCAACAAGGCCCACCGAGGTGGCCGAGGGAGATGTCAGTCTCATTCCTGCTTCTGCCGCAGGAGCGGGAGTGACGGGGCAGTGCCGCCATCTGCCTCGGCTGGAAGCAGTCATTGCCCGCCTGTGTTTTATTGCCCTTCTGAAATGCAGCTCTGAGCTGGCCCACTGGAAGGGTGGATCCATCACCCAAGAGGGCATGCTCGCCCTGCAGCAGAGATGCGGGTTGTAGCTACTTCAGTCCCTGGCACTTCAGCCTCCCAGCTGATAAACTCCAGGAGCTGTTGGCCGAGAGAAACCAAGGGCAGGGGACAGGCTAAACAGAGAAGTGAGAGAGATGGAACTATGGCTCTTTTGAACACAGAAGCATTCATTAACCCAGGGTAATAGCACAAGTTATACATTTTTTTGTTTATTTTTCCTAGCACTATCTTTCTTTACAGCTTCTGTCAGTATCTAGTTTAGTTAATTATAAAGATTTGGGACTTTAAAAATAATTTTCCTTGACTGCTAGATTGGGAGATGAGAAGCTGTCCTTCTGTGGGTAGCTGTGGCTCAGGCTAAGTGCCCCTTGAGTGGTCCTGGTGTTGGGTTAGCTTTACGCTAAAATAAACCCAGAGGTCATGTCAGTATTTGCCAAATGGCACGCACTCCCTTCCCAAATCTGGGGGTATCTTCCTTCGACATGGAACTGGGAGATCTGATTTCTGCCTTGTACTTAAAGAAAACCATGTAAGACTATCTTGAGTAGGAAATCTGCTTCCATCCACTCCTCTGCAGAGTAGCTCTGAGTGTAAGCTCTTGAGTCAGTCAGATGTAGGTTCAAAGCTTAGCTTCACGCTGACTATGAATTTAGACAAGTTACTTCTTTAACTTCAGTTTTCTCATCTGTAAAATGGGGTTAGTGGCAATTACCTTGTTTTGAGAATTAAATAATATAATAAATGTACTTTTTATGTCTGTATGCAATAAACAAAAATTTTTCATTGGTATTACTACTATTCTCATCATTAAACCAACATACATTAAATGCCAGCTGTGTATTATGCATTTTGAGAAATACCAAGATGCTTTAACTGTGGTTAGAGAAAATATAGGAACATGGAAAAAAATATAGGTACAGCCTACTAATGACCAATGAGGTCATAGGTAAAATGTAATTAGAACTAAATGGAGAGAGCTGATGAAAATTAATAGGAATTCCAAGTTCACTGAGCCCTGGAGTAGTCAGAGAAGACTTCATGGCTGAGGAGGGCAGTGGACTAGGTTGGGGTGGTGTTTGGGGTTATGATTCTCCTCTTGCCAACATTCCCAGGCCCACGGATACCCTGGTCACGCAGGCAGTGTGAGAGGCAGGCCTGGAGGGTCTCAGGGAGATGTCGTTCTCAGGTTACTTTTACTATTGGCCCAACTGTCAGCTGTGTAGAAGGTAATATTGTGCATGCCTCCGGAGGACACAGCCTTCCTATTCTGAGAGAGAAATATTCTCTTCTCTTGGTCCTTCATTCATTCAGATCATGCTTTATTGATCATATAATATATATACCCCGTGGGCTAGGTGCTGGAGACACTGAAATAAAGACCTGCGAACCATTTTCATCTGCTTTCTTTGGACACTCAAGTGTAGAGCCCTTGGGTTGTTGATAGAGCCAGTACCAGAAGCCTCCAAACATCAGCCTTTCATGGCAGAAGCTGCCGCACTGATGGCGAAGGAGAGTGAAACCTTAGTGTGTAGATGCGGGCCTGTGGCCCTGTTGAATTCCAACAGGGGACTCTGTCATAACAAGGGAATCACAGATTGGTATAAAAAAATCGTCCACTTTTTGTTCAGAGGGAAAGGAAACCTTTCTCAATTTCTCTTTCTTTCTCTCAATCTCTCTTCTTGTATTTTGTCTTCCACCCATTGAGGAGTGAACTTTTGCCCCATCTCTTCCCTCAAAGAACTGGAGAGAATATTTCTGGGACCAGTTTCCATCCTTCCCTTTAGCTGACCCTCCCTCTCTGCCAGTCTGATTGTTCAGTGCCTGGGACATTCAACCGGCCATGTTTACTTGTGTGCAGGGTCATTGTACCTTAAAGGCATAGTTCAGACCGCACACGTTCTACTCTCTAAGCTCTACTCCATTCCTGCCCACATGGATTTACCAAATCCCCTTTGTGTAGCATTTGGCCATCTTCCCAGCTCTTTTCTTTTGGGACTTCATCCAGCTGAGTTGAGTCAAGCTTGTCATTACTGCCCATGTTCTGGTGGGGCTGGGCCATTCTCTCTGTATCCTAAGATTTCAGATCAGGAAGGAGGGGTCAGGAAGAAGGAAGCCCATTTCAGCCTCCGGCCTGAGGTATATCATCTATCCAGCTCTGACCAAGTGCTGTGCTGGAGTAGTACCGCTTGCCCAGGCATCGGCAACGGGACGTTCCATCTCTGTGTGTCTGATGGTCTTGTGCAGCAGTTCACCTGCCAGATCCCAAGAGGAGCAAAGTGAGTGGCATCCTGAGTTCCAGCTTTATAATCACACACTTAACAACTGTTCCACTCAAAACTCAATTTGGGGTCTGATAATTAGAAATCAGGTAGTTTTCATTGTTCAGCAACTTTGGCAGAGAGAAACTTAATACGTTCATAAAATCCATTTTCATGTTCCTCCTTCTGGACACATGGGAAATTGCACTTCTCAACCCCTTGAAGTTTGGAGTAGATTTGTGACTGGTTCTGGGCAGTGAAATGTGACGTGTCAACTGCTTGCTGAGGCAGCAAAAAACTCCTTTGTGATTCTTCAGCCTCTCTTCCTCTATCATAGCGACTATGGAGGCCTCGTTTCTAGAGGATGCAGCTACAAAACTGTGGCACCTGCATCAGCTTGGAACCCCAAGTTGTTGCTTGGAAGGGACTGACCAATACACACAGAGGACTTTCTGTAAGTGAGAAATTGGGTTAATTCACTGAGATTATTGTTACTGCAGCAGAATCTAGTCTATTCTGACTGTTACAGCACTGTACTTACTTGCTAATATTACCCCCTACTACTTTCAGGGCCCTGTGGCCCATACTCTTTTTCACAACTATGTCTTCTTCAGATGGAAGTTAGGATACCTCATAACCAGTTCCTGACTGCTCACTGCGGATTCCACTTACCCCTAGATTTTTAAGACCCAAATGGAGGGTAGTAAATATTCTCCTGCTATGCCTCGCTTTAAAACAAACAAACAAAAAAAGAAGAGAATGCATTTGTTTCAGATACATCTGCTTAATTCTTTGTAGATGCCTGAATTTCCTTAACTCTGATTTGAAGTGACAAATACCTGAAGCTCTCTTGTCAGGTGATTTACCTTCTGTGTAACCATGGGTCATCTCATTAAAGAGATTTTAATGATTGAATCTACCACATCGTATAGTGTAATAGCTAGAAATCCTGCCTGCCCTTCTTCCTCACTAGTTTAGAGAGCCCATTGCTCTTGAATAATAGTTCTCCAGTCTCCCTACTCCTTTTCATCATAACAGAAACTTGGGGGAAGTATTTATAATCACATAAAATGGAAATAGAAGACTTTTTTAGTTTTCTCAACTTAAAAATGAGTCTGTTAGGGCTGCCATATCAAAATATTACAGACTGGGTGGCTCACACAATGGAAATTAGTTTTCTCACAGTTCTGGAGGTTACAAGTCCAAGATCAAGGTGCCATGAGGGTTGGTGTCTGGTGAGGCCTCTCTTCCTGGCTTGTAGGATGGCTCTTGTAAGGACACCAGCCCTATATGATTAAGACCCCCTCCCCCATGACCTCATTTAACCTTTATAAACTCCTTATAGGGTCTATCTTCACATATAGCTACATTGAGGGTTAGGGACTTAACATACGAATTTTGGGAGAACACAATTCAGTCTATAGCAGGACTATTTTGAGTAACCAACCTTCAGTAGATTGCTTGTCTTCTGCCACGTTAGCAGGTTTAGATGTAGTATATACTGTGAGGACACTGGGGAGGACAGAGAGGTGTGGCAGTGGCTGGAAATACCATCAAGGGTATAGGCCTCACCTGTGTGAGGGAGGCGTCTCCTCTGAAAAGGGCTCCCAGTGTTGCCCATGTGCTTTGTGAGTATGGAGGCAGATGGCAGCCATCTCTTACAATCCCTTGCCCACACTGCTGTCAGATGAAATTACAAAATGCAGACTTAGGAAACTGACTCCCTAGCCTGAAATCCTTCAGGGATTTCCCATGGCCCCCAGGTAAAACACAAATTGTTTACTATAGCTTGTCCACTATGGTGTCTCCGGCACCTAGCAAAATGCAAGACACATAGCACCTGCCCACAAATGCTCAATGAATAAATAAATAACTGAACTGGCACCAGTCTTCAGCATAGCCCTCCCCTACTGGCGCTGAGATTAGCAGGCAGCTTGACAATTGTGTACAGCTGGTCAACTGATAATTTGGTAGAGTAGGTCTCCTGATGGAAGCCTGCAGTCTTTGGCTCCATCCAGAAATGACAGGCAGTTGTTAAACCATTGCTGGTGGGTCTCATTGTGGTTGAGATTTACAAGGATGAATGGGGGACTTGATGCCTACACTTACTGAGTCCTTCTCTGCCCATAAGATATAGTTAACCCAGGCACCACCCCTCACCTGGTTAAAATACCCAAATGCAAGCATAGCAATTCAAATGAGGTAAACAACCTCTAAAATAAAGGCAGATGTCATTGTGTTACTGCCTATGACTTTCTCCTTTAGATTAATTTCTGAAAAATAGCATTAAAAATGTTCTGGGTTTAGGATTACAAGAAAAGTCTGAGAGCTCCTTGACTGAAATGCCCTCTTTGAGATTACATGGGGAGACAAAGCTTTTCTCTTGTACAGACGTTTGTATAGTCTATAGACCATTGTATGGTCCTAGTTACTTAAATCCTTTTGGATCTGTTTACCTATGTAAGAGTGGAGTGGGGATGGGGCTTAGGTCTGATTTGGCATTGATGAAAATGGTACGTGAAGATGCTGTGCATAAAGGAGGAGAGAAGATCCCTCCCTGGGGCCCTGGAGGCTGGCAGCAGACATTAAAGTTCCTTTTACCCACTGGCTATCAAGCACATCCTGTCTGTTCTCAGTTTGACTGTAAGGTGAAGCCCCTTACTAAGATGTTGATGATATATTGCTTTTGTACTCTCCTGCTCACATCTGGGTCTTGTGCTCCTGGTTTTTAGAGTAGCTGATCTTTGCTCCAGGCAGCTGATCCCAGGCTGTGGGGCACTTGACCTTCTCTTCTGATCCCAGCCCTTAGGCTGCCTTGGGCTCTGTCAGCTACCGCAGCTGCGCCACCTAAGGGGCTCTTCCATTTGGTTACTGATTACCATTACTATTTACTTTTGGTTTTGTAAATCTAAGTGTCATTTTATGGATTACTCCTCAACACTTTGCAGGCACCTCTCTGATTTATTCAGAATTCAGTGTTGGCCCTGTCTTGCCAAAGGGTTTCAGTCTCAGACAAGTTCACTATGGATTCAGTGAGACCAAAGGAGTGACAGTAGAACATTCTTGGGGTCAAAGGGTTATATCCAACTTTATTTCCACAGTGGCAGGTCAGTCACTAGAATACTGTCCACTCAGAGCGAGTATGTATGCAGCAAGCCGGTCTCTGCCTCTGGGCCTCTCTACCCCCATGCAGCCATCCTCTGGCCCTCTGTCCTCAGTGCTGCCATCCCTCCGTCCTCAGTGCTGCCATCCCTCCAGCCTCTGAACTGCTCTCCTGCAGCCTTGCAGCTGTGCCACCGTGTTGCCCGAAACACTGGGCGGAGCTCTTTATATAGAGTCAATAACAACATATTGCCCACCCCTGTGTAGTGAGCTAGCCAACCAGAGCCAGGTGAGAATCCTGGCCATAGAAACCTTCACTTTATCCACAGCTCCATCTTGGAAGAACAGGAAGAAAGAAGACCAGGTCACAGAAAGGTTAAATATAATATCAGTGTGGCCCAGTGGGCAGCAGCAGATCCAGGTGTGGGACTCAGGGCTGGCCCACTTCAATCCTCCATCCAATTTGTTTTTTCTCCCCCAAAATCTTCTAAAAGAAGCAACTCCCATCTGCTATAAGTTCTTCATTTCTAAAGCTATGTGTGACCTAAGTTCATGTATAAGTCCAATGAGCTGGTAGACTCTGATGCATTTGGCTTAGACCTCTGATGTCATGTTCATTCCAGATATCAAATAATTGCTCCTACTTCCTTCTTTTTCCCAATCCAATTGAGTTTTTCCCCAAGTCAATTTCCAGTGTAACTCTCCCTCTCCCCATATAGCCTTCTCCAGGCACTGTAACTTACAAGAATCTTTTCTTGAGATCAAGGACCAATTTAGACTTTCATTGCTCTTTCCTGGTTTCAGGGGAATGATATAAACTCTCCTATTTCCTTGAGGACAGGGCCTTGTCTTCCTCTACTTCTGGTTTTCCTGTATTAACTAGAACAGTTCTATGCAGATTATATGCTCAATGAATGGTTTGCCTTCTCAGTTTTGGGGATGATTTTTGCACTGAAATCAGTTTGGATGGGCCAGTCGAAAAATGTTATAAAAACCCCAACAGCCATAAAGTTTATTAGATGGATTAATATGTCCCTTCCTGACATCTAAGATGCTCTATTTGTGTATCTGCTCTCCATTGGTGATGATGCTAAATTTGGTGAAGCTTGGGGTTTACCACAATTCTGTTCTGATGTTTATTCACTGGAACTTTTAAAATCAGAATTCAGGATAAACCTGATCCATATCTATTTAAAATGCAGATTCTTAGATCCTATCCTAGACCATCTAAGGCCTGAGATGACATTTCCAGGTAATCTTAATGCACATTAAAGTTAAATAAACACTATTCATGGGATTTTCACTGTTGAGTTAAAAGATATAATTATGATATGGTTTCCAAGCATATTCCCAGGCAATCTTAAGTGGAAGATTCAGAAAGATTACATAGCGAGGTGACCCAAATGTCTTGTACTGAAATATGTGATGCATCTTATTTGCTAGCACAGCTTTTTTATGTGATCTCATGATTTTTCAGCTCCTAGTATCTTTTGGGTGCATCACACTGAAGATGTGTTTGAATCTTTAAACCAATATTGTCATCCCTAGAGTAAGTGTTCAGATTCACATTGGGCTTTGGAAATACTAAAATAGGATTTCAGTCTGGCTGAGAGGCTTCTTGGATTTTCCTTTTGTTTTTTCCTTTCCAACTTAGGTTAACTTTCTCTCAATTTTCATGATGGAAAGATCACTCGGAACTGCATCTCTCCTACAGCTGTTGGAAATAGCTAATTAGGGTTGGTGCAGATTGATAGCTTATTAGCCCCTTTGGGTTTAAGAGCTGCAAAGGTCAGGGAAGAACAACTATTGTCACAGAGTCACAGTGTGAATGGCATCTGGTCAAGAAAGATAAATATAACAAGATGGGAAACAAAGCAAGGTTATTATTATAAGAAGTGTCACCCAGATAATAATGGAACTTAACCAGTGAAAAATCACTCAAATCATGACCTAGACCAAAAGGAAAATGACCCCTACACCTCCAGAATTTATTGCAATACTGTGATTGTTTGGCTATTAAAATGTCAGTTGCAGAATGAAATAGGTGGGAACGCTGACTTCAAAATGAACTAGGTTTTTTTCTTCTCAAAATATTCCAAGCATTATTGAATGACCAGTTTAGGTCTCTGGAGAAATAATAATGACTGAAGGCCTCTTTGAAATGTAGACTCACTCTACATTTCACCTTTCTTTCTCTCTTCTCACCAAGCTCATGAAAAATTTTCTTAGGACTCATTTGAGGAACCTTGCTGATGAGGACTTGAAGGTCCAGTGCTATGCCTAATTCTGCTTACTGCTGGTGACAGCACATCTCTGCTGTGGCTCTGTTTGGAAATACGTCCTTATTCTGGGAAGATGGCACCCATGTTCCTTCAAAATTCCATCTTCCATTTTTATCACTTCACTGCTTCTTGATACAGAAAACTGTAGATCAAAATGCATATGACCATGCGGTCTCATTTAACTTTCTTTGAAATACCTATGACAGATAGAAAATGAAGATAGGGAAAAGGTGGAAATTTACAATGATGACTAAAAGTAGCACTAATAAATGCCAGAGTCTTGGAGGACTCCCTCCTCATTAAATGAAAGGCAAATGGGATAGATTTAAGGAATGCTTATGGCATACCGAAGTTTTCATGAAAGAGTGACAACTAAAAATGTACGCAGACAACACATTCTCCACTCTCTATTGCGTTCAATAGAGACCCAGGATTTGTACCCCCCAGAAAATAGTGGAGTTGCCTTACTTTGCAGGGATCCATCCATTAAGTGCCCAAAGTACTCTTTCCCATCAACCCCCAGCCCACTATCTCTTTTTCTGCACACATAAGAGAGGGCAATCCTATATAACAATGAGAAGGAATTAAGAATGTGTTGTTGGTTAGAGATTCTCTCTATTTTCCTAGGTACTTTAATAGGTAGCCTACCTACAGGCTCTTATTTCAGTTTGGGATCCCCCAGAAGCAGACATTGAGGTAATAAAACAAATCATTTACTTTGTGTATGTGTATATGGTTTAGGTATTTTTTGTTTTAATTGAAGTACAGTTGATATGCATAAGTCATTTACTTTGGGAATGATCATAAGAAAGGGTTATAAGGGAGTAAGTGACCCAGGGAAGAAAGGGCAGTAAATAAAGTTTCCTATCAAGCAAGGTTAGTGCTATAGGTGACTGGAGTTTAATTCCTCAGGGGAACTCTGAGTGCTGTGTGAAACATGGGCCTCAGAGTCATCCTACCTGAAAAGTGAGGCAGCTGGGATATTTATACATCAGTTCTCATCAATTATTAGTTGAAGACAACTCTAGGGGGAAGGTGTAATTTCCCTGGTACATCTGGGTACTGTGCACAGTAATAGATTTGCTCTGTAGGCCAGGGAAATAAATTTAGGTGCTGACATGTGGAAGGTTGATATGCTGGAAGTGTTAAGGGTGAGGGCACCCAGGCAGGCCACTGACAGCACCTACCCAGTCTAGACTGTACTGCTCACAGCCTCTGTGCCCCATGGTAGGTCACTCTACCCTATCACTGATTCTTCAAAGTCACAAAGAAAAAAAAAAATAAAAAGAACTTACTGCAAGAAAATTGGTGGGCCAAGATCTCACTGTCTGCTTCTGTAGTTTGTCCTAAGATGCCTGTCCATCATCTTCCTTCTCTCCCACCCTCTCTAGAGCTCCCTCCTCCTCAGCCAGCACTTGAGCTGGTTTAGGTTGCTTGCCTGGTGGAATAACCCAGACTTTCACCTCTGAGAGGTCCAAGTCCCAGGTTATGAGAAATTTCTTCTGTGCAACTCTTTTGACCTGATAGGTCTGATAACCCAATTTACAGGAGATGGCACTGGTTGTATGGCCACTTGATGTGCCGTGCTCGGGTGCTCAGTCACTCCATGGGCCCAGCGGCTTCAGGAGCAGCTCTCAGAGCAGGGAAGAGCTCTCTGCTACAGATGGCATGGGCTTGCTCCAGACCTCCACGATGTAGGGGTCTGCACTGTGAATCTCCTGTTGAAGCTTGTCACAGATTCTAGTCTAGCACCATGGGGATCCTCTGGGTAATAGAACTGAAGCACCAGGGTTGCTTGTACCGGACCTGAACCTGCTGCATACAGAGCTTTCTCTTCCTCCAGGCCCACTGTGTGCAATTGCTAGTGCTGTTAGATCCAAACACCACAGACTAGGTGGCTTAAATAACAGAAATTTATTGTTTCAGTTCTGGAGGCTACAAGTCTGAGGTCAAGGTGTTAGGTTCGGCTTCTTTCCAAGGCCTTTCTCCTTGGCTTGCTGCTGGCCACCTTCTTTACTGTGTCCTCACATGGCCTTTCCGCTGTGTACACTAGGTCTGGGTTACTCCACCAAGCAAGCAACCTAAACCAGTGAAAGTTCTGGCAAGGTGGAGGGAGCTCTAAAGAGGGTGGGAGAGAAGGAAGATGATGGACGGGCATCTTGGGACAAACTGCAGACACTGTTGGAGTCTCTTTGTTTGTCTGAATTTCCTCTTCTAATAAGGACATCAGTCAGATTGCTTTAGGGTCCACTCTAGTGACCTCATTTTAACTTAACCACCTCTTTAAAGGCTCTGTCCCTAAATATAGTCACATTGGAGGTATTAGAGGTCAGGGCTTCAACATACCAACTTTGGGGGACACAATGCAGTGCATAACAGCCACTCAAAACCCATAGCCTCTGACTAATTAATAAACAGGTTGGAGCAGCATTCAAGTGTGATGAATGCTATCTTCAAAATTTGAAAGTTCTACCAAACATTGTGCCACTTTCTTAGAGGTAGGAGGTGCAAAGTACATTCATTTGTTTTCTCCATGGAGTGACCTGGTGTGTCTCAGACAACCAGACCAGTGAAAATTTTACTGATCAAGGCAAAGCCCTTGGTGGTGAAGTCTATCTCTCACTTTCTGATCCAAGTATGTCTTATCCTTGTGTCCAGGGTACACCCACTTTCTCCCCAGGCCTGATTAAATGATGTCATCAGTATAGTGAAACCAAAGACCTTCCACCGATTACCCAGATGATCAAGATCTTGTTAAACTCTATTGTGACATAGAGCAAGGGAGGTTAACATAGCCCTGAGGGCATGGCAGTGAATGTGTATTTCTGTCTGTTCCAAGTGACAGCAAACTGCTTTTGATCCTCCTCTAGTGGGGATTGAAAAGAACACATTTTCCAGTTAAGTAGCCTCATACCAAGTGCCAGAGACCTTGTTGATATGTTATAATAAACCAACATCCTGCTCTTGGAACAGTGGCTGTGGTTGAGTTAGTACTTGGTTAAGTTTATGGTAACCTACCATCAGCAGTACAATCCAGTTAGCTTTTCTAGGGGACAGACTGGTGAGGAGGGGGCCCTGGCCAGCTGGGGCTGATGCTTCTGAGGACCACTGTGAGGCTGGTGCTGCAAAAAACTGCCCACCAGCTGGATTTGGCTGCTGTGACTGCAGCAAACTGCCAATGCCAGGATAAAGAGTACGACTGACATGATGCTCACAGAATGTGAGCAAATACAAAGTACAGGTCTCCTTATCTGGCCAGTGTGCCCTGTTGGCAGAGTTGGATATAGAGTCAGCTGGCAAAGCAGAAAGGTGGTTTCCAGAACTCCAGCCCCAGCTTTACAGAGCAGAACATAGAAGCAGGTGGCAGCATTGAAGCTGAGAGACCAAAGCTTAATAACTAGCATAGGGCTCTTATTCCAGAGGTCAGGCAACCAACATAAGATTCTCCCAGTTCATATTCATCCAGATTGTGCACTCAAGAACTAGGGGGATGACTTCAAGGAGGGTGTACAAACACACTGGATCTATAGTAAGACAGATGTGAACCCAGACTCCATTCATCACCTGGCCTCCAATGCCCCTTCTAGAACATGAGGCATTGATGGTATTTTGGGCCCTAAGTGTTGGTGTCAACTCATAATTTTGTATCCAGTAGCCCTTGAAATATCATATGGGTATTCTTCTTTCTCTGGTGAACACTTATTTGGGTGAATGGCTCTGTTGCATTGGGAAGGACTGGTGAAATCACTACTGTGGACACTGGCTGTGGCACTGCAGTCCTCCACAGGGGACCCAGCTTCTCCTTCAGTTGTTTGGCCATAAATCTGATAATTGGCTCAGTTCTGGAAAATGGGTGAGTGATCATGACTTTCCACTGGGGCAGCTGACAGCTTTCTGTTCATCTGCCTTTAATCTCTTATGATCATTCAGATCAAGCAATACACTGGCTGCCCATCTCCCTTGTCCTCAGGAACACATGACAGCCCCAGCTGCCATCGTGACCTTGCTATCCATTTTGATAATAATGTTCCACCCTTGTCTCTCCGATGGTTAAATGCTACTGCTTGGCCTCTGTTCTTTGGAATCTCATCATCCTCACTGACACTAGGGAGCCCAACGTCTGTCCTCTTTGAACAGTGTTGGTAGTATGATGCTAGAGATACTGCGGAGGCTAGTAGAGTCTGTATCCTATCCCAGTCCATGACAGGAAAGAGTCTATTACTGTTACGCTACAGTGCACTGCAGCCGCCACCACCTCACTCACCAGAATGCCTGGATTCAAATCTTGATGCTGTTAGAACTTGCAGTATGCCTTGGCAAGTTTCTCTGTGTCTCAGTTAACCTCCCTGTAAAATAGGAATAATAATAGTATTTACCTTGAAGGCTGTTGGTTGGATTCAGTGGGGTAACACCTAGATTGCTTAGAACAATGCCTTGCATATCATCAAGTCCTAAACAAATATTAGCCATTATATTCTTATTAAAGTAAAAAACTAGCAAGAACGTCAACCATTATTGTTTAATGTAATTCTAGAAATGATAAAAAGCAGATGAAAAATAAGTGAGGTCAAATATTGGAAAAGAAGAGACAAAATTATCATTATTTATGGATTATGTAATTGACCACCTGGAAAAATCCAAGAATACCAATGAAAAATTCTTTAGAATTAGAAATACAGTAAAATGGCCAAATCAATAGTTTCCTTAACATTCACAGTTGCTACTCAAAATATGAAATAACTAGGGGAAAACCTATGTGAGCCTAAGCAGTTATATAAAAGGAAACTGCAAAACTTTAAAAGTAGGTAGATAAATGGGGACTGTGTTTCTGCATGTAAGTATCGCTATTGTAGAGATATCAATTCTCCCAAAATTAATTTATAAATTACACAATTTATGAATTCAAATTCAAACATTTTTTCACTTAAAAATGAATTTTTCCCAGTTTATCTGGGAGAGTAAACAATGAGAACAGTACTAACAAATGTTAAAATTAGGATAATGTGGTATCTGTCACCACCAGATGTCAAAACACATTTAGAAAGTCAAATAGTTAAAAATTTTTTACTGATGGATGAATAGAGAAAAAAATAGAAAAACTTTAAAATTCTGTAAGTAGATCTTACATATATATTTAAAAGTTGGTATGTAACAAAGTTTCCATTTCAAATCAGGAAATGGTAGATTATTCCATAATGACTTTTCAGCAACTGGCCCGTCACCTGAGAAACAATCAAGTTAGTTATACCTTCCCAAGTTATCACTCATGACTTACTCCAAAATAAATTCTTAATGGATAAATAAGCATAGAAATATGAAACCACAAGAAAGAGAGAAATTAGATAAATATTATAAAATCTTAGGGTGGAGAAGGGAAAAGGCTATGTAAGGTAGAAAATGAAGGACAAAAATAATAGATATAAATAGAAATAATTAAAAACTTTTGGTGTCATAAAACATCATGAATAAAACAAATTAGGAAACATTTATAAAAAATGATGGACAAAACACTGATTTTTTTTCTTAAAAAGAAGAGCTCTTTCAAGCTTATGGAAAAAGTATTAACAGCTCAGTGTAAAAATGGCAGAGAGTACAAACGAGCAAGTGAAAAGAAAAAGTATTAATAGTAGATATAAGAAAAATACATTTAAGAATCAAAAAGATACAAGTGAAAGCAATGAGACACTATTTCCATTGTTTTATTTTGGCATCAAATCAACAAGTTATTTAAAAATTGTAATGTCCTATGGTGGTGAGCATTTTGGCAAAACAGGTACTTCCATACATTGTTGGGGGAGGGTTGACAGCTACAAGGCAGCTATGCTCACCACTGTACCACCAATGTACTACATCATTTCTGGAAGTAATTTTGATATTATAAGAAAAAGCTTTAGAAGCATACCTGATGGAATACATCCTGAAGAAATCAACAGAGTTATGGCCAAATGTATATGCAAAAAGATGCTCCTCAAAGAATTTTTGTAATGGATTTTTGCAATGTAATATACAAATATAGTGGATTTGTTAAGTAAGTTGTGGTATACCCATGCAATAGAATACCTTGTGCAGCCATTAAAATCAAATTTACCATCTCAGAAAAATATTTAGATAATTTGCTAAGTGACAAAAGTAAAGTATCAAATAAAATGTGTAGGAAGTCATCAATTTTATAAAATATATGCACATATATGTATGTATGTGCAAAGAAAAAATACTAGAAGTGCACACAATGTTAACAGTAGTTACATCTGGGTGTGTGACTATGGGTAATTGTTTTCTTCATATTTTTTATGTTTTTCAAATTTTATGCATGGAACATATATCATTTTTGTAATTGGAAAATAAAAAAAAAACAGGGAAAAATGAAGGAAATCTGAGGGATCTATGATTCGGCCATATATGACTCTCCTCTCAGGTTCCAGATCTCAAGTTTACATGTAAGTTCTACAAATCAAAGAAAATAGTGAGGATATAGTAAAGCCCAATATTGTGGCAACACCTTATAGTGTAACAAAGAAGTGTTTAAAGCACCATGAGATTCTAGGCCACTCTTTTGAAAAGTTATTTTCAATGTAATACTTTCTTAATATCAAGAGATTCATTGTGGTATCAGTTGAATGACTACTCTCCTACCAGAGTAGGTGTGGAGAAAGTGGAAGTTCCATGGCCAGGATCCTCACCTGATACCCATAATGTCTGTGCAACGAGGTAATACTTAGCCCTCTGTGCAGGTGAGTGCTTGCACACCCATTGGCAGTGAGCCATTCCTATAAGAAGAGTTCTGTCCATTGCTGAGGGCAGAGGGAAGCAGGAGAGCGGAGCCTAGGGAAGGGAGCCGGAGAGAAGGGAGCAGAGGCTGAGCCGGGGGCAGAGACTGAGGCACATGGGAGTCCAGCACTTGACCTACTGCCGTGATAATAAAGCTTGGTATGAGCCCCTTTTTACCCCCAATATCTGTTGTCATTTATTCAGTCTCAGCTAATCCACAGTGAACTTTCCCAGAGCTGGAAACCCTCTCTGGACCAGAGCCACATTTCGGCATAGTCAGCAGCATTCACTGAGACCAACAATGAAAAAAACTGGAAAAAGGCTGCCCTCATGGGAGGGGTATTTCAGCAGGTTTCCCCTGTGAAAGGGGAGACACCCAGGTATCCCTCAGTTGGCATATGGTCCAGAGTGGCTTGCCTCTTAGAGGACTGGGCCCTTCTCCAGGCAGAAGTAAAGGAGGCCCTCTGCGAAATAGGGAATTCCTTAAAGAAACAGTGCCCATGAGGTGGTGGAAACCGTGGGTTGGCTGTTTCCCACAGCATTGACAAAGGCTACTGATGAGTGGGACATTCTCCTGGGAGAGGTACAAGAGATGGCAGCATTAGTACATGATGTGTGTGGTGATGTGGGGGAGGAAAGATAGTTTTTGAAGACTGAGACAGCATTGCTGTGAGCCACAGTGGAGAAAGTGAAAGATGTAATGGAGGCATGGGAAAAACAACACAAGAACACAGGCTGCAAGGTGCTGTCGCGGAGGTGAAGGATGTAGTGATACCATTAGCTCTGGAAACGGTGGAAGAGACATCAGATGAGGACGAGGGGGTGGAGGTAGTGCCAGAGGCACCAACCCCTTTGCTACTGAAATCCTGCCCAGTTGTAGTCAAGAATAAAGATACAGCAACCATGGGTTCCCCTAGGAGAGGTGCAGCCCCTTCCCCAGGTCATGGAGCACTACGCTCTGCCCCTATACACAGGTGGATCTGGTGGATTTGGGCTCTCAGGTTTTGCAGAGACCTGAAGAGTCTATTTCAACCTGGCTCCTGCACTTTTGGGTTGTAGGAGTAGATGGGATTATTCTGTCTGGGTTAGAAATGGGAAAAACTGACTTCCCTGACAACTCATCCTGCCCTGCGGCAGCGATTACAAAATGCATACCAGACCCCAGGGAATCACTCCCTTCTCCATTGGCTGATGGCTGTGCTTCATACTGTATGGCCCAATCAGGGTGACTTAACATCTTTCCTTTCTATAAGGCACATGTTGCAGGGCTCCAACAGGTGTTATGGGAGTTGGGCATGAAAAATGCCATTTATAACCCAGAACATCATGGCCCAGATGTAGAGTTGTTTACAACAGGGATGAGGGGTATGGCACTTCTAATGGCTCCCCAATCCCTCTTTGGGTCCCTAGTGGCCATTCCTTCCCTAGGGCAACCCATAAATGAGCTTACCTGTACTGTAGCAGATTTGGAGAGGCAGAGGCGATGCAGGGATGGAAGGGACTGTGGTCTGCTACTCAGAGGAAAAATTTAAAGGGCCCTATGAAGGTTATGAGGACCCAGATGTGGGTTGATTTGATAAAATCAGGAGCAGATAAAGAGAGATTGGATGGAAAGTCAAATAAAATCTTACTGCAACTGTGGCAACAATTGAAGCCAGAGCAGCAGTTTTGGTTGTTAGCTAAAGTGAGGACCAAGAAATGGAAGCTAGTCAGAGCGACAAGTCCAGCCTGTGTGTCTGCAGGACATATACCAGTGACACTGTCTGGACCCTCACTGGAAGATGGTTGGGTGATACAGTTTGACTGAGGGGAGGGTCAAGGCACCTGCCTTAGGGCACCAGAGGCTACATGTTGAAATATCAAATAATTGGTCCCCAGTGAATGTGCAACATGTCCTGGCTCTGGTGGAGACAGGAGCTGAATGCTTACTGATTTATAGTAACGCTGAATGGTTTCCCATGATCCCTGCTGTTATATATGGATATGGGGGTAAGGCTATTAGAGTGAAACAAGCCCGAATCCCATTGGGAATAGGGCACTTAATATCATGTATGATGTTATGCCTACTTCTGATTCTCTTACAGATAAATGTGGCATTATTGCAAGAGGTTTTAGGTCTTTTAGGCTACTGGAGAGTGTTTATTCCACAGCTGGCACAAATTCTGAAGCCCTTATACCATTTAGTATGAAAGGGTGTCAGATGGGACTGGAATGAGACATGTACATCTGCTTTTGCCACTGCAAAGCGGGGAAGTCAAGGCCATGCAGGCCTTGAGTATGATAGACCCATCAAGGCCCTGTAAGCTGGATGTTCATGTAGCCAAAGACAGTTATGGCTGGGGCCTATTGCAGCAGCTTGAATGAGCTCACCAACTTATTGGATTCTGGAAACAATTGGCTGCCATGTACCACACCTTGCTGGCTATAGAGCCCATCATGGGAGCAGCCCTGATAAAGGTAATAACCACCTGTCCCATTGTGGGGTGGGTATGAGACTGGACCCCAAACTCATAGAGTGGCATGGCACAGATACCTACACTGGTCAAGTGGGGTGCATACCTACAGCAGTCTATCACCCTCTCTACTAGCCCTCTGAGTGAAGAACTCCAATGCTTATTGGGGCCAATGACATAAACCAGTGAAAGGCAGGAAGAATTTGCTTTAGAGCCATTCACAGCAGAGAGCCCTTATCAGGAGGGAAGAGCCCCTATACCTGAAGATGCATGGTACACAGATGGCTCCGGCCCTAGGCAGCCTCCAAAATGGAGGGCTGTAGCTTTCCATCCTAAGACTGAGACAGTATGGATGGAAGATGGTGAGGGGAAGAGCAGTCAATGGGCAGAGTTGCAGCCAGTGTAGCTTGTGATCACCCAGGAGCCCTCCCTGCTAGTTGCCTATACTGACAGCTGGGCTGTCTATTGAGGCTGGGCTCTGTGGCCACCATGCCAATTGGTTGGTTGGTCACCAACCCCTTTGGGGGCAAGAGTTGTGGCAAGACTTTGGGCTTCTGGTCAGAATAAAAGTTGTAGTATATTGTGTGACAGACCATTTGCCACTGCCATCCCTAGGAAATGATGAAGCAGACGAACTGGCCCAGGTATGATGGCTAAAAGGAAAGCCTGCCTCTGAAGTGGCCCAGTGGTTACATCAATGTTTCTTGCATGCAGAGCAAAAGACAATGTGGGCTGTAGCCCATCAATGGGGCCTACCTTTGCCCTTTGAAAAAGTCAGCAGAGCCTGGCAGGCTCTATTCTCTAAAAGGATTTACACTGAATCCCACAGAAATGTGGAACAATAGCTAAGGGGCTGATGTTCCTTGTCAGGTGGCAGATAGACTATATTAGGCCTCTGCCTGTGTCAGAAGGATATTAATATATCATGACTAGTGTGGACACAGCTACTGGACTGTTGGTTGCTTTTCCTGCATGTTGTGCAGACCAACAAATGACCAAAAGAGGCCTAGCACCTCTCTTTGAAGCCTATAGCCAACCACAGGTAATTGAGAGTGATCAAGGCACCCACTTTACTGGATAGGCACTACAAGAATGGGTGCGACAATTAGGGATAAAGTGGAAGTTTCATGTACTGTATAACCCTACTGGGGCAGGCATGATAGAGAGGTACAGTGGTTTGTTAAAATATGGCCTGAAGTCAGACACTAATAGCCTATGGGGATAGCCCACTTATGGACAGTGCTATGGCATTTGAATGAAAAGCCCTGAAAAGGGGCATTGAGCCCTGTAGACATGCTCACACATATTGCTACCTCCCCTATACAACTGCAAGTACAAACAAAGGTGGAATCTTTGAAGCTGGGGTTTGGCCACCAGAATAATACCTTGCTTCTAGTACCATCTGCAATAAACCCCAGAGACTCTGTTCAGTGGGCATGGCCTTGGATGTTTTGACACTTGGACCAGTGATGGCTGGCTCTTCTGGCATTTTGGGGACAAGTCCTGGAGGCTGGCCTCCTTTGTATTCTTGGAGTAATGGCAGAGTGGCCCCCAAAGATCATGGCCAGAAGGTAAGAGCATCTTACTGGGGAGTTTGGTTTTATCATTGTGGCCAGTGCATGCACCTCCGGTAGCACTACAGTTATAGACTCAGCACTCTCTTGCATGCATCCTACCTGATGGACAAGATTTGCCTATATTGGTGTCATTAAAGTGTGTGTTTTATCACCTTTAAGGTTAATATCCTCTAATGTCTTTGTGGATTGGACACACAACCTAGCAAAAACTGCTGCTTTCTGGGTGTGCACAGAGCTCTGTACTAGTTCTGCTACTGGCCTCCCATGGAAAATGTGAGTCATAGACCCATCTGAGTAGAACTGGTTTGAATATGGCTGGACTGATCACTTGGTGGCAATCGATCTCCTCAGGTTTGAGGATGACTATTATTATTATAATTTTGCTGTTATTTGTATCATAATTTCTGTTTTTATTTGTATGTTGTTATAGCCTGTTTTGCTGTTGTGGAATCTGGTTGCAATGCTCCAGCTTTCTCTCACACAGACTTTCTCAGAAGATTGAGGGTGCATAGATTGTGAAGCAAGAATCCTGGAGGGGTGGAGTGTAGGGAAAATGGAAGTTCATGGCTAGCATCCTCACCTGACAAACATTGTGTATATGCAATGAGGTAATACTTAGCTCACTGCACAGATGCATGCTTGCATACCCATTGGCAATAAGCCGTTACTGCTAATATTACTGTAAGAGCAGAGGGAAGCTAGATAGCAGAGCCTAGAGAAGAGAGTAGGAGAGAGGGGAGCAGAGGCTGAGCCAGGGGCAGAGATGGGGGCAGACAGGAATGTAGTGCTCAACCTACTGCCGTGATAATAAAGCTTGGTATGAGCCCCTTCTTACTCTCAATGTTCCGTTGTTTTTATTCGGTCTCACTGAATCCATAGTGAACTTGCCTGGAGCTGGGAACTCCCAGTAGGTATTTCATACAGATTTTTATTTTATGTAGCCAGAAGTAAAAAATTGAGAACTGCCATTTCTCCCTGCCTCCCCCCAAATTTATTCTAGTACAAGAGAAATCCCAAGAAATAGAATTTAAGAGTCTCTTATTTTTGATTCCATTTGCTTTTCACCTGTATTTCCTTCTTCATTTTTGGTGACAATCCAAGGCTTCCCTACCAAATTCATACTTTCTCACCAAATAAAAACATACTCCTTAGTAGGGGCTAACTTTGGCAGACTATCAGTAGTCTGTTTGATTCTCTGGAAAACAATTTAAACTGCCTGCAGTATTTCATCAGAATTGTTCAATATCAGTGACTAGTGGGCCTCAGAGTCGATGGTGTATCCATAATTCATAACACCATCTAAATTTGTAGAGAGGACACACTGTGATCTCAGAATTGTTATTAAGGGGTAAGAAGGATCATAGAACATTCTCAAAACATGCACAGGTGAAGCCATTGTTACAGCTGGATTTTATCTTTTCAAGGGATAGAAAAGACTACCACAGTGACTACAGAAGCTAAATCTTTTTCCTACAATACAAAGAAGAACAATGAATGGCTAATTTATTTTATCCCATGGAGTAAATCAGGATGATTTATATTGTTTTAATCTATGCATCCAGTGAGACCTAGGATATTGATATGTAAAAGCACTTAAACACACACACTTATGGCCCAGGGCTGTTAAGAGCTATTTTGAATTAGAAAGAGCTGGAAATACCACTTTGGAGAGATCTGCCAGGAGCCCAGCACTATAAATAGTCCTGAGTGAGGCTGGCCTGTAGCTCAGGTTGGCCCAAGGCCTAACATCCTCCCCAAGGACTAAGACCCAGGAGGAATGAAGAAAAAATGGAATCTGGACATGTCTTGCTGCTTCCCTGCTCATTACAGCTTTCTTAGGAATAACTTATTGGTTGTCTGTGTGAGATAAATTCCAATAAATTTTGACCAAAGTAAGCAGGCGAAGAGAGGCAACAAAGGGCCAGGTAGTTTATTTGAATGCCACCCCCGGGTGATGTTCCTTGGTCTGAAACACAGGCCAGGGAAGTCACACCCAGCAGGGCAGGCAGCAAGTTTTTAAAGAAGGCAGAGGGAGGGAGAGCAAAGGTGTACATTGGTGCAAGGATTGGCTCATCTAGGGTGCGTTGGGGTCTCTCATTGGCCTTTAGCCAGGTACTGGAAGGTTACCACTAATCCTTTAGCTTGGGGGAAGGGCTCTAGTTGGGAGGGTTATCCGATCAGGCTCTGGAATGTTGTCAGACCGGAACCTGTTGGTCTCTTCAGCTCGTTTGGTGAGGCCTGAGCTTGTCGTCAGGCTCACCCCTTCCCCTGATGCCTGTAGCCTAACAGTCAGTAAATATTTCATCTTCCCTTCTCCCTTCCTCCCTCCCTTCCTCTCCTTCCCTCCTTCCCATCCTACAAAATGTAACAAAACATGTAAATAGAATTCTCAAACACAGAAATAAATAAAACAAATCTTCCCTGGTCTGTTTGTAGCATTAGTTACTAAGCACTGGAGATACGGCAGCCTACTTATTAGTAACTTTAAATTCTTGTTCTAGGAAATCTCTGAATGGCCATGTGGATAAAATAATGCCAGAAGAAACTGTAATAATGAGCCCACATTTTCTACAGTTTTCCTGTCACTATTTCCAGTCTGCTGTCACTATTTTATTTAAGACTTGCCATCCTCTGAGAAGGTATTTTGACACCTGCATTATGGGTGACAAAGCAAAGCTCCAAAAATTGTGATGTTTCATGATCTGTCTTGATCAGTCTGTCCTGCTTGATCACTAAAGTAGTGATCTGTCAATTACAAGTAGCTCCAGAACTCCCTCAGCTCGTATTACTGATATCCTTCTCTCTATGTGATACTCTCTCCAAAGAGTGTAGTGTAACTCCAGGGGAAAATCCCGGGGCAAAATACCTTTGAAACTGAAATCAAAGGGAGAAATAAAGTGGTAGAAACCCATTTATTGCTTACAAGCAGTTATCCACTGTTGCTCACCTTACTGTCTCATATCCTGGCTGCAGAAAAAGGGACCCACCCAACCTCTCTGGTCCAGATATGCCCTCACTTGACTTTGTAATTACCTATTTATATGGAGATGGATTACTTTTCTCCACCCCTTGGAAATACCTATTGATATGGGGATGCACTAAGGCCAGGTGAGAGATTCTGGAAATGTTGCAATTTTACCCACACTGAGAAATCAGCTTCTCTCCATCATTGCAGTTTTCAAACTTTGATCCACCTGCTGCTATTCATATTGGTGACTGGATGGCCCAGTGATTTAGTGTGAGGTATTTGTGGGTTCTAGGCCATAAATTTGACCATTGACACAGTTCACTTAGTCTTTAGATGTAGTGTGAGTACACATGTATCCATCCTTTAATAGCAACAGCTGGGTGCCCTGGTTGCAATGGGGAGAAATAACAGTAGCTCTGAGTACCAGGAACCAGGACTGTGCTAAACACTCTAAGCTCTTTTAATCCTTTCAACATCCCTATGAAGTAGCTACTATATTATCCCCATTTTAGAAGTAAGAAAACTAACACCCAAAGAGGTTATATAATTTTCCCAAGGTTCAACAGTTTGCAAGAGTCAGGATTCCATGTTGTCTGACTCCACAGAGCACGTTCACCCCCACTGCACTGCACCACAGGCTGTGAATCTGTGTGGGTGGATTCATTCCCCACAACCACCAAGTCTGCTCCTAGGCTGAGCAGTTTGGAAGCTGAGTTGAGATCTGGGCCAGGGTTGGCTCTCTGCCTATTCTCTAAGCTCTTTCTTCTACCTGCCTGCCATCTTTAATCCTGCTCATTTCTAGTTCTCTGCCCATTGAACAATCTTGCTGGTCCCTGTGCCCCCCTCAATTCTGTTTAGGGACTGTGCAGTCTGTAGCACCATTGACCAATGGTACCCAAAACTGGTTGACCACCAAAATTATTGGAGTAACTTCCAAGAAAATGTAAACTCTTAGGCCTAAGCTGGGATGCATTACTAGTTCTCTTGGTAATGCTGTTGTTCATTTAGTTTGAGAACAAATTCTATAGTACATAGCTGTGGGTAAAATTGCAATATTTCCAGAATCTCTCACCTGGCTTTAGTACATCTATATATCAATAGGTGTTTCCAAGGGGTGGAGAAAATGAGTCCATCTCCATATCAGTAGGTAATTACATGGGCAAGTGAGGGTTTGTCTGGACCAGAGAGGTTGGTTGGAGCTGTCTCTTCTGCTGCAGCCTGGTCAAGAGAGAGACGGGATGACTGCTTGTAAGAAATAAACAGGTTTCTTAAACTTCATTTCTCTCTTTGACTGATTTTGGTTTCAAAGGTATTTTGCCCCAGGATTCCCCCACCCCCCCTCAGAGTTACATCTGGCAGTAGTTGGCAGGACCTCTGAACCTGAAATCTGTCTAAATGTGTGACCCTTGGGCAGGCTGCTTCTAGGGATGATGGGGAGGCCCCAGTGGCTGCAGTGGTAGAGGGTGCAGCTTCACTCAGGTACCCACTATATGTGGGGCTTCCAACTGGGGAGCTCCTAGTGGAGAATTGGTCTAGGGTAAAGCACCTCCTAGAGGGGTGGGGCCTTCCTCAGAATTGGGGAAGAGTGGAGACACTGGATCTGAAGAATTAGCCCTACATCAGATAGAAGATTGCTTAGAGTCCCTGAGTGGCTGTGTAGCAGCTGGCATTGTAGGACCTCTTTGAGATAGTGAAAGTGTTATTGAGGAGAGAGAGAAACTTCAGCAGGAGGGAGACACATTTCAGCATTGCTTGGAGAAGCTAGGCGATGACCTATGGGATGCCCTTAAGGAAGAGAGACAGTTATTGAGAAGGTGAGTTGTACTCCTGGAAAATTCCTTAGCAGCAGCAAAGGGGGAGGCAGCAGGAGAGTCTGTGTTGCAGAAGGTCATGGGGGAGGGTAAGGAAGAGCCGTGCCTTCAGCTCCAGAGATGGTGGAGAAGGTGTTGGGAGAGGATGAGGGTTGGGGCCAAGGGCTACTCTGTTGCCTAGGCCACTGCCTGAGGCACCAGCCTTTCCTGTATTAAAGGTCCATCCGGTTGTAATTAAGAAAGTAAAAACACAACAACCATGGGCTCCTGAGGGGGAGAAGCTGCCCCCTCCCCAGGGTGTGGAGCACTCTGTGCTCCACCTTTATACCCAGAATGAGCCGGTGGACATGAGTGTCTGCAGCAGAAGCCATTGGAACCTCTGCCTACATGGTTTTTGTGTCTCTGGGATATGGGAGTAGAAAAGTTATGTCGGGTTCTGAAATTAGTAGACTGGTTGCCCTGAAACTCACCCTTCTCTCCGGCAATGGTTGCAAAGTGCCTGTCACACCTCAGGGAATCAGGTGCTTCTGAATTGGCTGATACTGCCATCAGGGCAGTTTGGCCTAATCAGAGTGATTTACCATACTTACTCACTAGCTGGAAAACTTATGTAGTGCTCCAACAGGTGTTGTGAGAATTGGGCATGAAAAATATCACCTATAATATGGACCCCAGGGACCTGATGAGGAGTTAACCATAGGAATGAGAAATCTGGTGTTCCATACAGCTCCCCCATCTCTCTTGATCCCTAGTGACTATTCTTGCCCCCCAACATAGGGCGACCATAAGTGAGGCTACTCATACTTTATCAGATCTGGGGGAGGTTGACACAATAAGAGCCTGGAAGAACGTATGGGCTATGACTGAAAGGAGAGGTGCAGAAGTCCCTGTGAAGGTTGGAGGACCCAGATATGGGTTGATTTGATAAAGGATGGGGTAGTGAAAGAAAAACTTGATGGGCAGCCCAATAGGATCTTATTAGAACTGTGGCACCAATTAAAGCCAGAGCAACAGTTCCAGCCACTGAGGTCCAGGACACGGAAACTGGAGGCAAAGCCCCATGTCTGGCTTGTGTCCCTACAAGACTTCCCGGGGGACAGTACTTGGGCTCTGCCTGGGCATTCACCCACACAGGATGATGATTGGGCATTATGGTTCAACTGAGGGGAAGGTCAAGGCCCCCACCTTGGAGGATGTGGTGGGGACCAGAGGCCACATGTAGAATTATATTTCTCCAGTTAATGTGCAGTGTGTCCTGGCCCTGGTGGACACAGGAGCTGAATGATCCATGATTTATTGTGACCCAGAGGGTTTTCCAGGGACCCCCAACCCCACCCCAATGTTTGCAGGTTGGGGCAGAGTGGAACAAGCCTGAATCCCCTTGGGAATAGGGCATCTAATACTGTGTGTGATGTTATGCTTATGTCTGATTACCTTACAAATAAATGTGGCATTTTTGCAAGAGGTTTTGGGTCTTGTAAGCTACTAGAGAGCTACTTGTAAGCTATTATTCCACATTGGGCATAAATTCTGCAGCCCTTATGCCATTTGGTACAAAAGGGCATCAGGTGGGGCTGGCATGAAATGTATGCATTTACTTACGCTGTTGTAAAATGGACAGTCAAGGCTATGAGGGTCTTGAGTGAGACAGACCTATCAGGGCCCTGTGAGCTGGATGTCCATGTGACTGAAGACGGCTGTGGCTGGGGTCTTGGCAGCGTCTTGTAGACTGTTTGCCTTTCACATTGGCCCAGGTGCATTGGCTAGCAGCATAGTCTGCCTCAGGCAGAAGGCAATGTATGCTGTAGCCTGTCAGTGGGGTCTGCCTTTAACCTTTGAAGAGGTCAGCAGAGCCCCATCAGAAGTGCACTGTGTGACTGAGTCCCACAGCGACTTGGAGACTGTGTGGCCTTGGACATTTCAGCACATGGACAAATGATGGCTGGCCCTCTGGCACCTTGCGGACAAGGCCTGGAAGCTGGCCTCCTGTGTCTTCCTGGAGTAACAGCAGAGTGGCCCAGCAAAAATGCTGGAAGGTAAGAGCATCTTACCAGGGCGTTTTGTCTTACCATTGTGGCCATTGCATGTGCCTTCCATAGCCCTACATATAGACCCATCAGTAACCCCACAGGGAGAGGGGTGAAAGTCTGGTATACTAGACCAGGATGAGATCCCATTCCTGCCACTATCCTACCACAGGACCACTCTCTTGCACGTATCCTACCTGATGGACAAGATTTGCCTATGCTGGTGTCATTAAAACATGGATAAGGTTATTTTCTTCTACAGTCCTTGTGGCCTGGATGCACCCCCTGGCTGCAGCTACCATGTGATGATTGCTCTGAACTCCCTACCTGTTCAGCTACTGACTGCCTGTGGAATGAGTGAGCTATGGACTTTGAACCTAGCTGAAGCCTCCAGCTTGAGGATTATCATGATTTTATGTTATTGGTTTGGTCACAATGCTCCAGTTTTCTCACACAGGGACCACCGTGGAAGATGGGGAATGTGTAGATTGTGAGGTGAGATTTCTGGAGGGGTGAGCTGTGGGTAAAATTGCAATATTTCCAGAATCTCTCACCTGGCTTTAGTACATCTCCATATCAATAGGTAATTACATGGGAAAGTGAGGGTTTATCTGGACCAGAGAGGTTGGGTGAAGTTCTCTTCTGCTGCAGCCTAGTCAAGAGAGAGATGGGACGACTGCTTGTAAGAAATAAATGGGTTTCTTAAACTTTATTTGTCCCTTTGGCTGATTTCGGTTTCAAGGTGTTTTGCCCTGGGATTTCCCCCCGATGATACAGTAGTGGTCAGAGTTCTGATTGTAATGGGAGTGAAAAAACTATGACCTGGCTGAACACAATTTAGTTTATCTGGTTCCCTAAATATAAAAATTGACCTATAGCACTGGTTTTTGCCTACAGAGAATAGCCATATTTCTGCTTTCCTCTGTTCCAAACAGTTAACTTTAGTGCCCTGACACCTGAAAAACACCATACTGGCTTACATTTGGATGTTTGAGATGAATATATTCTTGGCCTGTGAAACCTTCCATGATACGTTAGTGCTTAGAAGGAGGCTTGGAACTGGTAATCGTACTTGGTAGATAGCTACTATAAATGATGCAGAGCTCTTAGAAATGATGAACATCTATTTAGGTAGCCCTCCAGAAGCTTCTGGAGAAACAGATAATTAAACAATGTGAACGATTAAAAAAAATTGGAGTCCTTACACACAGTGTTTTCACCCTTTAAATTTAAAGAAGGGGGAGTTTCCCCCTTTAACTTTAAAGAAGTTCAGAAATGCATCCTGTTTTGAAGTAATACATCTGCTCTCAAAGCCAGATTTGCTGCTACTTCTGATAAAGTTAATTCTGCTGATCCCTGGAAGACTTTTTCAGGGACAAAAGATTTCTCTGAGGTTCCTTTAAGTCTTTATTACTCAAAGCTTGGATGTTATGTTAATTTTTTTTTCACTTTGATCTGTCTGGGCCATGAATTGCAGACCATGAGGACTAGAAATTGTTCTTGCATAAGTCAAGAGTGTCATTCTCTGACACTTTTGATTCTCTGACATTTATGATTCTCAGAAGAGGATTAGCTAGGGTGGTGGTTGTGGTATAAACGTCACACTAAATGTTCCATTTTGACTCTAACAGTTAACAATGCAAGGGAAATAATCTGAATATGCGAGGAAGCTGGAAATTATCAGCCAAGGGCGAGTCTCTTCCAAATTACTGATGGGAAAATCATCTTCCTTTTTGTAGTTAGAAATCTCTCTCTCTCACACACACACAGTCAGGAACCTTTAATCATGTAAAAAGTAGGAAGCATCTTGTAAATCTGGGGAGAGGAAATCCCGGGGCAAAATACCTCTAAAACCAAAATCAGTCAAAGGGAGAAATAAAGTTAAAACCTGTTTATTGCTTACAAACTGCAGTCCAGCACCGTGTCTCTCCCCTGCTCTGGAAGAAGCAAGCAAGTAAGCCCCGCCCCTTAACCTCTCAGGTTCAGACACGCCCTTGGTTGCCCAGGTAATTACCCATTGACATGGAAATGAACGTCTCTCCACCCCTGAGGATATGCAGATGCACCAAAACCAGGTGAGATATTCTGGAAATGTTACAATTTTACCCACACATCTGTTCTGCTTTCACTCAAGACAAAATAAGGAGAGTGGGTTTGCATTGCAATGGGAGGCATTAAAATTAAACTTTAGGGTATTTCCACACAGGACAGGTTGGGAAGCACCATACGTGAAAAAGAGAGTTCATAGCATCCAATTGATTAGAAAAATGAGGAAAAGAATGGGTATCTTGTAGACACTCAAAATATGTTAAATTGTATTGAAAGAAGGATGGCATGGATGGCATGGAAAGAAGGGTTGGAATATGCCATCCCAAAATATGCCACTTTAGCATGATTATTTTGAGCTGGGGGCAAATGAGAATCAACAGATGTGAAAGAAACCTTGTCAGATCTTCTCTCATCTGATTAAAAGCAGAAACTCCTGAGAAATGAGGACTGCCACAAATCTCTTCTCCTAAGGGAGCTTTATGGCCAGGAAGAAGACAGAAAGTCTTCACCAAGATGAGACTGCAAACAAACCTTACCAAAATAACCATTATCTTCCATTAGTTACCCCCCTATATTTCCTAGTCACTTTCCCACAGTTTGTCAACCCTAGCCCAAACCCTCTCTTCCATTGTCTTTCCACATCTCCACAATTTATCATTCTTTGTTAAAAATGTGTGTAAGTTCTCAGGCCTGTTTTTTTGGGTCTTCACTTTTCTATGAAGTGTTCCATATACATATGTAATAATCAACATTTTCTCCTCTTAATCTGTTTTTGTCAGTCTAATTTGCAGGACTTCAGGCACTGAACCTAAGGGAAGAGGAAAGTTTTTTTCCCCTCCTTTAATGGATTCATGTGAAAAGAACAACCACAATAGTAAGAACACAATTCCTTTAGTCACAGGACCCTCGGGGATAATAGTGATGCCTGTGTTTAAATTTCACCTTTGCCATTGATTAGCATGAGTTTTTTCATCTCTCTCAACCATGATTTATACTTTTATGGAATAAAATATAAATTGAAAAATAAAAATTCCTCAGAGAATAGTAATAATAAATAATAAATATTTATACAGTGAAACAACCTTTCTACTATATATGTAATTTTATATATAGTTAATAATTATAACAACTATATAATTTTTAATTGTACATATATTAATGATTGTAATTTGAGTAATACAATTTATATATTTAATTATATAATTTAAAATATATGTTTTTTACATATTCTCCATAGTTGTGGGTATGGATTAGATATGCCTACTATCCTAAGTAGCTTGCATATATGAGCCTGTCTAGAGATAGAGAGAATAAATTGAGTAACATCTTGAGATTCCTTTGAGCCCTATGATTCTGCAGTCCTGTAAAAACTCTAATGATTATTCAGTTTTATACAAAGACAAAGCGAGGTAGTCTTCTAGATTGTCCAGAAGGGGATAGAGGGTAGGAGACACTTGCATACAGCTACCTAATCCTGTTAGATCACTTGACATTTTTGGATGAGCAATAAGTTGATAAATGAGGAGGGCCAGTCACTGTCATGGTGGTTAAGGAGAAATGTACCATCTTGATGGTAATGAATTCTGATGAGGGAAGAGAAACCACCTCTGGGCACAATCTGCAAATATGCAGTCACTGCCTGGTTATTGCTTTTGCCTTTTCCTAGGCTGGTGGGAAAGAGGAGACTCAAGACTTAAACCTGGATACTTGTCAGGCAAAGATGAGCCCTGGAGCAGTAGTATCTGAGAATGTGGCTTAGGGCAGAATGCGCTGGTGTCATAAAGCTCACTGCTGGGCTCCCTGTTCCTGCCGTCCCTCCAGAGGCAGGTCAGGATGACAAAAAGAAGCGTGTGCTTGGCCTTGCCTACCACTAAAAGCCCCACCTCTAACAGTCTTTTGACATGAAGTTTTGTGTAAATGGAAAAGGGAGTAAGATTTTCTGCCCACGGATCAGCTCTGAACATGACTAGCCATGTGACTGAGGAGGTGGTCCTAGCGAACGTGCAGTCTCCCTGTTGCTAAAGACAAAGGAGAAAGCCTAGCATTATCCCCCTGCCCTTGCCACAGTGAGCTGAGAAGAAGAGCCAGGGGCTGATAGCTTGAGTATCCTGCCTTCTTGGGCAAGACTGCTTTCAGTCTAGGCCAAATACACAATGTTTAGTTCTTTTTTTAAGTTACTTCCTCTGATAGCCAAATAAAAGTAAGTGCTCAGTCTAGATTTCCTATTCTAGTTGCTACTTACCTGTATTTTGTAATTTCCAAGATTTACTCTATTGGAGAAATACTGCCCAAGGAAATGTAGAGAAAATTGTCTTTCCGATACTAGCCCAAGAAAATGGGTTTCTTGAAAACTCCTGTTTAAAAACTCACAGTATTTGTAGGTTTATGGCATCATCTTGGGCTTCTAAAAATAAGAGTAATTTTTGACAACCAGCATTCATTCCTAGTTCCATCTATGTTTTCTCCTTTTAGGGCTGGAATCCCAGCATCATCTCTCACTTTCAGCCACGGGACACAGCCAAACTGGTCTTCTTTCTTCCTTCTGCCAGTTTGCCTACTCCCAGGAATTTTCCATTTAATTCTGGGAAACTTGTCTAAGAAAGGGATGACCCTTGAAGCAAATAATGTGCTGAAATTTCTTGGGTACGAGTTGCTTAAGGACTGAGCCAAAAGGATTCATGGATTGGGGAAAAGATGGAAAAATAGAAGCAGATTTTTCTTCCCTTCCTAAAACCATTTTGGTCCAAGAACATAATGAACTTGGTAACTAGATATGCTTTTAGAAGACAGCCCTCTATTTTAGAAATGGATTTTCTATCTGCTTTAAAATAAGCATAGCTGTATACCAAGTAAATCAATGAAAAATACTTTGTATGCCAATCTGTGCCAGAGATACAGCTCCTTCAGCAATTACCAAGGGTAAGGAAGTCACCAACTTTCCCTATCTGGCAAAAGCAGCATTCCCTTTTAGGTACCTCTGTCCAGTTTGGGCCACCCCCCCATGGTTTTAGAAGAGGGCTGTTGTTTTCTTGCTTCTTTCAAGGATACCTGCCCTCTAAGTGTAGGGGAAATCCCTCTAAGCAGTAATCGTTCATCTCCCAATCTTTGCACTCCCCAACTCTGCTGTATATAATATATGTTTGTGTGTATGGGTGTGTGTGTGTGTGTGTGGGGTGTATTGGAATTTCCTAGGACTACTGTAACACATTTCCACAAACTGGTGGCTTGAAAGAGCATAAATTTATTGTTTCACAGTTCTGGAGGCTAGAAGTCAGAAACCACAGTGTCAACAGGGCCATGTTCCTTATGAACGCTCTGGTGGAAGATGCGTCCTTGTCTCTTCTGGTGGTTGCTAGCAGTCCTTGACATTCCTTGGTGTGTAGATGCATTACGCCAGTCTCTGCCTCCATCTTCACTTGGCATTCTCTGTTGTCTCTGTGTCTGAATTTCCTTCTTCTTATAAAGACACCAATCATTGGATTAGGGCCCACCTATTTCACTCATTATGACCTCATTTAACTTGGTTACATCTGCACAAGTCCTATTTCCAAATAAAGTCACATCACAGGTTCCAGGGGTTAGAACTTGAACATATTTTTTTTGAGAGGACACAATTCAACCCACAACAAAGAATAATTTTTGGGAACCAGCCTTCATCCCTACAGTTCCATCTGTGTTTTCTCCTGTACTGCAAGGGCTAGAAACCTGAGCACTATATTCTTCAGAATCCTTAGATATCACATTTCTGGCTTGTTTTTTGCAAATAAAGCACACTTGTGCAATGAAATTGTTATTGCTCTGGTAGCAGCAGGCAAGAACATAGACTTTTATGGATGGCAAATGTGAGGTTTTGCAATAACTCCTGGGTATCTCCTGCAAATTGTTTCTTTTGGTGTTGCAGGAAGCTGAGATAATCAGTGATAATTTTCTGAAACTCCTGTAATTCCAGACTTCTTGGAAGCAAATTATATCTTTCTCTGACCTTTGCTTCCTCAACCTTTCCAACAATTTTGTAAGCCTCCAGTTTTCTGAATTAAATCTCTTCTTGAAATACCTAGAGTGGTTCATGTTTTTCTGACTAAATTCCAAATTTTGGAGTGTGTGCATGTGGGATGTCATGCCCTTCTTGAAAGATGTCTCAGAATCTCTAAATGTGTATGTAGTTTTAAGTCCAGGCATATGTAGTTTTAAGTCCAATTTGTCTGAGATTTCCCCTCAGATTTCTGAGGAGTGTGGAAATACCTTGCCCCCTTACCAACAGTTGAGAATCACTTGTATTATGATTTTGGACCTTCATACTATGCTTAAAGAAAGACTTGATGAGGTTTTTCCAGAGAAGGTCACATTTCTTCAGGGTCCAGTGAACTTCATGAGGTTACATTATAGTAAAATAAACAATCTCTAACCCTGGTGCTCTTAGATTACCATGGAAACTGTACAGGAAAGAATGTGTACTGGTTTTTCTGCTCAAAACATTCTTTGGCTCACCATTGACTGATGAATTAAGTACAAACACCTCATTTGGCATTCAAGAACTGTATAGTACAGTCAGTCTACTAGAATATGAACTCCATACAGAAAAGGACTTTCACTTTCTATTCCTACCACCTATAATTGGGCCTGGAACATAGCAAGTTTTTTTTTAATTTTGATATCTTTAATCTACAATTACATGAAGAACATTATGTTTACTAGGCTCTCCCCTTCACCAAGTCCCCCCCACATACCCCTTCACAGTCACTGTCCATCAGCATAGTAAGATGCTGTAAAATCACTACTTGTCTTCTCTGTGTTGCACAGCCCTCCCTGTGCCCCCCCCACACTATACAATAATTACTGTTTAATAAATGAATTTATGTGTCTAAATATTTTTCTAATTGTTCTGCAAATTGTCTAGTCCAACATCTATCCTTCATTTGTTCTGTACATTTGCTCATATTTTCACCTCTCTTTGTAATGTCTTCCCTCTCTCATCTCTTCCTTTGTTGAAACCCTAGTACCTTTTAAGGCTTGTCTCAAAAACTACCCGCTCCAGAAAGTCTTTCCTGGCCTGTCCCACCAATTGGATGAGATCACTCCTTGCTTTGAACTCTCAAGTACTTTTCTTTTTTTAATTATTTTAATTTTTTTATTAACATATCATTGATATACAATCTTATGATGATGGTTTCATATACACAGCATAGTGGTTTCAGCATTCACCCATATAATAAAGTCCTCACCCCCCCCATTATGGTCACTGTCTATCAGCGTAATAAGATGCTATAGGGTCATTAATTATCTTCTCCGTGTTGTATTGCCTTCCCTGTGACCTACCTATATTGTGATTGTGAATTACAGTGCCCCTTAATCTCCTTCTCCTTCCTCACCCACCTTCCCCAAACCCTCCCCTTTGGTAACTACTAATCCCTTCTCAGTGTCTGTCAGTCTGCTGCTATTTTGTTTCTTCAGTTTTGCTTTGTTTTTATACTCCACAAATGAGGGAAGTCGTGTGGTACTTGTCTTTTTCCACCTGGCTTATTTCACTGGAGCCCTCATCTACTTTAAAAAAAAATTAATAGCTTCATTTATAAGAAGTTTAAAGTTCACAAAAAAAATCAAGCAGATAGTACAGAGTTTCTATTACTCCCCTCCCTGGCACAGTTTTCCCTGTTATTATTTATTGTGGTAGAATATATATAACATAAAATTTACCATTTCAATAATTTTTAAGTATAGATTTCAGTGGTATCAAGTGCATTAACATTGTGCAACCTTCACCACCATTCACCACCAGAGCTTTTTCATCTTCCTAGAGTGAAACATTGTACCCATTAAAAAAATAACTTCCCATTACCCCATTCTCTCAGTTCCTGGTGACCTGTATTCTATTTCCTGTCTCTATGAATTTGCCTATCCTTTTTGTACTACATATAAGTGGAATCAAACAATTTTTGTTCTTCTGTGTCTGGTGTATTTCATTTAGCATATTGTCCTCAAAGTTCATCCACATTGTAGCATGTGTCAGAACTTCAGTCTTTTATAAGGCTGAATAATATGCCATTGTATGTATCACATTTTGTTTATCAATTCATACATCAATGGATATTTGGGTTATTTCCATCTTTTGGCTTTTGTGACTAATGCTTGGGTTGTTTCCATCTTTTGGCTAATGCGGTGAAGATGAGAGAGTACAAGTATCTGTATAAGTTCCTGTTTTCAATTTTTTGGGAATATACCCAGAATTGGAATTACTGGATCACCTCGTAATTCTGTTTTTAACTTTTTGAGGAGCTCCTATACTGTTTTTCACAGTGGCTGCACCATTTTACATTTCCACCAGCAATGTGCATGAGCTACAATTTCTCCACATCTTCACCAGCACTGTTATTTTCTGTTTCCCATACTATTAATATCTTGTATTACTGTGGTACATTTGTTACAACTACTGAACCAATACTGATGTTACTAACTAAAGTCCACAGTGTACCTTAAAGTTCACTTTTTGTGTTGTGTAGGTTTATGGGTTTTGGCAAATACATAATGTCAGGTATCCATTACATTATCTTACAGAATAGTTTCACAGCCCTAAAAATTCCCTGTGCTCCTGCTATCCATATCCCTATCTCTGAATTCCTGGCAACCACTGATCTTTTACTATCTCTGTAGTTTTTCTTGTCCAGAATGTCATACAGTTGGGATCATACAGTATGTAACCTTTCAGACTGGCTTCATGCACTTATCAATATGCACTCAAAGTTCTTTCTTCCTTTTTCTTTGGTGTGGCTTGATAGCTTATTTCCTTTTATTGCTGAATAATGTCCCATTTTATGGACATTTCGCTGTTTGTTTATCTATTCACCCATTGAAGGACATCTTGGTTGCTTCTGGTTTTTGGCAATTTCTCATAAGCTTTTTAATCTGTCATCCACTGACAATATTTTACCTGCCTTTATAGTCTTTTTATGTGCAAGTTTCAGCAGGCCTACCTCCCCAGCTATAGCAGATGATACATTCCCTGCCAGCAGAGCCTAATGTCTTTCTAGAATGATTAGCCATAAAGCACTGATGAAAGTGCCTTGGCCATAACAGGCATCTGTGAATATTGTTTGAACTGAGCAGACTTTTAGATTTCTCACCCCACCAGAGGACCTGGAGCCTTTAGGGAAGCTTTTTCAGGCTCGTGAGAGTTGCAGGCTCCGTTAAGGTAGCTTGTCATAGCATTGGTAAAGCGTATCATCATCTGTTCTTCAGGGGAGATCATGTTAGCCCTGCTAAGGTTGAGAAAAGACCTTCGCACCAAAGAAATGATCCAGTTTAGCTTTGAGCTGAGTCTCCTTCCCTGATAATTGTGGAGCTGGCCTGGCAGTCATGAGAGGGACAAGAAGGAAGGAAGATGGGTCCTGTGGAGCCGACGGCTGCATGGAGGACCCATGCCTGCCTGCAGGGAACTAGAGCAAGAGTGCAAATAGAGATCCTCTTTCCCCTGCCATCCCCAGTTCCACTTAGCACCATGAGGGTCAGCATGCACGTAGCTGGGGACATCCCAGCCTGAGCATCCAAGCTCTGCCCACTGCCACCCCCCCCAGCAAAGAGCCTCCCCTTGTCTACCACTCAGGCCTATGAGTAGGCACATGAGTAGCAGTGGTTTCCCCTTAGGAGGGTGGATGCAGGGAAAAGGCCCACAGAGTTCTGGGAAGAGGCTCCTGGCCATGGGATGGGGAATTCTAGGGTCCTGCATTCCTGGGGTGTGGGCTAGAAGGAGAGGTATGAGGCCCTTGTGGGCACATCCTCTTAGCCCCACGAAATCCTTATCCACTGAGGAAAGAGAAGCAGAAGGAGGCGAGAGCAGGGCCTTCCAAAGTGTAGGGTCAAGAGTAGGGTTTGATTATCCAGGTCTAGGGTGAATACTAAAAACGACCTAACTGAGATGTTTTGGCCAAAGAACAGGCAAAATTAAGTATAATACATAGTAGGTCAGAAATTAATACACCACTTCTTTAGATTTAGAAAGAACCTGTAGCCTTGTGTTACTTAAAAAAGAAATCATTGAGATAGAGAGTTTTCCATCCCAATTCTACCCTGCAATATGAGTGGGCAGTACAGGTACGGTAGGGGCATTGCTCTGCTGGAGCAGGTTCAATCCACCTCTTTGGAGCCATTGTTAAATTGTTAGGAATCTCATGAGCTAGTTGCTAAACACAACTGTTACTTGAAATTAAATTATATTTAAACAAAGATAATAAATCACTTCCTAATTATTTTACCTCTTTTACTATTATCTATACTCTTGGAGTTATTTCCATGTGCTGTATCTGAATGGGAGAAATACTATACAAAGATGTGCTCCTGCACAGTTCTCCCTAACTCGGTGTTTGGTACCATCACACTGATAGCTTGAAACTGACCAGGGTAGGTTATATCACAGAGATTGGCAAACACCACAAATCAGGGTCCCTTACCTCCCAGGAGAGACATGTGTTGGACATTTACTAGTGCACCACTGGGTAAGGGTTGGGGGCTGGGGGTTGGTGGAGGAGACACAGAGTTGCCAGTTAACCACTTTATAGTCTTGTTTACTTCAAGATGGTTTTACTTTGGCCAATTCAGTCAACTCAAAGTACTTTTGAAGTTGTCAAAACTACTTTCCCCTGATGGCTTTCCTCTTCCCCTTCCCTTAGGGAGTATTTGGGCACAGAGGTACAGGAAGCTGGTGACGCAGGGGTCCTTAGAGCTTCGCTGGTCTCCGCTTAAAGATGACTGGAAATGATCATTCTTGGCTGATTCTTTCCTTCTCATTTGACTCCTGCTGGTACCATGGACCACTCTGGGTTGATCTCTGCCCAAGAAGTGCTCTTTCCTAAAGCCCCCAGCCACACTGTCATCCATCCCAATCTTTGCTTGCAAGATTACCATTTAGCAGCAGCAGCTCCCTCCAGCACAGGGAGGAACCTCCAGGTCCCTTCCCTGGCACACAAGATAGGGATTCAGTTACTGAACCTTCTCTGGAGGCAAACGTAGGCCCTTTACTCATCTACACCATGCCTGCCATTTTACTCTGCTACAGCCATTCTAGCTGTCCTTGGCAACTGGGTGGGTGTTCTCCCCATGGAGTCTGAGTAAGACAGCAGGCCACAAAGCCCCGTCTCTGTTTTTGGTCATACCTTCAACCATCTAAAACAACTCCTTTCCCTTGGGTTTTTGTCACAGAGGTGTTCCTGTGTCTAATCCTTGCTTCCCTTTACTCCCTTCCCCACTCCCCAAAGGTGGCAGATGGGGCAGACTTTTCCCTTCTTTGAGTCTAGCAAGCACCTCTCTTGTGTCTTTTCTTCTCCTTCCTAGGGTGGCATTCACCTCCACTTCTCTGGAGCTGTATGACAGACAGGATGCAGAGAGAGAAGCAACAACGGAAGAACCCCAACCATTGTCTTTACTATACCTGCATGTATCAAACCAAAGTCAGGACAGAGGGCTGGGAATGACAAACTGCAGCTTTTCTTCTATCAGCCTTTGTGCTGAGGCTTTTTCTCCTACGCCTCCTGCTGGCCTTTCTCTTCCTCTTTCTCCTCTTTGGCATCAAGGACAACCTGATCACATGGATAAACAGTTGAAAGGAAGCAGATTTTATAACAACTCATCCTGTACTCTCAAGATTCTGTTTCATAAGCAGAGATGGCAGGAAAAGGTTTACCCCAGGATCTGTGCAAAAACAAGTGAATTTGACCTTGCAAGGTAGTGAGGTGTGCACATGTGTCCTTCCACTGGGTGGGGGGAGGGGGGACAGGACAAAGAATTGGGTTGGGTAGAAACCAGGCTTACAGGCAGACTGGGAGCCAAGCATGGTGCTTGGAAGAGCCCAGAACAGAGGTTGTGGATGGGCACAGATCTCTTCCTGGGGCTGCACGAGAGCAGTAGGGATGGCTATAAGGGCCAGGAAACACCATGGGCTTCAGGCTCTGCCTGCTCGGGGTAAGAAGAGACTAGGGCCTAGTCTTCTAATTCCTGATCCAGTGCTCTTTAAGACTGTTCTCTGGTTTTCTTTTCTTCCTTAAAGAAAATTTAAGAGATCAAAGCAAGGCTGCTCTAGGTGTAGTGGAGGTGGGAGCCAGAACCCCCACCCTATCTCACAGCTTCAGCCTATCCCCAAACTCCCACTTCTCATAACACAGCTTGAAAATCACAGCAAAGAGATGCGCTGCTTTTCACATCCCATACCTTGAACTTGTTCCTATAAATAAAACAGGAACGTTACCATGGTAACCTGACTGTCTAAATTGCCCCTTATAGACCAGATTAGCCAGGATCGATAGTGCTTCCTGCATGCAGAATTACTTTTCTTTAATAACACAAGTTTGAACAAATTATAATAAACCACTGGGAAACAAGGTCTGAGTCAATGCAATTAAACTGTTATCTGCAGTTCCTCTTAAATGCCCATCGGAGGATGTTCCTCAGTGCAACATGGTCTCTGCGCTTGTGCTCTCCAGGCTGCTATGTTACTCACTGCTCACTGGTGTGGCCTCTTTCCTGGCAAGCTATTCCTGCTGCTCTGCATGTGTCATTAGAAAGGACATTTCTGTCTGTAACATTCTGCTTCCCCAGGCTCAGCTGTCATGTGACAAGATACTGTCTTCAGAGATGGACAGATTTTAAATGACACTCCCCAAGTGGGCTTGGGGAGGCAGACCTAACAGCAGATGTAGGCCCAGGCCTCATCCCAGCAAGGAGCTTATTAAGAGGCATTAGTTATCTCTGAAACCATTACTAGCCTGCCATTGTTTCCCAGGACACAAGAGCAAGGAATTCCTTCCCCCAGTACAATCTGGAGGAGAAGCTCAAGGAGGATGGTAATACTGAGTTTGGCTGCATTCTTTAGTTGGAAAGGTTGAATATGGCTTCCTCCCATGACCTGAGGGTTTGGACAGAGCCCTGAGTCCCAAATTATCTTCCAACTGACCAGATGCCTGAAATTCATTTAAAATGCATATATTGGAAGGGCAGCAATTTAAACTAATTCCCACTGAAGTGTCAGGCTGGAGTCTTGCTAGGCAGAATGGAGAGAGAAGGGTGTTAACATATCCCTACAATGTCCTGTGTACCTCCTTATTTAGTCCTATCAGCAGTCCTGTGAGGTCTTACTGTCTGTGGCTTTCTGTTCTCTCCTCATGTCCTCTTTATCACACCCCAAGGCTTAATGCCTCTGCCATGCTATAGGGTGCCCAGTGTTTTGGGTTTGGGTGAAGGCAGGATTATGTACCCACCTCAGCTCTTTCCCCATCTGTGAACTGTGGGACTTTGGATAAGTTATTTGGCCTTTTTGAATCTATTATTTCCCTTCAGTTAGTTGGTAATTTTTATGGATTGTGACATCAGAAAAGTTTACACTGTATATTATTTATGATTTCAAGGATTCAGCAAGCCCCTGAAGTTAGGGGCTCTTGCTGTACAAACAGTAGGTCTGGGAACCAGAGGGGAATAAATAGGCAGAGGTGGGAGAGGCAGAGTAAGTGGCCTCAAAGAATTAAGCAGTGTTCATATCTGGCCTGAATGCTTTCACAAAATTGCCAAAATTAGTTTTTAAATTATATTTGCTAGTTTAGTAAGAGTAACAATGGATTGAGTTCAGGCACTGTTTAATATTTTTTGTTTAAAAATTTTTTAAATATCAAAGAAAACACATAACATAAAATATGCCATGCTAATCATTTTTAAGTATATTGTTTAGTAGTGTTAAGTATACACATTTTGTAAGAAGGGTCCAGAATTTTTTCCTCTATCTCCATTAAACTACTCCATTTCCCCTCTCCCCAGCCCTTGGTAACCATCATTCTACTTTCTGTTTCTACGAATCTGAGAACTTTAGATATATCATATAAGTGTGATGGTGCAGTATTTGTCTTTTGTGACGGGCTTATTTTGCTCATTCCCTCATACTGTACCATATGACTTGATTTATTTCCTTTTCAAGTTTGAATAATATTCCATTGTACTTACAGACCACTGTTGATACATTCATCCTTGGACATTTGGGTGTTTCCACATCTTGGCTATTGTGAATAGTGCTACTATGAACACAGGTGTGCAAATATCTTTTCAAAATTCTGCTTCCCATTCTTTTGGATATATCTAAAAGATTCAGAATTGGGATTGCTGGATTATAGGGTAATTCTGTTTTTAATTTTTTGAGAAAACCTCTATACTGTTTTCCACAGTGACTGTACCATTTTATATTCCCAACAACAGTGCGAAAGGGTGCTAATTTCTATATATCCTCATTAACACTTGTTATTTTCTGTTTTGTTTTTCCTTCAGCTTCATTGAGGTATAACTGGTGGATAAAATTGCAATGTATTTATTTGTTTTTATTTATTTTTTATATTGCAATTTAACAGTTATATACATTGTGAAACACTTACCATGCTAAGTATAGTTACCATCTATCACCATACAAAGTTATTACAGTATTTTTGACTATATTCCCTATGCTGTACTTTTCATACCTTTGTCTTATTTATTTTATAATTGGAAGCTTTTACCTCCTTATCCCCTGCACCTATTTTGCCCATCCTCCTAGCCCCCTCCCCTATGGCAACCACATGTTGGTTCTCTGTATTTATTATTCTACTTCTGTTTTATATGTTTCTTTGTTCATTTGTTTTATTTTTTTTGATTCCAGATGTAGGTGAAATCATATAGTGTTTGTCTTTCTCTGTCTGACTTACTTCATTTAGCATAATACCCTCCAGGTCCAACCATCTTGTGGCAAATGGCAATATTTCATTCTTTTTTATGGTTGAGTAACATTCCATTGTATATATGTGCCACATCTTCTTTATCTATTCATCTATTGATGGACACTGGTTGTTTCCATATCTTGGCTATTATAAATAATGCTTCAATAAACATAGGAGCACATATATCTTTTTGAATTAGCTATTTTGTTTTCTTCAGGTAAATACCCAGAGAGGAATTATTGGGTTGTATATGGTATTTCTAATTTTAGATTTTTGAGGAACTTCCCTGTTGTTTTCGGTGGTGGCTGTACCAGTTTACATTCCCACTAACAGTTGCCTTTTCTCCACATCCTTACCAGCATTTATCTCTTCTGGATAGTAGCCATACTGATTGGTGTGAGATGGTACCTCATTCTGGTTTTGATTTGCGTTTCTCTGATAATTAGTGATGTTGAACATCTTTTCATTTGTCTGCTAGACAATGTCTTCTTTGGAAAAATGACTATTTGGGTCCTCTTCCCATTTTTTAAGTCATATTGTTCGGTTTTTTTTTTTTGGTGTTGAGTTGTATGAGTTCCTTGTATGTTTTGAATATTTATATCTTATTGGATATGTGGTTTGCAGATATATTTTTCTATCCCGTAAGTTGCCATTTCATTTTGTTGATGGTTTCCTTCGCTGTGCAAAAGCCTGTTAGTCCCCCTTGCTTATTTTTGGTGTTCATTGTCTTTTTTTGGTGGCACATCCAAAAAAATCATTGCCAAGACTGGTTTCGGGGAACTTAGCTCCTATGTTTTCTTGTAGGAGTTTAATTATTTCAGGTCTGAAGTAAGTCTTTGGTCTATCTTAAATCAACTTTTGTGTATGGTGTTAGATTGAGGCCCATTTCACCATTTTGTATGTGGATGTGTAGTTTCCCCAACACCATTTATTGAAGAAGCAATCCTTTACCTATTGTATATTCTTGGCTTTTTTGTCAAAAATTAACTGATATGTATATATGCATGGATTCTCTCTTTGGTTCCATTGATCTGTATATCTGTTTTGGTGGAGTGTTTAAGGTTTTCTATATATATAATATCGTGTCATCTGGAAACAGATACAGTTTTACTTCTCTTTTATGGTTTGGATACTTTTTATTTCTTTTTCTTGCTTAATTGCTCTGGCTAGGACTTCCAAGAGTATGTTGAATAGAAGTGGTAATGGTGGGCACCCTTATCTTATTCCTAGTGTTAGAGGAAAAGCTCCAGCTTTTTACCAGTGAGTATAATGTTAGCTGTGGCCTTGTCACATGTGGCTGTTTTGCCTTTGTAAAATTAACATTTGTTAAGTGGAGCACAGGGTGCCAGATGATGACCTGTGATTCTAAAACAGAGCACAAGAGAAACTGAAATAGAGAAGTTTGTTACTTACAGATCCTGAAGGAATTACATGGCATGCCTCAAGGGGCCATGTGAGGAGATCAAGGTAGAATGCAGACAGAGAGACAGGACCTGGGGCACAGGTTTTTATTAGTGTCCATGGGTAGAGTGTTTGGGGTTTCTGGGATAGTACCAGTTTAGTCAATTCAAACTAAAAGAGTAGGGTTTCATTAAGCCCTATGGATCTTATCTAAGGGATGCATAAGACATACTGGGGTTGGGAGGCAGGGGAGACTATTGATTACAAGGGCTGTTTGGAAAATCATATCAGGAGACTATATTTGCTTGTGACACTATCTTTTTTATTTGCCTCCCATTGAGACAGGGAGGCAGCAGGGCATAACTCCTGCCCAGTTAGAGTACAGTGTGGGCCCTGGAAAAGGACAAAGTCTTACAAAACAGGGTGCTTGAAATTGAAACAATTTAACAATTTATTCCCCATCAGAACCCAGTGGTATAGAATAGCTCATTGCTCATAGTCCCATAGGCCCAAAAGCTTACAAAAGAGTATCCGGGAACCCTTCACAGACATAGGTTAAAATATAACTAGCATTCTGGCTGAATCTACAGAAAACTCCCACTTCAGCAAGTATAAAACCCTACACACCAAGACCCCAAACGGCAACCTTGCCCCTCCCTGCACCTGCAGGAAGTTCCATACTTTCTCTTGTCCTGAATAAAGCTCTCTCTATATCCGAATAAAAACTCTCTGTAGATCTCCTGCCTTGTCCGTTCATGAAGTTCATTCTTCGACTCTGTGAACAAGAACCCCGGCGTCACCATTCCAGAACTGAGATAGTATGTTCTGTTACTCTCGTTGAAAAATTTTGATAAGAGATGGAAGAATACCCAGGAGTTGGTGATTTCGAAAGTAGTATTAAAGAAAAAATCATAAAACTCCTAACAACTTGTGGAGTTGATTAACTATTCTGACACTTGTCAAAATGATAATGAAGGCTTTTTTCAGCACTACTGCAAGAGGTGTCAAGACTATTGCAATAAGGAGAGACTGGGCTCAACTCCAAACACAGCAAAGATAGCTGGGGATTAAAGCCAACAACCAGAGTGAGGGGGGCGCATGGATGGAAATTACCAAGAGAAGACCTCGAGCTTAGTGGGATTCTTGCTAAGACTGGGCTGTGCAGACCCAGCAAGTCCTGGGGACGAGGTCAAGACCTACTTGAGAAGAGGGCTCAGTGGACCTGACAGAAGTTTGGCCAAGGAGAGTGGCTTTGTCAGAGGGACAGTGTCAGTTTACCAGAAGTGGCTTGACTTTCCTATGCCCCTTCACTGCTATTTTCCCCTTTCCTTCTTTTTCCTCAGGGCCCTGCATCTCTCACCTCTGACACACTCATTGATGCTGTGATGTGTGGAGGCTAAATTAATAAGCTCAATAAATAAACAAGCTGTTATTCCTCCAAGAGGTCTAAGGAATATGCACATTTAAAATGGTAACTTATGAATCTTGTTTTGCTAATAGCATACCTGTAGACTGCACATTTTCTTTAAGTCTGGAGCAGACAGCCAGACTCAAGGCTTCCTCGTCTGGAGTATTACAGCCCTCAGCTGATTCAGGGGTGCAGCATTGCCCTCGCAATACCATGCCTAGCTGTGTGAGTGCTGACGTCCTCTCCTTGGTTATGTGCATCAAGGCAGGGGTCTTCACTATCACCTGTCAGGGTGCCATTTTTGGGCGAAGGTAGTGTTTGGCACAAGGCCAGCCACACTGCAAAAGATTATTATTAAGTTGACTCCCAGAAACTGACAATTTCCCATCCCAAGGACTGCATACATGTGCCTGTGCTGGTGTTCATGGCTGCCTTATCTATTGGACTTGAGGTACAGGAGGGTACAGAGGAAAGGTACTTGCTGATCCTGGTATATTTTACTAATTTTAAGAATTCAAAACGAGGGTTATCTTACATTGTCAAAGTCCTGACTGGAGATCCAAAGTTGATTATTTTTAAGAGTAGTTTTAACAGTTTTAACCTCTTCCATTGGAAAGGTGTGCTTCATTTCAAATTAAATTTAGTTAGAAAAAGACTTCAGATTTTTCCTCTCAGTGATTTGGGTCCCCATTTGGGGAGGTTAGCCAAGGAATTTTTTTTGCAAACAATGTTTTACTTGTTTGTGGTAGAGACTCTTCTCAGTCAGGAGTCAATATATTTGTATATGTATTCCGATTCTACCACCAATGAGTTCAAGATGTTGTAGGAGTTGTTTAATGCCATAGGCTTCAAGCTCCCTGGATGTAAGATGAAGGGAACTGACTTGATATGATAAGCTGCCTCCCAGGTGTAACGTGAGGGAACCAGTTCAAAGTTTCTTTGATTTTTTGTGTCACTGTTTTCCAGGTAGTACCTTGATTTCTCAACATTGGTTCTCAATTTTTGATGTTTTCTTACTCTTCAGTCTGTCAAGATTTGAAAGCTGCCTAATTATAGACATTTTTTAATAGTTTATCATGAGAATAATTGGACATAAGTTGTGTGTTATTTCAGGAACATGGTTTGCATTACCAGAGACAGAGAGATGATAAAGCTATCCTGAGAGAGAATAAATAGAAACAAGGAAGCAGCGCCCACAGAGAAAGGAAGCAAGCCGGAAGGAGACATAGTTGTTCTGTTTGAGCTTCTTGCTTTATTTAACATGACAATGGATGGAAAATCTGGTAAGAACAGGAAAGAAGCTCTTACTGCTGATTATGCTCAGGGTAATAGGAAATAAAAGACCATCACTCTTGCACAAAAGGTAGATGTATTCATACACTGGATTTGCTGTTTTTTTTTTTTAGGTGTTGTAGCCAACACATATAGTCATAAAACCTCTCTCTATTAGTACAAATTCTTTGATGAGTCTGAAATTCTCTAGTCTGCAGCCTCTTACTTCCAGTGGAGCAATTACTTTAAAAAAGTAAGACAGAAATGTATTGCTGACAATTCTGGAGGCTGTTGTAGCCAAGATCAAGGTGTCAGCACAGTCACCTTCTAGTGAGAGCCCCCTTCCTGGTTCATAGCCTGGTTCACAGCTTCGAGCTGTGTTCTATAGGAGAAGGGGTTCTGAAGCAACTGTTTCTATAATATACTTTTGATTATGTATGATTTCTTAAGAATTACAATTATTGCAATTATTGTATTGTAGCAGAATATACTTCATTTCTCAAGGCCAGCTACATAATTGAACTAGGAGTCCTAGTTTAAAATGAAAATGTGGAGGTCTTTGTTCTAAAAGCAGGACAAAAGTGTTGTTAAAGGTATAATAAATTAAAGCTCTTTCCTTTCTCTCACAGTCTTTCTCTTATCTTGTCACAGTAGTTTTTAAAATTTTGCCATTTAATGTTATTCTGAGTGAAGAAAGATTAAAATTTTAAATTGCTAGTATGAATTTTACAGTTCATCTTTATATGGTACAATCCTAGTTTTAAATGCAAATATAAGAACATTTAATTCACATGCACAGTGACCGAAATAATGCAAATTGTAGTTCATAGCTCATACATGCATATGTATTATATTCTTAACAGAACAATGGCAGTATTAACAAAATGAACTCAACTGCTTTTATTTTGCTTTTTTTATTGAAGTATAGTTGATATATACACTTATATTGGTTTCAAGTATACAACACAGTGGTTCAACAAGTTACCCTTATTATTAAATCCTCACTTCCACTAGTGCAGTTACTATCTGTCAACATAGGAAGTTGTCACAGAATCACTGGCTATATTTTCCATGCTGTGCTATCATCCCTGTGACCAAAATATTATGACTGAGATTTTTGTGCCCCTTATCCCCCTGATCTTCTCCACCCACTCACCCCCACAGTAACCCCTAGTCACTTCTCAGTGTCGATGTGGCACTTTTTTCATTTTGTTTTGTTTTGTTTTTAGATTCCACAAGTAAGTGAAATCATAAGTTTTTGTCTTTCTCGGGGTGGCCTCTTTTACTTAGCTTAGTAACTTCTAGGTCAATACATGGTGTTGTGAATGGCAGGATTTCTTTTCCTTTTTGTGGCTGAATAATATTCCACTAGATATATATACCACCTCTTCTTTATCCATTCATCTGTTGATGGACACTTTGGTTGCTTCCATACCTTGGCTATTGTAAATAATGTGGCGATAAACATAGGGGTGCAAAATCAGGGATTTTGTTTTCTTTGGGCATATTCCTAGGAGTGAAATTACTGGGTCATATGGTATTTCTATTCCTAGTTTTTTGAGGAACCTCCATACTGCTTTCTACAGTGGCTGCACAAATTTTCATCTGTGCCAACAGTGTAGGAGGGTTCCCTTTTCTCCACATCCTTGTCAACACTTGTTATTTCTTGTCTTTTGGACAGTGGCCATTCTGATTGGTGTGACATTTTACCTCACTGTGGTTTTGATTTGCATTTCCCTGATGATTAGCAATGTGGAGCATCTTTTCATGTGCCTGTTGACCATCTGTATTTCTTTATAAAAATGTCTGTTCAGGTCCTCTGACCATTTTTTAAACAGGTTATTTGTTTTTCGGTGTTGAGTCATAAGTCTTTATATATTTTGGATGTTAACCCCTTATTAGATACTTTGTATATGAATATATTCTCCCATACTGTAGGTTACCTTTTAGTTCTACTGATGGTGTCCTTGCTGTACAAAAGCTTTTTAGTTTGATGTAGTCCTATTTGTTCATTTTTTATTTTGTTTCCCTTGTCTGAGGAAATGTGTCCAGGAAAACTTGCTCATGCTTATGTTCATGACATTTTTGCCTATGAGTTCTTCTAAGAGTTTTATGGTTTCATGTCTTACATTTAGGTCTTTAATCCATTTCAAGTTCACTTTTGCATATGGAGTCAGACAGTAATCCAGTTTCATTCTTTTGCATGTAGCTACCCAGTTTTCCCAACACCAGTTATTGAAGAGACTGTCTTCTCCCCATTGTATATTTGTGGCTCCTTTATCATACATTAATTGACCATATATGAGAGGGTTTATATCTGGGCTCCCTATTCTTTTCCTTTGATCTATGGGCTTGTTCTTGTGCCAGTACCATACTGTTTTGATTACTGTGGTTCTGTAGTAAGAGCTTGAAGTCAGGGAATGTAATCCCCCCAGCTTTGTCTTTTTTCTCAGGATTGCTTTGGCTATTTGGGGTCCCTTGTGGTTCCATATGAATTTTAGTATTATTTGCTGTAGTTCATTGAAAAATGCTATTGGTATTTTGATAAGGATTGCATTGAATCTTTAGATTGCTTTAGGCAGGATGGCCATTTTGACAATATTTTTGTTCTTATCCATGAGCCTGGGATGTGTTTCCATTTACTGGTATCTTCTTTAATTTCTCTCATGAGTGTCATATACTTTCAGAATATAGGTCTTTTATGTCTTTGGTTAGATTTGTTCCTAGGTTTTTTACTTTTGATGTACTAGTAAATGAAATTGTTTTCCTGATTTCTCTTTATGCTAGTTTGTCATTAGTATATAGAAACACAACAGATTTCTGGGTATTGATTTTGTATCCTAAACTTTGCTGGATTCAGTTATTAGTTCTAATAGTTTTTCTGTGGAGTCATTAGGGTTTTCTATATATAATATCATGTCACCTGCAAATAGTGACAGTTTTAATTCTTCCTTATCAATTCAAATGCATTTTATCTCTTTGTATTGTCTGATTGCCATGGGTAGGACTTGCAGTACTATGTTGAATAAAAGTGGTGAGAGTGGACATCCTTGTCTTGTTCCTGATTTTAGAGGAAAAGCTTTCAGCTTTTCACCAGTGGGTCTGATGCTAGCTGTGGGTTTGTTGTATACGGCCTTTATTATGTTGAAGTATGTACCCTTTATACCCATTTTGCTGAGAGTTTTTATTATCATGAATGGATGTTGAATTTTGTCTAATGCTTTTTCAGCATCTACTGAGATGATCGTGTGTTTTTTAATCCTTCTTTTAGTTAATGTGGTGTATGATGTTAATTGATTTACAGGTATTGTACCATCCTTGCATCTTTTGAAAAAAATCCCACTTGGTTGTGATGGGTGATACTTTTGATGTATTTTTTAATTCAGTTTACTAATATTTTATTGAGAGTTTTGCATCTATGTTTATCAGGGATATTGGTCTGTAGTTTTCTTTTTTTGTATTGTCATTGTCTGGTTTTGGTATTAAAGTGATGCTGGCCTCACAAAATGAGTTTGGAAGTATTCCCTCCTCTTCTACTTTTTGGGAAACTTTAAGGAGGGTGGGTCTAGCTCTTCTTTTTTTTTAAGTATTTGATCAAATTTAGCCATGAAGCCATCTGGGCCAGGCGTTTTCTTCTTAGGTTGTTTTTTTATTATGAATTCAATTTTGTTACTGGTAATTGGTTTGTTCAGATTTTCTCTTTCTCTGTGGGTCAGTCTTGGAAGGTTGTATTTTTCTAGAAAGCCATCCATTTCTTCTAGGTTATCCATTTGTTGGCATATAATTTTCCTAGTATTCTCTAATAATTCTTTGTATTTCTATGGTGTCTGTTGTGGTTTTTCCTTTTTCATTTCTGAGTCTGTTTATGGGTAAACACTCTTTTTTTCTTGATAAGTCTGACTATGGGTTTATCTATTTTGTTTATTTTCTCAAAGAACCAGCTCCTGGTTTCACTGATTCTTTCTATTGTTTTACTCTTCTCAATTTTATTTAGTTCTGCTCTGGTCTTTGTTATGTCCCTCCTTCTGCTGATACGGGCATTATTTGTTCTTTTTCTAGTTTCATTAATTGTGAGTTTAGACTTTCATTTGGGATTGTTCTTCTTTCTTGAGGTAAGCCTGTATGCTATATACTTTCCTCTCAGAGCTGCTTTTGCTGCATCCCACAGGTTTTGGGCTGTTGATTTGTTGTTTTCATTTGTCTCCATATATTGCTTGATCTCTGTTTTAATTTGATCATTGATCTGTTGATTATTTAGGAGCATGTTGTTAAGCTTCCATGTGTTTGTGGGCTATTTTATTTTCTTTGCATAATCTATTTCTAGTTTCATGCCTTTGTGGTCTAAGAAGGTGGTTGGCAGAATTTCAATATTTTTGAAGTTACTGAGGCTCTTTTTGTGGCCTAGTATGTGGTATATTCTGGAAAATGTTCTACGTACACTTGCGAAGAATGTGTATCCTGATGCTTTTGGGTGGAGTGTTCTGTAGATATCTGTTATGTCCATCTGTTCTAGTGTGCTGTTCAGTGTCTCTGTCTCCTTATTTTCTGTCTGGTTGATCTGTCTATTGGTGTGAGTGGTTTGTTGAAGTCTCCTAAAATGAATGTGTTGCATTCTATTTCCTCCTTTAATTCTGTTAGTCTTTTTTTGACATATTAGTTGCTCCTATATTGGGTGCATAGATATTTATCATCGTTATATCCTCTTGTTGGACTGATCCCCTTATTATTATGTAATGTCCTTCTTTGTCTCTTGGTACTTTCTTTGTTTTGAAGTCTATTTTGTCTGATATAAGTACTGCTACTCCTGCTTTTTTCTCCCTATTATTTGCATGAAAATTTTTTTCCCATCCTTTCAGTGTTAGTCTGTGTATGTCTTTGGGTCTGAAATAAGTATCTTTTAGGCAGCATTTAAATAGGTCTTGTTTCTTTATCCATTCTGCAACTCTTTGTTTTTTGACTGATGCATTCAGTCCATTTACATTTAGGGTGATTATCAATAGATGTCTCCTTATTACCACTGTAGGCTTTAGATTTCTGGTTACAAAAATTCAAGGATAGCTTTTTACTATCTAATGTCTATCTTAACTTGCTTATTACTCTATTTTAAACACAATCTAGAGGTTCTTTTTTTCCCCTCCTCTTCTTCTTCTTCCTCCTCCTCTCTTTATATATTAGGTGTCATATTCTATACTCTGTGTATCTCTTGACTAACTTTGTGAGGAGTTTATTAAATTTTGTGTATGCTTAGTAATTAATTGGTCTATTACCTTTACTGTGGGTTTTTTTCTCTGGTGATAGCTATTTAGCCTTAGGAGCACTTTCATATAGAGCAGTCCTTTACCACACCTTGTAGAAATCATTTGGTGTTGGTGAATTCCTTCAACTTTTGCTTCTCTTGAAATTGTTTAATCCATGCTTCAAATTTAAATGATAATCTTACTGGATAGAGTATTCTTGGCTGGAGGCCCATCTGTCCATTGCATTAAATATATTATGCCATTCCCTTCTGTCTTGTAAGGTTTCTGCTGAGATGTCTGTTGATAACATGACAGGGTTTCCTTTATAAGTGATCTTTTTTCTCTCTTTGGCTCATTTCAGTACTCTCTCTTTTTCCTTGATCTTTGCCATTTAAATTTTTATGTCTTGATGTTGTCTTCCTAGAGTTTCTTGTGTTGGGAGATCTGTGCACTTCCATGAACTGAGTGACTATTTCCTTCCCCATATTGGGGAAGTTTTCAAGAAATATTTCCTCAAAGAGACTTTCTAGCCCTTTGTCTCTCTCTCTCTCCTTCTTTTGGTTACCCCATAGTGCAAATATTGTTCCATTTGGATTGGTTGCACAGCTCTCTTATTATTCTTTCATTCCCAGAGACCCTTTTTTCTCTCTGTTCCTCAGCTTCTTTGTTTTCCTCTTCTCTATTTTCTATTTCATTTACCATCTCCTCTACCTCATCTAATCTTCTTTTAAATCCCTCCATTGTATGTTTCATTTCAGATATTGTATTTTTCAAAATTTCTATCTATTTGTTGAAGTCCTCCCTGAGATCTTGAATATTTTTCTGTAGCTCCATGAGCATGTGTATGACTTTAATCTTTAAATATTTATCAAGAAGATTAGTGCTTTCAGTTTCACTTAGCCTTCTTTCTGGCATTTTTTTTTCAAAAATTTTTTGGACCAAATTCCTCTGTGTCTTCATTTTCTTTTTTTAGTGTTTCCTATGGGATAGTAGATGTGTAGGAGGCACCCTCTAGTGCCCAGAAGGTTAGTTTACTGTGTGGAACCCCAGCTCTTTGCATGCCATGGGTCTGCCATACTCCTGGTGTTCTGATTTCAGGTAGGTTGTGTGAGCCATCAGCTGATCATGGGAGCAGGGAGACTACTCTCTGGAGCTGCTGTCCAATCTGGCACAGTGGTGGGGGTGCAGGTGAGCATGATCAGTGCCTGCTAGGAGGAAAGAACTCCCAGTGCTGGGCTATGGGGCTGGATCTGCCCTGTCAAGCCTGCTAAGATGGTGGGACACTAGTGAACAGGACTTGCACCTGCCAGGAGGAAAGAGCTCCCAGTGCTGGGATGTGCAAGCACTGGCTTCCAGCTGGAGCTGCCCTGCCCCACTGGCTGCAGTGGTGGGGGCACTGCAAATGAACAGCACCAGCACCTGCTGGGAGGAAAGAGCTCCCAGTGCTGGTTCTTGCATGCAGTTCCCTGGCTGGCCCAAAATAGGGCTGGGAAGGCTGAGGGTTCTCTCCTTGAGTACCTGTCAGCCAGAGGCTGTGTTGTCAGTGAGGGGGATGGAGCATCTGAAGCTCCTGAGAGCTCCCAACTTGTTGGGCTGCAGGCAGGCTGGGGAGTATTGTCCACCTGACCTTTCTCCTAAGCAGAGAGCACTGTGCAATCCCTGCCCCTCTGGAGCCTTCTCAGTGCTGGGAAGTCTTTCAAACTTCCCCCTCTGCTTTCTTTCTCAGGGGAGCTGGTAGAGCATACCTGTTCTCCCCAGGTGGCTGGGATCTCAGCCTTCCTGAGTGTTCCACCCATCTCTGTTGTCCAGCCCCATCACCAGGCCACTGTGCAAGTGGGCTCATGTTTCCAGAGAAGATCTCCAGGGCAAGGTGTTCAGGGTCCTGGGCTTCTACTCCATCCTCACTCCATTCCTCTTCCTCCTGCCTGTGGCCCAGGGTAAGGGGAGGGCTTGGATCCTGCCAATCACAGCTTTGTCACTTGACCCTTTTCTATAGGGTCTTCTCTTCTTCTCCAAATGTAGGTGGTCAATTCCAAAGTCTTCAGGTTGATTTCAGGCCTAGTTGTATTTGCTTTATTTTCATGTTCTATGTGATTTTGGTGGCGTGGGAGGTTTTGCCTTGCCTTCTTACACTGCCACCTTTTTTTTTGCAGTGTGCCCTATGTTTATTTAAAGTCTATCTGGCTGCTCGGTCTATTACTGTGAGTGGTGTGTTAAGGTCTCCTAAAATGGTTGATTTGTATTCTATTTTCCCCTTTAATTCTGTTAGTGTGTGTTTTATGTATTTAGGTGCTCTTATGTTGGGTGCATAGATATTTATAATGGTATATCCTCTTGTTGGACTGACCCCTTTATCATTATGTAATGTCCTTCTTTGTCTCTTGTTACTTTCTTTTCTTTGAAGTCTATTTTGTCTGATAAGTACTGCAACTCCTGCTTTTTTCTTCCTATTATTTAAATGAAATATCTTTTTCCATCCCTTCCCTTTCAGTCTGTGTATGTCATTGGGTCTGAAATGAGTCTCCTAAAGGCAGCATATAGATGGGTCTTGTTTCTTTGTCTGTTGTGCCACTCTGTGTCTTTTAATTGGTGCATTCAGTCCATTTACCTTTAAGCTGATTAGTGATAAATATGTACTTATTGCAATTTATTAATTGTTTTATGACTTTTTTATATCTCCTCTCTGTTCCTTTCTTCCTCTCTTATACTCTTCTCTTGTTTTTGATGGTTTTCTTTGTGTTGTGATTGGACTTTTCTTTTTAAATTTTTTGTGCCTCTATAATACAGTTTAGGTTTGTGGCTACCATAAGGTTCAAGGATAGTTTCCTGACTATGTAACAGTCTGTATTAAGTAATTAAGTTGATGATTGCTCTATATCAAATGCAATATAAAAATACTTCTTTTTCCCCCTTCTCCACACTTTATTTATTAGATGTTGTAATCTGCAGTTTTTGTGTATGCCTTGACTGATTTTGTGTATAGTTGGTTTTTTTCATACATGCTTGATAAGTAATTGGTCTACTACCTTCATTGTGGGTTTATTTTCACTGTTGAAAATTATTTAGCCTTAAGAACATTGCCATCTGCAGAAGTCCCTTTAACATATTCTGTAATGCTGGTTTAGTGGTTATAAGTGCCTCCAGCTTTCCTTTATCTGGAACATGTTTAATCTGTCCTTCAAATTTGAATGATAATCTTGCTGGGTAGAGGATTCCTGGTTGATGGTCCTTTTGATTCAGTTCATTAAATGTTTCATGCCACCTCCTTCTGGCCTGAAAAGTTTCTGCTGAGGAAATCTGCTGATAGCCTGATGGAGTTTCTCTTACATGTGATCTTTTTGTCTCTCTGGCTGCTTTCAATACCCTCTCCTTATCCTTAATTTTTATTGTTTTAATTATTCTATGTCTTGGTGCTGCCTTCTTGGCATTCCTTTTTTTGGGAGCTCTCTGCTCTTCTAGGACCTGGGTGTCTTTTTCCTTCCCCAGATTGGGGACGTTTACAGCAATTATTTCTTCAAAAAGACTTTCTCTCTCCTTTTCTCTCTCTTCTCCTTCTATTACCCCTATTATGAAAATATTATTTCATTTGGAGTTGTTACACAGCTGTCTTAGCATCCTCTTGTTTCTACAGATTCTTCTGTTCCTCAGCTTCATTGTTTTGTTGTTCTCTAATTTCCATCTCATTGATTGTCTCCTCTATTTGCAGAAATCTATTATTCATTTCCTCCATTGTATATATCATTTCAGTTACTGTATTCTTCAACTCTGAGTGGCTCTTTTTCAACGGTTCTATCTCTTTGTTGAAGTCCTTCCTGAGATAATCAATACTTTCCCACAGACCAGTGAGTACATTTATGACTTTTACTTTGAAATCTTTGTCAAGAAAATTGTTGATGTCCATTTCATTTAGCTCTCTTTCTGGTGTCTTATCTTATAGTTTTGTATGGAATATATTCTCTGCCTCCTCTTTTTGTTAGGATTTCTGTGTTTCTTCCTTTGCATTAGATGGATTTGATATGCTTCCTGGTCTAGAGAGTAATGGCTTTATGAAGAAGGTGTCCTTTGGTGCTCAAAAGCTCAAGACTCTCTAGTCATCACTGCCTGGTTCTACTTGGCAATGGAGTCCAAGTTGCTGTTGGTGGGCAATGAGTGGGGTCTCCTTTCTGTCTGTCTTTTGGCAGTGGCCTATCTAAGTCCACCCTGGGTGGCAGCTTGCCTCAGCTGGATCTTTATGTGCTGAACAGTGGGGCTTCTTCCAGGATCATTGTGGGTGAGGCCACCCTCTGCTTGCCCTGCAGCAATGGCAGCACTCCTGAGTTTAATGGTATGGGTTGGGTGGGTGCAGGTATCCTGTGGCAGGGCACAACAATGCTGGGCTGGATCTTCTGCAAGGAGGAAAGAGAGCTTGAAGCTGACTTTTGTAGGCACTTACCCAGTTGGGCTGAGAGAGAGCCTAGAAAGCTGAAAAAGCCTCCATTTGCTTGCCAGACAGCAAAGTCTCTTCCTACTTGTCAGACAGAAAAGTCTGACGCTGCTAGTCCAAATGGGTTGGGCAGGCAGGTGGATGTGCAGGGAGACATTTGGGGGCTGAGCTACCTGCAAGCGGATGGAGCGTTTGGGGCTCCTGCAGATGCCTGACTAATTGGGCTGAGGGAGGGCTGGGGAGGCATTGTTCATCTGCCCTTTCTCCTGCAAATAGAGCACCATCCAACCATTGCCCACCTGGCACCCTTCCCACTGCTGTTAAATCATTTAAACTGCTGCCCCTGTGTTGGGTCTCAGCAGGACTGATGGAGTGTCCCTGTCTTCCACAGGGGGCAGGAGTGTCAGCCTCCCAGAGTGCTCCAACTGTCCCTGATGTCGAGCCCTGTTAATCAACAAAGGTCAATACAGTGTGGACTCATGTTCTCTGAGCAGGTCTCCAGGGCCAGGTATGCAGATTTCCTGAGCACATACTGCCTCCCCACTCCATTCTTCTTCCTCCTACTTGTTGCCTGGGATGGGAGAAGGGCTGGGGTCCTGATTGTTTATGGTTCTGCCACTTTACCCTTCTCTGTGTGATCCTCTCTTCTTTACCAGGTGTAGGTGGTCTGTTCTGCAGTCCTCAGTTCATTTTCAGGGTTAGTTGTATTTGCTGTAGTTGCTTTCTTGGTGTGTGTGTGAGAAGGTTTCTGCCTTGCCTTCCTATTCCATCTTTTTTCACCCTCCCTCATTTCACTTCTTGATGTGTGCACATTCTACCAACACCCCTCACCCCCCAAAAAAACCTTTTTTTTTACTCGTGAGTAAGGAAGGTCTGAAAGGAAGAGGAACTATGGGTATATTGGCCTATCATTTTTTTCCTTATATGCCATCAGTTTTGGAGTATGTGGTCAGTTAATACAGGTAAATAACCCAAGTAAAAAAGGATGTGATAAAGATCTTTGGTAGTTTGTGTTCCTTAGAATGCCATTGCTGTCTTTCTGCATTTGAAGCAAGACTCTTGAGGCTGTCAGAGTCTCTGTTACTTGGTCATGGATATAACAATAATAATATTTGAAGAAATATCTGGGCACTGTGGCACAGCCAAGTTGATACATAAGATGAACCATCACAGTATCCAAGAACATAGATAATAAGGTAAGTGAAAGAGTCTGTGTCTGTGTCCATGCAGCTTAATAACTTTGAGTCAAGGTTAAATCCCATTTCATGGTGGCACTGGATCCAGGTATGGCAGGAGTATGAGTGTGTAAGCTGAGAAAGCGTCCGTCTGCCTGTGTGTGTGTGTATGTGTGTGAATGAGGGAGAATGTGGGGGAATGTGATGTAGAGGACATATTTCTTTTCTCTTATAGACAATGTGCTGTTGGTCTGCATTGTTTCTTTACCCTCTTCTTTCTAGAGTCTGGGAAATTCCTTAGGCAATGTTTGGGAATCTTTAAGGAACAGTGATTAAGACTTGAGACTGTGAACTCTGGATTTTAATTCTGGATTTGCTACTTACTAACCCATGACTATAGACAATGACTTACTTTCCCTTGCATTGGTGTCCTCAACTGTAAGATGGAGATAATGATAGAATCTACCTCATAAGCCTATTGTGGGGATTAAATGAATTAAATCACATAAAATGTTGGAATGATGTGTGGCAATTAATAGTGGCTTGGTGTTATGTTGTTTTTCACAGGGCAGGAACTCAAATGCTGCAAGTCTCTTTTTGAATTGTTTACATGTTTCCTGAGGTTTGGAAGCAGGAGAGAAAAATGAATATCATTACAGCTTGTGTTTCAGTGGAATAATAGCCATCAACAGATGGCATTGGAGAAAGAACAATGATCAAAGCAGAGGACATGCTCTTCCAAATGCTGGGACAGATTCCTCCCTTACATTTCATGAATAAATCACTTTAGAAGTTTGGGCCCTGGGTTTAGTGAGGCTGGGTGGCAGCAGCTCTGTGGGGTCAGCGGGGGTTCATTGGATCTTGAAGAGTACATTGAAGCTGAGAAGTTTCCTTAATGGAGATGGAAGTAGCTGGTAGGACCCATTTGGGTCTCCTGATGTCTTCTCTTGCTCATAGCTCTGCTTCAAGCCTAGTGCTGGTATCTCTGAGGTTGGCAACTTTCTTCTTTGCCAAGCTGACCCTTGTATGAGAAGGGACATCCTTCCGGTTGGGTTGCATTTTATGTGGCATTTGCTGATATGGAGTTTGGCCTTAGAGGAATAATGTAGGAAGCAGATGTGTGCATGTGCATGGGCACACACATGCACATGGGGTGATAGAGTGTTTGTAAGGACAGGAGGATGAAATGATATTTACCTGCCCAAAAGAACATCCAGGGAATCAAATATCCTGCTGCTCCCCAGTCCTTACCCATTTCTCTTTCCTTTATGTGAAGTTCACGAGCAAATCATCCTCTGAAAGTTCAGGAAACTTAGGTCATGGACTGCTATTCCCAATCTTTGTGACCTTTAAAATAGAGCACAGGTCCTGCTGGGCACTTAGGCTGTTTGTAGAATGAGTTCAGTTATTACAGTATAATTATTTTACCAGATGGAAAGAACTCTTGGACTCTCTCAGGGCCTAAAGGCAGTTGATAATGTTTTTTTGCTATGGTAGATTATCTGTGGTCACCCTTGCTGTGCTTCCTCATTCCCAGCTGTCTGCTTCCCTAGAGAAAGGGCTGGCAATGAGTTTGCTAGGTGGGGACAGAGGTGCAAGGTGTGTGTGAGTGGAGGTCGTGGTTCTGGGCAGGTGTGGGGTAACTTTTCAGAGCTTACAGAATATGACCTTGAATGACATTTCAAATGTTGTCTTTTCTCCTTTTTCTGTTTTTGAGGAACAGAAACTAATGGTGTAATCTCATTGTATAAATTTAAGAGCATATGGAGAAGGGAGAACTGGAGAAGATGGGGGTTAGTTTTCAGCTTTCACTTTGGAACTTGGGGTGGGGAGTGTGGGTGAGCATGGCAGCCCACATCCTCACACTCCTTCCTAGAGGTGAGGTGGGCATCCCCAGAGCTGCGGAGGGTGAGGTGACCTGCCTCCCTGGCCGACCCTGCCTGGGGGGGCCTTGCGGTGCAGCATGCTCTGAGTGTTCTGCCACTTTGGCTCCGTGGGGGGAGAGTTGAGAATGGACCTCAGCTCTGACTCATGTCAGCTGGGCAGCCCAGGTGACACTTGGCAGCCAGCTTGTGTCATTTGCATTTTCATAGCCAAAGGGCTGCTCACAAGATGTTCTTTGCTGATATTTAAATTGCTGGATTCCAAAGCATCCCCAGGACTCTCCTGGCCCCTCCTCTTCCATATGGTCATTGTGGCCAACTTTACATTTGTTAATTATGAAGAGGGCATTATTGGGACTTTGATGTCCATGGAAGTTATAGTAATAACAATATCAAGGGCAGTTCTTTCTCTGCCTCCTTCTTTCCCTCCTTTCTTCTCTTCCTTTCTCCTTCTATCCATTCTTTCACCCTTTTTTCAAGCTTTTGAAATATGTCAATTCCTGGAAGTAAGACAATGCTCAAAGCCTTGGGCCAGGCATTGCCATTCTGTTTCTAGATGCAGAAGGAGGTGTCCAGGAGGGACAAGCTTTTCATGTCAAAGTAATGCAGTTGTCAGAGACATCCTGCATATTAGTGTACTGCTGCTGCTGTGACATATCACCACAAATTTAGTGGTTTAAAATAACACCCATTTATGGTCTTACAGTTCTGTCGGTTACAAATCTGGATACAGGATGACGCAGCAGGTCCTCTGCTTAGATTTTCACAGGTATTGGCAGTGCTATGCTCCTTTCTGGATGCTCTGGGAATGCATATGTTTCTAAGCACATTCAAGGTGTTGGCTGAATTCAGTTCCTTGTGGTTGTTGGACTGAGGTCCCTGTTTTTTTTCTTTGGTGGCTGTCAGCCAGGGGCTGGTCTTTTGCTCTCAAAGGCTGCCCACTTTCCATCTCATGCTTTCTATGTGTCCCTTCATGCTTTGAAGCTCTCTGACTTCTTTTCTGCAGCATCTCACCAATTTACAGCCAGAACAAGTTCTCTACTTTTATGATTACACTGGGCCAACCTGGATATACCAGGGTAATCTCCCTATTTTAAAGTCACTGATTAATCACCTTAATTCCACCTTCAAAGTCCCTTTGTGAATAGTATAGCACATCCACAGGTTCCAGAGATTAGGTCATGGACATATTGAGAGGGTATTATTTGGCCTACCACACTCTATAAATAATTCACTGATAGTCTTTGCCACCCAAAGGTGAAAAACTGTTGCAACCTTTGTCAGGGGAACCTTTCTAGTATTTCCACTAAGTGCTGGACAGGGCTGAATAGAGAAAGTAAAGGATCTAAAGCAAGAAGCAGAGGTGGACATAAGACACTTCCATTGTAAAAGAAAGCAAAATCCTCTTCTGAAGCTTGGAACTTCTGAAATGGATAGGCTTGTGGAGATCAGCATCTTCCTCCTCCCTCAAGATGGAGGCCCAGGGAAGTGACATACCTTGGACAAGATCAGTAGCCACACCAGAGCCAAAGAGTTCTGAAAACAACTGTTACAAAGTTTGACAGAGGCTTTTCAGAACATTGACATGTCTCTCAGATCTTTGGCCTTTTTGCATTTAACCTGTGAAGGTTGGGGGCTCAATCAGATTGCACAGCCTTGAAGTCATAAGTGTCCCTGGTTTTCTTGGCTCTAGAAAATCAAATCAGTGACATTATGTCTTGGGACATGTATGAACATGAATGTGGCCTCTCTGCAGCCTGAAGATGGTTGGTCGTGATGGAACAAGACACGCTCCATCGTATTCTCACAATTACCATTTCTCTGTAGCTGTCGTGGGTGCCTTGGTGGACAGATCCCTGCACCCTCTTTGGCGTAGCCATGATCGCCCAGGTTGATGAGAAGATACATAGCTGTGGGCTGGTCTGACACCTCTGGGGAAGAATACCAGGAAAGGGATTCCTCCTTTACTTACTCTTCTCTGAGAGAAGCCAGGCGTCCACAGCTGGTGGCTCTGTTTCAGATCTGCAGGTGGCGAGCAGGTTCCATAGGGAGATGGGCTCTTTGCTCAGGGGCTTCATTCTCTTGTTTCCTCTGCTCACCCTGAGCTCCTCTTTATCAGAGTCTGAAAATATCCAGCTCCTGGGGTTCACATAAGGCAGAGCAAAGTGCTCTCTGGCTAAGAATATATCCACCCTCTTCCTTGGGTGATGTGCCTGGGAGGTGAGGAAATTGACTCGCTGCATCTCTGACTCTATGAAAAGACAAATATATGAAAAGAACTACTGGATTAATGGCAGGGGGAAAATTGGTATTTTTAGTACATAAGGGTAGAGTTAGCTGCTGTAAAGTCCTAGAGGATGGGAGTTTTTATTTTAAAAAAGAGCTCTTTGTCTTAAATGTTTTAGACATATTTAGCAGTAGGAGCTTTCAAATGGCAAGTAAGGCACAGAAACAGGGAAAGACTTTGCAGTGGGAAAATGCCCTGTGATGATCTTATTAACAGCAGAGCAGACTGGCTGAGGATTTGTCTGTGAAGCCCAGGCACCGCTGGTTTTCTCACAAACCACAAACTCCATTTGATTCCTAGGATGCATCTCTGTTGGTACAAGTGAAATGCTGGGTCGCCAGTCCAGCACCATGGCTGCCTGGGTGAAAGAAGTACTGAAACTTGGGGATGCCCAGTGAGCTGTGGGGATGTGGCGGCCCATGAGAACATCCCAGGATCTTCCATGGGCGTCTCCAGCCACCCTGCCCTTAGGAGGAGGTGTGTTTTTCCCTGAAGCTAATTCACCAGTATCGTGCTGGACATGGTGACTATGGGTTTGAGATTTCTGTAGATGGAACTGCTGCTACTGTTCCTTTCAGAAAGATCCCAGGGTTTCCTCCTGCTGTTACCTGGAGACAGAGGTCTCGAGAGAACATGGGAGAGGTGTTCACAGAATGGTTAGTGTCTGTCATTGATGGCATAGTCAAGGGCCGTAACTGGATCATTTGCTCATACGGAGCAGGATATCCAATAGCCATTCTTCTCCCTTCTTCCTTGCTGCAATAAATGGTCTGCTATTGAAGGCGTGGAAGATTTGTTCTCAGGTAACGTACATCGTGATTGGGATCACTGGCTTTGGAGCCAGATTGCTAAAATTGAATCTTGGCTCCACCATTTACTAACTGTGACCTTATTCGACTTCTCTATGCCTCAATTTCTTCACCTGTAAAATAGGTATAATGATATGACCTTCCTAACAGGTGGCTTTGAAAATAAATGAGCCAATGCTTGTAAAATGCTTATGACAGTACCTGGCACATATGAAGTGCTCACTAAATATTAGGGGTTATTGTTATTAATGTTATTATGTCCCAGTCTGTTCTGAAGCTTGGGTATGGACATATTAGACATTACTGGCCAATTGGACTTAGGAAATCTACCAGGGACTTCTGGGCAATGCGCAGGACGTTATAGACATTGTTCATTTGGCTGCTTGTGGTCAGATCTCTGTGTGATACCTGAAATTGCAGCAGCAGTCCCAGTCTTGGGACAGTCTGACTTAGGTTATTTTGTATCAGGGATAAAAAATGGTCTCATTGTTTAAGCCTTCTAACACTTACAGTCAAAAACATCCTACTTGATGTACCTCGAAATGGCACAGAGGGCCTTGCTAGAGTTATAGTGCATTTAAGCCATGTATGGAATTAAATGTACTTGATAGTATTGTTAGGATGGTTCTTTGCTTTAAATTATTTAAAAATATTTTTAAAAGTAACCAACTCCCATGGTAAAAGCATCAAAAAGTGTGAGAAAGCTTACAGTGAAAAATCTTCCCTATTGATCATTCATGTTCCCAGTTCCCAGACCTCAGTGGCCAGATAACCACTGTTTTTAGTCTCTTATTTACTCTTCCAGAGATTTTGAAAATAAATAAATATATTTGAAAAAACTGAAACGTATTTTGGAAAAAACAGCAAATATATTGTTTTCTCTCTTGTAATATAAATGTTCACACACTTATACACATCATTCAGCATCTTGTTCTTTTCAATTAGTATGTCTTAGAGAGTTTTCCATATCAATACGCAAAGAGCTTTTGTATCTGTTTTTACAGTTACAGATGCTTCATTAAACCTACTTAGCCAGTGCCCCCACTGCTGAGCACCCAGGTTCTCTCCTTTCACTGTTGTCTGCATGCTGCAATACATCTACTCTGCGCATGCCATTTTGTGGATACGCAAATATAGCTGTAGGGTCAATTGCCCAGAGTGGAGTTGCTGGGTCTAAGAGCACATTCAGTTGGAATTTTGAGAGCTGTTGATCAATTGTCCTCCATCTGGGCTGTACAAATGTATTCTCCCACCGGCAAGGTACGACAGTGCCTGTTCCCGCAGCCTTGGCAACAGAACGTATTATCAAATTTGGGATTTTTGCCAGAAAAATGATATCTCAGGGAAGCTTCAATTTGCATGTGTCTTACCATGAATGAAACTGAGCATTTAAAAATATATTTAAGAATAATTTGCATACTCTTTGAATTGTGTGTTTATGACATTTGTTTACTTTTCTAATATGTTATTGGCCTTTTTCTTATCAATCTCAGAGCTTTTTATATAGTAGGAAGATTTTTTCCATGTCTATGATGAGCTATAATTATGTTTCCCAGTTTGTCAGTTGTTTTTTTTTTTAATTGTGGGGTTCACTTTGTCGCAGAGATTAAATTTTGTTTTGTGTGTTGTTGAATTTGTGGATATTTTCATATGGTTTCTGGATTCTGGGTCATAGTTTAAAAGCCTTCCACATCTGAGATTATGAAAAATCATTTGTTACTTTATTGATTTATTTTTTATTTTTGAAGGTTTGATCCATTTGGCACATATCATGGAACACAGAACGATGCACGAGTCCAATGTTAATATTTCCCAGACAGCTACCTCGTTGCCCCACTATTATTCAGTAGTTCAGTTTTCCTCACTGATTTGTTATTTGTATTCTTTTTCTGGACTTTACTTTCTGTTCTATGGGTTCATCTGTAAGTGTGTACTCTGTTGCTTTAATTACTGGACCTCAGAGAATATTTCAAATGTTTCTTCCCTTTCTTTGATCTCTTTATCAGAGTCTCCCTTCCAAGTCTTGTTTGCTTATTTTCCAATATGAACTTTAGAATTCCTTTATCTAGCTGAAAAGAAAGTTATTTATAGGTTTATTGAGATCATACTAAATTTAAAGATTAGAATAGGAAAATCAGCATACTCTTGATACAAGGAAGGATAATGACCGTGAGTCATCTTGTCCACAAATATTGTATGCTTTCCCATTTGTTTACGTGTTTTGCTATGTCCTTTTGGAATGTATTAAATAAATATTTTTCAGTATATGTCTTATACATTTATTGTTGAACTTATTCCTAAGAAATTTATCTTTTTTGTTGTGGTTTTTACTAATGTAAATAGAAACTTTCCCTCTATTAAAGTCTCCTAGCTTCCGTTGACTTCTTTATATTAGTTTTGTGCCCCACAATATTAGTGACTTTTCTTACTGTTTTCTGTAGTCTCTAAAAAAATAGATTTCCTCAGGTTTTCCAAGAAAACAATATCACCTGCAAATAAGGTTAGTTTTGTCTCTGCTTCTCAGTTTTATGCCTTAAATTCTTCTCATATTTGTATTTTATTGGTGAGAGCACCAGTAAAAATTGACAAAAACAAAAGAATTCACAATCATAATGGGCAATTTTAGCACGTCTTTCTCAGTGACTGATAGAACAATTATTAAGCAGTATGATTGACATGTATGGAACCTGGTACCCAACAATTCTGGAATGCACATTCTTTTCAAGTGTATGTGAAACATTTACCAAAATTGATTATATGCTGAGCAATAAATTATGTCTCAATAAACCTCAAAAGATTGATATAATATTAAATATGTTCTTTGACCACAGTGAAACTTAGTTAGAAACCAATAACAAAAAAGGTAACTACAAAAATCCCCAGATGTTTGGAGATTAAGCAGTGCACTTTTAGATAACCCATGGGTCAAAGATGAAATCAGCAATGGAAATAAAATATTTTTACCTGAATGGTAATTAAAATATGATGTACTGAAACATGTGATGCAGTTAAAGTATGCATAGGGAGAATTTTATGGCATTAAATGTATGTATTTGGAAGGAAGACAGGTTGAAAAATCAGTCATCTCAATCCATCTTAATACATAGGAAAATAGAGCAAATTAAACCCAAGGCATACAGAAGAAAGAATATATAAAAGTTCAGAGTAGGAATTAATTATACAGGAAAAAAATGTATGAGTATCAATAAAATCAAAAGTTAGTTCCATTAAAAAAGACTGATAAAATTGATAAACCCTTAGCAAGACCAATCACAAAAAGATAAAGCACACTGTAGTATATCAGAAATGAAAAGAACAAAGCTACAAATATTACAGACATTCAGAAAATAATAAAAGGACATAATGAACTACTTTATGCCAATGAATTTGACAACTTAGTTGAAACTGATAAATTCCTAGAAAAAAACCAACTTGCCAAAAGTGACACAGAAGAAATAAAATATCTGAATAATTCTGTAGCTCTAAAAGAAACTAAACCCATAAAGGAAGACTTTCCATAAAGGATACTTTAGATCCAGATGGCTTTATTAGAAAAGTTCTAAATTACTTTAAAAGAAAAAAATTAACACTACTCTTACATTAATTCTTCTAGAGAATAGAAAAACTTTCTAACTCATTTTAATATGACAAAACTTATTTTAATATGACAAAACCTGAAAAAACAAAAAATAAACATTACAAAGCAGTCTCTTTCATGAACAGAAATGCAAAATTTCTAAACAAAATATTAGCAAATTAAATTCTGTGATGTATTAAAAGGGTATTGCATTGTGACTATACTTCTATTGATGTGATATTCATTTGGCATTCAAAAATCAATCAGTATAATTCATAACAAAACAAAATAGAGAAAAATTGTTCAATTACCTCAGTAGGAATAGAAATATAATCTGATATAATTCAACATATATCAATAATAATAATAATAATTGTAATTTCTTAGAAAATTGAGAATGAAAGAAAGTATTTTTAACCAGACAAAAGGTATGTACAAATAACCTATAGCAAACATCACATTTAATGATGAAATATTGAACATTGTCCTTCAGGAATTGGAAGTGAGACAAGTATGCTTGCTACTGTTAGTTTTATTCAACATTGTATTGGAAGTTCTAGACAGTGCAATAGGTAACAATTTTTTAAAAAGGGTAAATGGATTGTAATTATCATTATTTACAGATGACATAATTGTGTATATAGAAACACAAAAGAATCTACAAACTATTGGTACCAATAACTGACTTTGGTGACTGGCTAAGGCTCAATATGTAAAAATAAAATATATCTCTCTATTCTAGGAAGAAAGAGGTAGAAAATTAATTCTAAAAATTATCATTTGTAGTAACATCAAAACATATCAAATACCTCATAATCTAATAAAAAATGTGTGAGACCTCCATGATAAAAACTCAAAACATTGTTGAGAAAAGTTAATTAAAGCCTAATTAAATGGAGGCTTTGACTATGTTTATGGACCAAATAACTCATTTTAATTAAGGTGTCTATTCTTTGCTAATTGATCTATAAATTTAGTGTAATCCCATTCAGTATTTTAGCAGCTGCTCTGGTGGCATTGACAAGTGGGCTTTCCAGTTATAAGGAACTGCAAAGGGCCAAGAATGACCAATACAACCTTGAAGAAGAAAGTCGGAGGACTTATGAGAATGAATATTAAGTTTTATTTTAAAGTTTCAGAAATTAAAAAAGCAATGTATTAGTGCAATGATAACCAACCCCCTTAAGAAAAAGCAAATAGAATAGAATCAAGTTAAGAAATTGACCCATATGTATACAGACACTTGATTTGTGACAAAGGTGGGATTCTAGAGCACTAGAAAAAAAGACTGTGTTTTGAATAAAGCGTGTTGGGCCAACTAGATACCCATTTGGGAAACAATAAATCCTAAATCCAGGTGGATTGTAGATTAAATATGATAAGGAAAACAATAATTTTCTGGAAGATCACATCTGAGAGTATCCCCTTGATCTTGGGAAGACAAGATAAACCACACAAAAAAAGCAGAAAACAAAGGTTCATAAATTGGACTACATTAGCATTAGGATCTTCTGTCAATCAAAAGACTATTGAAAGTTGGAAAGACAAGTCACAGAATGGGAGAAGATACTTGCAGTACATATAGCAAAGGGACCATTTGCAGAATATAAAAAGATGTCCTCAGATGACTAAGAAAAAGACAATCTAATAAAAAAAATGGGCAAAAGAAACTTTGCAAAAGAGGTTATTCCATTTCCAGCAAACTTAAGAAAAGCTGCTCTGTCATTTTAGTGGCCAGGGAAGTTTAAATCAAAAACCACAACAAAATACCCCTACACACCTGCTAGGGTGACTAACCCTAAAAAGACTGACACTACCAACTGTTGTCAAGGGTGTGGAAGCACTGAAACTCTCATACTGGTGTGGATGCAAACTGATACAACCACTTTGGAAAGTTTGGTAACTTCTAATAAAATTAAATTTACATATACCCTAGAACCTAGCAATTCACTTCTAGATATATACCCAACAGAAATGAATATATATATATATATATACACCAAACACATGCAAGAGAATGATCATTGTTGTATTATTTTTAATAGCCAAAAGCTGGAAACAACTCAAATATCTTTCAACAGTAGAAGGTACATGTATGTATCAGGATATATTCATGCAACTAAATACAGGGGTAAAAAACGAGTAAGTGACAACTACATGCCTCAATAAACATACATCTTGTATAATTGTATAAAGTTCAAAAACTGGCAAATCTAAATTCTGGTGTTAGAATAATTTATTGTCTCCCAGTGTGAGGTACCATGGCTGTAAAACTGAATAAACTATGGCTTTAGAAATCAAGATAGTGTTTACCTTTGTGGTGAAAAGAAGTTAGTGACAGCAGGGGTTCTGGGGAGGCTTCTGCGTTACTGATAATGTTCTTTTTCTTGATCTAATTGTGGTGACTGGGATGCTTTTACTTGGGAGTAATTTATTGGACTTATTAATGGTATACTTTTCTACATGTTGATCAATAAGCAGACATTTGTTAAGCACCTAATATGTACTTGTAAGATTGTATTGGGTTCTGGGTTCTCTCTTCTTTTACCTACTTTACCAGCATATTGAGAGAGAGAGCACATTTTTACTAATCAGCTCAAGGGACAGCACAGTGAATGAGCACAGCCAGGCTCTGCAAATTTATTCTGAGAGTAGAAAGGAGGGGTCAGTCAGGCTTAGGCTAGAGTTTCAATCACTTTGATGGGCAGAGTCCACTTTGGCACTTTCAAGTTCATGATCGTTTTCATTGCCAGTTAAAAGTTTCTAAAGATAATTGCACTGCTGATGGCCAGGAAGCTTCTGCTCCAAAGGTGGAGTGACTCTCCTTGATTTGAGTGTCTGCGTCTGCCATCAGGAAGCAGCAGTTGGTAGGGAGCTAGAGGCTTGCTGTGGCCCCGGTATGCTTGAGTGGGTGGGAGGCTGGGTCAAGTGTGGACTGGTGGAGAACGGTGTTCTGGCTCCATACTAACTGTATCACTTATGTTCTCAGCTAACACGCTATGAGAATGCTAATACACATGTTAGGTATTTGAGGAGGACTTGTTTGTATAATTGTGTTGTTACTGACATCAGTGTGTGTGACAGTCTTGCCTATATCCAGATGGAAGTTTCAGGTATTAAGGTAAAGAAATAAAAACATTTCGATTTGTGGAGGTGGTGAAATTGTGAGCAAATTTTTCTTTTAATTTTGTTATAGTGTTTTTGTTTATGTAATCAATAGTAACAACAAAAACAAACCAAAGGACTTTTCTCTATAAAACAGAAGAATGATCTTCATTGCATGTGTATTCTGACAAGAGAAGAAAAGCCCACAAAGTCATATTTTATACAGTCATATTTTATACAAATTACATAGACACATTTCTTAACTAATTTGAAAATTTAACCAGGCAATTTGATCAATTTGAATGTGACATTTGCTTATTTTCATGTCAGAAACAGAAAACTAACCTTCCACTTATAAATATGAAACTGAATTTAGATCAAGTTTTGGAATTCATTTTGACAGGTTGAGATGTAAGAAGCTGACATTTGCTGCTGAAAATATTTCTTCAAGTTTATTTAACATATGGCTTCCAGCTATTGGGAAAATTTTTGTTGTTATAAGGAGAGGTGGCTTGTTAGTTGATGGATGAATGTTTTAATTACAGTCTAGTCTAAATCTGGCCACTTAAACATACCAGCATGTATTCAGTTTGTTCCTTTGTGATGGAATATATACTTATATCCAAGAATGTGAACATCTTTATTTATTTCCAATAAACTAGTATTTATTGAGCTTTACTATGAGCAAGGCACACATGCCAGAGTCTATATACAGGCAGTTTCCAGCTAAGCAAATAGTTTCTTGGAATTAGGAACTGTTTCCTTACAAAAATATTATATGTGGTGGCAGGTTCCCAGGATAGTCCAAAAAAGGAAATTTTACTCAGTATGTAGTTGAGATGTGTACTGCTGCAAATACTAGCTGGATTCCTGGTCGCTGGGAGCAGGAAGCTATTAGTGGAGGTGAGTAGGAACAAAATGAAGAGGAAATGGGAAAAGGAGGAAAGGGAGGTAGACAAGGAGAAAGGAGTAGCAGGAGAAGAGAACCAAGAGGAAAGCGAATCCTATTTTCTCTTTTCTACCACAGGCCTGTGCTCAGGGACATTATTCTGGCATCCTCTCCTGTGTGCCCCTTCCATATCCGATGCCCTCATCCTGGATGCCCCAGTGCCCTCGGATGCTCTGAGCTCATCAGGGAGGTACCACATGCCAGGTATGCTCGCCCCTTTTGTTTCCGAAAGGTCTTGAATTCCCTGTTGGTCCACTTGGGTGGTAAGAGGACAGTATGATGAAACTGCCTCTAACACATGAATGACTAATAATCTTGTATCTTTAAGAGTTGTTAGAAGTGTTAAAATAGAAGCAGAGGAATCTCTTCCTGGTATAACTATGAGCATCATGACAAAGCAAAGTGGGACATTCTGATTTTGGAATTAGAGGTTGAGATCTCTGATCAGGGCAAAACACTACAGATTAGCCCGTCTTGCCTGGGACTCTGCTTGGTATTTGCCGTGGTTGTGTCCAGTAGGCTGGCCTCACTCCAGTTTCTTCTTTTTCCCTTCTCTGAACCCACAGACTCTAAAAGCTTTATGGGAGAAGTGGGTGCCTGCATATACATTTGCCTTTGTTCATTGGCTCTTGGTGAGTGGGTAATGACCTGTTTATGTGCTCCACATTATTGGCCCTAGGTTAAAAATGGGGAAATTGAGGCACTTAGGGATAAAATTCATATCCTTTTCAGCAAAAGGAGTATGTGCATATGGCTTTATAGTACAGGCCTGCACTGTCCAATGTGGCAACCATTAACTGCATGTGGCTGTTGAGCACTTGAAATGGGCTAGTGTGACTGAGGAAGTGAATTTTTAATTTTACTTGAATTAAAAATCTTATATAGAATTTAGTTATTGGAAAACTTTTAACTATGTTTGGAACAACTTGGGTACATGAATCTACTTTTTAAACTAAGTTTTATAAGCTCTAAATATAGATTGAATATTTACAGTGAAAATTTAGTGTTTGAAGGCAAAGCACCCTCTGCTCCAACTGAGGATGATTCCTTGAAGGGCCATTGAGATTTTGAGCTTCACACTGGGGTTGCTGAGGGCTTCATGACACTGTATCACAGTCCATGTGCTCCTTTGGCCCAATTCTGCTTCTTTCTCTTCCCTTCCAAGAATCATTCAAAGTTGGATCTTCCCTTCCAAGAATGATTCAAAGAGTTTTCCTAAATAAATCTTCTGCCTGCTAATACCCATCTCAAAATTTGCTTCCTGGAAACCCAACCTGCCATAATGTACTTACTTTTAAATAACATCATAAACACCTGGGGCTTCTGGGACCTCAAACATCTGGGGTCTTAAATACCTGTTTTTTCAGGTCAGTCAGTCAGCAACCTCCCGAGTGCCCACTATGTGAATAACCTTTACAGGCTCAAAGGAAAAAGTAGGGCACGGCCGGACCAGAGGAACTCAAAGATCTTTCGCTGAGCCTCTACAAATGTATTTGTATCTGTGAAGGGGAATATTTGCCCCAGTGCTTTTTGACCAGACCTGTAACTGCAAAGTGGTAGAAATCATTCTCTGGGTGTCTGTGGCTATGGGAGGGAGGGAAGGTGTTTAGCAAGCATTGAAAACTGAGCATAACTCAAATAGAGCTCAGTGCTCTGGGATCAGACAGAAGTAGGCTGGTGCAGCAGTTTTACTAAGGGTAGCCTTGAAGAACTTTGGGGAAGAGAAATCCTCCTAGTGGGCAGAGTTTGAACAGCACATCTCTCTGTCCATTTGTTAGAGTGAACAAAGAAGATGGCCACTGTTTCCCAGGCAGGACACAGTTGTTTGGCCCATGGTCAGGGATCAGAAAGGAACAAAAGAGGAGGTCTGGAGAAGAGTTGTATACATCGGCTTCTCTGAGTGCAAAAGGTGTCAGGATATTTGTGTTTCCTGAGGCTGCTCACCAAAGATTCCTTGCTGCCCAGGGAGGTCTTACTAATCCAATGAACAAGCATTTTCATTCACAATGACTGACCTGTTGACTGCCACTTCTCATTGTGCAATTTGATAAGACGACCCTGGACTCCAGTAAGTGCCCTGAGAGGGTCAGCTGGCCATCACGTGGCAGTTGATTTAGGTCTTTGTATCACATGGAGGGTATATTTGTCCTCACTGGAGTGGATTCTTAATTTAAGTTTAGATATAGTTTTCTGGCCTACAGTATGTTTACTCCCATTGCCAGCTGAGAAAGAGTAAAAGTCACATGTGTTTGTGATGTGTTGTGGAAGTGAAGACTATAATATTTCTTTAATTTCTTTTCTTGCTCCATTAAATTTATATATATATAGCTTACTTTTTCTTTCCCCTCTCTATATTTCACTGTCCTATAATAGAGGATATTAGTCCATAAATTGCAGAAATCACTCTGGGATTGTGATAGAGCTAGAGGAAAAATGGACATCACTCAGAAATTCTTAACTGTTACTGGATGCACCAACATATGAGCCTTTGGTTTTATTAAGGGTGTGAATGTGAAGATAGTTGCATATGGTAGGTATGAACATTTTAATGTATGTTTTGGAATTGTAAGTATGGAGAGAGGTGTATATAAAGATGGTGAAGAGTCAGAGGGATGGACTGTAGTGGCCATTTATTATTTTGGTGTTTTTGACTGCTTGGCATCTGAACTTCTGAAGCTTGAAGAATCTACTTTTGTGTGAAGCTTGGTAGAAGGCAGGGTTTCAACTTTCATGCAGAAGGCCGGATAGTTTTTCTTTCAGACTTCCAAAAGCTAGGGTACTGGCATATGCTTAAGCTTAGCCAATCAGATGCTCCTGCCTGGGACTTTGAATCTGGAATGAATGGTGCAAACATTTATTTTGCTTGTGGGGAAGTATTCAGAGTTCAGAGTGGGGATAATGGTGGTGATCGGGGATGTGTGGTACGCAGGGCCCTGCAGGAGTGGCAACTCGGTTGTAATCAGGCTGTTTCTGGGGCATGACCTTGACTCTGTTCTTGGTCCTCTTTTTGTTTCTGCCTGTTTTCTGAGCCTCTTTCTACAGCTCTTCCAACAATGGGTGGTTACTCAATATCATTCTCGTGTGTTTCTATTGTGTATAAGTTAGCCACATCAATAATCTTTTTTGGACAAAGAACTTTTCTTTTCTCTGGTTGCATTTAGGGTTTCATTGTTGCCTTTTGTGTTCTAAAATGTCACAACAATGTGATTTAACAGAGGATTTTAAAAAACTGACTCTTCTGAACATTAGGTGAGGCCTTTCAAACTCAATACTTGTACCTTTCTTCAGCTTTGGGAAATTATCTTGTCATTTCACTGATTACCTCCATCCTCTCTTCTCTCTGGGAATCTTGTAGTTGGATTGCACTTACATACCTCTTCTCTTTTCCCTCCCATTTTTGTTTGCCTCTTTGCTTAATATTCTGTATTCTAGAATATTTTGAAGAATTTAATCTTTTAACTCAACTTTTTAGAAATTTTACTATTCATATTCTTATTTTCTAAGAATTTTCTCTTCTCTAATAGGCTCTTTTCTGCATTTACAGTTTATGGATGCACCATCTTTTCATCTCTCTCTGGAAATACTATAAAATATTTTTCATTTTCATTTTATTTAATTTTTAGTTTTTCCTCCAAGGTCATTTTATCTTTAATTCACCTTGGTCTTTTTCTTTCATGTTTCAGGCTTCTCTCAACAGTCTGGTGATTGAGGTTGTTTAAGAATGAGGCAATAAGTCTGCTCAGGAGCCTTGTGTTGCTGGGTTGGGTGTTCTTGACTGTGGCAGGCTTGGCTTTGGTGAGAGGGAAGGCAGCTACTTGTGCCTCTGAAGAATCTCTTAATGTCAGACTGAGAGGGTTTACTGCAGCATACCATAACCCCAGCCTGGATATCTTGTCTTCCCAGTAAGTCCATTCACATTTCTTGTAGAATTTCAGCTTTAACTTTAGGTTTTTTTCTCCTGGGCTTGGATGTAAACACCTGGTTGTTAGGTGTTTTGCAAGCAGAGATGTTGAAGGGAAATGTAAGGGGTGGTATTCTATCCACAGACTTTCAATTAGTGACCCTATTTCTACCCTCATTTCTCACTCCTTCCCTCTACTGTCTATCTTCTCTGCAGTCTCTTCTGCTCAGCCTATTTATCATTCCTCCATCTGCTGTGCAAGTTACAGAAAGATTCTGAAATCTTAAGTCTCCTGATGGATCTTTCTTGGACTCTTTGTAGAGAGAGGAGATAAACTTGTAGGCTATCTGTCACTTTGAATTAGAAGCCCTTAGTCCTTTGCATTTTAAACAGGTCTTTAATGTGCTTAAAGTTTAGAGTCAGCTGCGACACATGACAATGTACCCTAGTCTGGTGGCATGCCCCATAGTTTTTATGCATTTTCTCATTTGATCCTCACAACTCTGGGATCCCTGGGGAGGCTGGAGTGAATGGAACTGGAGAAGAAATTGGAAGGTTTCACCTGGTTGGGAGCACTTGAACAGATACTTCTACTGCTGGTCAAAAAGCTAATGGAGAGAGATTTCTGGGCTGGGATAAATCTCACCTTAGGGCTCATCTTGGAAACAGATGAGCAGGGTCATAGGAACAGTAATATCTATTCAGTTGTTGATGAATCTGAGTTGTTAAGAGGACAGGAGAGGTAAGTGGGAAGCTGGAGAGGAGGTTCAGGAGTCTGTAAGGTGATGTCAGCCTGTTCTATACAGAATTTGAGCAGATGTCCTGCTGAGGAGGGTAAGTTTGAAGCCAGAAAATAACACTGTCAGCAGTGTCGTGGGTACACACAAAGGACAATGATAGATTGCACAGCCCCCCTCTCACATTTCCGGGCTAATGGAAGTGACAGCAGCATAGATGAATGAAAGCCACAGCTTGCCCATTAGTTTCAGCTTCCTTCCCCAAAGGCTTTCGACTAGAACTTGCAAAACGTGCATTCTCCTCTTTGTCCTTCCCCCTTCCCAGCCTACTGGAAGAGACTGACAGGACTAAGGAAGCAAGTCCCTGGAGACAGAGGAAGAGAGGGTGGGGAGACTCCCAAGTTGGTTAGTTGGAGACCAGGCTGTTTTGCTCAGGGCCAATCTCAATATAATTTTTAGATGGGGTGCAGGCAATGGGCCCAGCATTTGAAAGGTTCCCCTAGGGTGGTGGTGTCTGTACCCTCCGCTGCCACCTCCCCTCCAGCCCAGGAGACTCACCCAGCAACAGCAGAAACCCTGCCCTTTGGGAACGCCCTGCATCTTGCTGGCCCAGAGCCCTCCTGCGAAGGAAGCTCTTTTCCATGTGCCTCTAAGGCAAGCCTCTCAAAGGCATTTGTTTATGAAAACGATGAGCAGGGGAATTCTATAGGCTCCATAAGATTTGCACAGTTGCTCTTCTTTTCTTCCCGTTTCTCCTTTCGAGAATGAGTGCTTTTTTTTCCTCCTTGATGATTCCTGGCAGCAGCCAACACTGTTCAAAGCCTGTCTCTCAGAATTTGCTAAGCATATTCGTAATAACCGCAGCTGTGAGTGAGTTTGCAGCCTTACCAGTGCTCAAGTCTCCCTCTCTGTCTCTCTGACTGCCTTTATCTGGCTCTGGCTCTGTCCCTGTATCTCTCTCTCCACTGGACATTTGGTCAGCTGGTCCAGAGCTCTTAACAGCTCTCTGGCTTTAGGAAGGAGCCTCAGCCACACTCTTCCTGAAGGCAGTAACAGGGCATGGTACTTTCCCAAAAAACGTTCCAAAGTTTCCTGGTCTCCTACATAACTAGCCCATAACTACTTTTCTCTGACGGGAGGGAGCCATCTTCACCCCGAGGCTCCTTCTCCTTCAGGGCAAGCTCCAAAGCAGGCAAACAGTCAATCATTTATGAAAATGAAAGATTCATGAGGGACTCTGCTGGGCTGCCAGCAGAATTTAGGCAGGTTCTGACCTTAAATTAATTGAATTAAGCTGTGTTTATTTAATCAGTGCAGAGATGAGTATCCTCGGGCAGGAATTTGCTGCCTGCCTATGAACTGTGTTTTTGTCTGTGGGAGGGAGAGGGATGCAGCCTACTCAGCAGTTTCGAGAGGTTTGGGACCAGGCTGCCTGGTGGTGTGGATTCAGACCAGGTGCTCTGGGGACACTGCATTCAGCAGCTCTGTGTGCGCACGCACAAGTGCACACAGCCAAGCAGAGCTCCTATTGCCCAGTGCCCCAGCATCTGGCTCTCTGGCAGGAGTGTCAAAGCAGCCAGACCTGCCAGCAGTCTGTGTTCAGCCACTACAGGAGGAAAGCATTTGAGAAACATGGCCACACTGTGGCTTAAGGACATATTGCTCAAAGCATGCTCCCCAAATCTCTTCTGGTACTGGTTAAGCATGCTGATTTCTCAGCCCTTCCCACCAGCAAGTCCCTCTGAGACTTGCTGAATCACACTTAAGTTTAAGAACTACTGTGTTCTCAAGTGCTATTAGCTTTAGGAGTAGCAATACATCCCCATTTTAAGGGGTGGGCAGAGGACAATGGCTGAAACCCATTTATAAGGCATCATTATGGTGTGTTTCAGGCACAGAGGGAAGACATTTGGAAACAGAGGTGTTTTCTAGAGCCTCCTAAATCACCCCACTTAGAGGACAGTGTACATGTAAGGGCAGATCTGAGGGGAACAGCTGTGGCGTGGTGGGTCTGAACCCTGATTGTGGGAGTAGATGTCTGAGCTGACGGTGTATGGGTCAGTCTGAGCTCAAAGGCCTGAAACCAGGGGCACCGATGTCCAAGGGCAGGAGAAGTCAGGTGACTTGGCTCAGGCAGACGACAGATTTGCTGTCCTTCCCCCTTTTTGTTCTATTCAGGACCTCAACAGATAATCTCTCTCTCTCTCTCTCTGCATATATATGTAAAACTCCTGTTATTCCTATTGGTTCTGGTTCTCTGGGGAACCCTGACTGATACAGTGCCCCACACTGAGCTCCTCGTAGGCAGCAGGGGTCAGATAGGATTCCCCCAGTGAAGATGATGAGCCCCTCTCCTCCTCCTTGCATCATTTTGCTGAATAACTCTGATATTAATAGAGAGGAGTAGCAGAGGGAGAGTGTGCTAGAATCTGCCTTTATTTATTTATTTTACAAAAAACACACTAACACTTATTACACACTTTCACTTATATTAGCTCTATAATTCTTCCCCTAAATGTTGTGAAACAGGTATAATTTACCCATTTAATAGGTGAGGAAACTGAAGTTCAGATTACCTTGGGGATTAGCCTAAACAGGTCTAATTCAATACCTTTTCCTCTAGACTTCTACCATCCAATATGATAGTCACTAGCCACATAGGGATATTAAGAGCTTGAAATGTGGTTAGTCTGAATTGAGATGTGCTGTAAGAGTAAAATAAAAAGATTTAGTATGAAAAAAAGGTGTAAAATATTTTGTTAATAATTTTTATACTGACTATAATTTGAAGTGAGATTTTGAATAAATACATTATTAAAATTAATTTTACCAATTTCTTTCTACTTTTCAAATGTGATAAGGCATGTACCTTTATATGTGGCTTGCATTCGTGGTCTGCATTATATTTCAAATGGGCAGCATGGCTGTTTGGGCTCATAGCCTCAGGTCACTCCAGGACAGCCCTCAAATCACCCCAAGACCCGTGAGAGGTGAAAGAAAAATCTAACAGACTGCATAGTAACTAACCCCCTGTTTTTTGTGTTTTGATATCTCATCATGAAAGGGAAGAGCCGGAGCACCATGGTGTTCACCCCAGGAGGGGCCAGATGCTCTCCTGTATTTGGAGGGACTTTCTTTGAAGTGTGATCTTATGTCAAAAGTTTTTCCAAACTTACGTGGGTCTACAAAGAACTGGGAAAAAGTTCAGATCCCTGAGCCAGAAAACTTCCTCTGCCACCCTAAGGTCAGATGAGTATGTGGGAAGCGATGGAGCGCCTTTAATATTGAGAAGTCTACTATAACAGGAACAGACACGTGAAAAGAGAGGGCCAGAAAGGGGTGGGAAAAGCAAAAGGCTGGCCAGGAGCTCTGTCAGCTAATGAAAGCAAGTGATTCATTTATACTTTAACTTGTTCATTCATGTAGCAAATATTTACTTACTGTCTGATTATTACTCATTGTCTAATATATGCTTAGTATCTACCAGGCACTTTCCCAAGTTCTAGGGATAAAGTGATGATCAAGGATAAAGGTTTCTATCCTTTTAGAATTTGTTTTCTAGAGATGATAGAGAACAATATACAATAAATAAATACGATAATTTCAGATTCTATTTTTCGGATTATATTTGGCTTCTGTAATACAGAGACCCAAATAACAATGGCTAGAGAGAGAATTTAATTTCTTTCTCATGTAACAGTCTGGGGATGAGCAGTCTATGATAATAGAAGCTCTGTGGTGTCAGGGATCCAGTTTCTTTCGGTCTTGCTGATCTGTCATCACTAGATGAGGTCATCAACAAGGTGGAAGATGGCTCTCCACCTCCTCCAGGTTGTAGTCAGGCGAGCAGGAAGGGAAAATGAGAACACTCCCCTTCTTTTTAGGAATATGAATTGAAGTAACACACATCACTTAACTCACACCCCACTGGCCAATACCTAGTCATATGACCACACCTAGAAGCAAGGGAATCTGGGAAATGTGGTTTTTATCCTGAAACAATATGTATCCAGCTAAAAAATGTTTTTAATGAAGGAAGAAGAGAGCTGATACTGAGAGACAACTGATAGTCTCAGCACAATGGTAAGTTTCACAGCTCCTATATGCACAATGTCGATAGTCGGATTGTCTTATTTGAAAGACCAGGCTCCAACAATTCTTAGGTAAGTCAAACAGAATTTACTGATCTAAGACAGAGAAGGAAGTTGGTATGTCAGGACTCATAACAGAGAGATCAGCATCATTTTCCAGGATACACAGAGGGGAATGCTTCCAGAACACAAAATCCTCCGTAAGAGATACCCAGTTGCAAATGATAACATCTGAGAAAGTAGGAGTCACATTAGGTTTTCAGGAAGCCTAACTGATTCCTACTAGACCCAGGGTCTATTCTGCAGAAACACAATAGGACAATAGGATGGAAGGGAGTTGGGAAGAGAGGTGTGTTCTATTTATTTGCCAAGTGTGGACAAGGAGGGTGTCTCTAAGGAGGTAATATTTGAATACCGAAGGGTTGGAAAGAAAGCATTCCAGACATAGGGAGAAGCAGATGCAAAGACTTAGAGATAAGATTAACTCTGATGTGTACCAGAAGGTTTTCCAGAACAGCGGGAGGGTCACGAATGAGGAAGACAGTGAATACAAGAGAAGGGAAAGAAAGGAGAAGGAGTTGGGAAAGGAGGGCAGCTTCAAGTTTAGCTCTGGGCAACCATCTTTATCAGACAGGGAAAAAAATGGCATCCCATCTGTTTCTATCAGGTATTCTCTTGTGGTCTCCTGCTGGCAACTTTCCATTCTAATCGCCCCAAACTAGAGCAGTGAAAGGGAATTTGGCATCAGTTTTCCACAAGTTCATAGTCGTTTCTTTTCTGCCATTGATTTTCCTTATCTGTTTACTGAGGATAAAAGTACCTGGCCGATCTCCTCACAGGGTTATTGTGAGGATTGGATGAAAGAGGAGTGAGGGTGACACACAATGAGTCCCACACCCAGTAAGAGCTTGGTATCATTGTCTATGTTGTGATGGTTGTAGTCAGCTGGTTTCACCCATTTCCAGGCCTTGACTACAGTTACAATTTTGAAACATATTTTTCCAGCATAGTAACTAATTTTGGGTTCGTTTCTTCTTGTCAAAGCATGTGCTTAGATATTTTTAGGAGATACCCTTTTTGTCAAAGATCCCTATGACTTGGTTGGAGTGGTGTGCATTGTACCCAATGGAACATTTCGATTATTTGTTCTAAATAATCTGTGAGATCATTACAGATTAATAATCTGTAGAGAACTCTGCTGTCTGCATCCCATTAGAATATATATGTGGATATAACTTTACATACAAATCAGCATTTTCTGACTTTCTTTTCAAGCCAATGTGGATATACCTTATTTTAAAAATTGTGACATGTTATTAAATTATAATCGTTTTGTTTCTCCCTCTATGCATATGCGTTTACCAGAAGCTTTTAGAACTTTGCTTAGCTCAGGGCTTTGGAACCATTTTGCAAGGTTTCTTTTTCCATTATGGGTAGGGAGAGATGGGTGTGGACAGACAACTTCTTTACCTCCAGTTGTATCTGAGTTTCAATCATGTACCTATTCATTCATATCCACCGAGCCATCGCCCCACCTTCCCATTTATCCTTCCCTAGGACACCTTGTATATCCAACTTTGATGGTAGTATGAAGACTGCAAGTGCAAAGATGGAAAAGACAGTCCCTGCCCCTAAGGAGCTTCTCATCTAATAGGGGAGACAGTGCACGTGGATTACACAGCAGAGTGCTAAGTGTTGTGAGAAAGGCGTATAAAGGAAGGACAGAAGCCTGGAAGATTATCCCTAAACCAGGATTAAGGGTTGAGGGAAGTCTGCATAGTGGAGATGACACCTGAATCGAATCCTGAAGGACAAAAAGTCCAGGAGGGCTTTCCAAGTAGCAGGGCCAGTAAGTGCAAAAGTGTATATTGGGGTAGAGAATTAGGGATGGTACTGGAACTGCAACATGTTTTTATGTAGTCAGAGCACTGAACACAGGATAGGGATGGAGGCTGATAGATGAGGCTAGAAAGGTAAATCATCAAGAGTCCTGTAGGCTATGATAATGAGTTTACATTAAGGAGGACCCCACGAAAATAATTTAAAACAGAAGAGTGATGAGTAGATTTTCAGTTTTTGAAAGCTTCCAGCTTCAGGATGGAGGATGAAACTAAAGGAGGTGAGACTCATGGAGGAAAATGAGATCTGTTGCTGGCAGTCAAAGTGGCTGTAGGAAACAGTGAGGGCCTGAAAGGAGGTGGTTGTGAGAGCGAGAAGAGGACAATTATAGACACTGCAGAGGAGTAGAATCAACAGGGTTTTGATCCAGGTTGATGTGGAGGTGAGGGAGAAGGAGGAGGCTTCAGTGTTTGGGTGACCTGGCTGCCATTAATTCTTGCATGTAACACAGGAAGGAAGACAGCTTTGTGAGAGGGAGCCTCGAGTTCAGGTTCAGACAGTTAGAAGTTGAGGAGGGGCCACTGTCTAAATCTTGGGTGAAAGGTCTGGGCAGGAGATAGAACCTTAACAGAGGTGAGTGTGAGTGTGGCTGCCCAGAGAGAGTGGAGAGAGTAAAGAGAGAAGAGACTGCAGGATGGAGCCATGGGGGATGCCCACAAGTACTGAGGAGCAAGGGAGGAGGCAGGGAGGGGCAGCCAGAGCAGCAGGAGGAAGCCGGGAGTGCTGGCAGTGGGGGCAGCAGAGTTCAGGGGTCACATGCTGCTGAAGGGGCAAGCGAAATGGGCATGGCAAAGTGCCCACTGGGTTCATTGACAGAAAGTTCCTGTCCTGCAGTGAGACAGAGCTAGCAAGGGCTGAGGAGTGAGTGAATGTGAGGAAGCTGTAGGCAATTATTTACAGTTTGGCTGTGAAGGAGAGAGAGAGGCGACTGGAGAGAGGATGGAAAGGGCAGGTTTCAGAGGCTCAAAGTGAGTTAATTTATTAAATTAATTCATTCACCTATTTATTAGGCATCTGCTATGTAACAAATGGTGCGTTAGGCACCATGCAGGTGCAAAGAAGTGTAAGACCTTTCTAGTGTGTACAGTCTAGTCAGTGAAGCCCCAGAAATGCAGAGCCAACGGACCTGCTGTCCTGTTTGCTAAGAAATGATGTAGGATGATAGAAAGTGCCCTTTAGAGTTCATATAGATCTGGATTTAAATCTTGGCTCTGTTCCTCCTTGGCTTTGTGACCTTAGGCTAGTTATTTAATGTTTCTAAGCCTCAGTTTTCTCATCTGTAAAAGAGAAATAATTCCAACTGTGCAGATTCCTTGCAAGGATTTGAGATAGTCTATAACTCCCGATGGGTAAGAGTTTTGTCTGTGTTACTTAATATTGTATCCTCAGTCCCAAGCACAGCATGATGTCTGACCATAGCAGGAAGTCAGTAGATAGTTGCTGAATGAATGAGTGACTGAAGGTATATAAAGATCCTGGCTCTATAAAGGGTAGCCATTCTTCCTCCCTGCTATGGAGCCTGTGAAGACCTGTCCTTGGGTTTGTGAGAATGAGATCATGAATTAATAGGCAAAATGCTAAAGCCTCTAGTCAGCAGTAAGCCACACGATGGATGTCCTATGCTGACACTCCTGATGAGTATAAATGGCTAAGGGACAGATGCCCTGGGTAGCAGCTTGTACCTGGCTAGGGCAGGTCATGGAGAGTCATATCCAGGTGCCAGGTAGGTGATGAGAAGGTACTAACCTGTATCAGGTCACGGGGACAGGCTGTTCCAGTCATCTCATGTGAGTGAGAGGCATCTGGCTCTGTCTAGCTTATCAGGGCCTGTGGCTCTCAGTGGCCTGGGTCAGCTAAGCTGGAGCTGCCTGTCCGCAGGTGCTGGGCCTCTCTGGCCACCCTTCCCTGCCCACAGCTTAGATCCACATGGTAGCAAAGATAAAAGCAAGAAGCTGAGTCAGTTCACCTCTTCATGAACTCCTGCCTAGATAAATATAAAACTTGTCATACACAGCCTCTTTCTCTTTGGAAAACTAATACCTACTCCCTATTAAAAAACATCATAGGACAGCACAAAGAAAAATCATTCAGAAGTACTTAATGGAAATATTTTGATGTGGTTTCAGGATCTTTTTATTTTTCTTTTCTTGCCTGGCTTTTAAAATGCTCTGTGCCTAGTTTCCTTTTGTTCTTGGGCTTCGAGGAAGGCTAGAGCCACATTTCCTGGAAGAATGGTGCTCTGTGACTGGCAAACCAGTGAGAGAGACACTTTGGCACATCATGGAGAAGCCAGAGACTTGTTAGTGTCTATTTACCTCCTTGCTTAATGCTCCAGAGGAAGGGCCCGAGGCCGTCATCTCCTGGAACAGCCTCCCCAGAGCTCCCCGCTCAGGATGTGCTTAATGAAGGAGGGCAGCCTGGGCCAGGGGAGGGGAGGGAGTCCCACGTGGGCCTCATCTCTCCTTGGCTCCTTGGAGACCCAGGAGTTCTGGGGAGCGTGAGCTGCTGTGCTGTCTCCTGTGCTCTGGAGGCTGCTCTGCACAAAGGTGTTGGGGGAGGTTGGGGCACAGCACATATACACAGGCTGTACTTGCAGGGCTGTGTTAGACCTCAAGGTCACTTGTCAGTCCCTACATCTAGGTTAGAAATCGAGGTGTGGGGAGAAAACGTGGCCTGCTAGCTCATGTGGGAGCAGGGTGAAGTCCCCTGATTCCTGCTCTAGTGCTCTGTCACCCGCAGGGTGCTCATGTCACAGCCTCCAGGCAAGTCACCTCTCTTGATCATGAATGTAGCCATCTCTGCCTCTCCCTGCCTCAAAAGAATGTTCCATTCATGATATAAAAGAGTCAATATAGGGACTCAGCAGATCATGGTTTGAGTCCTAATGCTGTGGAATCCTCTGTGAATCACTTGACCTATTTGTACCTTGGTTTGCTTCTGTAACATGAGGGGAATAACAATAACGGCTAGCATTCTTGAACCCTTCTTGTGGGCCAGGTAATATGCTAAGTGCCAGGGTTGTTTCATTTAATCCTCTCAACAACCTTATGAGGAATGCTCTATTATCTCCATTTACAGATGAAGAAACTGAGACTCAGAGTTTAATTAACATGTCCAAGATCTCACAGCTAGGTGATAGTATCTACTTTATAGGGTTTATGCAAGAATTGTATGAGCTGCTCTAAATGCACTTTCCACTATGAAACTATGAGACACATATATGCAAATATATATACTTGTCCTTAATTTTCAACGTGAAAATATATTGAGTTTTTTTGGAGGGAAGAAGTCCTGAATTCCAAGTTATTACTATTTGATTTTATTCACCAAATGTTATAGAAATTGCTGCTGAATGCCAAGAACTGTGTTCAGCACTGGAGTGAAGGGTATCACACATGCCCTGCTTCATGGATGTCACAAGTTAGTAGATAACACAGCCATCCAGGTGAACACGATGGCTGCGGCCCTGGTTAAACTCCCTCCAGGTGGGATGTCGGCCTGGGGGTGGCAGGGACTGAGCTTTGTCAAGCAGCAGTTCCCAACTCTGTCCTCTTCAGCCAACACCAGAAATTCTGACTCCCCCTGGGGGAGGGGTGTGGCCCAGACATCACTGGTTTTTAAAGCACTCCCGGGGGATTCTGTGGGCCCCCAGGGTGGAGAAGTGCTGATCTAGACAGTTGAAGACACTTCTAGAGGAGGTAGCATTTAAGCTAGGGGCTGCTGGAGCTTGAAAATGGTTCACTGTAACTGCAGCCGACAGCTCTGCCAGGTGGAAGTGCCTCTCTCTGACAGGCAGGGCTGGAGGCTACCCCCAGGGACAGCTCCCGGGTGAGCTGCACCTCCTGAGAAGCTTGTCCAGACTGCAAGCCTACCCACCCCAGCCCTTCATATTCACCGTCTGTCTCCCCTGGCGTCAGGCCTCAGCTGAGGTGGTTTCCTTGGGAACCTGACGGCCCCGCCTCTCATCTCTGCTCAGCAAGCTGCTACTGAGCAGGAACAGGGTGAGGAGTAGATGTAGGGTTCTTGGAGATGTGACTTTGAAAGCAGGTTTCTCTCTTCATCCATCAGGCTGCTGCGAGGGGCTGCTCCCCAGACAGGCTGCATCATGTGGTCCCCCTTCACGGCACACAGCCAGGCCTCAAAGACACAATCTTAAAAACCACATTCACAAACAGCTCATACGATTCTGACATAACCCCTATGGTGTATGTAGACAGTATCGCCCAGCTTTGAGACCTTAGGCAAGTTAAACTCTGAGTCTCAGTTTCTTCTACTATAAAATGGAGATAACAGTGCATCCTTCATGAGGCTGTTTTATGAAAGAATCAATAGGAAAAGGGACCCCTTGATGCTGGTGTGTGGGCTGAAGGCTGATGCCCACCTCAACATCCAGACAATGAAGTGAAGTCACACCCTAGACCAGCTTGAAGGATGTGTCATGGGGAGCATTGCCAGAAGGGCTTGCTAGTGCTGACGCCCCAAAGGAGGAACACCTCTCTTGCCCTGTGCCGGATGGAGGCAGGCCCGCTGTGTAAGAAGGGCAGCTCCTGGAGTGGCAGCGGAGGCTACTGCTGGCCCCTGTGCCAAGCAGGAAGGATGGAATTGAACTTGCCACTCATTCCCCCCAAAGTACTAAGCACATAGGCCCTCACTTTCACAGATGGGGTGTGTGTTGAGGAGTGAAGAGAGTCCAGTACTGTCCCACTGGGGTAGTTCCCACCATCCATCCAGGGACACATCACAAGTGGGGATGAAGCATTGTACCCCCCTCACATTTACACTTTAAACCCTGGAATTTCAGAGCTATGACTACAGTAAAGATTATCTAGACTACTTGCTCATTTATAGAAGATGAAACAGACTCAACGAGGGAGAGTGACTTGATGGAAGAGCAGAGCTAAGACCAGACCAGGGTCTCTTGACTCCTGAACCTGTGTCCATTTCATGTCTGGGGTGGAACTGGCAGGTCAGGCCCACCCCTAGCAAGCTTGCATGGGGGGATCTATACCACTCAGTCTTGTCACTCCCTTCCTCTGGTAAACAGCTCATGAGTGAATGAGATGAGCTGCATCCAGGCGGCATCTGCTGTATTTAATTGTAACATACATAGCTATTCATCAATACATAGCCTTTACTATGTGTCTACTAAGCAAATGTCTATTCTTTAACATGTACTTGTCCTTGTGTTTGATGCATAAGTGTTAGGCAGAAAGACAGAGATAAGTGGGTTGAAAAAGAGAGTGGGGCCCACCAAAAATCACTCAGGGAGTTAATCAGATAAAGCCAGAGAGCCAGAAATGACTCAAAGAGTTAATCAAAGGAAGCCACAGGGGCCAAGAGTGACTCAGGAAATGTCTAGGGTCTCCCCAGATAAGAAACATCAGAAGCCCAGCCCAGGTCCTCATTCCACCGATCAGAACAGGCCTAGAGGACCAAGAACTGTCAATTAAGGACTTCTCTGTGCTGCCAAAACTTCAGACAGGAAGCCTCACCATAAGCCACCAGGCTCTCTCACCTCAGGCAGGCCGCACCATTACACTGTACAGAGTGCATTAACACTGACTTTGCTTTCTTTACTTTAGTTTCACGTCTCACTCTGTCTGACTACCCTGTGACACTGAAGCGAGATACTTCCTTCCTTCCTAACCTAACTGGAGCCAAATAGAAACAAGAGCCCAATACTGTTACCTTCCCACTGTGTCTGACATCTTCCCATCCAACTTGGGCTTGCCTTTGGCTGCGCGTCCAGGCCAGTGGTGCTCCCGATCTGATTCAGTTCACAGCAGCTACCACCTGCCTCATTTTGGCCATGGTGTTTTCTAACCATAAAGTGGCAGAATTGGAAGGGATCTTGCAGATTATCTGGCCCAGTGTTTTTAAGATTCTCATTCCCTTAGTGAAATCTTATGTGAGCTTCTAAAGGTAGAACTACTGGGGATGAAGCAGGGGCTGCTGGGCTAGAGACACACCCACTAGGCTTTCCTCTTGCCCTGTTCCCTCTCCACTTCCCAACCTCTGGGATAAGGGGCCTGTTTTACAGATGAGCAAGGTGAGTCCTTGATTGCACCGTCAGTGAGTAGACTTCTGGCCCTAGATTCTGGAATTCCATAACAAGTTGCTTACAAAAAATAAGACATGCTTTCTTGTTTTCATTTGTCAAAATTCTGATATTTTTGGCACTAAATGAGAAAAAATGAGCTTTTCGTTTGTTAATAGGGCTAGTCTTTTAATTAGTGAAACATTCATCAAGCACATGATTTTATCCAGTACTTAAAAATTCATGATCTGAATTCAAACAAACAAAATCAGCCTCTGGTGCTCATGAAAATCAGAGAATGCTATAGTTTAGATCAAATTCCATTGCAAATAATAGGCACCCCATGTAACTGTGGCTTAAACAAGATGGAAGTGTGTTTCTTTCTTGCTTTAAGGTCTGGAGGTAGACAGTCCAGAGCCAGTACAGTGGCTCTGTTCCATAGAGTTGTCTGCCATCCCTGGGGTATGACACTTGACTTCTTGCACCAATAGTGTGACTGGAACTCTAGCCATACCTACTGGACAGCAGAACAGAGAAAAAGACAAAGAAGAAAGGGGGCAAAGGGCCCAGGCCAGCTACATGTTAATGGAATTTCCCAAACACTGCCCAAAAGAAACATCTGTTTATATGCCATTGGCTTGAACTTGTCATATGTCATCCATAACTGTATTCCAGGCAGCCATGTGTCCAGCTAAAAATCAGGGATTATATTGAAATAGAAGGTGGGGAGAATGAATACTGGGAGGCACTCTGCTATGGAGAGAGTCTCTTGTATTTATATTCCTATCCTTTGATTTTCATAAATGGAGTTTGAGGGAGCGTAAATGTATAAAATGTCCATAAGGGTGTGGGGGTGGGGGAAGTAAGGTAGACTCAAGAAAGAGAGGAGTTGGTAATGGCTGATGGAGGCAGATGTGGGTCAAATGAAGTGTGAGTGGTTCAGTGATCTGGAAGTATATGTCAAGTGCTCACCAAATTTGTGCCCCCAAGAGGTCACATTATCTCATCCCGTAGGCAGGACTGTTTAGCAAATTATTTATTAATTAAACAATAATGTTACATAGTGCAATAGGACATTATCTGACCCTAGGTTCTGTTTTTGGGGTAGAGGAGTTTATGGCAAAAAATACTAAGAAGATGAAATAACAGAAAAATGTATGGGACCATTTAATACTGAATGTCAAGGCAAACCAAAGATCAAAAATATATTGTATAAAGGCATGACAAAGCCAATGTGGGGAAAAAAACCATGTGAGATGAGGGTATATAAAACACCATTATTTCATTTTGGGACTAATGTGGGCAGCTGTAGACAGGCTGCTTTGAATAATGAATAATGATCATTGAATTATATTTCAATAATGACAGAATTTCTTTTTAAATTTGAGGTCAGGTTTTAAAGTGCTTGGGTCTTATCTCTGTGTACAGTGTATGAAATGTGGACAGTTTCCTAGCTGCTAGAGTACACCCCTGAATCTGAGGTAGGAATGCATGTAATAGACTGAATCAGTGCAGCTTTCTTTTGGAAAATTTCAATTTCACTGCAAGCAATTTACATAGAGAGTTGCAGCTTGAATTCATAGCTCATATTGTGGTTGCTTTGGAGATAGCTTCTCTGTTGGAAAGGCAATTACTATCTGCAGGAGAAGCCTGTCTACCATTAGCCCCTAGTTTTAAATGTTGACAGGTGGAGTTGGGAGTGGGGGGCGGGGGTGATTAATAAAGGGCTTTGTCTTTCTCATCTGCAGAGGGAAAGGGATTTCAGTGTCCTTATTTCCTGGTCTCCGAAGATATTTTTTTTTTCCTGAACATTTCAAGCTTTTGACCAAAATGAGAGCATGAGTCTGTACTTAGTGGGTTTTGTTACATTAAGAATATAGGAACAAATACATGAAATGACCAAAAGTCAGTCCCTTGAAGTTTTACTAAGCCATGGAAAAGAAATCTAGTGAGACTGTACCATTTGTCTTTAGCCCCTGAATGTTGACAGCTTTGAAATCTCTACAGTGATTTTTGCTATAATCTTTGTTCTTCTTAGGCAAAATGGCTGTTGGTGCTCATGCCACTGTACCACAAAGTGGTGTTTGTGGTGTGTTCAAGAGACGTATTTCCCCTTAACAGCTAATATGGTGAAATTGTTGTGTCCACATTTTAGATCATGTTCAGTCAACAAATGTGTATTCTATGAGTGGCTCTTTCTCTATGAGGCCCTGACATAGCCCAGAGGCTTGTGCACTCAAATCAGAGGCCTGAGCTGAGACCTGCCAGCATTTTCACCTAATTGACTTCAGCATGGGGATCCCTGATTCCTCCTCCTTTAATCATCACTCTATATTTGAAGCTAAAAGGCCGTAATTATTTGAAGTAGTTGAAATTTGAGTGACCCAGATAATTATCTCGGCAAGATGGGCTTAAAGTTTATTGACACAAATGCCAGTTTCTTTAAAGGTTTGGTACAAAAGAGAAGTCCTTTAGACAGCTGGTTGGCTGAGGTGAATTGACAATGAACGGCATCAAGACACAGGAATTGCCAGGGACTTTGAAGTAATTACCATCATTTCCATAATACAGTTAGCAGAGGATTATAAGAGGCCAGAAAAGCCTTTATAGTTATCCTTTGCTTTGCCCAGCTCAAGGCCGAGCTGCTTAGAGTCGGAGGCCTTCCTCCCTCATCACTCCTCAGTGTGGTTCCCGTGGCACCGTGGCTCAGGCTCCGCCCAGGCGTATCCTGGGTCCAAAACATGGTTGATGAGTTAAAATGAATCAAACTGTACTCTTCTCTAGATTGTGCATAGCCAAAGCTAACACTATGGCAATAGTAAATTTTGCACAGGTATGGATTTTTTAATCTTAACTTATGCATCTATTTCTTTTGTATGTTTCAAGGAGGACTAAAGATAGTACAATACCTACCTGCTGTAGCATTTTAAACAATCATCATCTGAATTTAAACACACAATTAAGCCCTTAATACACTATGTTAGGGTTTATTACTTATCATTAAATAGTGAGAATTCCATACGTAGACTAACCACTTTGAGAAGTAAACACATTTTTGTACCAGTTGACGAATGCTACCTTTTCCTGTTGGTTACCTAACATATATTGTAGGCATGTTATATTTTCTAAACATTATAAGCTACAAAGTCAGGTGCCTCTAGTAACAATATTTCTACAAATTTAGTGACTTAACATGTATTTACTATCTCACAGTTTCAGGAATGTAGGCATGACTTAATTGGGGGCCCTGCTTCAAGATCGCTCACGAGACTGTAATCAGTATATCATGAAAGCTGTGGTCTCATTTGAGAGTTTGAATGGGGAAGGAGCCATTTCCAAGCTCACAAGTCTCCCATGATTTTGTCTCCTGTAGCAGCCTGCACTGTGTGCTGTCCAGGCAGTAGGTATTTGTTAAGAACAAATGGGAATTTTGACTTCCATATAAGGAAATATATGGATGGATAGCTAAGAATGAGTGAAGCCACTACCCTGGGCTTAACTTCCTCTTCAAGGGAGTGGAAGGGGATAGAGATGATAACTTTCCAATCTGGGTGGACTGTGACCCAGTTTGTGAATATGTGTCTGGACCAATCACACCTCTGGATAAAAAAGTGCAAATAATAATGATGATAGCTCCTGTTCATTGAGCATTTAACATTTGTCAGATACTGTGCAGAGCAGATGAGAAAGCAGAGGCTAGAGAGGTTAAGTACCCACAGGTCATGAATCTAGTAAATAGCGGAGCTGGGAAACCTTATTCTATTAATGCCAAAGTGCATGTTCCCATCCACTAGGCTTCAGTGTCTCTGATACACGGCCCTTTGGGTAGGGCATAGAGTGATTTAGCTCTGTGGGGAGGGAGGTATACTGCTGCCTTAATTTCAAGGTTCTTTTGTCCCAGAGAAGGGTTAAGAAGGGATAAAAACTCTCACAGCAAGGTACAGTTAAAATTGCTTTCCTTTTTATAGAGGCCAATTTTAACAGCAAACTAGCAATAAATCAGTGTCTAACCCCTAGCATAATTTAGCAGCTAGGGTCAGAGAGAAGGGGGCAATGATCATTCACATTCAGCAGTAGTGCCTGGAGACCGGCAGTAAGGCTGGTGTTCCGGAGTGGTAGGGGGTCAGCAGAAGACAATGCGATGGAGCAGAGCAGGAAGCCTGTGGTACACATGTGAGCTTTGCTCCTTGTCAGCTGTCCCCTGGCCTCTAGTCAGGGCAGGATTTTCCTCCCTAAGTCAGGTTATTGTGCCCTTGTGGCTTGCGGGCCTCAAGGTCCCAAACCATTAATGTAATAATCGTATTGCTCTGGGCAGATTTCTGCCCAGTGTCCTCTGTGACATATTGCAAAGATAAATCAGAAACACATTTGTCAGTCAAAAGAAAGTCAGCCACCAGTCATCTTAACCAGTGAAAGTAACAAATGATATTTCTATATATTATACCCAGACATATTCCCTTAAACATAGGCCCTGAGGAAGTGACCAGCATTCTGTTGTGATTTATCAAGGGAAGCAGCAGGGCCCAGGTTCCTCCAAAATACTTCAGACCCAGAATTTACTGGGTGAGAATGGTGTAGACTTAGCACTTACTGTATGCTCTTCAGAGGGTGGCTCTTACTCTCTTACTTGTTACACTTTCAAGCTAGGATATTTGAATGGTTTCTTGAACTTCTCAAACAGTGCCGGAATATGACATTAATGGGTCAAAAATCTTATACGTCACCCCAGATTTCCAACCCCTCCTCTCCTGACACTGCCGTCCTACAGCTTTCCAGCTGTACCATTGACCATTGGCCCAGTGCTTACAGGTACTGAGAGCTGCTAATTGTGGACAGTGGAGCAGGATTCACTAACCTAATGCATTTGGGATTTCTGGCATGTATCTCTACTTCCATATCCTGACTTTGGCCTCAGTGACCAACTAGGTGTTGAATTCCACATAGGCAGTTAGTCAAGGTCAAACCACAAAGATTACAGGAGTGTTCGCAGAGGTTAGGGCCCTGCATTGCTCTCGGTAGGATTTTAAACAGCGTTGGGAGGGGGCGCTGAGTAAACCATGGGACCTTCAGGTTCAGGCTCAGCAGTGACCACAGGCTCGGGGAACAAGCGAGGTCTCTGGGAGCTCAGCTTCTCAGGAGGGCCGGCACAGAAAAGCCCAACAGGCTTTGGTAGATAAACCCTCTTACTGCTTAACTGTTGGCCTCTTATGTATTTTAAATATTCTTGTTCCATAGTTATCTGCATTTCTTTCACATTCTGTTAAGAAAAAATCTCATTTATTCCAAAATCCTCATAAGGGTTTTGGATGTTTAAACCTGCTTCTCTGATCAGGAAATGGTGCCTAGTAAGAACTAAAAATAAACTAGAAAGGCCTCAACCAAGGTTTCAGTGGCGGAATCCAGGGAGTTTGAGGGAGGGATTTCTAAACTTGGTGAAAGGCTTTCCTGATTCTCTATTTTAAGTTCACTCACTTCAGGATTTTCAAAATCTGAAGATCATTCTTTCCTTCTCCTGATGGTGAAAATAGAAGAACCCTGGTTTACCTTCGGAGCTGATTGCAGTTGATGGTGTGGTCCTTCTGTGATGCACTGGTGGTTGTATAATGAGGCAGTAAAGGGCTTGGCCATCGGAGTTAGACAGATGGGGTTCACATTTCAGCCCTGTCACTGACTGTCTGTGAGACCTTGGGCAGGTGACTTACTTTGCTCAGCCTGTCTCCTTGTCTGCAAAGTCAGGGTTGATGTGAAGATTAAATAAGATACTGTGTGCATTGAATACAGGTCCTAGAACACAGTGGGTGTTCAGTAAAAAAGTAGCTCTTCCCTTACTCTTATCATGGCATACTACAGCCATCTCCTGACTTTCTGCAGTGGTCCTGGAAATGCAGCATTATTATCCAGATTTGTGGAGGAGTGGGAGGAAAAGATATACATACCTTCTGTGTCAGAGACTGCTAACTGTTGAGTAATCTGTTTCCTCATATTTCTGGGCATCCAGCTAAGCCCACATTTCTCAGCTTCCCTTGCAGTTAGGTGATGCCATGTGACTAAATTCTAGACAGTTGGAAAAGAAGTCACATGTCCCATTTCTAGATCTGGCCCCTAGAAATCTCTCAGAAACATTCCTCCATGCTCATTCCCTTGGGATGGAGATGATCATGTTTACCTTAGAAACCATATGATGAAGATGGCAGAGCCCCTGTGAGCCTGGGCCCTTGAATGGCAGTTGGGTGAGAGAGACAAGTCAGCCTCCGCTGAGAAGGAACACCCACCTTGGACTGAGGTAAATAAACTTCTATTGTGTTTGAACCATTTTGTAGTTTGTTATTTGTTGCGAGCAGTGCTAGTTCCAAATGCCTAGTGCCTTCTTGATTACCACCTTCCTTAACTAATACTCCTGTCTTGCTTCCTATTTACTATTTAAAATTCCTGAATTAAATGTAAAAGAGAATTAAAAGTTCTTGAGTGGCCAACTAACCAAAATCAACATCTGGGGGTTCTTATTGATTTTATGGAGCACTTCTGCTTTTCATTTTCTAAGACCAGGAATTCTGGGAATCAAGCCTTATTAAGACAGAATTTTGAGGGTGGATGTGGGAGGGCTCAGATTACCTGGGTTTTACTATTCTGGACATCAGAGTCTTAACTGTAACAAGTAAGATTAACCCAGTCATGTTATCTCCATTTGAATATACTCAAAGTAGTTCATGAAAATAAAGAAAGGCATAGTTAAGAATAACTGAGATCATTAATGGAAATGAGATACAATTTGGTACACCCAGCTAATTGCAAGAAATTTAAAGAACATACAGTGGGTTTTCACATCAGTCTCTAGTTCCTGTTCACCACAGAACAGTCAGTCATCCTTAAAAAAGGAGGTTGAGGGAAGAGTCTGTTCCAGGGTAATCCACATCCTCTTCTGTGGGTCTCCCCAGGTCACCTTGTGCCAACCAACCAACCTCCCCCCCACCTCCCCTCTTCCCTTCCTTCTTTCCTTCCTTCCTTCCCTCCATCTCTTTCCTACTCTCTTTATGTCCCTCTCTCTCTCTTTCTGTCTCCCTGCCTTCCTGTCTTCTTTCTTCATGTACTTCCTTTATGTTCTGAATCTTACTAATGGATGTTTCTAGACAGCTCTGCTTTTCTCCAATATGCCTGGCAAAGTGTTGGCTGCTTCCTTTGCCTGTTAATAAAAGTGGCTGACCAGTAGTGAAATGACTCACCAGAGCCCTCTGACTGCTCTCTCTCTGCAGGAGTGATAAGAATGTAGTTTTAAGCCTCTAGTTTGGAAGAGAATGTCATTTCTTGCTTGGAGTCTGAAAAAAAGTCCCACCCTTCGACAGAACCTTGACATTTCCTTAACTGTATCACCTCATTAACCATCCCTCCCTCAACAGAGGCAGAAAAAGTTATATTCCAGGCTTTGTTTCTCATGCAGAAGGGCTGGCAGTAAGCTACATTCTTGGATTCTATTCTAAGGAGTTTAAAGATTCATTATGTAATATTAAGATGTGACCACAAACCAGAATTCATTATTGGTCCACTAAGTGCAGGAAGGCTTCCCCATAAGGGATCTGAGAAAAATTCTGGAAATCTGGAAACAAGTATCAGGAGGAGCACTAAGAGGTGGTTGGAGTTTGGGGGCAGTAACCTGTCAAGACAAACTAGATCCTGTGTGGCTCATAAACAGATGTGTAGATGGATAGAGTCCTTGATTGTCAATGGGTCAGCATTGTTAGTTTAAAGGAACAGAACCGTAGTGATAGATAGAGTCTCCCAGGATACCCCACATGGTAGCTACAAAGATTAAATATTAATCAAAAGAAAGGAATTTATATGAGGGAGAATTCCAAAATACCATTGCTTTCATATTCCAAAAGCATTTTCTCAGGAGGAGAATTCCAAGATACTATGCAAAACAGAGTGGTTTCTAATTTTTAGATCCTTATTAGGAAAACTTTCACTCTGAAATTATGACATAGCAACAAACAATTTCAACAGGTGAAGAATAATTAACTGAAGTAAAGGCCTTAGATTAGAACTCCAGTTAAGACAGATTCAGCCCTTCTTGTCCTGGAGCTTTTGGCTATTCACAGCAATTTAGTATTGTGCTAATTGGATGTGAAGTTTTCCTTAGAAACTCTGCATGGGATGGGAAAAATCATTAGTATCTGAGCATATGTCCTTCTTAGGGAAGAAGAGAAAGGAATGGAGGTTGGACAATTAATATGCAGTAGGGGCTTTACAGATATATTATTTATTCATAGATTTTCTAAAATATCAAGGTTAGTCTTATCCCCATTGGCATGCATAGTTGAGCAACTTGAATACGATCACTGTTATTAAGTGGAAGACACAGAAATCCAAGGCAGGTCTACCAGGCTCCAAAGCTCATGTTCTGTGTACTGATATTTAATCATGGAGTGTATATATGCGATATGGGGATGTTTTTATCCAACTAAATGGGAATGATTTATGAAGGCCCATAGTGCAAGAATGACTATTCTAATGTCAGGTTGAAATTCTAGTTCTACAATTGAGCCCTAGAACTTTCTCACTTAATACTTCAGTTAGGGTCATGTTTCTCCCAATGTTCAACTCCCTTCTGACCCAGGCTGAAAGATTCCTTTGAAAATAGCAGGATTTCAATTCAAAGTGATGCGGCAGTACAGAGAAGTAGGTAGGCTTAGATTTTCCAATCCATTTCAGCCATCAAACCTTACTCTGTTCTTCTTTCTCTGGCCTCTCGTGAAGTGATTGTCACACTTTGGTATACTTAACAAACATCTGACTGCCCAGGCTTCCACCCTAGAGATTCAAGAGGTCTGACGTGAGGCCAGGAATCTGCATTTTCCAAAAATACCCCAGGAGATCAGGGAAATTTGAGTTTGTAAGTCCCCTAATTTTCTTTATTCTCATTTTCCTGTTCTTTTTGTCTTTTTAAAAAGAATCTCACATCCTGTTGGAATTTGAGATTCTTTTATAGGCTCCCTTTTTGGTTCTCTGCACCTCTAAAGCTGTACTGCTAATGTCTGGTCTGGGCTTATACAGGTTTGGGACAAAAGCCAGGAAAACAGAGGTAAAATCTCATAGTCAGAGCTCAAAGAGGGAAGATGCCTCAGTTAGGAGAGATGGAAGAGGCTGTTAAATAAAGTATCAGTGGAATAATATTAATTCATTGAACATAACATGGGCATATAGTCAAAAAACTCAAAGGAGTGGCACAACCTGAAAGAATTGTTCCAGAAAAGTGAGATCCCAGACAAGCTGCAGCTCATGGAAAATGCTCAGGGTGAAAATGAGGGCTTTTAAGAAGCTACACAGGGACCAAAAACAGTAAGGAAATAAAGGCCAGGAGCAGCTGATGTCATGTTGACAGATGACAGGGCAAGCAGCCCCGCTCAGTTCAGGTTTTTCTGCCCTTCTCCATCAGGGAGAAGGATCTCCACACTGAAAATCTGCAGGATAAACATGGCTTAGGGAAACGCATCCAGAAATAGGAGAGGGGATGAGAAAGCAGACCTAATGACATAGAGTGCAGCTTTCAAGGCGAGATGAGTCACATCACAGAGCGCCAAAAGTGGCATTAGGGTTAGGAATGTGCTATTGGTTATCTTTGAAGCCTATGCAGAAATAGTTGCCAAATGACTAGAGGCAAGAAAATCTCCTGGTTTTTCCTGAAGTTGGATTCTAGAAATCACAGATGTTAATCTGCTGCAGAATCCCAGAAGAAATGACAAATCAGGCAATTTAGCAGAATTTAGGAAGGACAGGAGTGATCACCAGGGGTAACACAGACCCTGCAGAAACATGTTATGTCCAAGTCTCTGCTTTGTCTTCATTATTATTATTATTATATTGCCTTATAGATAGAAGGGACAAAAACTGTAGACAAGGAGTTCAACAATGTCGGATCCTGTATCCTGAGCATCTGTCTGGAAAACCACATTAAGGAAAGAGCACCCCACCCTTTGAAAGAGGCCTGTTCAGAAACCTGACCATTTAGATCAGCCCTGGACTCAGCCAGGTGGCTTCTCTTGCTTCCCATCCCTCTTTAACACTATTCAGATGCACATCATTTCTTGTGTGTGCCCTAGAACCAGTTGCCATGGTGATGAGGCTCCATCTGCCTTCAGATCCTGGGGCTTGTATCTGTTCTGGCTCTTCGGTTTTGCACTAGGCATTCAGCTCCTTGTCTCTCTAACTTCATTTCCAGCTGGACGGCCCCTTCTCAGGCACTGCCCCTTTCTGTCCAGGCCGCATTGTGATGTCCCAGCCACCTTTCTCAGCTCCATCTTATCATAGTAACTCTCTGGGTTCTGACTCCATGCTCCCACAAACAAGCTCTCAGCAAAGTTCCTCAGGTTATCCTGTGTCAAAGCCTTAACCTATGACTCACTGGTTGGATGCTTAGAAAATTTCATAGCTGTTCAGACCACCATGTGCAACACTATTCTTTTATGGACAGAGCTCCTCAGTAGATAATTCAAAACCCAGTGCCATCCTAGTCAATGTCTTCTATTAGCAGTTTGGATGAAGACACAGAAAGTTGGATTTTCAAATTTTTGTTGATCATGTAGGCCTTGGATGAGAACAAATACACTGGAAGGTAAAACTGAGATTCAAAAACACACTAAGAAGGTAACACTGAATAGAGACAAATGTAAAGTCCAGTCCTGGGGTTAAAAACATCAACTGCACATATGTGGCACTAGTGACCAATGACCACATTAACAGTAATTAATGTGAACTACAAGCTCACTGAGGGTCATTAATGTGACATGGCTACCAGGAAGCTAATGTCATCATCAACTGTGTTAATAAAAATAAAAATACAGACTCAGTAGTAAAGAAGTAGTGATCCCGCTGGTTAAGGACATGGGGAGAAATTCTAATGCCACATGATAACTCAAACCTAAAGTAAGCATTACAGGACAGTAATGCCGTATAGAATGAGCTGAAGCTTGTGGTCTTGTGTCTAAACTATTTATTATACAGGTTGCTGCAATCAATTGCAATAGGGAAATGGTAAAAAAAAAAAAGAATAATGTGTGGATTTAATCCTTAATATATTTCTTTAAAGGGGAACACCAGCAAGGAAACACATCCAGGCTAGTGTGTGTCTGCAGACCTTGTCATAGGATTGATATTGAAAGAAAATGGGGCACTTAACTCTGAGAGAGACACGGTGATGCATCACAGGTTTTGCTGGGCTCTCATGCAAAAGGAGAACTACTCTCCTCACAGGAGTAGGTGTGGGACCAAGGATAGAAACTGCCACAGATCCAGGCTCTAAACACAACCACTTCTGCCCTGTGGTTGCATCTCAGATGCCTTGAGAAGTAGTGAGAACTGGGATTGAGGCCTCATATTGCTGGTGAGAGGGTTTCTTTCTTGCATTCGGCCACTCTAGTGTTCTGTGCTTTGGAGGGGAAGAGGTACAGAGGCACCCCATGAATTGGTCAGGTTTGTCCCCTGTGGTGCTCAGTGTTGACAGCAGGAGTGCTTCTGTGACCAGAGCCTGAGGGGGTGGGCACCGGAGCCAGGTGCCTCCACACGCATGAGGCCCTACTGAAGGTAGCAACATCCAGTTTTAGCCTGGACTCATGGTGCCTGCCTGCCTGGTTCTGCAGGGTGGGTAGTTGACTCTCCTCAGGCTCCACTCAGAAGAAGGGACCACCGGGAAGCAGGGTGCCCAGGCATGCAAACAATTCCCTGACAACTGTGTCTCTGCCAGTATCTAGTGAGGAAGGGGTGTGGTCGGGGTGGAGGTACCTGCTGGCATCTGAGTGCCACCAGTTTGAGTCACTGAGTGTCAAAGGCAAAGGAATACCCCAACAAAAGGAAAAAAGTGGGTTTCTTATGCCATCCAGAGCCCTCCTTGATCCTCCCAGCTGGTGATGTTACCAGTCAGAGACCAGGGAGCCCCGAGGAAGGTGAATGCCGGCCACTAGGCCCTCTGTAGAGATTTAGTGGGTCACTATAGTATCACCTTGGCTTAGAGGTTCTCAGTGGGGTGAGGTGGGGGTGGCAAATGTAAAGTCCAGTCCTTAGGGCAACAGGGAGGGGAAGGGGTGGAGCAAGGTTTTTCCCCGGGGGACATCTGACTGTCTGGAGACATTTTTAGTTGTCACAACTTGGGGAAGGGGATGCGACTGGCATCTAGTGAGTAGAGGCCAGGAGTGCAGCTAAAATTGCTACAATGCATAGGGCAGCCCCCATAACAAAAAGTTATCCAGCCCCAAATATCAATAGTGCTAAAGCTGAGAAACCATGCCTTCACGGGACTCCACACCAGGGCCTCAGGGCCTGGTGCCCAGGACCACTCTGGAGTCAGTATTGCCAACAGGGCCTTGGTAATTACAGCCTTCCCCTCTTATAGAGGAGATGTTTGAGGCTCAGAGAGTGAAGAGGCTTGTCCAGGGACTCAGACCTTGGACTGAGGTGATTAAGAATCTTGGAGTAAGACAGAACTGGTTTAAAACCCCAGTTAGTTAAGGCCTGTGCAGCGTGGGCCAGTTCCTTCTCCTCTTGGAGCCTTCACTCTCTCACCTAGTCAGTGGGCATCACATAATAACTCTCTCACAGCATAATTGTAAGGAATGTGTGAGATAATGCATATGAAGTGCTTAACATAATACATGGCCCCTCTGTGAGCATCAGAGTCAGAGCTAAACTCTTGGCCCCTATCCCCAAGTTCTGTTCTCTTTCCACTGTATCACCCTGATGAGTCCCAAAGCAGGGCTGAGCATCAGTTCTGGAAGGCTTGCCGGGCTCTCTGGCTGTGAGCTTTGGTACATGGCCCATGTGGATTTGGATTCAAGTCCAGTTCTGCCACTTTCAAGCTGATACATTACTTAATCTCTCTCTAAGTCTCAGTTTCCTCATCTGTAAAATGGGATAATGCAAATATCTACTTTATAGGCTTGTTGTGAAATTTAAAATGAAAACTCTTATTAAACACTTTAGCCCAGAGTCTAGAATAGAGTAAGAATTATTACATATTATAGCCAATTTTTATAGCAGGTTGCATTTCCCCAAAATGGCTGCCATAGTGTCTCTCATCCAACATACCCATCTTTCAATGTGACAGTAATTTTCCTGTATCTAAAAGGTGGGATATTTCTCTTCCTGGTTGTGGGAGGACATACGGCTTTGGAGGGAATAATACTTTGTGAGTTCTGACATAGCTTGTAAAAAGTGCTACAGCTTCTACTTGCTTCTCTTGGCATGCTTATACTTGAAACCCAGCCTCCGCTGTGACGAACCTCCACTCACCCCTTGGCGAGGCCCATTTGGAGGAGCTGACAGATGGCAAAAACTTTTTGGCCACAGAATGAGCCGTTGTAGGGGTGGAAGTTGCCCCAGTTGATGCTGAATGGAGAGAAATGAACTGGCTCCACTGAACCCTGTCCAAAGTACAGATTCATGAGCAAAAAAAATAATTCATGAGTGGTTTAATCATTTTAAACCACTAAGTTTTCAGCAATGTTATTCAGTAGTGATAACTGGAACAATATTATATTTATTAATCTCCATAAAGGAATTTTCTTTCTGCTCATATCACCTCCTAAGCCTCAACATCAACACCAAGAAGAAAAGCAGATTAGTAGGAAATATTGCTGCTCCTCCCAACATCTCTTGTGATTCTTCTGGGTATCTGGGGAAGGTGATCAAATGCCACCTCTAGTTGTGGATGTGATATATGCGGAGTGAGGAGCCCGAGGGTTTACCTTGGGACCAGTTTGATACATCTCTTTCGGGAACACTAACTCCAGGGCCTGAGAGGCTCCTTGGAGCTTGCAGATAAGGTGATCCCCAAGCACATACTCCGGGGCTATTCTTCCCCTCCATCTGCCTTGGTTTCTGCCATGGATGTGAGAATCAGGAATGACCTTTCCATCCACTTGAGTTTATTCAGTTCTCTTTGCCTCATTTATGGTTTCAAAGAATGTGAGATAAGGGTAGAGGACAAGTTCTGGTAGGGAAGTGAGTTTCCCTTCTTAGGAAAGCAAACTAATTTATGATACCAACAGTGGTGTGTGCATGCATGCCATGTGTGTGAGGGAAGGGTGCTTGGGGTGGGAGTACTACTGAGATGAGAAGTTAAAGAACTTCCCCACTTTTCAACCTGAGCACAGGAATTGTTCAGAATCCCCTTTCCTTCACCCCAGTAGAAAGTTACCCAGTATAACCCCTCAGAACCTCGGAACTGCTAGACCCAGAAAGATCTCTTCTTGAGGAGTGGGGCCAAGTGAGAACTCTGTGCTTCATTCACCAAGAAAACTCAGCCTTTTTATATTTCACTAGATGGATGGAATAATAATGAGTATCTACTTCCTTCCCTTGGGAACTTCCACTGATGGACTGATGGAAATGAACCCAGGTCTCTCGGGCAGGTGTCCAAACCTGGGACCCTAGGTTAGGGGCAGGCCAGACAGTTACTTGCTGGTTTCTGGAAAACTGACAGTATGTTAGAAACACAGCTTCCTCTTCTATCAAGTGGGAGATGCTTACAGTTCTAAAAGCCTCACGTGCCTTGCCCTCTGCATCCTCCACCTGGGTGTCTTTCCCTTCCTAGAAGGATCTACAGGAGAGCTCTGGTTTTCATTCTAGGATATGCTCAAGAGAAAGGAGTGGGAAGTGGGCTTGGCACCCCTCAGTATTCCCCAGTGACCCTGGCTTTGGAGCCTCACTTTTGGCAATGGCCTGGGAGAAAAATGGTAGAGTGGGTGAAGGAAGCTTTTAGCCTTCAACAGAAAGCAGCTACAGGCTTCTCAGTGCCTCTGCAGGCATGATTGCTATGAATACTCAGCCTAACACTTATACCTCTGCAAGGTGGTATTCGAGCAATTTGTCATCAATATGTGCTTCAGGTGGGGGCTGTTTTCCTGGGATCCCCTTCTTAATTCTTACTGTGCAAAAAAAATTCACACATTTCCTAATGATATTAATTTAATAGGGAGTAATTTCTAGCATACTGCTGTCTGTTACACATGTAAGTCATAAAAGTCAAGAATCTGGTCCACACGAATATCCAATGAAGCTGTCTACTGAAAGTGGTATAATTCAGTGTTTTTTTTTTTGAGAGGGCATCTCTCATATTTATTGATCAAATGGTTGTTAACAACAATAAAATTCTGTATAGGGGAGTCAGTGCTCAATGCACAATCATTAATCCACCCCCAGTGTAATTCTCGTCAGTCTCCAATCTTCTGAAGCATAACGAACAAGTTCTTACATGGTGAACAAATTCTTACATAGTGAATAAGTTCTTACATGGTGAACAGTGCAATGGCAGTCATCACAAAAGCTTTCGGTTTTGATCACTCATTATGAACTATAAACAATCAGGTCAAATATGAATATTTGTTTGATTTTTATACTTGATTTATATGTGAATCCCACATTTCTCCCTTTACTATTATTGTTATCATTATTTTTAATAAAATGCTGAAGTGGTAGGTAGATGCAAGATAAAGGTAGAAAACATAGTTTAGTGCTGTAAGAGGGCAAATGTAGATGATCAGGTGTGTGCCTATGGACTAAGTATTAATCCAAGCTAGACAAGGGCAGCAAAACATCCACGGATGCAGAAGATTTCTCTCAAAACAGGGGGGGTGAGGTTCTAAGCCTCACCTCTGTTGATCCCCAATTCCTCACCTGATGGCCCCCCTGAGACTGTGCCTGTCTTAGGTTGTTCCTCCCTCGAGGAATCCTACCTGTCTCTGGCTAAACAGTCATCTTCCGGGGCCATACAGGGAAATGTAAAGTTGGTAAGTGAGAGAGAAGCCATATTGTTTGAAAAGGTTAGCTTTTTACTTTTTTTGCAGATTTATGCCCTGTGGCTTCTATGCCCAGCATTTGTCTTGAGGTATCTTTACCACTTGGAGGAATTATGATACTCGGTGAATTCGATATGAGGCACGAATTCTATTTAGGGTTGTAATTAGGAAGGAAGAAGAAAAGCTATAGAGGTAGCAGGCGGAAGAAAACATGGAAAGATTGATTATTTCTTTGACATATCTTCTTGTAGAGTAACTTAAGCATGTATAGGTTTTAAACTACTAATTAAATTGTGCACACACATTAACATAATAGGAATACAGTTACATAACCAAAGCAGATCTATAGTTACCAGCCATCTCCAGTGAAGCCAAGAAAACCATTTAGGCACCCTAGGCATTTGTGAAAATTTGTCTATGATATAATGGATATTGTCCATCTGTACTTGAACAGTCTGAGAGAAATCAGACAAATTAAAAGAACCCATTCCTGGGAACTGTTCACATCCCATATGTTCTTTTAACAGTAGATAGTATGTAGTTGTAAGATTTTGGAGCGCTACAACTTGCACTTCTCCTAATTCTTGGTTGAGTTCCAACAGTATAGACCCAGTCAAATTTGTTGTTTTACTGTATGCACAGGCCAGCTTAGATATCTCCTTCTTCATTCCAATGGCAAGTCCAGGAACCAGTGGGATGAATGCAGCTACAACTGCAGTATTGCCTGATCTTTGTTGAGGGTTTTTGATGATCATCTTCTGGTATGACTCTTCCAGAGAGCGCTGATGTTGGAAGTTCTTCTTCATATCGTATCTTAGTTCATTTTCTGGGTAGCCAAATTAGGCTTTGATCCTCTGTATAAACACAAACAGACCCTTTGCCCACATTTTGATATGCCCTTTATACTATTGTGTAGAACTCATTGGAGGTCACCACACAGGAACTGCTTTTTTTTTTTTAAGAGGAAGGAATATTATCAGAAAAGTGTACCTCCATAGCCAATCATCTGACACCCTTTAAGTGATCAAAATTAAGGATATTTAAAGCATGCATTAATCTTTGATTTGCAGTTAGTTTTATCCTATGAGGGAGTAATCCCCCTTCTCTTTCTTTCTTTTTTTCTTTTTTTTTTGTTATCTTTAATCTACACTTACATGAAGAATATTATGTTTACTAGGCTCTCCCGTATACCAGGTCCCCCCTATAAACCCTTTTACAGTCACTGTCCATCAGCATAGCAAAATGTTGTAGAATCACTACTTGTCTTCTCTGTGTTACAAAGCCCTCTCCTTTCTCCCACCACCCCATGCATGCTAATCATAATACCCCTCTTCTTCTTCCCCCCCCTTATCCCTCCATACCCACCCATCCTCCCCAGTCCCTTTCCCTTTGGTATCTGTTAGTCCATCCTTGGGTTCTGTGATTCCGCTGCTGTTTAGTTCCTTCAGTTTTTCCTTTGTTCTTATACTCCACAGACGAATGAAATCATTTGGTATTTCTCTTTCTCCACTTGGCTTATTTCACTGAGCATAATACCATCCAGGTCCATGCATATTGCTGCAAATGGTAGGATTTGCCCTCTTCTTATGGCTGAGTAGTATTCCATTGTGTATATGTACCACATCTTCTTTATCCTTTCATCTACTGATGGACATTTAGGTTGCTTCCAATTCTTGGCTATTGTAAATAGTGCTGCGATAAACATAGGGGTGCATCTGTCTTTCTCAAACTTGATTGCTGTGTTCTTGGGTAAATTCCTAGGAGTGGAATTCCTGGGTCAAATGGTAAGTCTGTTTTGAGCATTTTGATGAACCTCCATACTGCTTTCCACAATGGTTGAACTGGTTTACATTCCCACCAGCAGTGTAGGAGGGTTCCCCTTTCTCCACAGCCTCGCCAACATTTGTTGTTGTTTGTCTTTTGGGTGTCAGCCATCCTTACTGGTGTGAGGTGATACCTCATTGTAGTTTTAATTTGCATTTCTCTGATAATTAACGATGTGGAGCATCTTTTCATGTGTCTGTTGGCCATCTGTATTTCTTTTTTGGAGAACTGTCTGTTCAATTCCTCTGCCCATTTTTTAATTGGATTATTTGATTTTTGTTTGTTGAGGCATGTGAGCTCTTTATATATTTTGGACGTCAAGCCTTTATCGGATCTGTCATTTACAAATATATTCTCCCATACTGTAGGGTTCCTTTTTGTTCTATTGATGGTGTCTTTTGCTGTACAGAAGCTTTTCAGCTTAATATAGTCCCACTTGCTCATTTTTGCTGTTGTTTTCCTTGCCCGGGGAGATATGTTCAAGAAGAGGTCACTCATGTTTATGTCTAAGAGGTTTTTGCCTATGTTTTTTTCCACGAGTTTAATGGTTCATGACTTACATTCTGGTCTTTGATCCATTTTGGATTTACTTTTGTATATGGGGTTAGACAATGGTCCAGTTTCATTCTCCTACATGTAGCTGTCCAGTTTTGCCAGCACCACCTGTTGAAGAGACTGTCATTTCGCCACTGTATGTCCATGGCTCCTTTATCAAATATTAATTGACCACATATGTTTGGGTTGATGTCTGGAGTCTCTAATCTCTTCCACTGGTCTGTGGCTCTGTTCTTGTGCCAGTACCAAATTGTCTTGATTACTATGGCTTTACTGTAGAGCTTGAAGTTGGGGAGTGAGATCCCCCCTACTTTCTTCTTTTTTCTCAGGATTGCTTTGGCTATTCAGGGTCTTTGGTGTTTCCATATGAATTTTTGAATTATTTGTTCCAGTTCATTGAAGAATGTTGCTGGTAATTTGATAGGGATTGCATCAAATCTGTAAATTGCTTTGGGCAGGATGGCCATTTTGACGATATTGATTCTTCCTAGCCACAAGCATGGGATGAGTTTCCATTTGTTAGTGTCCCCTTTAATTTCTCTTAAGAGTGACTTGTAGTTTTAAGAGTATAGGTCATTCACTTCTTTGGTTAATTTTGTGAATGGAATTGTTTTCCTGATTTCTCTTTCTATTGGTTCATTGTTAGTGTATAGGAAAGCTACAGATTTCTGTGTGTTAATTTTGTATCCTGCAACTTTGCTGTATACCGATATCAGTTCTACTAGTTTTGGGGTGGAGTATTTAGGGTTTTTTATGTACAATATCATGTCATCTGCAAATAGTGACAGTTTAACTTCTTCTTTACCAATCTGGATTCCTTGTATTTCTTTGTTTTGTCTGATTGCCGTGGCTAGGATCTCCAGTACTATGTTAAATAACAGTGGGGAGAGTGGGCATCCCTGTCTTCTTCCCGATCTCAGAGGAAATGCTTTCAGCTTCTCGGTGTTCAGTATAATGTTGGCTGTGGGTTTATGATATATGGCCTTTATTATGTTGAGGTACTTGCCCTCTATTCCCATTTTGCTGAGAGTTTTTATCATGAATGGATGTTGAATTTTGTCAAATGCTTTTTCAGCATCTATGGAGATGATCATGTGGTTTTTGTCTTTTTTTTTGTTGATGTGGTGGATGATGTTGATGGATTTTTGGATGTTGTACCATCCTTGCATCCCTGGGATGTATCCCACTTGGTCATGGTGTATGATCCTTTTGATATACTTTTGAATTCTGTTTGCTAATATTTTATTAAGTATTTTTGCATGTACATTCATCAGGGATATTGGTCTGTAGTTTTCTTTGTTGGTGGGGTCTTTGCCTGGTTTTGGTATTAGGGTGATGTTGGCTTCATAGAATGAGTTTGGGAGTATTCCCTCCTCTTCTATTTTTTGGAAGACTTTAAGGACAATGGGTATTATGTCTTCTCTGTGTGTCTGATAAAATTCCGAGGTAAATCCGTCTGACCCGGGTGCTTTGTTCTTGGGTAGTTTTTTGATTACCATTTCAATTTCTTTCCTTGTAATTGGTTTGTTTAACTTTTGTGTTTCTTCCTTGGTCAGTCTTGGAAGGTTATTTTTCTAGGAAGTTGTCCCATTTCTTCTAGGTTTTCCAGCTTGTTGGCATATAGGTTTTCATAGTAGTCTTTAATAATTCTTTGTATTTCTGTGGAGTCTGTCGTGATTTTTCCGTTCTCATTTCTGATTCTGTTGATTTGTGTTGATTCTCTTTTTCTCTTAATAAGTTTGGCTAGAGGCTTATCTATTTTGTTTATTTTCTCAAAGAACCAGCTCTTGGTTTCATTGATTTTTGCTATTATTTTATTCTTCTCAATTTTGTTTATTTCTTCTCTGATCTTTATTATGTCCCTCCTTCTGCTGACTTTAGGCCTCATTTGTTCTTCTTTTTCCAATTTCGATAATTGTGATGTTAGACTATTCATTTGGGATTGTTCTTCCTTCTTCAAGTGTGCCTGGATCGCTATATACTTTCCTCTTAGGCTGCTTTCACTGTGTTCCACAGTAGTTGGGGCTTTGTGTTGTTGTTGTCATTTGTTTCTATATATACCTTGATCTCTATTTTAATTTGTTTGTTGATCCATTGATTATTTAGGAGCATGTTGTTAAGCCTCCATGTGTTTGTGAGCCTTTTTGTTTTCTTTGTAGAATTTATTTCTACTTTTATACCTTTGTGGTCTGAAAAATTGGTTGGTAGAATTTCAATATTTTGTATTTTGCCAAGGCTCTTTTTGTGGGCTAGTATGTGGTCTATTCTGGAGAATGTTCCATGTGCACTTGAGAAGAATGTATATCCTGTTGCTTTTGGATGTAGAGTTCTATAGATGTCTATTAGGTCCATCTGCTCTACTGTGTTGTTCAGTGCTTCCATGTCCTTATTTTCTGGCCGGTGGATCTATCCTTTGGGGTGACTGGTGTGTTGAAGTCTCCTAAAATGAATGCATTGCAGTCTATTTCCCCCTTTAGGTCTGTTAGTATTTGTTTCACATATGCTGGAGCTCCTGTGTTGGGTGCATATATATTTAGAATGGTTATATCCTCTTGTTAGACTGAGCCCTTTATCATTATGTAGTGACCTTCTTTATCTCTTGTTACTTTCTTTGTTTTGAAGTCTATTTTGTCTGATATTAGTACTGCAACCCCTGCTTTCTTCTTGCTGTTGTTTGCCTGAAATATGTTTTTCCATCCCTTGACTTTTAGTCTGTACATGTCTTTGGGTTTGAGGTGAGTTTCTTGTAAGCAGCATATAGATGGGTCTTGCTTTTTTATCCTTTCTATTACTCTGTGCCTTTTGATTGGTGCATTCAGTCCATTTACATTTAGGGTGACTATTGAAAGATATGTGCTTATTGCCATTGCAGGCTTTAAATTCATGGTTACCAAAGGTTCCAGGTTACCCTCTTTAGTATCTTATCGCCTAACTTAGCTCGCTTATTGAGCTGTTATATACACTGTCTGGAGATTCTTTTCTTCTCTCCCTTCATATTCTTCCTCCTCCATTCTTCATATGTTGGGTGTTTTGTTCTGTGCTATTTTTAGGAGTGCTCCCATCTAGAGCAGTCCCTGTAAGATGCCCTGTAGAGGTGGTTTGTGGGAAACAAATTCCCTCAGCTTTTGCTTGTCTGGGAATTGTTTAATCCCGCCATCATATTTAAATGATATATCATGCTGGATACAGTATCCTTGGTTCTAGGCCCTTCTGTTTCATTGCATTAAGTATATCATGCCATTCTCTTCTGGCCTGTAGGGTTTCTGTCGAGAAGTCTGATGTTAGCCTGATGGGTTTTCCTTTATAGGTGACCTTTTTCTCTCTAGCTGCCTTTAAAACTTTCCTTGTCCTTGATCTTTGCCATTTTAATTATTATGTGTCTTGGTGTTGTCCTCCTTGGATCCTTTCTGTTGGGGGTTCTGTGTATTTCCGTGGTCTGTTCAATTATTTCCTCCCCCAGTTTGGGGAAGTTTTCAGCAATTATTTCTTCCAAGATACTTTCTGTCCCTTTTCCTCTCTCTTCTTCTTCTGGTACCCCTATAATACGGATATTATTCCTTTTGGATTGGTCACATAGTTTCTCTTAGTGTTGTTTCGTTCCTGGAGATCCTCTTATCTCTCTCTATGTCAGCTTCTATGCGTTCCTGTTCTCTGCTTTCAATTCCATCAGTGGCCTCTTGCATCTTATCCATTCTGCTCATAAATCCTTCCAGAGTTTGTTTCATTTCTGTAATCTCCTTTCTAGCATCTGTGATCTCCCTCCAGACTTTATCCCATTTCTCTTGTGTATTTCTCTGCATCTCTATCAGCATGTTAGTCATTTTTATTTTGAATTCTTTGTCAGGAAGACTGGTTAGGTTTGTCTCCTTCTCTGGTGTCTCTGTGATCTTGGTTTGCCTGTAATTTTGTCTTTTCATGGTGATAGGAATAATTTGCAGAGCTGGGACTAGTGACGGCTTGAAGAACTTCCCTTCTTGTTGGTTTGTGGCCTTCCTCTCCTGGGAGAATAGCGACCTCTAGTGGCTTGTGCTGGGTAGCTGCGTGCAGACAGGGCTTCTGCTTCCTGCGCAGCTGCTATGGAGTTTATCTCCGTTGTTGCTGTGGGCGTTACCTGGCTCGGGCTGCCCCTTTGCAAGGCGCTGGGTTCTTGCAGGTGTGGATGTGGTCTGGATGTTGTCCTGTGTCCTCTGGTCTTTATTCTAGGAAGAGTTGTCTTTGTTATATTTTCATAGATATATGTGGTTTTGGGAGGAGATTTCTGCTGCTCTAGTCACGCTGACATCTTGGCTCCACCGATTCCAGAATGACTCAGGAGACACGGTCCCATGCAAGAGATTTTATTATCTGAAAGAGGAAGTGGCTGCCCCAGAGGGATGGGGAGAGAGGTGGGCGGAGAGAGAGTGAGAGCAGGGAGGGCAGGGGGACAGAGAGACAAAGAAGAGAGTAGCCTAATTCAGAGTTTTTAAGTTGCTAATTTGTTTGTGAACTGAATGGGCACTGTGGTAAGAAGGAGAGAGTGGCCTCTACATCACTTCAGTGGGGGAGGAGGATAATGCCAAGGGAAGTCATGGAGGGGAGACAAGACCAGGAGTCATGTCAACAGGGGTGGGCTTGTTGTTGGAGGCACTCCTAGTGCTGTGCTTTCCTGTGTGATGGGAGAGTGTCTGCCCCTCTTTGCTCGGTCATGATCTCATTTTTTGGCTTTTTATAGTCAGCTGTGAAAATTGCCTTTTACCTCCAATGAATTACAGTTAAAGTAGATGAGGCATATAGAGAGCAATGTGATCCATTGGCCTCCTTTTGGGCTTCCCACTGAGCTTAAGGGCAGAGGCCCCACCAGTAGCAACACTTTGTTGATCCCTGGACAGACCTGGGGTGAAGCAAATACTTTTGAGGAAGGTAAAAGGGAAACAAGACAAGGGAAACCGCTTTCACCCACCAGCAAGCTGTCAATCACTGCCCCGAATTGGCCTGAGCTCGAGCTGTGAAGTGGTTTGCTGATGCTCTCCTCAATCTCCTTCTTGGCTGAAAGCCCCCTTCCGGAGGGCACAGGAGATGGCTTTACTGGGGAGTGAGGTGGCACTCCAGCATAACTGGAGTCACCTTAACTGGCCCCCACCAGGGCTCTTGGGGCAGTGCCAAGCTGCCTTCACCACGTGACAGGGGATGGCAGTGCCTCAGGGGCTCAGTGAGTTGGAAGGGAAGAAGGAGCTGGTGGTGTTAGGAAAGAACAGAGAAGCCTAGGGGGAAACTCTGGTCTAGAGAGAGCTGGGGGCCTAAGGTCGGTTGCTAGGCAACTGTGTCCTGCTCCCCCCCACCCCAGCTGTGCCTCTTCACTTGCCTTTCAGGCTGCTGGGGCCTCTTGTTAGCTCCTGCCTTCCCTTTTTTTCCCTTTGAAGCTGCCTCCATGTGCCTTCTGACCAGATTTCATCTGGCTAGAAACGCTCCTGGGGGTGTGGGATATGGGTCAGGGGCAGCCAGGGCACATTTTGCTCTGGACCATGGAGAGTCTTAGAGACTTCTCTCTGGATTGGTCTTCCTGAGAGGAGGGCAGTGATGGTTCGGAATCACACGTAGAGCAGCAGATCTGGGCTCAGATTCCAGAGCCAACACTTATTAGATGTGTCATCTTATTAGATGTGTCACTTAACCTCTTAGTGTTTTAGTTTCTCCATCTATAAAACAGGGAGAATAATAGTGCTTACCTCCATTGAGGTAATGGGAGGATTTAGTGTGGTAGAGAGAGAGATATAGAGAAATAGATGATCGATAGATAGTTTATCTAAATTTATCTAAACTTAGAAAAGTCTATGTAAGTGTCAGCTATCAGTAGTCCCAGAGGACAGCTGGGCACAACATCACGCTCCCAGGTAGGGCCGAGGAGTTGGGGGAGGAGCCCAGAGCACCAGTTGCCCAGCAATGTGTGTCATAGGGAGCTCCAGTTGCAGGCCCATGTCTAACAGTAGCATGTTGTGGGGTCTTGAGCAAATAGTACCTTTTCTTCTCTGCCCTCAGTCTTCCCACCTGCAAGATCCGTGAATGAGCCTGGAAGGGCCTGAATGTCCTCACACTGTTCCTTGCCTTATGACACTAGGATGTGTATTGGGCTTGAGTCACCTCTGTCCCCACAGTTGTGAGGGGGTTTAGGAAATGTGGCAGTGGGAGTAGCGTCTGGTTGAGCTCCAGAGGGAAGGTTTGGGGAAGTGCTCGGGGATAGTCCCACTCCATAGCCTCACATAGGTGGAGTCTGTAGGCCAGACCTGGGAAAGTCAGGTAGTCCTGCTCATGGCTGTATCTTCTCATATATATTTCTGCTGTTTGCTCTATAGGGATCACAGTATACACACCAAACTTCTCACACTGTATTTAGTATTTGACCACTTCAAGTAGAATGTAGAAACCTTACAACTGTATATGTCTCTTTACCCTTCCCCTTTTATGTTATATATTACATCTACATACATTAAGAGCTCCCTATCCCTAACAATGTATAATTTTGGTTCTCAATAGGCTAACATATTTTTAAAACTGAAGATGAGATAAATAGTTTGTTATATGTACAAAGATGTTGACCATTTCTGTTGTACTTCCTTCATTTCTGAAGTTCTAATTTTTGCTCTGGGATCATTTCCCTTCTAGCTTTCATGTTTATTTTAGAGCAGGTCTGTTGGCAATGAAATCTCTCAGTTTTCCTTCATAGGAGAATGTCTTTATTTCATTCCTGAAGGACATTTTCATGCGATATAGAATTCAGAGTTGACAGTTCTTTTCTTCCTAGCCTCCATGGTGTTTGTTAGAAATCCGGAAGCAAATTTTTATTCTCCTACTTGTACTGTGTAATTTTCTTTGGCTTCTTTTAAGATTTCTTCATTTCCTTTGGTTTTTATACTTTGATTATAATGGTTTTATTTGAATTTATCCTGTTTGATGTTCCCTGAGCTTCTTGCATTTGTAGTTTGTGTCTTTCCCTGAATTTGTGAAATTCGTTGTTATTATGTCTTCAAAATTTTTTTTCTGTACTGATAGCTTTCTTCTTTCCTCAGTGGTTCCAATCACATGTATATTAGACATTTTTATATTGTCCCACAGGTCCTGAGGCTCTGTTCATTTTTTTAACATATTTTCTGTTAGTGGGTGCTTTTTTTCCCCCCTGTCTTCTCTACTTGTTTGGAGACAGGCTCCACTTATATGAGTCTCCTGAGTGAATTTCTTATTTTGGATAATGTATTTCTCATTCTGAAATTCCATTTGGTTCTCTTTTTATGATTTCTGTTTCTGTGTTGAGAACTTCTCATCCATTTCAAGAATGTTCATTTTCATCCCATGGAGGATGCTTCTAATAGATGCCTTAAGGTCTTCATCTGATAATTCCAGGGCCTGGGTTGCCCTGGGATTGGCATCTGCTTGTTGATTGTCTCTTCCCTTTGACAGTTGATCAGGTTTTCCTGGTTGTAGGTGTGTTGGGTAATTTTGGATGTTATCCTGGAAAGTTTGCATACTGAGTAATCTCAGGTTCTGGGTCCTATCAAAATCCTCAAGAGAATGTGGAGCTTTTTGCTCTAGCAGGCAATCATTACAGTTCGGTTTAGACTGCAAGCTCTGGCTCACCATCTGCAAGTGGTGGCTCCAGTGCCTGTATAGTTTTCAAAGCCTTTGTGCTTTGCTTTTGGGAGCTGCACCTTGCACATGCCACTCAGGAGTAGTTTGGGACTTCAGCAGAGATTTAGATGGTTTAGTTCTGAAAGTTTTTGTGTTCCACACGTGCACACTTGGCCAGCAGCTCAGGATTTGTGTTAGCTCCCACGTGGAAGTGTATACCTTTACGTAGCTTCCATTCATGCTAAAATCTTATATAATCATGGTACATTCATCAAAGCTAAGAAATTGATGTTAATGTAGTACTATTAACTACTCTACAGACTTTATTCAAGCTTTCATTAATGTCTTTTTTCTGTTCCAGGATCCTATCCCAGTACATTACATTAGTCACATGTCTTCTGTGACAATTCCTCAGACTTTTTTTGACTTTCATGACTTTGGCACTTTTGAAGAGCAGTGGTCAGATATGTTAATAGAATGTCCCTCAGTTTGTGTTCCATTTAGTAGGCTGAGGTTATGGATTTTTGGAAAAATATCACAGAGGAGAAGTACCCTTCTCATCTCATGTTATCAGTAGGCATGTGATATCAACATGATTTGTCACTGGTGATGTTATCCTTGATCACTTTGTTAAGGTGATTTTTGCCAGGTTTCTTTACAATAATGTTACTATATTTCTCTTTCCACAAATAATTTGTTAGAAGTGAGTTTTTACATCCAACCTATGCCCAAGGAGAGGAAAATTAGGCAACACTTCCTGGAGGGCAGGGTGTCAAAGAACTTGTGATCATAGGTTAAACAATTGGTAAATTTTGGGAGAAATACTTTGAGGCTATATTTTCCCTTAAAGTTTCTCCCACTAATTTTAGCTTTTATCATGGATCCTGCCTGAAGCAGGATCTCCAAATAGTCTTGCCTCCTTGTATTGGAGAAAGGTATTTAGAAACGAAGATCTGGCCACTGGGCATGCTTGTGACTACTGGGATGTCACTGTTTCTAGGCTCCCTCAGCAGACAAAGCTAGGAAATACATTTATGTATTCCCAGCCCCCATATGCACATAGCATGTGGTTCAGATCTCTCCTAAAAGAAATCTCCTGTGAGGTGCCACCATCTACCTTGTTTCATGGTTGTTTGTGAATATAGCTTATATTCTCTCTCACTGCATAAGCTCTTAGTGAGCAGAACTTATGCCTGAAGCGTTTTCAAATTCACTCTGGTGCCTAGCACATAAAAAGAATCTGGTGCATGTTCACCTTTATAAATGAGTTATAGGGATCACAGGCTTCATGATTATCTTTTTTTTTTAAATGGTAAAAGCCACAGGTGTTGATTTGAAGGTTATTATTTAAAGTTATTAAAATAGGAAGTTTTGCCACTTGAAGAGTGATCCTGTGCATGTGGAACAACTTGGTCCTTTATAGTGCTGGAAGCAGGAAAGGTTCTTGCATTGTTACTGAAAGAGCTGCTGTTTGGAGAACTCTGATTGGCTTCCTGGCAGGGGACAAGCTGTGCTGCTTCTGTTTGGGGTTCCCATATTTAGCTCTCCCACAGATGCCCAGGGCTAGTGCTTCGTCTGCCCTGCCCCCAATCAGCCTGGTCCCCCTGCTTCAAGTCCCTGATTAACCAGTCATTCTCAAACATATGAGAAAAATGCTTTGTGCTTCCACTAGTCCACTCCTTCCACACTCCCTGAACCCAGGAGTGTGCTCCTGGTTTCACAACTCGGGAAGCTTGTCTACCTGTCAGCTTGGTTTCTTATTTGCAGACTGTTTTTAGCTTCTCGTTTTCTCTAAGGCTTTCTGGGTGGGAATCTAGACTCTGTTTCTGGTCATGATGTCCCTGATTCCTCTTCTGGGCACCAGCACCCTGCCGTCTCCTGATCCTGGTTTGATGTTAGGACGGCAGGCCATCAATAAGCTAATGCCCAGCCAGCACTCTGGGATGACAGTGGGGGTGGGGGAGTGGGAGGGGCAGTGCTCTGCTTGTGGGGGAAGGGTACAGCCGAAGCTGCCAGCCCCATACAGCAGCTTTCCTCTCTTGCTGGACTGTCTCCTGCCCCGTCACAGGCAAAGCAGCACGCTGTTCCCAGCCCCTGGGCTGGGCACCAGAGCCTGCAGCCTGGAGTCAGCTACTGTGTGATCTGCCTGAGCCTGTCTCAGGAGCTGACAGGGAGCCAGCCAGGCAGAGTGGCTCCTTGTGGGTAGGCAGATCATATTCACACGGGTTGCCGTGACCGCGACCTGGTATTTGCTTTGGCTGTTTGCTATAGGGATGTCTATGAGGGGGAAAGTGGATTTTCTGAAGAGGCAGAAAGGGAGCTGAGAGTAAGAAGGAATCTGGGGAGACAGGGTCAGACTCAACTAGGAGATGGGAGTAGGCATGGACGTCTTCCCAGGGCCTTGGGGAAGCTGAATCCTGCCCAGGGGATCGGCGAGGAGATAGCATCTCTGTTGCTCATGACTGCAGTGCACAGTGACGGAGAGCAGCACCCTCTTCACACCCGGAAAGCCGCCAATGGAAACAGGAGCGATTCCTTGGAGTATCACCTGCCCCCTAAGGCACACAGCTGAATCGTCCCTGGACCTGGGGGAACAGCTGGCCCTTCTCTCCATCCCCACCACCGGGGCCGTTCCCTGGGCAGACTTCTGGGAGCTCTGCAAAGGACAGGCCGCATCCTGCACATCCTGGGCATCTTTGTCTCCTGGGGCCCAGCCCATCTGTTCCATCTGAGCTGATGGGAGGCTAGCAGGCAGAAAGCCTGCCCCGGGGGCAGGGCTGTGCTGTGTGTTTGAGCACTTAACTCAGTTTAATAGCTCCGGCTTCCTTCTCCCTCAGTTAGGAGGTCATTCCACAGTATTAATTTCCTTCTCCCTGGGTCTGACTCATAGGCCATTGTCCTGAGAACACAGACAGGCCGTGTCAGACCACCACCAGACTTAGCAAACTCCTCCATGCTGGCAGGAGAAGATTTTCTAATGCAAATTAACTTGAGAAGCTTCTAAGACACAGAGGAGGACTACAGGCACCCCTGGGAAAATACCTGATGGCCCTGGTAACAACCAGGGTGACCCTGGATTCAGAGGAAAGAGAAGACAGCACTTCAGAGAGCATCTCTGAGTCAACTTTAATAGAAGAGAAGTGTATTCTAGCAAATGTCAAAACTTTAGAAATACTGTCATTTTAGGTGTAATGACAAATGCATAACCAATGTATTTTTCTTGAATAGAAGTCCATTGAACCTAATTTATGTTTTTTCTTTTTTGGAATTATCATAGCTGCTAATGTTGTGGTGTGGTCAGTATCTGGAGATGTGTGATGCTCACCCCTGCACTGAATGCTCCTAACTACCGAGCCTCTGAGTTCTGTGTCTTTTTTCTACCTTTTTTCCCTTTCTGTCCTGTTTACTGTCAGACTGTGTGTCATCTCTAGGGACACCAGGGTACCTGCTTCTTGGATCACTTGTTCTCCTAATTTGCAGCTTCTAGTCTGTTGTGTGTTAGCAAACTGGGTTGATAAACTTGTTATAATTGTATTTAAAGTACAACTTTAAAATTAGATTAGATTAGATAGAAATCCTAAGAAACACACATACACACACCTTTAGAATTAATAGCAAGTTCAGTGAGATCACAGAAGACAAAAAAAATCAATTGTATTAGTATATATGAGCAATGAACAATTGAAAAATAAAGAAAACAATTCCATTCACAGTACTACTAAAAAGAACAAAATACTTAGGAATAAGTTTAACAAAAAAAGTTCAAGATTGTACTGAAAATTACAAAATGCTCCTAAGGGAAATTAGAGAAGATCTAAATACATAAAGGTACATTTCATGTTTGTGGATTATAACACTCAACATTGTTAAGATGCCAGTTTTTCCCAAATTGATCTGTAGTTCTTGTAAAAATCCCAGCCTATTTTAAAAAAACAAAAAGTGACAGGCTAGTCCTAAAATTTGTATGGAAAAAAGCAAAAACCCAGAATAACCAAAATAAGTTTGCACAAAAAAAGAACAGAATTGGAGAACTTTCACTTCCCAATTTCAGAACTTATTATAAAGCTACAGTTATCAAGCCAGTGTAGTACTGGCATAGGATGAGCATCTACATCAATGGAACAGAATTGAAAGCCCAGAAATAAATCCTTATACTTAAAGTTTATTGACTTCAACAAAGGTACAAGGCAATTTAGTGGAGAAAGAAGATAGATGAATGATAACTGAGGACTTGAAAAGATGAACCACATCATTAGTCATTAGGGGAATGCAAATTTCAGCCACAGTGAGATACCATTTCACACCCACTAGAATGGCTATAATCAAAAAGACAGATGATAACAAATGCTGGTGAAGGTGTGGGAAAATGGGGGCACTTCTACATTGCTATGACCATGTAAAATGGTACAGCCACTTTGACAATTTCTTATAAGGTTAAACCAAAGTTTCCCACACAGCATTGCAATTCTACTGCTAGGTTTCTACCAAAGAGAAATAAAAACATATGTCTACACAAAAACAAATATTTATAGCAGCATTATCCATAGTAACCAAAAAGTGGAAACAATCCAAATGTCCATCATTTGGTGAATGAATAAATAAAATGTGATGCATCCATACCATGGAATATTATCTGGTCATAAAATGGAAAGAAGTACTGCTACATGCTAACCCTGGGTATTTTGCATATGAGGAGACTGAAGTCCAGAGGGGGTTAAAAAATATTCACCCAGGTTAACATAGCTTGAAAGTGTTACAGGCAAGATTCCAGCTCAGTTCAGACTCCACAGAGGTCAGCCAGCTCCAGCCCTCAGAGCCAACACCAAGGGGGAAGTGCAGGCAAGAACACACAGCAGAATAACTTAATTTCTACATATTGGCAAGAATAATTCCTTAATTTGCAGACACCTAGAAGATCACAGGCTTGAGGGTGAAAATAAAACGTGCTTTCTGACAGCATAAACCTTGTCAGACTGGTGTAATTTCTCCTTGCCTGTGAACTGGGCTCGGCTGTTTAGAAGGAAACCCTGCTGGGTAGGGGTTCTGCTGGACTGAGAGCCTCTCTGCTGGTAGACAGTCCCTTGTCATCTTTGGCCTGGGTCCCTCTGGAACCTGCTGCCGGGTTGGAGGGAGCTTCCCTAGCCTCGCCATTCCCAGGAAGGGAGTCCTGCCTGCATGCAGGGCATATGGCCTAGGGAAGTAAGAGTAGGAGATTCCCTGCCAGCTGAGTCTGACCAAAGGGCTTCACTGGCTCTTTATTCTCTTTAATTTAATGCCTCATATTTCCCACATTGTTTCAGCCCACTGCCTAAAGGTGGGATGATTCAGTCCTGTATTTAGCGTCAAAACCCGCAGCTGGTGTTTCACTTGTGAGAGGGAATGGACTGCAGAGGGGTTTGCAAGAAAATGATCTGCAAAAAAGCTCTGAGTTTGCAACAGTGACCCCGCAATCAGGTTCCCAGGTTGGGCGTGTTCTGACCCATTTCTAGTTTCTCCAAGGGCAGAAATTTAAACCTGTGGTGACATCTACTCTCTATCATCTTTTACATTATTTGGATATAAAGGGACAAGCTTTCCCATCATCTTTCCTTTAAAAAATGTGTGGGAGTGTAGTTCATATCAAAAGACTTGCGATTTCTAGACAAAAGAATTGTTAAAAGATTTTCAGAGAGTTCGTTTCCGGTATCGCTGCCCATATACAGCCCATCTCTTGGAAGGGCTTCAGAGAGTCAGGCATAGTGTGCTGTTCCTATCTGCTTTCCAGGAGGAGGAAAGCACCCTCCCTCTGGTGTCAAGGGGGCTCAGGCCCATGTAATGCACTTCCCCAGGTGCCCGTCACATGCAGGGCTAGAATATGGTCCATGCTTTATAAATGCTTGCTGCCCTGTACCCAGCTGAAGCGAGCTCACCAGAGGAGATGAATGCTGAGGATGCTGCAATAGATCTTTTAAGGGTTACAGCTGGTAAGGCTGGAGGCACGTTATTGTGTCCTTCCTCATTCCCTTTTGCTCACTCCTCTAACTCCTTCACCAAAGTCGGGCCCTCACAATGACACATCTGCCCTTCTTTTACGGTTTCATGTTCTCACCACTTTAGATCTCATTATTACGAACTGTGTCCTTGCTGGACTTCCTGCTAAGGCTGATCTCTGCTTTTTAGATAATGTTCTAAAACACGGCTTCTGTTACAAATGTCAGCTTGCCCCACCCAAGCACTGGTCTGCCACCCATGGCTGTCACTGAAACCAGACTCCCCAGCACAGCTTGCAGGAGCTTCGGGGTCTGGCCTCAGCCCCACCAATCTGAGTCATTTTTATTGCCCCATAGCCCATGCCATGCTTTAACCGGGAGGGTCTGCCCTGTCCCTCTCTGGGCCAGTGCCACTCCCACCTGTGCTTGAGCTGTTCTTTCTTCTTCTTCCCACTTAACTAGCAAAACTTATTCTGACTTTTAGGCACAGATGTTACATTGATGGGAACTTCACCAAATAGTTTAGCTCACACTCATGGTGGTGGTTATGGTGGGTGTGTTGGATGTGGTGGGCCTTCTAGGAGAAATGACAGATTATTAAGCATCTAGGCCAATATTAAGTATTGGCCAGTGTGGTGTAGCAGGTAAGACTGCTTCTAGCCAGTCTGCCAGGGTACAAATTCTGGTTCTGTCACCTACTCGCTGCTGACCTTGGGCAGGTTACTTACATCCTAGTTACTCAGTTTCCTGCTTCATATGCTGGGATGAGATAGTACCTACTTCACAGAGTTAATCTGTGAGCAGTACTCGGCATATAATACACACTAGAGGAATGTTATCACTATATACTAATTTATGTATATTATCTATAATCTTTAAAACAGCCCAGAAAGGGGAGTATTCTTCCCATTTTACAGAGAAGGAAAGTGAGGTTCAGAGAGATTAGGTAACTGTCCGGGATCACTCAGCCAATGTGCAGTGGGACTAGAATTTTGTCTCTTGTCTGCCTGCCCACACTGACCGATAGCTCCCTTTAATTTTTGTAGCATCGATGGCTGTTCTGGTGAAGTTTAATGTTCGAACATCCTCTAATTCTCCCCTGCATGCATGCTTATTTATCTCCCCAGATTTTAAGCACTTAAGGGAAGGATTGTTCCTATGCTTTGAGTGACTGTGCAGAGGTTGATGAGCTGGGATCAAGGACATGGTGCACTCTGTGATTAAAAGACACACATGATTAACTATCGGCAGACGGCTGTGAGTAATTAGAGACCTGGTAGGACTCTCCCCTGGGAAGGGCCAGTTCCTCTGCCTTCCATCCCCACGGAGCTGTCAGTAGTCAGTGAGTCTACTTGACCAGGGAGAGGATCCTGACTGGTCCTAGGAGATGTCCTTTCTGCCAGGGCCATGGAGTTGCCTGGGGCTGGCCATGCCTCTCAGCCAAAGGCCACAGCTCCTCTCCAGGCTGCCCTTTCCACACAATTCCTGCCTTCTGGGGCTGCTGATGGCTTCTCCTCCTCAGCCCTTTGGGTCTATGAATGGGAATGCTCTGCTGTTACTAGCATTACCCTGGTAATCGTCCTATCCTGCCCACACCTTTGTTAAACCCTCTTCCAGTTAGCCTACTTTGAGTGGGCTCCCCGTTTCCCGATGGGCCCTGAGACCCACAGCCCTCACAAGCTTCCTCCCTCACCCGGAATTCCATTTTTGTTCATAGGCCAGATCTGGTTCACTTGGTCACCCCCAGCTACAAGAGTGGCTAGAGAAACAAGGATTTAACTCTTGCAACCTCTCTAAGGCAATGCAGCAAAGGAGAAGGTGGTTGGGAACTAAAATATCTGCCGTGACAGTAACAGTGTGGAAAAGAAATTTAAAAATGAACAGACTTTCGAGGCCAAGATAGACTCCCATGGCCAACTGCCTGCTGTCTCAGCATTGCCTTCTCAGAGTTATGAGGCCAAGCAAATCTAGTCAGATGTCAGGGTCAGAGCTTAGGGTTCACCTGATTTGAGCCCATCCATATGAGTGAAGCTCATTTGTGACAATCCTGCCATGTAACCCTCCAGATTCAACTGAAAACTTATGGGGACAGGAAGCTCACCACCCTAGAGCTGGAATTAAAGAGTGCTGCTCACATAGAGCCACATTTTCCACCCCCTGCCCTGCTCTGCCCTTCAGGGTTGCAGGCAGATTCCTTGTCCTCAGGCCTCGCTAGTGGGGAGGCGTGGCATACCCTCCCTAGACGCTTTCCCCTCCAGGTTCTGCATCCTCCCATTCCTAGGTTTTCCTCTCATTCCTGCAATTCAAAGCCCTTTGCAAATATGCCTCGGAGTGGCTTCCTCCTCCCCCCATTTTAGAGACAAGTTTAAATCATTTCCTCCCAAGCATGTCAAGCTTAGAAAACAGAACTCCCATATTATTGCTGTCTCTTTGCCATTGTCTCACTGCAAAAGCTTCTGGCCTAGATAGATCCACACGCAACATGAGGCAGAAAGGGCATTTTTCTGTCTGAAGCACTCTGAACCTGCCTTTCTGGTTAGCTGCCTGGTCAGTGTGTGGTGTGCAGTGACTGAGTGGCCCTATGATCTAATTCACACACTGCTCTCACACTCTCTTACAAGGCCACTTGATGGAGGGAATGTATTCAAGAATTGTAAGTGCCCAATTAATAATGTGCATATTGGAATGGTGTTAATTAGTAATATCTGTATTGCAGCGTGCCCTCCAGTCTGTGTGCTTAAATACATTAACACCTCACAGTGGTAAAGTAGTATTAACCCTTCATGGATGAGTGTCTCCTAATGGGCTGTAGGTCTAGGTAATCACTTTAAGATGGAGAGATGGAGACTGACATTCTAATTAGAGGTGTTGAAGCTCCTGAGTGGGTCCTGCACACAAGGGTGGGACAGACCAAAGGAATATTCCCTGGAGAACCAGGTCTATAGGGAGAGATGGGTGAGTAGTTAAGGAGGAAGTTGAACCAGAAAGAGCCTGAAGTGGGGATCAAACCAAAGGAATGTGGCAGACATGTTGCTTCCTGGGCAGAGAAGTAGCCAAGGGAACAGGGGCAGAGCTGTGGGGCTGCCCAGCCCAGGAGGTAAGTCCTTGAACTCTGGGTCTGAGGCAGGGCATTTCTTCATATTGAGCATGGAGTGTCTTACCTGAGTGGGTAGTTTCATGAAGGAGCTGCATGGACTTTGCTCAGCCTGAATTCATAGAGCATCAGCATTGGATGTGGCCTTGAGGAGCCCAAGTGCAACTGCCTTGATTTATAGACAAGACACCAGAAGCCCAGAAAGGCTAACTGATTTGTGCAAAGGCACACAGCTAATAAGTAAGGTAGCTAGATTTGAGGGCAGCATATCTGATTCCACTCTGGTGTTCTCTCCTTTGTATACAGCTACTCCATTGTTATTTTGTTGTATAATTCATTTAGGATCTGCTTTAGGTCATTCACTCATTCTGTAAACATCTGCTGTGTAGCAGACATTGTGCTAGATGTCTCTTGCCCCCGAGTTGCTCACAGTGTTATAGGAAAGACAGATTAAATAAATGATTACAAGCAAATGCAATGTGTGCCCTGCTAGGGTCAGATGTGGGTGTGCTGTGAGCACACAGGGGATCCCTGGGGTTAGGGATAGTTTCAGGAAGGAGGGCCAACTTAAAAAAAATGTCACTTTCATAATTATCAAGCTTAAATCCAGTCCCAACTATGCCAGGCACTGAAAATAGCCCAATATCCAAAGAAGAGGAGGCTCAGAGGTGGGAGTCTAGCACACTGCTGGAGAGCATGATGGATGGGCTGTGATTCAGACAAACCTGTCTTTGAACTTCTCCATCACCTCCTAGCTGGTGACCTCAGGCAGTGACATTTCTTCATTGGTGAGGGTAGGGGTGGGGCTAATACCGCAGGGAGTTGTGGGGAGGTTGAAACGAGAGACTGTAGGAAATGAATTTAGCATGGGGCCTGGCACACGGTAAACAATCATTACAGGCTTTTGTGTTACACTTGGCCCATGTGAATTCCCGGTAATATGATTCCAGCCCACAGTGTGGCCAGCATTGGGAATGATTACTTTGCCCCAGACGTCAGCTTGCCTTCCTCCATCTGAAGCAGCCAGAGGCCTCTCTCTGAATTCACAGAATCACAGAGCATTAGCCCGCAGCTTCCCTGAGAAGAGATGCTAGTAGGAGAACAGCTGCCTCAAAAAAATCTGATGTGCTTTCTTTCTGCTCTGGGCCTGCAGTGTTAATTAGGAAGACTGCATGTGCGAACACTTGGGTTTTCTTTTCTTCTCTTTTCTAATCTCTCAAAAAAGCTCTTTTGATCAGCACCATGAGTAGATGTGCAAGGTCTCAAGTCTTGCAAAGACGTGTTAAGAATATGCAGGAGGTGCCGCCTCCTTTGACACCTGCCTCTGCAAACTCTGAGAAGAGTTTCAGTGCACCTTTGTCCTCTGTTCCTGACTCCCATATGGCTTGGACGACTGTTGGCTTGCACTTCCAAGCTCTCTGACTTCATGCTCCCGCCTGAACCTGGGCCTATAGAGTTTGTGCAGAATTAGGAGGACAGGCCTAGCCAGCCCTCTCCAAAGAGTGAGAGAGTGTGCTGAAAAGCTGCAGCCAGTGGGGCTGACCTCACTTGGCCCCATGGTGGCCTGGGCTCATGCAGTGGGTCTGATGGTTTCCCCCAGTCCTGGGCACTGCCTTGAGAATGACCACGTGGGTGGGCTTCCCTCTGGATAGGGGAGGTGGGGAGGTGGGCAGGGGCCACTGCAGAATGTGAAGGCCAGAGGCCAGAGCTGCTACATGTGTAAAGGAATGAGTGGTCAGGGCTCCAAACTCACATGTTCTTTCTCACTCTGTCAGTTACACCGACCGTCTTCTGTGACTGTAGGAACCAAATGAGTATGTATGTGGCTGTCTCGTAGTTTTCCCTCATGCCACCCCAAAGTAGGATTTAGCATTTTCTCACATCTCTAAAAAAGGAAACTTACTCCACAGGCATTGGTGATAAATGTAGACTTTACTAATGGTTTATAGTGGGCCAGAGAGGGGCTATATTGCATAGCACACAGAATTTTGTAAAAGAGACAGAAAGAGGAAGAAAGAAAATTAATGATGGAAGGGAAGAAGAGAGGGAGGGAAGGAGGGAGGGAAACCTCCATCCACTATGCTCTTGTTTTCCTAAGTCTTACTTCTCAGTGTTCAGGCACAGGATCTCCCTTTCTTTTCAGTCCTTGCCCTTGAAGTTGCGAATCCATCCCTAACTCCTGTCTCCCACTCTGAGAGCTTTCTGGAGGACCTCTCTGATTCTTCCCATCTGATCTGGTCATTTGGCTCAGGCTCTGTGTCTTCGGCTTGCATCTCTTCTCTCATCACTAGCTCAGCAAACAGCATACACCCTGAACTACTTAAAAGCAGTGGGGATCATAAATAACCAACATTTGTTCTTGTTACCAACAAAATGAAACTTGTAAGATCGCCAAACAGTACGTAAGTGTATGAGGTAGAAAGTGAACTACCCTAGCTCACCTCTCTCCGACTTCAGTCCTGCACCTGGCTTTTCTGTCCTCCCCTAGTTCCTTCCCCACCCTCTGAACTCCTGCAGGGTGACTTGCAAATGACTCAAAACTCTCTTCTTTTCATGGCACATGAACATTTCTCTTTCCTAGGGCCCAGGAGGTATTATTCACAGTTGCATTTGGATTTATTTTTTGTTGGAAGTCTTGGAGAGTCCCTGTGGCATGTAGAGAATCATCAAAAGGGACTGTAATCTACCTTTCAAATATATATGGAGTGACAGTCTCACAAAGGTAATGAAATTAATCATAGAAAATTAGCTTTTCTGGTACAAAACATTCTTTTAAAACATGGTAGAGGCTTTGTGCTGTACAGATTCTTCCTCAGAGTAAAGCAAAAGCCATGGCTTGCCTAGTCTGTTCCGTCCACAGCTGGCTCAGCCACACTGACTAGGGCTAAAGCACTAGTCTTGCTGGGGGCAGGTATTCATGAGAGCACTGCTTCAAGGGAAAACACTCTTGCCATCTTCCTATACTGTTGGCAAAGGTGGTCCTCCATGCAGCTCTATATAATCTATCACCCCCATGTCTTGAGTTGATGCTGTAATCCATTATGGAACCCTCTCAGGGCTGTGTGGGGAGTTGGTGCGGGGATTGAGAAATGGGGTTAAGTTCATCAATGGCAGTAGCCCAACACATTTCCTCATTGGAATCTGTCAGCATACAGAATGCAATAGCCTCAACCAAGAAAATGAAATGTTTGATTTGTCCATGGAGATTTAAGTTGCAACAGAAGGGAATGTTGGCTGAGAGTATCCTGAGTTATACTTTGTTTTCCTTTGAAGAAAGTGGACATCTAGTTTTTTATTGATATGATGGAGCCAAAGCATATGATTCACTTATTTCAGAGATTTACTTGTATATATATGTATGTGTGAACATATATATGTGTGTGTGTATAATAACATTATCTTATTATATGATTATGTTGACATATATGTCTCTCTAATATGTAGACATTTATATGTCTCTGTATATGTAATATATATTTATTTATATATATGTGTGTGTGTGTGTATATGTGTGTGTGTGTGTGTGTATATATATATATATATATATATATATATGTCAATAGCACTTTGCATGAAGAATATACACTCTTTCCCAGCTTTCTATAGAAGCTTAAGAGCATGTTTATGTCACAGTACAGTAAGTAGAAGAGTTGGCAGACTAACGACCAACCTTAAATTGTAGCTGCTTAGATAAGAGAAGACAAAAGTATTGATTTCATGAAGTTTTAGCTGATTACAGCTGAGCAGCACATCTCCAACTTCCCTTCCCCCAGGTGTTTTCTGCATTCCTCTTGTCACAGCTGTGCAGGTCTGCATATCCACTCCCAATGAAATGAAATATTGAGGTCCTGAGGCCGGGGCTTTGAACCCACCCACTTCTCCACAGTGCCGGCAAACACTACCACGTAACCAGCCAACCCAGACATCTGAGCAAAATGCCTTGGACCAAGAAGGGAACCTATGGCAGACATTTGTGATGGAGGTGGCGCAGGCAAGGACTGGTGAGGTCTCTTTTTATCTATGCCACTGCAAAGCAGGTTGGCTCTCCCCATGTGACTCCCCTTTGTTGGGCTGCTTCTCCTCATGGGGTTAATTACACCAACTTCAGTCTCGGAGGGTAAGTTAATTGCAAACACTTTACAATTATCAGGAGCTGACAAGGTGCTTCACCACCATAAAGCATTACCTCTAATTATTGTTCATAATCATAAAAGTTCAGAAGTGCCATGGACTCCCATGGCAACCTTAACTCTTCTTTGTCTCTCTCTTGCACACAGTGATAGACTTTTTCATTATTGTATTAAATGCAGCTCATAAACCTGCTGCATTATTGGGCAAATATTTATTTTGAAAGCTGAGATAAGTAAGCAGTTCTGGGGTAGTGATTCCTCTTTTAAATGCTCCAGACAGTGCCAGTCCTCATTCTGATGACATACACGAGGCCCTCAGAATATCAACTAATGCACTTACTTCATCTGCAATAGCAAAATCCTTATCAGACAGGTGTCAGGAGGGAGGACATGTAGTGTGACTTTATTTTCATGGTACGTCAGTAAGAATAGCCCAAGCTGACTGAGAGTATCTTATAAATATAGCAGAAACATATTTCTAAGCAAGCAATACAGGAGAATATAAACCATCCATCAATTTACAGGTAGATGATGGGGTGTGCTCCAGAATGAAAGCATAAAGCTATGAGACTTGGCAAGTTTATAAAGTTGGCTAAATGAACTGCTGAATATAAAAGTCCATTATAAAAGCAGTTTGACTTTTACATGTATATGGCTTCATGTATAGTAATTGCAATGTCAGTGGGAGGAAATCAACCTTATGTACATGGAAGTACTCAGCAGGGTGTCTAGTCTGGCGCATCTTCAATATGCAGTTTCTTAAAGAGGTTGGTCAAATTGTCTGGAAATGCTGCTGCCACACAGGTCTCATGTGGATGCTCCACTCCTACCATTAGGCTGGGGGTGTATTGGTTGGGTCTGTAATTACTAGTGGGGACCAGTGGTGGAACTTGGCTTTCTTTTGTTTGCATGCCTGGAGCCTAAATCTGATTTCTGGGAATTCCCTCTTTAAGAAAAGCAGCTCTGACCATTGTGCTTTACTTCAGTTTGGAGGAAAGAACACCAGGTGCTTTCAGTAAAGTCTTCGGGTCTAGGGTGATGTCTAGTGCCCTTGATTAGAGCCCACTGATCCCACTGGGGGAGCTGTGAAGGCAGCAAAGGAAGGGGAATATTTATCCAGATGAACAGAAAAGTCAGACCTCAAGTCAAGGGAGGAAAAGCGAATAAAGAAAAGGAATGAACCACAGTGTCCTAGTAGGGATGCATTCCCAAAGAGCTGGCCCTCTTTGTGTCAAGTAACCAGGCCAAGTGACTGAGTCAGTATATGCATGGTGGGCATATTCTGTCTATATGGTCCAGGGAGGGACTGCAAAAGAAATAAAAATAACATAGTGGACTTACCTTCCAGTAGCTCACTGACTGGGTGTGGTACGTGGGACTGGGGGTAGGAAATCCAAAGGGAAAAAGACCTCAGTGGGCTACAAAGATATCGATAACTAGTAGAGTTTTGAAGGACATGTTATCCTGGAGCTGAAGTTAGCACTCCAGGCTGAGAGTGGGGCTCAGATAGCTTCTGCAGAGTAATGATCGGGCTGCAGAGACCAGGGATGGGATCCTGGCTCAGCCACTTTACTGGCTGTGGGACTTTGGGTGAATTACTTCCCCTCACCAGGCCTCAGTTTGCTCTTCTGAGAAGTGAGGGACAAAATAATGTGTATATTGGGAGGTAATTATGAAAATCAAATGAGATATTGAATGTAAAGTATTTTCCACATTGCCTGACACACTGTGAGTGCCCCATAATTATCAGTGAGTGTTAGTATTAATCTATAAGTTTGAAAAGGTGGGGAGGGGCATAGGTGGCTAATGGGAGCATATGTATGAAGATTAGAGATATTAAGATTGGAGAATGCAGTGCTATAATTATGCTTACTGTTTTAGGTAAGAGTCAAAGGTATAGGGATTTGCAGCTTAGATTCAGACTAAGATTGTCTGGGTTTGATAAATGAAGGCTGAAGGTATTCACTGCCAGTAAAATGGCATTACAGAGTATGTTAAAGGGACTTCTGTAGATGGAAATGTTCTTAAGCCTAAACAGTTTTCACCAATGAAAATAAACCCACAGTAAAGGTAGTAGGCCAGTTAATTACCAAGAAGGTATGAAATTAAAACAAAACAAAAGTAGTAGAACCAACAAAAAATGCAGATTATGACATTTAATATATAAAGTGTGGAAGAGGAAGAAGAATAAAAAGTACTTTTAGATTGTGTTTAAAGTAGAGCAATCATCAACTTAATATAGACCATTATATGCTTAGGAACCTATCCATGAACCTTATGGTAACTGCAATATAATGAATCACAACAAATACATTCAGATGACCAAATATATATTTCCCAGGTATATTTGGTCTTCAACCTCAGTTCCTCCTGAAAACACTGCAGAGTCTTCTATGTGAAATGGGTGTTTTCTATGCCAATAAGAGACTTTTGAATACCACACAAAGGCGGGGATTGGAGGTTGAATCAGCCAATGGCCAATAATTTAGTCAGTCATGACTATGCAATGAAGCCCTCACAGAACCCACTGAGAAGAGCTTATCACCGTCTTGGATCCTGCTTCTCTGTCAGAGGGAACTTCTACTCTTGGGGAACCAGAATGCCTCCATGTGCCACTGAGCCAGGCCCCAAGCTCCATGAGGATGGAAGCTTCTTTACTTGGGACATAGCCTTATGTATCTCTTCATCTGGCTATTAACTTGTGTCCTTTATGGTATCCTTTATTAAACTGTTTTCCTGAGTCCTGTGAGCCCCTCTCACAAATTAATCAAACCTAAGGGAAAGGTTGTGTGAACCTCCAATCTGTAGCTGGTACATCAGAAGCACAGGTTAACTGCCTGGGGCTTGCAACAGGCATCTGGAGTTGGGGGTGGAGGAGAGCCTTGTAGGATGGAGCCCTTAACCTGAGAATCTGGTGCTCTCTCCGGGCAGATAGCATCAGAATTGAATAGGGTTCTCGGACACCCTGATGATGTTTGAGAATTGCTTGGTGTTGTGTGTGGGGGAAGACCACTCACCCCACCACACACATTGGAATTGGTTCTGGGAACCTGAAAGGAGTTAAAGAACACATTGTAGTAACCACAATCTGAAAGCCTATAATAGATACACAAAACAATTTTTAAAGAGAAATCCAGTCAGAACACTAAAGAAAACCATCAAGTAACAAAAGAAGATTATAAAAGAGGAAGAAAGAAACAGAGAGGAACCAACCAGAAAACAATTAAAATGGCAATAAGTACATACTTATCAATAACCACTTTACATGTAAATGGACTGAAAGCACCAACCAAAGGACAGGATGGCAGAGTGGATAAAGAAACAAGATCCATCTATATGCTGCCTACAAGAGACTCATTTCAGACCTAAAGACATATACAGACTGAAAGTGAAGGGATGGAAAAAGATATTTCATGCAAATAATAGGGAGAAAAAAAAAGCAGGAGTTGCAGTACTTGTATCAGACAAAATAGATTTCAAAAAAAAAGAAAGTAATAAGAGACAAAGAAGGACATTATGTAATGATACATTACATAATGACAATGGGGTCAGTCCAACAAGATGCCATAACCATTATAAATGTCTATACACCCAACATAGGAGCACTAAATAGGTAAAACAAATACTAACAGAATGAATGGGGGACCTAGACTGCAATTAATTCATATTAGGGGACTTAACATGCCACTTACATCAATGGACAGATCAACCAGACAGAAAATAAATAAGGAATCAGAGGCACAGAACAGCATATTAGATCAGATGGACTTAACAGATATCTACAGAACATTTCACCCCAAAGCAGCAGGAATACACATTTTTCCCTAGTGTACATGGAATGTTGTCCAGAATAGATCACATACTAGGCAACAAAAAGAGCCTCAATGAATTCAAAAGGATTGAAATTATATCAAGCAATTTCTCAGACCACAATGTTATGAAAGTAGAATAGATTACACAAAAAAGGTCACAAACCACACAAACACATGAAGGCCAAATAACATGCTTCTAAATAATCAATTGATCAGTGAACAAATCAAAACAGAAATCAAGCAATACACAGAGACAAAGGAAAGCAAAAACACAACAGTCCAAAATTTGTGGGGTGCTGCAAAAGCAGTTCTAGGAGGAAAGTACAATGCAATACAGGCTTACCTCAAGAAACAAGAAAAATTCCAAATAAACAGTCTGAACTCACAATTAAAGAAACTAGACAATGAAGAACAAATGAAACCCAAAATAAGTAGAAGGAGGGACATAAAGATCAGGGCATAAATAAATAAAATAGAGAAGAATAAAACAATAGAAAAAAATCAATGAAACCAAGAATTGGTTCTCTGAGAAGATAAACAAAAATAGACACACCCCTAGCCAGCTTTATCATGAAAAAAAGAGAGACGACACAAACAAAAATGGAATTGAGAAAAGAATAGTCAAAACTGACACCACAGAAATACAAAGAATTATTAGAGAATTCTATGAAGAATTATATGCCAATATATTGGACAACCTAGAAGAAATGGACAAATTCCTAGAAAAGTACAATCTTCCAAGATTGACCAAGGAAGAAATAGAAAATTTTAACAGACCAATTACCAGAAATGAAATTGAATTAGTAATCAAAAAACTTCCAACAAACAAAATTCCAGGACCAGATGGCTTCACAGATGAATTCTACAAAACATTTGAAAGAGCTAATATCTTCCTTCTTCTTCTTTTTTTTTTATTAAGGTATCACTGATATGCACTCTTATAAAGGTTTCATGTGAAAAACATTGTGGTTACTACATTCATCCATATCATCAAGTCCCCCCCATATCTCATTGAAATCACTGTCCATCAGTGTAGTAAGATACCACAGTGTAGACAAGATACCACTACTTGTCTTCTCTGTGTTAACACTGTTTCCCACATGATCCCTCACCACACCATGTGTGCCAATAATAATGCCCCTCAATCCCCTTCTCCCTCCCTCCACACCCACCCTCCCCCACTGCTCCCCTTTGGTAAACACTAGTCCCTTCTTGGAGCCTGTGAGTCTGCAGCTGTTTTGTTACTTCAGTTTTGCTTAGTTGTTATACTCCACAAATGAGGAACTCATTTAGTACTTGTCTTTCTCTGCCTGGCTTATTTTACTAAGCATAATACCCTCTTATGTTCCATCCATTTGTTGCTGCAAATGGTAGGTAATATTCTTCCTTCTTTAAGTATTCCAAAAGGTAGAAGAGGAGGGAACACTTCCAAATTCATTCTGTGAGGCCAGCATCACTCATATTAGCATTAGTATTAACTTTTTCAGCATTTGACAAAATTCAACTTCCATTCATAATAAAAACTCTCTACACAATGGGTATAGAAAGTATGTACTTCAACATAGTAAAGGCCATATATGACAAAACCACAGCTAACATACTCAATGGTGAAAAGCTGAAAGTCTTTCCTCTAAGATCAGGAACAAGACAAGGTTGTCTACTCTCACCACTTTTATTCTACATAGTATGGAGGTCCTAGACATGGAAATCAGACTAGACAAAGAGAAGGCATCCAAATTGGTAAGAAAGAAATTAAACTGTCACTATTTGCAGATGACATGATATTACATATAGAAAACCCTGAAGACTCCACCAAAAAACTATTGGAACTAATAGCTGGATTCAGCAAAGTTGCAGGATATAAAATTAATACACAGAAATCTGTTGTGTTCCCATATACTAGTGATGAACTAGCAGAAAGAGAAATCAGGAAAACAATTGCATTTACAATTACATCAAAAAGAATAAAATACCTAGGAATAAACCTAACCAAGGAGGTGCAAGGCCTGTACTCTGAAAACTATAGGGCACTTATGAGGGAAGATAAAAAAGACACAAATAAATGGAAATCTATCCCATGCTCATGGATAGGAGGAATTATTATTATCAAAATGGCCATCTTGCCCAAAGCAATTTACAGATTCAGTTCAATCCCTAACAAAATACTAAGGGCATTTTTCAATGAATTAGATCAAATAATTCTAAAATTCATATGGAACCACAAAAGACCCCAAGTAGCCAAAGCAATCCTGAGAAAGAAGAACAAAGCTGGGGGGACCAAGCTCCCCTTCAAGCTATACTACAAAGCTACACTAATCAAAACAGTATGATACTGGCACAAGGACAGACCTATTGATCAATGGAACAGAATAGAGAGCCCAGATATAAACTCATACATCTATGGTTAATTAATATGTGATAAAGGAGGCATGAATATACAAGGAGGAAAAGACAGTCTCTTCAGTAAACTGGTGTTAGGAAAACTGGACAGCTACATGCAAGAGAATGAAACTAGATTAATGTCTAATTCCATACACAAAAGTAAACTCAAAATGGATCAAAGGCCTAAATGTAAGACATGAAACCATAAAACTTTTAGAAGAAAACAAGCAAAAATCTCTTGTACATAAGCATGAGCAGTCTTTTCTGGATACATCTCACTGGACAAGGGAAACAAAATAAAAAATGAACAAGTTGGACTACATCAAACTAAAAATTTCTGTATAGCAAAGGACATATCAACAGAATGAAAAGGCAACCTACAATATGGAAGAATATATTGGTAAATGATTTGTACAAAGAGGACACCCAAAATATATAAAGAATGCTTTATAATGTCCAAAATATATAAAGAACTCATACACCTCAACATCAAAAAAACAAATAACCCAATTAAAAAATGGGTGGAGGGCCTGAACAGACATTTTTCCAAGAAAGAAATACAGAAGGTCAACAGGCATGTGAAAAATGCTCCATAATGCTAATCATCAGGGAAATATAAATAAAAATCACAATGAGGTATCACCTCACACCAGTCAGAATGGCCACTATCCAAAAGACAAGAAAGAGTAAGTGTTGACAAGGATGTGGGGAAAGGGAACCCTCCTACACTGTTGGTGGAAATGTCAATTGGTGCAGCCATTGTGGAAAGCAGCATGGAGGTTCCTCAAAAAAGTAAAATAGAAATGCCATACAACCCAGGAATATTCCATTTCTAGGAATTTGTCCAAAGAAAACCAAGTCCCTGATTTGAAAAGATAAATGCACCCCTATGTTTATTGCCACATTATTTACAATAGCCAAGTTATGGAAGCAACCAAACTGTCCATCACTAGATGAATAGATAAAGAAGATGTGTACATATATATAATGGAATATATTCAGCCATAAAAAGAAAGAAATCCTGCCATTTGCAACACCAAGGATGAACCTAGAGAGTATTATGCTAAGCAACATAAGCCCAGCAGAGAAAGACAAAAACCATATGATGTAACTTATTTTTGGAATCTAAAAACAAAAGAAAATTAAGTGAAAAAAATAGCAGTAGCCTCATAGACAGTGAGAAGTGACTGTTGGTTACCATGGGGGAGGGTTGGGATTGGGTGGGTGGAGAGGGTGAGGGGAATAAAGGGGCACAAAAATTCTCAATCATAATATAAGTTGGTCACGGGATGGTAGTGCAGCATGGAGAATATAGTCAATGATTCTGTAACATCCTCCTGTGCTAGCAGATAGTAACTGCACTAGTGGGGCTGAGGATTCAATAAAATAGGTAACTGTTGAATCACTGTGTTGTATACTTGAAACCAATATAAGATTGCATATCAACGACACTTCAGTTAAAAAAAAAGATTGCCTGGGTTTTTGTTCTGTCTTTCACGACATGTGTTCAGCAAGTTGTTGATGTCTTTGTGCCTCAGTCTGCTCATTCATAAATGGAGACGATCACAGTGATGTCTATCACTGAGGGTTATTATGGGACGTAAATGAGTTAATATGTTAAACACTTGAAGCAGTGTCTGGCACATGGTAAGAAGTACATAGTACTGGCTGTCATTATTGGTGTTAGTGTTAGGTGGTTGTTTTGTATATGACTAGTGAAAGTGTTTCCTACTTAGAGCTCAGTAAAAATCTATACTGGTTGTTAATCACAAACCCAAAGTATCTAACCCAAGAGGGTTTGAGGAAACACAAGTCATGACCAAGTGCCAGAGGGGCCCTCACAGGAATAAAGGACGTTGCTGAAATGAGTAGGCCTCGTGTACTACTACACTGGTGTGATGGCAGTGGGTGAATCCATCACATTTACATCATGTAGGAAGTGAAATCTTGGTTGCAAAACAAATACCAGAGGACAGACACCAATGTCCAGGCTGCAATAAAAATTCAGGAATGCATGATAACAGCAGAGCCCAGCAGTATATAGGGGCAAATAACAGAGTAAGATGAAGCTTCTTGGGCAGGTTTACGTCACTCCAATCAAGGGACCTTCCCCATCCTTGTGCAACCACCTGCGGTAATTAAAAGGAACAACCATGAGGATGTAGGTGGCAGTACTGTGGTATATGTCCAGCACATTTTGAGTCATTAGCATACTGCAGATACAATTACAAAGCCCTTGCTTTTGTTTTAACTTCAACAGGAACTACAATGGAAGGGTTCGAAGGCCTGGGCAGGAATGACAGGACTAGTGCTTTTTGCAAGTGCAGAAACTATGCCCGGGGTGATGAGGAGCCTGTGTGGGCAGCTTGGCAGGCTCCAGCCTCCTCCCCCAAGTGGGTAGTGTATGAACACAGTACAGAGCTGCTGGCAACCTGGAGGGAATGCTGGGGCAAGAATTTGTGGGGACTTGCACGGGAGATGGGACAACATGCATCTAGTAATCCACCCATCCATTTATTCAGTGAATATTTATTGAACATTTTTATATGCCAAACTGTACTGGGCTTTAGGTTATGACATACAGCAGACATGGTCCCTGGGCTGTTGACAAGCCATTGGGGTACAGTTGGTAGGCATTATTGTGGGAGAGGTGGCTGTATAGACCACTTCTGAGAAGAAAAAGTAGAGGTTCTGAGCTACCAGTGGCTGAGAAGTCAAACTCCCTGCAAAAAGGGAGACAAACCAGCCAAATTTGGTGTTTTTCTTAAGCAGAATCAATAAATATTGGTTAAGTCTGATGGAGTTCTTTAAATCACAGGATTACTCCCAGGATATGCATCTATCCCATTTCTAAGCACATGACAGCTGAGTTATGTTAACTCCAGCCAAAGCTTTGCCTTCTTTATGTCACAGGCTCTGGGGACTCAGTTGGGGCAATACAGTGGCAGCCAAGGTGTTAACACAGGACAGGGCCTGGAGCTGCACAGAGGCTATAAAGTTGATTCCACCCTGCAGATCTCTTCAAGGAATAGAGCAAACTGCAGAGAAGCATGAAAACTGTGGAAATTTAAAAGCAGGTTTCAGTTTAACATTTCCGAAGGGCCTCAAAGTCATACACATACACAAAAGGTTTGAAACACATAATAAAATCCATGATAAATAGACCTCTCCAGTCCATCTCTCATCTTATGTCACACTTCCTTGTCCAGTTATCTTCCAGGAAACATGTGAGTTTAAAAATGAACTTGGATCTAATGCTGCCAGCAATGATTGATGCCTGGCACACCAAGTCATTTTTCTTCCAAAATCATCTTTCTTTCATGCTCTTGACACCCACCTACCAAACCTTAGGGAGACTCCTCAACTATGCTGTCTTGACTTTCATCATTTACTGTGCCTCAAGAATTTGTTCTTGTTTATATCAAATTCACAAGTAGGCTGACGGTGTTTTTTCTACTTTACAGAGAGAACTCTGTAAAATCAGAATGTAAATCTCTGTAACAAATGAGAAAAGAAGGTAGTAACTAATAGCTCTAAAGGAAAATAGCCTCGAAAGAATCAGGATTCATCATCCACACAGATAAAATTACTCATTAACCATGCTATTGCTCCATATTTTAAGCATCTCTTAAATAAGATTAATTTTTAGAATGACAGGTAATGCCACTTATCAGGGGAAATTAACAATTTATTTATCATCCTAGATTACATATTAAAACACATTTTATTGCAGTTTAATCTGGCGAGTCAGAATCTTCACCCAGAGATCAATCATCACTATCCTGGTGTGAAGCTTAGGAACTGGTGGAAATGTGGAAGAGGCAAAAAGGATGGGGTGCTGATTCTGTGTGGCCCCCTGTGGACCCATTCTCTAGGCTGTAGGAGGAGCCTGCTTGGAGACAGGGCAGCCTTTTTACATTGTATTTAAGCAACAGCATTTGAACAGACAGTACTGTCCTTTATGATCATTGCTCTAATTCAAATCATATTTATATTCTGATTACAAGATTGATATGTAGTATTTATTGAAAATAATTAGAAAAGTTTTAAAGAGCATCAAAGAGAAAATAGTAATCTTCAAAATCCTACCTCTGGGGACACCCACTTTGTCTAGTAACTTCTTTCTTTGTCTAGTGAGTTTATGCCTACGATGTTTTGAAAGAGGGACAATCTTGGTGGGAAGTGCAAAGGCCTTGTGGTCAAAGTAGGTTGGTGTGCCCAAGGAGGAACAAAGAAGCTAGTGTGGCTGGAGCAGAGGAAGCCAACAGTAAGAAGGAGTATCTTAGAAGAGGTGGTCAGAGAGGTAAATGGGGACCAGAACTTACAAGTTCTTGCAGGTCAGAGTAAGGCTTTGGGGTTTATTCTGAGTGATATAGGAAGTCACTGGGAAGGTATTCATTAAGGGAGTAACATAATATTACTAATGTTCTAAAAGGATCTTCTTAGAAGAGGAGAGGAGGGTAGCACAAGGGTAGAAACAGGAAGCCCATTTCCGTAATCCAGGCAAGATATCATGCTGCTCAGATGAAGATGCAAATGGTAGAGGTGGTTAAAAAGGGGGAGAGGATTTCCAGTTCTGGATGGAACTTGAATGCAAAGCTTAAAGGATTACTGGTAAATTGTGTGTGGGGTGTGAGAGAGAGAGAGGCGAGGATGGTTCCTGTGTTTTTGTTCTGAGCAACAAGAATGGAGTTGCCATTTACTGAGAAGTGGCAGACTGGGTGGGGGAAAGCAGGTTAAAGTCAGGAGAACAGGAGCTTAGCTTGGACACATCACATATGAGATTTCACTTAGACATCTAAGTGGAGGTGACAAGTGGCAGTTGGATTTATCACTCGGGAGTTCAGAGGTGATGTCTGGGCTCCAGAATTAAATTTCAGAATTGTCAACAAGGAGATGGTATTTGAGGCCACCAGGCTGAATGAGATCACTCGGGAGTGAGTGTGCACAGAGATGAGAGGAGATCTGAGGACTGAGTCTCCAACATTCAGAGGATGACAGAGGAGCTGGAGAAGGAGTAGCCAGGGTGGGAAGAGGAGAACCAAGAGGCTGGTATCCCAGAGGTCAGTTGATGAAAGTCTTTTAAGAGGGAGGCAGTAATCAACTATCAAATCAGAACTGCTGCTCGGTAGAGTAATTTTGCTGAGCAATGATATGGCAGTGAAGTCATTAGTGACCTTGACAACAGCAGCTGCTGTGGAAAATTGAAAGTGCAGGGGCTGCATGAGGGGATGGGAAAACAGAAAGTGGAGACAATATGCATAGGCCAAACAGTAGCACAAAGTATATATTCAGTGAAAATCTCAAGATATTCACTGTCATCATTATGGAATTATGAAAAGTCAAAGTATTCACTCAGGAAAGAGGGACATGCTCCTGTCTATGGGCATCTGTGAAGATTGTCTGCTAGGTTAGGGAGGGCAATGATTTATACTACCAAGAGCTTCAGAGTAATGTGTGTTATTGGCACATCTCTAAGGATGGAATTAAGAATGTCCAGTAAAGAATTCCTTTACCATCCATTATTTGTCACCAGAGAAGTAATGCAAAAAAAAAAAAAAAAAGAGAAATAATTTGATAAAAGCAGCTCAGATTTTTCTGGTGGTTTTCACTTTGTAAAAGTTCCTTTACACATGTCACCTGATTCTCACATGGGCAGGGAAAGGAGCCATTATTTCACAGGTGAGGATGCAGGGACTAGGTCAAGGCCGTAGGGGGTCTGACTAGAGGAGCTGGGTTTGACAGAAGTTCTTTTGAGTCTGAATCTCAGCTCTTTCCACTTCGTCATTCTGCCTTTCTTAAAAGGCAGGATTGCTTTTTATTTTTTTAAGCTTGCTTGTAACAATCAAATACTTCCCATGGGTCAGGCCCTCCTTGATGGGCTTTCTATGAATATACCATGTGATCTCAGAACAACCCTATCAAGCATTCATTATTAATACCCTCACACTATCAATGAGGAAACTGGCACAGAGAGGCTAAGCACCTTGCCTAAAGTCACACAGCTAGGAAGCTGTGAATTAGGATTAGAACCCAAGCATTTTGACTTCAGAACCTCTGCTCTGAACTAGTGTTTAGCCATTTCATCTTCTATATAGTCCAACCTTCAAACAGAGAAAATATTACTTGACCACAGTCACATGTTGATTGATGCTGATCCTAGTCCAGAACTCTGCTGATTTTGATCCGTTAAAGGGAATTTTATTGAGCAACCTCTGAGAATCCTACATAACGTTAGGTATTTTGAAGACAGGCACACGTAGAGGTGGGGTGTGGATTTTCCTTTCAGGGAGGTTGCAGCGCCAGCCAGTGTGCCACCAACTGACTCGTTTGGTAGTTTTCACCATGATTCAGAGTAGGAGGGAGAACTACATGGTCTAATCAATTATTATTTAGCAAATATTTCACCCCCAATGCATGGGAAGAGCGTGCTTCTCTGCCTGTGTTGTGCTGGACCATGTGACCTGCTCTGATCACTGAAATAGTGGCAGTTACTATAGGAACAGATTGTGTTTGCCGAGCTTGGCTCCGTCTCTTGCAGTTCTTCCATCTGTTGGGAGAGGATCACATTCCCAATAGCTCCTTCAGCCTGAGTCCCAGAACAGGAGATTCAGGGAGCAGACCTGACTCCGACCGGCAGCCCAGGGCCACGCCCAGCTGACTCCAGGTGAGTTCAGCGGCGCTAACAAGAGCCACAACTTAGATCCATGAATGAGAAATAAACGTTTGTTGAGTTGTTGGAGTTGCTATGCAAAATTATTATGGAAATAGCTGATTAATCCACATGGGAAATATAGACTGAAAATTCATGAATGTAGTTTGAAGATTTAGTTACCGTCTTATAGTAATAAGTTGGTAGATGGTATCTACCTGTGAGTGAGGAACAGATCAGTTTACTGCAGCCCCGTTTACTAGCCATTGTCTTTCCCCTGGGAACCATACTTTGAAACTGATCTTTGAAGAGGAGAAAACCAACTGCTTATCCATCTCTCTTCCTTTTTTTTCTTTTACATTAGACACATCAACCATGATGACTGCCACATCTATAGCCCCATTTAAGAGAAAATGCACTGCAGCTTCTGGGGAGGGTCGGACTTAAGCAGCCACATTTGAAGTCACATACATGCAACCCAATCTCTTCCAGCTACATCTGATCGGACCAGAGGCAGACCCTGAGCTAAGAGCAGCTAACCCAGAGGCTGGCCTGAAAAAAGTGATTAGCTCATCCAATCAAATCCCTCCAAAATTTGAATGAAGAAGAACCGAAACTTACAGGTTGTGTAAACAGAGATGCAGAGAAAATCAGGCAGAAGCAGAGGAGAGGCACAGTATTCGTAAGGCATGACCAGACAGTTCTAGAGTGAAGATCCATGAAGCTTGGCCCCAGGAGTTTCTTGTTCAAAGTTCCTGAGATGTTCTTTCAATTAGTGCTCAGTCTGAAGTCTCCCCGCCAAGCCCCACACTTACTTACCCAAGCTAACTTGGAAATATTCTTGCACACTTACCATTAACTCTGTAAAAATTCCTCAGTTATTCCTCTCCTTCACCTCCATGGCTCTGCCTGAGAAAGGAAAGGCTGCAGCCACTTCTTGCCCCTGGTACCTTCCCTCCTCAGGCCAGGTTGCTGCACTTGTTTTGATGACCTTCTGTGATGCTGTAATATACAGTGGAAATGCGGAGAGAATCAATTGAAATAAAATACTGCCAAGTGTGTCCCTTTCAAAGTGAAGGGCAGAGATGTTTTGCACGCTCTTGATTAGCATGCACAGCCACAAAAGCAAGCTCAAGATTCAGTGCTCAGGGCAGACACCTTAAGAAGGTGTGAGAACACGGTGGCCCAAAGGAGGAAGCTGCAGAGGCATGGAGGGCAAAAAGGGACACCGGACTTCAGAGAAATATTGTCTCTTGTGGTAAATTGAGCACCAAGACTGCTTTTACATTCAGAGAGGCTATTCTAATTTCTTCTGAAAGTGATAATAACAAATGAGGTTATTAATATGCCCCATTTTGAAAACTGTTTCATCATCCTTAAATGCAAACTGAGTCATTTGTTTTCATTTGTTTTTCTTACCATCCTTGAGCAATAAAAAGATTTAAGTCGTTCTGTTGTATGTCCTTATTTTGCACACCTCACATGAATCAGGGGGCCCTGTGGATCATAGGTAATAATGGAGCCTGTAATCATGACTTGGGGGACATGTGCAGGAGGCGCCCTCCTGACTCCACCAGATGAGGTCACTGGATGGGGCCCCTCTATGGACATTGTGTCTGGCACTTAGGCCTGCACATTTAAAACCCAGGGAATTACCAGTTCAGTGTATTTATATAATCTGTCCATAATAACAAAAACTGTTTAATTCCTTTATCAAACATAAATAAATAACTCAAGCAATACAAAGTAGCTTAAGTAACATAATTTTCTAAATATAAGAAAGGGCTGGTATCGACCTCAGGGCATTATGCTGAGTGAGAAAAAGCCAGTCTCAAAGAGTTGTATGCATTGTATACTGTATGATTCAATTTATATAACATTCCAGAAATGGCTACATTATAGGGATGGAGAACAGATTAGTGACTGCCAGAATTCACAGATGGTGGGGGGTTGAGGAGGGGGATGGGTGTGGCTATCATGTCATAGCATGAAGGAGATCTTGGTAGTGATGAAATAGTTCTGTATCTTGATTACAGTGGCAATTACACAAATGTGGGCATGTGATGAAATGACATTGAACTATACCAATTGTGTTAATGTAAATATCCTGGTTTTGATATTGTAGGGAAATTATGTAAGATGTAACCACTGGGGGAAGCTGGGTGACCTCTATGTGTTTGCAGTGTCTGTGAACCTATGAATCTATAATTGTTTCAAAATAAGTGGTTTTTTGCAATACATTTATCTGACAAAGGGCTCACATCCAAATATGTAAAGAATTCCTACCAATCAATAAGAAAAAGGGAAAGAACTCAATAAAAATGGGCAAAAGAGGTTACCCAAATGTCTAATATTCAGTTGTTAATCATCAGGAAAATACAAATTAAAACCACAATGAGATACTGTTGCATACCCATCAGAATGGCTAAAATGTAAAAGACTGACAGTATTAAATGTGATGAGATATGGAGCAATTTGAATTTTCAGATACTGTAGATGGGAATGTAAATTGGGTCAGCCACTTTGGAAAACTGGGAGATGGACTTCCCCGGGAAGCCACCCCTGTGATGAAGCCTGGCGTGTAGAAAGTTCACCAGTGAGTGCTCTCGGGAACAACTCCTCCCAGCACCTGGGAAAGGCAAGGACAGGGAAGAGCAGTAAGGAGGTTCACACAGAGGGGAAAGATGGGCTTCAAGGCAGTTTCAGAAAGACCTCACCAGGAGCGCTATAACTGGGATGGCCATTCAGACTTGTTCTGCGTTGGGGCAAGGTGCTCAGTTTTGTACCCATCAGTCATTGATGACTGATCAGTCATTGGATGTGGGCTGGCCTGGGAAGGAGGTGTGACACTGGATGAGGCACCTCTCCTCAGCCCTTCCTGATGGGAGCTGACTGGGATGGCTGTCCTCCAGCCACACTCCCAACAGCTAGGGAAATAGTCCTTCAGTCCTGTAGGGGGATCTGAGTGGCACATCATAGCTCCCGCGCAATCCGTCCCTTGAACCTTGATTCACTTCATGAAGTTTCAAGAATGACTCCAAAATTCTGAAGGACCTCTTTTTGGACAAACTGTAGTCTCTACTGTTTCAGCTGGGACTGATACCTTCTCCATCTCCTATGCCCCAGCCTGAATTCCCTTTACCCTCAGTGTGCTACTGTGCTGGTTTCAGCAGCTTGTCTGATGGTGTGACCCATATCCTTAATCTGGAGAGAGCGGAGCCCTTGGTACCATGCCCACCTCAGGCCTGGTGGCTGCACTTGTCCTTTTACCCCCAAAGCTGGCCAAAGGAGTATTAGCAGGCACCCACATGGGTCACCTGGCTGTCAGTTATATTATTCTCTGCTCCTCCTGATTGTGTGGGACAGTTATTTCTGTCATAATAGTGACTTCTTTTTTGACTGTTGGTCTTTTGGCAGAAGGAGCATGAAATGTCCAGGGAGAAGCCATAGTTCAATGGTACTGTTGTGGCCCCTAGCAGAAGGGTTCTCCTTTTGGGAACCAGAACCACTACACCTACAGAGCCCAGAGTTGTAGGGATGAGAAGCATAAAATCTCTCAGTATATCGCTGGGAGTCATGTTGTATGAGGCCTTACCTCCTTACATCCCTTGGGTCTTGGGTCAACATTTTCAATCTACTGGGGACACTGCACCATATTAAGGTCACGGATTTAGAGCATATATTGTGTGTGGACGGAACTCCATCCTTGTAAGGTACCACCTCCAAATTGACATGTCAGCTGTTCCTTCGGCAGGCTATTCCATCACTCTATCAGGCTATCTGCTTCTGGGTTATATGGCATTTGATGTAACTAGTAGATCCCATAGTCATGTGTCAGCTTTGCTATGAAGTGATGGCTCACTCTGTAAACCTTGGATAGTAGAGTTGGCTTATGCTCTGTGGGCAGGAAAGACAACCCACATCCAAATATGCATCTATGGATATGTACTATGATGGAAAATGAAGTACGGATTCTTCCAGGGTGACAGGGGTCCAGTGTAATCAACCTGCTACCAAGTAGCTATTTGACCTACCTGGGGGATGGTGACATCATATCAGGGACTTTTCCTCAGTCATTGTTGCTAGGAGGCTGGACATTTGACAGTAGCATGGGGAAGATCAGCCTTTGTGAAGTGGGAGGCACGCTGTTAGTACCACACATGGCCTTCATTCCTACCATGATTAATTACTCCACTCATGAATCCATTGGCACTGGCATTGCCAGTGACGGGCTGGCTGATGTCAGCAGGATTTTTAATGGTGTCCATCTGGATTTTAATGGTTCTTCCAGGGACGGTGTTAACATGAAATGCTAAGATCTTCACACTTTGAGCTCATTCCACTATGTCCATCCACATCCCTCTACCCAAGACTTCTTTGTCTCTGACCTTCCTATCGGTCTCCTTCCAAGCCTTTGATCAGCTGACTAAGCCAATTGCCACTGCTCATGTGTTCTAACCTCTGACCACATCTCTTGTTACACAAAGGAAGTGACTGGACTCACTGCCCAAAGCCCTGCATACTGAGAGGATTCCTCTTCCCCACTTTCCTCAAGGTCACCCATGAGTGTGAAATGTCCTCTGTTTTTGGCTTATACTCACATCCAAACCAACCCATGTATGGACTGAGCATAGGCGTTTTTTCTCCTCTGTCGTCTGGTCATAAGGGATCCCCCATGTGGCCATAGGTATGAGCTGAAGGAGAAGCCCTGTCTAGCTGGAGCAATCCCCAAAGAGAGCTGACAGCTCGCACCAGTCCCAGCAGCTAGGAGGAATGCCCTGGAGGGGATTCTGAGGCACACACTGCAGTGTCCACCGGAGTATCAGCTAAGCTCCCTACCCTACCACCCAGACATTCCACTCAGGTATATATGGAAAAGAAATGAGTGCATTTGTCTAGCAACAACAAAAAATGATATAAAATTTTTCATGGCAGCTTTATGCATAATAGCCCCAAGCTGGAAACAACACGAATGTCCATCAACAGGAGAAGAGATAAATTAAGAGTTAGTTGTACAATGGAATATGATGCTATAATATTAAAGAATGGATTACTGATGTACACAGTAATATGAATGGATCTTACACACATGAGTGAAAAATCCAAAACCCAAAGAGTACACTGTCTGATTTCGTTTCTATCATACCTCAAGGACAGGAAAAACTAACATGATATTTGAAGTAAGCATAGGCTTTATTTCTGGTGGAGGTTAGTGGGTATTTCCTAAGAGCTTTCTGGGGTGGTGGAAATACTTTGTATTTTGATCTGGATGTTGGTTACATAGATATATATATAGATATATATATGTATGTAAAAGTTCATGAAGCTATATGCATAAGATTCATGTACTTTACGTATTTCACTTTTTTGGTATTTTATGTCACAATTTTTTAAAGACCCAAATAAACAGCATAAGCAAATGAAACAGAAAATAAAAGTGCACAATAAAGAAGACATACTATGCAGTTCCTGTATAAGTGACACCTCTGCTTTGACCTTCTCAGCCATTTTTAAAGAGACAAAGCCTCAGAGAATAAATACTATGTAAATCCCTCTTTTTGCTGATAAATTACTTAGAGTCACAGTGCTGTGAATTTAACCTATCTGATTCTTTCTGGGGTCTTGGAATTTCTGCTCAACTATCCTTTCCATCTACAGCAGCGTCTTCTGTCGGACCTTCTTGTAGTAATTTCCATTTGTGGGGCAAATCACATTCTACAAAATATAAACCTGCTCCAGTTCCCTTCCCTACATCTCTAAATCTTCTGCAGCTGGCTTCCCTCTGTCTTTTATATTGGAGGCATTTGATGTCACTATTCCTCAGCTATTCTTGATTACCCTGTTACTTCCCCTTCCCCATCCCCCAAGGCTTTCTATGTGTAAATGATTTAGCAGGACTCAGTAATCAGATATTTCAAGGGACCAGCTTCTTTTGAAATAAGACAATTTTTTCTACACAGGATTGAGCTGCGTTTACACCAGGATATGAGTTATATACAGCCTTGTTCCCATGGTGAATATGATAGGCAAGTAGCTATCAGTGCTAAGAGCAGAAGGGTGTGATGGGAGCTTCCTATTCAAATTATTTAACCATTTTCTTCAACTGTGTAATAGATAAATAATTGAAGGTAGTGGGATTGCTGTGGGATTATGTCAGTAGATAGAAACACTAGAACAGTTCCTGACAATGGTGAGCACCTTAAGGAGAATTCAGACCACAGAGCATGTGCAGAACACATCCGTGGAAACCAGCAAACAGCCGGAAAATGTCTCCTGTGCAGACAAATGCACTTCACTTGGAAAGGATTAGTCCCAAACAGGAAGTGATCTCCTCTTGTTAACATGCAAAACAGAGACAATGATTTAAGTTACATAGAATTTCTTGAAAGACTGAGCTGAATTAACTATTAAAGATGCTGGTGATGAATACGCAGGATAATATCAAGGAGTTCTAAACTATTTACACTTTATTGCTCAGTCTGTGGGTGCCTGACATGCCTCATCTTCTGTTGGGGGATTCTGCTGAGTGTTCTTGGCCCAGAATATTTTCTGAAATGCATCTCCCTAAGAAGATCTTGAAGCATCTTTTTTCTCATTTAAAATAATCAGTTTCCTGAATTCCCTATGACAAAGATTCTGCTTTTAGGAATATCTTCTCTCAGGCTGCAGATTGTACCATCTACTTTAAGATGTGTGAGATGGAAGAGGTGTTTCTAAGGAACATGTGAGTTGTAAAAGTACAAATGACTCTGCTGTTTCTGAAAATCTTATGGTAAAAACAAAATTTGGAAGGCTTCACATCCCAGATGCAACTCACCACTTCTGCTTGTGTCATCGCCTGGTGACTTGGAGTTTCAAATGGTCCAAATATGCCCAAGTACTGTGTAGTGTTAACTAAGGTAAGGCAAAAATTAAAGTGGATTAAATTTAGGCAGCTGTTATGTCACGCTTACACATCTCCTGGACCAGGCTCACGTGCATGAGATGGGGACTGAGAGAAGTTCTCACGGTACCAAGCTGCACAAATACAAAAAGTAGGAGACTATTTATGAATAGCTGTGAAGAGGGCTTTACAACAAATGAGGGCTCACTGACCAATTTGGGACTCTTTCTTAAGTGTAAGTAGAGAATAAGAGGCATAAAAATCCTGTGCAGATTAGTTGTCTAGGGTGTCTCTTGAGCATCCCAGATTCCCATCCTTGCTTGGCCTTTTCTAGGCTGAATGATTCTGAAGTCCCAGCAAAGGTCAGGTGTCGGCGAGGAGTTTAGAAGAATCTACTACATCCCTTATTTTTTACATCAGATATCTCCTGACTGTGAAAAATAGCCTAAACCTTGGGTCTGGGGTAGATGTAAGGCAAGTGGGGGTGGTGGGGTGGGAGGCAGGAGGGTTCTACTGGGTTTCTCTTTGACCACTGTATCCTGATAAAGAGGTTTCTACACTAGGATTCTCTGTGTGAAGATGCTTACTTGACTGACATCCTTTGGATTAAGGAAAAAACTGATAATTGGACAAAGATGATTAAAAACATTGATCAGGGGCCATCCATAGAACTTAACTAATTTTCTTTTTGTTACCTTACTTCTTGACATTCTGGCCAGCTACAGTTGAGCTGATTGATTCCAATGGGCTCTTCAGATTATTAGAAGATATCAAGACAAGGGGCCCAGAGGTCTCCGTGCTAGCCCTCACTATGCTTGGTAAGGCCTTGTGCATCCAAACACTGTCATCCCTCCTTTTGGGGGGTTTGAACAGCAGGCAGCCCTGCCAAGTGAGTCTGCTTGGGCAGGTCTTAGCAATGCTCTGGAGTTGATGCATCTATGCCCTGGAATTGGGTGGGGACCAGAGGCTGTTAGCAAGACAGCAGACTGAGATGCTCATCTGAGTTAGTTCTTATATCTTGACTGCCATCCTTTGTCTGACATGAGTTTCCAGACTGTCAGGGAGATCCTTATTCAAATGAATTAATTCCAAAGAACATCTCCAGTTTAATTCATGGGGGTTTGTGTTTACTGTTCCTCTAAATCAGAGTGGATCTTCTCTCTGCTCTTGTGCCCACCTGCCCCTGAGCCCTGCAGGGTGATAATTTGGTCCTGCCATTTATCACCCATTCTCCTTGTCCTCTCTTCATTTTTGGCCTGCATTTCTGAAGCTTTCCAGATCCTCTGCATTTCTTGTCACAAGATCTCTGACCATTCCTAATTCTACATTCCAGACAATTCCTGACTGCTGCTATTGCATTTATAGGAAATCTGGATGTAGCCTTGTGGGGATACAGGCCCACAGCACCAGTCACCCAACAAGCTGGCGGACCCTGTAATGTGGCTGAAGGCTTTTTCATTCATAAACCTCTGTGTCCCCTCTCCTCAGAGACCTTAGGAATTCTTCCATATTTTTTGCCCTCATTCTATCATAATATGTTAGATCTGTAGAGTTCTCTTGCTAAATCCCAAACTTTTTCCTGTCCCCTTTTTCTTCAGAAAGGGGCCTCCTCACTTCTTTTCTTTCCTTAGTTTTCGACCACGGCAGCCTTGAAGTTTGTCTGCAAGTGTGCGTGGGTCTGGGGAGAGCGCTGGTCTTGGGGAATGGGCAGGCAAGACCTGCGACTAAACAATCAACATTCCTGGCTTAACTAGTGTGGGCCAGAGGGCTTGGGCAGGTGATGAGCCCAGAGGAGGGAATGCAGTCCCTTTCCCTGGCCTTTTTTCTGTTTTGTCTACAAACAGTAGCTCTGCGTCCCATTGACATGTAGGGCTGGTGTACTGTCTTCCCAGACACCTAGTAGGACTAGCCCTCCTTTGTTGCTGGTAAACATATGCAGACTGCCCATTATGTGCTAAGCTCAGCACATTGATTACTTTGTATAATCCTTGCTCTGAAGCAATTCTGAGAGGTGAGTCCTATATTCTCCCCATTTTACAGATAAGGACATTGAGGCCCAGGAAGTGGCAGGGCTCTGCTAGAAACTCAACTCTGACCCCAGAGCTGGAACCAACTCCAAGCTGAAACCTGTCAGTCCGGTTCTGTGACTACCTTGCCAGTGTCTCCTTAGTTGTCAGAGTGTCTGGGTAACCGCATCAGCTCTCAACTGGAGGGGACACTTTGAGGAAATTGACACTGACAGGCACTGTCAAAATAACAGTGTGTTCTGCTGTGTCAGGCTAATCCTTGCTCTCCATGTGAAAGCTCCAACTCCCTGTCACTTTGGGCCTCTATCATTTTCCAGAACATGCACATTGTGAGAGGGTCATCCTGTGTGTCTGTTTATTTGGTATGGTTTGTTTGGGTTCAGTTTTGAGTGTTCCCATTTCTTTTCTTCCCCAGACAGAATCAGATCCAGCCTCTCTGTCCCATCCCTTTTTGGAGGCCTGCTCTTTTCTTTGTATAAGTGATTGACTCCTTAGGGCTGAACCTGGCTGGGCCATCTTATTTCCATTCACTACTATGCCTGTCCTCTGTACTTCTGAAGCCCCTTGGGCACAGTTCCCTCTTCCTACAAGATTGCAACTGTACTTTCTGTTCTAGACCCGCAGTACTTGGAATATAGTGGACAGCTCATAAAAGTTTATTGAATGTATTTCTGTAGAACTCTGACAGAACTGCTGTTATGATTCCCTTGGAAAGGAGCCATTTGCTTAGTTTCAAGATAGAAAGATTATGGCAACTACACTGTACTGACTTGTGTCTCTTTTGATAGCTTCTGGTTCTTCCCAGACCTCTCCTATGTCTGCCAAACAGAAGCTGACATTCTTAAACTCACACACTGGCTAGATAAGAGGTAGTCAGTGAGTACTGGGCTACTCCCACTCCAGCTCACCATTTCCATGTAGGAGCTGGGAGCAAGCTGACCTTTGTCCTTTTGTTAGCGTCAGTGTGACATCATCATGTCCATCTCAAGCCATAGGGCAAGAGCAGTTATCTGGGCAACTGCATTAGCTGCTGTGTTCTTGTGGAGATATCAAACTTCAATTTCCAACTCTGGGGGGGAGATAAGGCCTTATCAAGATTGCCTGGCAGAGCATGTTATTTATAAATCCACCCAGTTTATCCTGACAAAAATGTAATCTTCACTGCGAGAGCTTTTAAAGATTTCTCTGTTAATATTTGCTTCATCATTTCAGAAAGTCTTTAGCTAAACCTGATCAGACAGTTATTTCTGGCTGGGTATAAATTCCATTTTCAGAATATTGCTTAGCTCCCTGTTCCTTTCCCCTCCACACTACCCACCCCCTGGCCTGACTCATCTCTTCTAGAACCTTCTCCATCTTTCCCCGAACCACTGGGAGTGATTTACTAAGTGCATTTCCCAGCCAGCTTTGCTGGCTAGAAAGACCAATTTACAGGAAGAAAATGTCCCCAAGTTATCACTGGGTCCTGGTCCAAAATTCACTTTAGAATCAGCTCTTGGAATTAACAATGTTTTTTCACATAGAAACAGTGGTGGTGGTCGTGGTGGGGGCCCAGGTTATCCCTCTGAAGCCATTTTATCCATAATGAAGCTGAATCATAATGCAAATGAGGAGTCTAGGGACAGAATGTCTGTGTGGCACAGAAGAGAGTGTGGGGCAGGAGACAAGGAGAAATGAGAGGAGTAGAGAGATTTTCCTCCTTCTCTTCATTAATGTAGTTCTAGTCCTGGGTCACAACTCATAGAAATCAGGTCCTCTGCAGAACCCCCCTTGTGGCCTTATACCCAGAAATGATTGGCATTCAGGTCTTATCCATGTTAAACAAATTTATACCCGTTGGATATAACAACCAGAATGGCAGGTGACTCGCCAGTATTGCTGGCTGTTGAGCCCCTGGGTAAGTGCTGCAGAGCAATCAGAAATCTGTGTGGTGAGCGTCACTTAGATCCGGGCATCGTTTGTCACAGGACCAGACAGGACGGCTTTAGGCCCCACCCTCCTCTCCTCTGACGATAGCATGCATATTAAGATGCAGGGCTTTCCCTTTCATTCTCCCTTTCCTAGGCTTTCTGGCCCTTTGCTAGATACTTTCTTGCTCTGTGGTGATATCTTCTGTCAGATTAGAGCCAAAACTGGTAGGCCCGGAAGCCATCCTAATTCTTTAAAGTTGATGTAGTATTACTCTATTCTGATCCAACATGTGTGGATTTTGAGGTTTAACTAGCAGGAAACAATTTAATTTCTGTGTTTTCAGGGATTGCTTTAATGTAGTTTTTCCAACTGCCTTCTTCACCATATTCCAACTCTACTTCAACTAGAGAGAATCACTATTTTATGTGTATATATGGGAGGGAGAGGAGAGAGCATTCCATAAAATCAATCCTCAAAATTAAACAAATTTGCTGCCTCAGAATCTGTTCAAAAGTAGCAGGAATATAAAGTAGGACAAAATACATGAATAAATATAAAGAGTCATTTAATAATTTATACTAATGTATAAATGACTAACGCCCATATTAACTTCCTGAGCACTTTTTTGTCATTTTAAAAGAGGTTATACAGTGATACATATACATCTTTAACCACTAGAATTTCAGGCATTATAAGCAGCTATTTCACAGAGTAGAAAGGTTCAGGGAGTATTATGGGAAAGATTTCAGGGTCAGGCTAGTCTTTTCCTCTGGAGTTTAGCTTCCCTCAGCCAGTTACAGTATCTTCTTTCTGAACACCAGTTTCAGAAATTCACAAGGCTCCAAGGTTCATCACAAAACTCTCATGGCAGTACTATCAGGGCGCTAGCTGTGGGGGCAGTAGAAGGCCAGGCCACTCAGGGCAGAGGAAGGGTAGTTGTTGGCATGTTTGTTCAACGGGAGACCCTTTTACTATTTTAACTTGACCTTTAATTGATTTCTATTGTTCAAGTTTCTCATCTCTTTCCAAATGCCCCATTTCATTTCATTTTTGATACTACTTTTAAAAACAAGCTTGGCATCTTAACAATTTAAGCATTTCCCTTAAATTTTCCTGAAACCATATGTTTTGTTCCTGCTCCTGCCTTTCTTCTGTTTCATTCAACTTTGATTCCCAGGATCCCACTGTAACAAGATTTTCTTGTTTCCTAGTAACTGTTCGGTGATGACTTTGCTGGTTTAGTCTCATCCTCCTTCACAGGCTTCTGAGTTTCTCCCACAGCTTGGAAAGAACTCTTCTAACAGCTATGTGAATACCTAAAGACATGCCTCACCATCCATTCCATGGCCTCCTGTACTCTGACTCTCATTGCTGGGGACCCAAAGATACCTCCAGCGGCTGCTCCTGACCAGTAGAAAGATGAATTGAACAGCATCTCTATTGGATGATTTGGTGACATCATGTGCCCTGTAGCCGCATCTAGACTAATCTGCAGCTCTGCATCTGGACTAGAAATAATGGTCCTTAGCCAGGGTAGGGCTGGGAAGTTACACAAGATAAGTTTTTGGCTTTTTTAAACCTTCACATTGATTATTCTCACAATACAAGCATACTGCTTGTGCAACTTGGCCAGAATGACCTCTGAGGGCCCCTGCTGTTCTTTTGTTCTATGAATTTTGGCAAAGCGAACCAGATGGGGACAGCAATGGTATGGACCATGGGGTCTAACTGTAATGTATGTCACAAGGAACCTTGCCATCCTCTTTCAGAGGGCAATTGATACTTCCTCATAACTACTCTACTGCACTGAAGAGATTCTTTGTCATCAGTTTCCAAGAACCCCAGGGACTTAGTTAAACACCCAATGAATTGGCTTAATGAATATATAAAACATTATTTTATGTGCTTCTGAAAGTTTAAGAAACCAAGAAGTTGAAAATGTTTCTGTGTGTGTGGTTTACTCTAATCAAATCAGTATAACCATTCAACAAATACTGATTGAGTACCTACCATGTGCAGGACACCATACTAGGCCTCAGAACACTGCAGTGAATAACAAAGGTCCACATCTGCTCTCACGGATCTTACAATGATCTTCAAGGAAAAAAACTCATGGTACTTTTTTCTGAAATACAGAAGGCTGAGCTTTCTCACTGGCCCCTGCCGTATTTATCTATCACGGGTATATATTTGGATTCTCATCTTATTTCTCCTGCTAGATTGTAAACTTCTCGAGGGCACAGATTGTTTCATTTTGGTGCCTTTCCTCAGAGACCTCTGCCGTGTTCGCCTAATGCTTGTCTCAGAGCTCTGTTACTGCCTTTCTCCCTTGGGTGTAATGGCTAGTGCACAGCAAGTGCTTATTGAATGTCACTCCCCTAGTGTTGATGGCCTTGTTTTACCCAAACAACTACCCTAAAGGAAGCTGCTATTATGGATTCCATTTAACATTGTTCTTGCATTGGTCCTCATGGCCCAACCCCAGGCTTGGCTTCTCCTTCTCTTCCCCCTGCCCCCGGCTCACAGCTCTTGGCCACCCTGGCCCCTTTCTCATGGTTGGCCACATTAGGCATGCTCCCACCCTTGGGCTCCTCTCTCTACCTGAAATGCTCTTCTCCTTAACTGTTAAGTAAGCTCTCTGCTAACTCACCCAGATCTCTGCCCAGTGCAGCCTCTTCAGGGAGATATTCTAGGACCTAATATGCCAGCTTCCTTCACTCACTATCATCTCACCATGCTCTATTTTTCTTCATAGCACTTACCACTACTTGACATATTATGCATCTGTTGTTTCATTTTTAATATCAGCTTGTTAATATCTAATGCCAGCTTCACTTGGGAAGGATTTTGTCTGTCTGGTTCTGAGTTAGATCCCTAGTATCTAGCCTGTGCTAAGCACAAAGTAGGACCTTGATGAATATTTGTTAGATGAATGAATCTCCATTTTATAGACAAGGATATTGAAGCTTAGAAACATTAAGTGACTTATTCAAGGCCTCACAACTAGGGAATGGCAGAGATGGGATTTGAACCCATCATCTGATGCCAAAACTGTATTCTTAACCACTGTGTGTGTGTATTTATTCTTTATTTTTCACCAAGTTTTCAGATTTTTCCATGATAAGAGGTATTTGTTTTATAACTTGTAGCCTAAATGCTTAAAGAGTCTGACACATGGAGATTTTATAAATGTCAGAAGAAAAAACAGGGTCAGCTAATGGATGACCACTAGAACAGTCAGAAAGAAGCACATTTCCAGTGAGCATACAGTGTAGACAAAGTCTGAAGGCTTAGGGTACATACTGGAAACACCAAAGTACCATTCAGCAGAGTTAAAATGCCTCTGTAAGTAGCTAGCTTATCACAAGGGGCAGCTTAGGCAGTGTGAAAAATGTTGTCTACTGAGTAAGTATATACTCATTCCACATTCCCTTCCAGTATCTGGACCCATTGTCCTATGTCTTGCCCTACTGTGCACATGCAAGTTCAAAAGCCTGAAATGCTTTGCTAATCTTCCAACGATTTCACTACAAGCTGGAGCCATTGTAAAAATGTGCTAGTCTTAAAAACAAGGACGGCTGGCAAATCGATAGCCCTGTAAAAGGGCCACAGGACTTCACACTGGTTCTGAATGTCTTACCAGACAACATGGGCAATATTAAAGTTTATTAAGAAATTTTGATGTAAATTATCCCAGTGAGTTTGGAGGTGTCTGAGTCACAAAAAAGATTCATTTTGTTACTTCAGTGCAGAGCTCTGAACTCTCCAGGGTAAATAATAGTTTGGTAGAAAGCAGTGGTAGAACAACCAAGTGTCCTGCTTTTCAGAGCTGACCCCCTTCTTGCTAATATTCAGATTCCTTTGCACAGCCCTCCTGCTTTCCGCAGCCCAGGGAAGCAGGAAGGAGATGCAATCAGAGCCCTCCTTTGGGACTGGCCCCTGTGAGCCAACACAGCTCTTTCCAGCTAACTGGCCAGGGCTGTCCACCACTGTATCCTAGCATCAGGGCTGTTCTGAGGAGATGCACATCTCCTTCATCCACCATGGAGATTTGGTCACTTATAGTACATTTCTTTTGTAGGCTAAAATGTTTGGCATCCTTCTCTTCTGCCCATTTCACATGCCTCTTCCCTCATCGCTCCTCATCAGATTATCCTGCCCTTCTCCCAAACACATTGTTGTTGATTTTCATTAGCTTTGAATCAAAGAAACTATGCTGCCTGACTGGAGGGTATTATGCCAGGGAAGCAACTTTCAAAGCTTAATTACTTGACTCTTGAAAGGTGCTTTCTAAATTAAACCAGTGTGTTTATCAGGCTCTTGAATGCCTTTACTTTCTATGGGAAGATGGAGCCAGTCTCCTATGAGATTCCAAAGAAGGAAGGAGCAGCCATCTTTCTCTTGCCCATCCAGAACCTCCTTGGAACCCTCTGCCCTGCTCAAAGGTCTGCTGAATGCAAAGAGGCAGGAGGTGTTGGCCCTGACAGCAGAGGCCAGTGAGGGCACTGATGGGCCTGTGTTGAGGGTGTGTGTTTTCCTTCATGGTTTTAGTTTGTACATCATACTTAAGAATCACTTTTGTATGCTGAGTTCATAAATACTTTCCCTTATATTGTCTTCTAAAAATTTTTTAGTTTTATCATGCATGTTTCAGTCTTTAATCCATATGGAATTGATTTCTGTATGGTATAAGGATCAGATTTCATTTTTCTATATGAAAAACTGTCTAAACATCATTTATTACACAGCTCATCCTTTTCTTGCTGATGTGCAATGCCTGTTGTTATAAACCCAGTATATATATACATGAGCCTGTTTTGAGGTTTTCTAGTCTATTTTTAGCCTTCTATTTGTCTATTCCCACACCTGCACCATAGTGTCTTAATTTCTATGCCTTCATAATAAATCTTACTAGGAGATAGTACTGGTCTCTGCCCCCACCATTTTCTTCAAAAGTATTAGTCTTTGTTCTTTGAACATGAATACACAAACACATACACACACACTCTCACTCTCTTAAACCAGCTTCTTGAGTGCAATGAAAAACCCAGTCAGGAGTTTGGACTTGCACTGATTTTATAGATATGTTTTTGAAGAGAGTGGACATCATTATAGTATTGAGTCTTCCTATCCAATAGCATGGAATAGTGCTTCCTGTATTTAGGTCTTCTGTAATGTCTTCCAGGAAAATTTTATAATTACAGTTTTCTCCAAAAAAGGCTTGCACATCTATTTATAAATGTCTTTTTAGGTACTCTTTTTTTTGTTGTTATTATAAATAACATCTTTAAATAAATTACATTTAAAATTTTGGCTGATGCATAGACATGCCATTGAATTTTGGATATTGATTTTGTATACAGAACTTGCTATACTATTTGTAATAATTTACCTACAGATTCTTGGGATTTCTTTGTGAGTAATCATAGTATCTACAAATAGTGACAATTATATATTCTTTTCAGATCCTTACCTTTTTCTCTTTTCAACATGTAAGGACAGGAGCTCTAGTCCAATATTGAAAAGGAGTAGTGAAAACTGATCTCTTTGTATGTTTTCTGATGTCAAACATTCATCATTATGTATGTTCATTACTGTAACTTAATGTTTAGAGAGTTTCTTTTTATGCCAAATTCAGTAAGAGTTATATTTTTGGTCAAAGCTGAATGGATGTTATATTTGCTCAAAAGCTCTTTCTGCATCTCCTCTGATGGTTGTGTGTTTACTCTTACAATTTATTACTATGATGGATTGCATTAACCAACTTTTTAAGGTTAAACCAATCTTACATTCTTGGGATACACCCAACTCAGTCATGATGTTTCATCCTTTTTTATACTTTGCTGAATTCAGCATAATATTTTGTTTAGGCTTTTTGCACCTATTTCTATCAGTTATATTGGCCTGCTATCTTCCTTTTTCTTTATTAGAAATCCTATGGATATTCTAGACTCATAGAATGCATTGGAGCATGTCCTTTTTGAAGAAAATGTTTTCTTTTACAGCTTTATTGAGCTATGATTTAAATACAGTAACATTCACCCTTTTTAAGTGTTCAGTTTGATCAGTTTAGGAAAAATGTATGCCTTTTACAACCACCACTGCAATCAGGTTTTAGAATACTCCCATCACTCTGGAAAACTAGGAAATATATAATTGGATCTCCCTTTTTCATCCAGCCTGTCAATCTGTATCTTTTACTGGAGTGTTTAGTACATTCACATTAATGTAATAATTAACTGATATATTTGGATTTAGATGCTACTCTTTGCTATATGTTTCTATTTGTCTCATTTCTCTTTTGTCCTTCTGTAACTGTAGAACCTTAATTGAAGGTGCTGTGCTCTACTTGAGGATGCTGGCTAGAGCAGATTAGGAAGGCCTCAGATACATGGCATAAGGTCAACTGTTCTTGTGAATGTGTTCTTTTCTATTCTTATTAGAAAGAGTTCGTACTTATATGGAGTGGACAATGAATATTCATTTACAGTTTTGTCCTAGGGCTAAGTTAACTTTCCCACAGTCCACTATAATATATTCCAAAGAGATCTGGACCATCCAGACATCTTGTAGAACTTCACATTGACCTATTACATCATGCTGATTGGGAAAAATATGCAAGAGGAGGTAGTACAGTGAAGTCCACTTAAGATTCCTGGGCTCCAGATAGTGGGAGCAAACCCCACTGATAATTCAGGAACCTGCCAGTTCAGTAAAGTGTTTAGGGTATATAGTTGTCAGGGGTTTTCTAGGCTATCCCCACAAAAGTAAAAGAAAAATTTTAGCATCTGGCATCCCCTACCACAAAGAAGGAAGCACAGTGCCTGGGAGGCCACTTCGAGTTGTACAAACAACACATCTCACACCTAAGAATATTGTTCTGGACCCTATATGTGATAACACTGAAGCCACCAGCTTTAAGTGGGGCCTGGAGTAGGAAAAGCTCTGCAGCAAGTCCAGGCTGTGGTATAAGCAGTTTTGACATGTAGGTCATACAATCTAAGGGTCCTATAGTGCTGGAGGTATCAGTGGTGGTGATGGCAATGCAGGCCTCTGGGGTTCTGGAGCAAGGTCATGACATTTACAGTAGCGAAATGTACACCTTTTGAAAAACAGCTAATGGCATGATATTGGACCCTGATAGTGATAGAATGCTTGATTATTTGGAGCACCAAATCATCCTGTACCTGAAACTATCCATTCTGGTCTGGAGTTTGTTGAATCTCTGAAGTCACAAAGTTGGACAAGCCCAGCATCAGTCTGTTATAAAATGGAAGTGTTATAGGTTAATGCCTCACCAGGACAGAGAGCACAAGTTAACAGAAGAAGCAGATTGCACACACTTCCAGTGCACTCACTAGAGTTGCAGCAGCCCCCATCTCCCAGCTGCGCCTGTGGCTGTAGGGAGGCTCTCATATGACCAGCTGAGAGAGGGGAAAAATCCTGAGCTTCGTGCACACTTAGGTTGACTCAGTATGTGGAAGCAAGATGAAAACAGACAGTGCCACATTATATCCACAGTCAAGGATGATTTTGAGAGGCCATGAAAAGGGAAAATTTTCCCCATAAGCAGAGCTGAGTGACACACTTCCATTTGCTTGGAGTGGAAAGAGAAGGAGCACAAGGTAAGAATATATATGCAGATTCCTAGACAGTATCCAGTGGCCTGGTTGGTTGGTCAGCGGCCTAGAAGGAAAACAGAAGATCAGAGACAAGGCTGTGTGGGAAAAAGGCTTGTGGATAGATACATGGGAGTGGGAAGAATGTGTGAAGATTTTTGTATCACACTTTAACACCCCCCAGAAAGCATCCAATGGAAGAGCCTCTGAAAAATGAAGTAAACAAAATGATTCCATTAGTTGACATTAGCCAATCTTGCCAAACCAGAACCATGATAACAGGTACAAGAACACAGTTGCTATGGTGGCAGAGATGGGGACACCTGTCTGGGGTACCCACTTCACAGCAAAGGAGTTATGGGAATGGACTCTTGGTCATGAAATCCGCTGGTGGTGTCTGGGCTACACCATGCAGTGGCAGGCAGTCTCACAGAACCCAGGAACGGCCTGCCTGACAGAGCAGCCTGGACCGCCCCTTACCAAGGCCAGTCTAACCACTGCTGTCTCTGAATGTGCAAACTTGGAGCAGCCACCGGTGGTTAGTCAACATCATTGCTCTGTTCCCAGAGAAGAACAACTGGCGACTTAGTAGCAGGTTAAATTCCGTCTTGGAAGCCCCCACAGTTTTCCTCAGGGGATACCTGTTCTGGTTATGGGCTTGTCTTTCCTGCCTGCATAGTTCAGCCAGCCCTACTACACAGAGGCTTACAGAATGCCTGAGCAGGTGTGAAAGGTAGGAACTCAGCTGTCCAGGGGACCTGCTTTACAGCAAAGCGTTTGTGGGAATGTGCTTTTGACCATGGATCCCACTGGTTATACCCCATCCTGCACCACGCAGGGTCTCACTGAAATCACAACAGAAGCACCAGCTTAGAGGCAGTACCTACAAGGGCATCTTTCCTGTTTATCCCTTCTAACAATCTCTGCCCCAAACCATTCAAACTGGCAAGTCAGTGGTAAAGTTGGACAGGCCCAGCACCGGTCTGCTACAGAACAGAAATGCTAGGGGTTCAGGCCTCAGCAGGACAGAGAGCACCTGTTAGCTCCAGGAGCAGGCTGAATTTAGCAAGGACACAGGATATGACATCACTGTGTAAAAATAAATTGTATTTATAAATAGGAATATAGAAATAAAAATAGGAATAAAAATTAGAAAGTGAAATAAAAAAGTTTACATTTACTTTTTCACCAGCATTACAAAGCATAAAGTCCTGAGGAATATATTTATCAGAAAATGTGCAAGAACCCTATACTGAAAACTCTATGAAACATTGCTGAAACAAATGAAGAAGACATAAATAAATGGCAAGATACACTGTGTTCATGGATGAGAAGACCCATTATTGTTAAGATATCATTTCTCCCCAATTTAATCTAAAAATTCAATGTAATCCCAATTAAAATCCCAGCAAGTTTTTTTTTTGGTCGAATTATTAAGCCAATTAAAGTTCAGATAGAGATGAAAAGGAACTAGAATAATGAAAACAGTCTTGAAAAAAGATAACAAAGTTGGGAAACTTACATTCCTTGCTTTACAGAGTAAAAATTCAGAGGTGGTGTTTGACATAAAGATAGACAAATAGACCAATGGAACAGAATGGAGATTCCAGAAATAGATATGAATATAGATAGAGATATATAGTCAGTTGGCTCTCTATATTCTGTATTTTATGTATTCCTATATTCCAAAGTCAGTTGGTTCTCCATAAAATAGATATGGATAGAGATAAAGATATATAGTCAGTTGGCTCTCTATAAAGGCACCATAGGAATCCACAGAGAAAGGGGAGCCTTTTCTACAAATGATGCTGGAATAACTGGACAACTAGAGCAAAAATGAGCCTTAACTCCCTTATGCCATGCTCTAGAATTGACTGAGGTTGATCATAGATCTGCATGTAAAGGCCAAACTTATGAAGGTTCTTAAAAAACTTAAGAGAATACCTTTATGAGCTTAGGATGGGCAAAGATTCTTTTTTAGGCAGGACACAGTAAGCATTAACCCCCAAAAAAGAATTTATAAATTGGACTTCATCAACATCAAAAGTTTCTGGCCAGCTTTCTCCCAGTCTGAGGCATACTTCTTTGTTTTCTGAGAAAGGATTTATAATCAGAATATTTAAAGAACTTCTTAGTATCCATGATTAAAAAACAACCAACCAATACACAAATTGACCAAGGAGTTGAAAAGACAATTCACAGAAGGAGATATGCAAGTGATCTGCATGAGCGTGAAAACATGCTCAATATTACTGGCCATCAGCGAAATGCAAATTAAAACCACAATGAGATTTCATTTCACACCCACTAGGATGGCTAAAATTAAAAAGATTAACACCAAATTATACAATGTATATTGCTGGTACAATACCTTCAGAATGTTGTTTGGCTTTCTTATCAAGTTGAATGTATAATTATCCTATGACCCAGAATTTCCATTCTTAGGTGTTTACCCAGAGAAATGAAAACACAAAAATACTTGTATAAGAATATTCATAGTCGTTTTAGTTATGATTACTAAAATCTGGAAACAATTCCAATGTCTACCAGCAGGAGAACAGACAAGTTGTATACAGTACATTCATAAGGGTAGTCTGTGCAGCAATATAGAAAGGAATCACTGAAACCTAAAATAAAATGGATAAATCTGAAAAAATATTAAGTGGAACAAAAGAAAGAAGTCAGACATCAAGGCATACAACTGTTAGGATTCCATTTATATAACCTATGGCAGTAGAAATCCAAACAGCAGTTGTCTCTGGGAAGGATTGGGAGCATTGACTGGAAAGAGGTATTGGAGAACATTTTGGGCTGGTGGAAAGGTTCTAAATCTTGGCTAGAGTTTGGATTAACTGGGTATACACATTTGTCAAAACTCAGCATATGCTTAATATCTATGCATTTCTCTATGTGTAAATTATAGCTTAATTTTTAAAAAGAAAAGAAACAATATTGAGTATTGGCTCTATATCAGGCATTGTTCCAGGTGATAGGGATATAGCTGTACAGAAACTGTATATATCCCTGCCCTTGCAGAGGTTAATTCCCAATTATACATAAGATGTGTAAATAGAGTTCTGATGTGCTAAACTGAACCTCTGCAATCACAGATTTCTTACTGCCTGAAGAAAGCAGCTCAGAGTGTCACACCTCCTTGCCCTTTCCCATTAGTCATCGTGCTGCCCTGGTGGCAGGTGCTCTCAAGATGTGGAGACAAGCCAGCCCACCTGGTTGGGAAGTGGTGTGCTGGCATCTGGTATTTCCCATAGGCCAAGATGTGCTAACTGAACTGAAAACGAGCCCTGGAAGAAAACCCCTCTGGGCCGTATTTCATTTTTACACAAAGCAAGATTCATTCAATCACAGGTCTTGAACGGGATTCATGGGGACAGGTGTGGTTGGGCAGATGGTGCAGGGAGGCAGCAGTGAGTCTGCTGCAGGACCTGTGATTGTCATTCTGCGTAGGCTGGGCCCTATGCTGATCTATTAAGGGTGTGTTTTACAAAGCACACTGGACAGTCTTGAAGGGGTGCAGGAGGAATAGGCCTCCTGCAAAGACAGAAGTTTGAACCCACTCCAGCCGTCCTAGGGGCTGTAAGCCTTTTGCGGAGTGGCCAGGCCCTTTGTTTTCTGCTTTGTTTTCCCTTTGAGGTAGCAAGGTCCAAACCGGCCTTGGCTGAGGAGGGAAGAAGGTGACCTGAGGAGGTAGAAAGCTGTGGAGACATCTCTATTTCTGTTCTAGTCGATCCCAGAAAGCTATTCAATCATCTGCTCTTATAATAGCAGAGTTCCAAGGTGTAGTATGAATATAATATATTGGGCTGGAGGGTGCTGAGATGGGTAAGGGTAGGAAGTTACTGGTAAGAATGAACAGGTAACTTTCAAGGTTCTTTCTTAAGTGTGATGTTTTTGCATGCCTTCTTTTTCTACTAAGTATTTGACACATTTTTTATTACTACTAATATTACTAGTATCCATAATTAAAAAACAACCAACCAATACACAAATTGATTTATAATGATTTATATTTTATTTTATTCATTTATTTATTTATTTTTATTTTTTATTTTTTTTGAGAGGGCATCTCTCATATTTATTGATCAAATGGTTGTTAACAACAATAAAATTCTGTATAGGGGACTCAATGCTCAATGTACAATCATTAATCCACCTCAAGCCTAATTCTCATCAGTCTCCGATCTTCTGAAGCATAACAAACAAGTTCTTACATGGTGAACAAGTTCTTACATAGTGAATAAGTTCTTACATGGTGACACACACAGTACAAGGGCAGTCATCACAGAAACTTTCAGTTTTGATCACACATTATGAACTATAAACAATCAGATCAAATATGAATATTTGATTTTTATACTTGATTTACATGTGAATCCCACATTTCTCCTTTATTATTATTATTATTATTTTTAATAAGATGCTGAAGTGGTAGGTAGATGCAAGATAAAGGTAGAAAACATAGTTTAGTGCTGTAAGAGAGCAAATTTAGATGATCAGGTGTGTGCCTGTAGACTAAGTGTTAATCCAAGCTAGACAAGGGCAATAAAACATCCACGGATGCAGATTTCTCTCAAAACAGGGGGGGTGAGGTTCTAAGCCTCACCTCTGTTGATCCCCAATTTCTCACCTGATGGCCCCCCTGCAACTGTGTCTGTCTTAGGTTGTTCCTCCCTTGAGGAATCTTACCCGTCTCTGGCTAACCAGTCATTTTCCGGGGCCATAAAGGGAAACGTAAAGTTGGTAAGTGAGAGAGAGGCAATATTGTTTGAAAAGGTTAGCTTTTTACTTCTTTGCAGATTTATGCCCTGTGGCTTTTATGCCCAGTATTTGTCTTGAGGTATCTTTACCACTTGGAAGAATTGTGATACTCAGTAAATTCGATATGAGGCACGAATTCTATTTAAGGGTTGTAATTAGGAAGGCAGAAGAAAAGCTATAGGAGTAGCAGACGGAAGATAACATGGGAAGATTGATTATTTCTTTGACATATCTTCTTGTAGAGTAACTTATGCATGTATAGGTTTTAAACTACTAAGTAAATTGCGTACACACATTAACATAATAGGAGTACAGTTACATAACCAAAGCAGACCTATAATTACCAGCCATCTCCAGTGAAACCAAGAAAACCAGTTAGGCACCCTAGGCATTTGTGAAAACTTATCTATGATATGATGGATATTGTCCAACTGAACTTGAACAGTCTGAGAGAAATCAGACAAATTAAAAGAACCCATTCCTGGGGACTGTTGACATCCCATATGTTCTTTTAACAGTAGATAGTCTGTAGTCGTAAGATTTTGGAGCGCTACAACTTGCACTTCTCCTAATTCTTGGTTGAGTTCCAACAGTATAGATCCAGTCAAATTTGTTGTTTTACTGTATGCACAGGCCAGCTTAGATATCTCCTTCTTCATTCCAATGGCAAGTCCAGGAACCGGTGGGATGAATGCAGCTACAACTGCAGCATCGCCTGGATCTTTGTTGAGTTTTTTTTGATGATCACCTTCTGGTATGACTCTTCCAGAGAGTGCTGATGTTGGAAGTTCTTCCTATTGTATCTTAGTTCATTTTCTGGGTAGCCAAATTAGGCTTTGATCCTCTGTATAAACACAAACAGACCCTTTGCCCACACTTTGATATGCCCTTTATACCATTGTGTAGAACTCATTGGAGGTCACCACACAGGAACTGCTTTTTTTTTTTTAAGAGAAAGGAAAGTTATCAGAAAAATGTACCTCCATAGTCGATCATCTGACACCCTTTAAGTGATCAAAATTAAGGATATTTAAAGCATGCCTTAATCATTGATTTACAGTTAGTTTTATCCTATCAGGGAGTAATCCCCCTTTCTTTCTTTCTTTCTTTCTTTTTTTTTCTTTCTTTGTTTCTTCCTTCCTTCCTTCCTTCCTTCCTTTCTTTCTTTCTTTCTTTCTTTCTTTCTTTCTTTCTTTCTTTCTTTCTTTCTTTCTTTCTTTCTTTCTTTCTTTCTTTCTTTCTTTCTTTCTTTCTTTCTTTCTTTCTTTCTTTCTTTCTTTCTTTCTTTCTTTCTTTCTTTCTTTCTTTTTTTCTTTTTTTTTTTCTTTTTCTTCTTTCTTTCTTTCTTTTCTTCTTTCTTTTCTTTTCTTTCATCATTAATCTACACTTATATGAAGAATATTATGTTTACTAGGCTCTCCCCTATACAAGGTCCCCCCTATAAACCACTTTACACTCACTGTCCATCAGCATAGCAAAATGCTGTAGAATCACTACTTGTCTTCTCTGTGTTGTACAGCCCTCTCCTTTCTCCCACCCTCCCATGCATGCTAATCTTAATACCCCCTTCTTCTCCCCTCCTTATCCCTCCCTACCCACCCATCCTCCCCAGTCCCTTTCCCTTTGGTACCTGTTAGTCCATTCTTGGGTTCTGTGATTCCGCTGCTGTTTTGTTCCTTCAGTTTTCCTTTGTTCTTATACTCCACACATGAGTGAAATCATTTGGTATTTCTCTTTCTCCGCTTGGCTTATTTCGCTGAGCATAATACCCTCCAGCTCCATCCATGTTGCTGCAAATGGTAGGATTTGCCCTCTTCTTATGGCTGAGTAGTATTCCATTGTGTATATGTACCACATCTTCTTTATCCATTCATCTACCGATGGACATTTAGGTTGCTTCCAATTCTTGGCTATTGTAAATAGTGCTGCGATAAACATGGGGGTGCATCTGTCTTTCTCAAACTTGATTGCTGCATTCTTAGGGTAAATTCCTAGGAGTGGAATTCCTGGGTCAAATCGTAAGTCTGTTTTGAGCATTTTGATGAACCTCCATACTGATTTCCACAATGGTTGAACTAATTTACATTCCCACCAGCAGTGTAGGAGGGTTCCCCTTTCTCTACAGCCTCGCCAACATTTGTTGTTGTTTGTCTTTTGGATGGCAGCCATCCTCACTGGTGTGAGGTGATACCTCATTGTAGTTTTAATTTGCATTTCTCTGATAATTAGTGATGTGGAGCATCTTTTCATGTGTCTGTTGGCCATCTGTATTTCTTTTTTGGAGAACTGTCTGTTCAGTTCCTCTGCCCATTTTTTAATTGGATTATTTGATTTTTGTTTGTTGAGGCATGTGAGCTCTTTATATATTTTGGATGTCAAGCCTTTATCGGATCTGTCATTTACAAATATATTCTCTCATACTGTAGGGTTCCTTTTTGTTCTATTGATGGTGTCTCTTGCTGTACAGAAGCTTTTCGGCTTAATATAGTCCCACTTGCTCATTTTTGCTGCTGTTTTCCTTGCCCAGGGAGATACGTTCAAGAAGAGGTCACTCATGTTTATGTCTAAGAGGTTTTTGCCTATGTTTTTTTCCACAAGTTTAATGGTTCATGACTTACATCCAGGTCTTTGATCCATTTTGGATTTACTTTTGTATATGGGGTTAGACAATGGTCCAGTTTCATTCTCCTACATGTAGCTGTCCAGTTTTGCCAGCACCACCTGTTGAAGAGACTGTCATTTCGCCATTGTATGTCCATGGCTCCTTTATCAACTATTAATTGACCATATATGTTTGGGTTAATGTCTGGAGTCTCTAATCTGTTCCACTGGTCTGTGGCTCTGTTCTTGTGCCAGTACCAAATTGTCTTGATTACTATGGCTTTGTAGTAGAGCTTGAAGTTGGGGAGTGAGATCCCTCCTACTTTCTTCTTCTTTCTCATGATTGCTTTGGCTATTCGGGGTCTTTGGTGTTTCCATATGAATTTTTGAATTATTTGTTCCAGTTCATTGAAGAATGTTGCTGGTAATTTGATAGGGATTGCATCAAATCTGTATATTGCTTTGGACAGGATGGCCATTTTGACTATATTAATTCTTCCTAGCCATGAGTATGGGATGAGTTTCCATTTGTTAGTGTCCCCTTTAATTTCTCTTAAGAGTGACTTGTAGTTTTCAGGGAATAGGTCTTTCACTTCTTTGGTTAGGTTTATTCCTAGGTATTTTATTCTTTTTGATGCAATTGTGAATGGAATTGTTTTCCTGATTTCTCTTTCTATTGGCTCATTGTTAGTGTATAGGAAAGGTGCAGATTTTTGTGTGTTAATTTTGTATCCTGCAACTTTGCTGTATTCCGATATCAGTTCTAGTAGTTTTGGAGTGGAGTCTTCAGGGTTTTTTATGTACAATATCATATCATCTGCAAATAATGACAGTTTAACTTCTTTACCAATCTGGATTCCTTGTATTTCTTTGTTTTGTCTGATTGCTGTGGCTAGGACCTCCAGTACTATGTTAAATAACAGTGGGGAGAGTGGGCATCCCTGTCTAGTTCCCGATCTCAGAGGAAAAGCTTTCAGCTTTTCGCTGTTCAGTATAATGTTGGCTGTGGGTTTATCATATATGGCCTTTATTGTGTTGAGATCCTTGCCCTCTATTCCCATTTTGCTGAGAGTTTTTATCATGAATGGATGTTGAATTTTGTCAAATGCGTTTTCAGCATCTATGGAGATGATCATGTGGTTTTTGTCTTTCTTGTTGTTGATGTGGTGGATGATGTTGATGGATTTTCGAATGTTGTACCATCCTTGCATCCCTGGGATGAATCCCACTTGGTCATGGTGTATGATCCTTTTGATATACTTTTGAATTCGGTTTGCTAATATTTTATTAAGTATTTTTGCATCTACATTCATCAGGGATATTGGTCTGTAATTTTCTTTTTTGTGGGGTCTTTGCCTGGTTTTGGTATTAGGGTGATGTTGGCTTCATAGAATGAGTTTGGGAGTATTCCCTCCTCTTCTATTTTTTGGAAAACTTTAAGGAGAATGGGTGTTATATCTTCTCTGTGTGTCTGATAAAATTCTGAGGTAAATCCGTCTGGCCACGGGGTTTTGTTCTTGGGTAGTTTTTTGATTACCGTTTCAATTTCTTTGCTCATAATTGGTTTGTTTAACTTTTGTGTTTCTTCCTTGGTCAGTCTTGGAAGGTTGTATTTTTCTAGGAAGTTGTCCATTTCTTCTAGGTTTTCCAACTTGTTGGCATATAGGTTTTCATAGTAGTCTTTAATAATTCTTTGTATTTCTGTGGAGTCTGTCATGATTTTTCCATTCTCATTTCTGATTATGTTGATTTGTGTTGATTCTCTTTTTCTCTTAATAAGTTTGGCTAGAGGCTTATCTATTTGTTTATTTTCTCAAAGAACCATCTCTTGGTTTTGTTGATTTTTGCTATTGTTTTATTCTTCTCAATTTTGTTTATTTCTTCTCTGATCTTTATTATGTCCCTCCTTCTGCTGACCTTAGGCCTCATTTGTTCTTCTTTTTCTAGTTTTGATAATTGTGATGTTAGACTATTCATTTGGGATTGTTCTTCCTTCTTCAAGTGTGCCTGGATCGCTATACTTTCCTCTTAAGGCTGCTTTCGCTGCGTCCCAGAGAAGTTGGGGCTTTGTGTTGCTGTTGTCATTTGTTTCTATATATTCCTTGAATTCTATTTTGATTTGTTTGTTGATCGATTGATGATTTAAAAGCATGTTGTTAAGCCTCCATGTATTTGTGAGCCTTTTTGTTTTCTTTGTAGAATTTATTTCTACTTTTATACCTTTGTGGTCTGAAAAATTGGTTGGTTGAATTTCAATATTTTGGAATTTACTGAGGCTCTTTTTGTGGGCTAGTATGTGGTCTATTCTGGAGAATGTTCCATGTGCACTTGAGAAGAATGTATATCCTGTTGCTTTTGGATGTAGAGTTCTATAGATGTCTATTAGGTCCATCTGTTCTAGTGTGTTGTTCAGTGCCTCTGTGTCCTTACTTATTTTCTGGCCAGTGGATCTATCCTTTGGGGTGACTGGTGTGTTGAAGTCTCCTAAAATGAATGCATTGCAGTCTATTTCCCTCTTTAGTTCTGTTAGTATTTGTTTCACATATGCTGGTGCTCCTGTATTAGGTGCATATATATTGAGAATGGTTATATCCTCTTGTTGGACTGAGCCCTTTATCATTATGTAGTGTCCTTCTTTATCTCTTGTTACTTTCTTTGTTTTGAAGTCTATTTTGTCTGATATTAGTACTGCAACCCCTGCTTTCTTCTCGCTGTTGTTTGCCTGAAATATGTTTTTCCATCCCTTGATTTTTAGTCTGTGCATGTCTTTGGGTTTGAGATGAGTTTCTTATAAGCAGCATATAGATGGGTCTTGCTTTTTTATCCAGTCTATTACTCTGTGTCTTTTGATTGGTGCATTCAGTCCATTTACATTTAGGGTGACTTTTGAGAGATATATACTTATTGCTATTGCAGACTTTAAATTTGTGGTTACCAAAGGTTCAAGATTAGCCTCTTTAGTATCTTAGTGCCTAATTTAGCTCACTTATTGAGGTGCTATATACACTGTCTGGAGATTCTTTTCTTCTTTCCCTTCTTATTCTTCCTCCTCCTTTCTTCATATGTTGGGTGTTTTGTTCTGTGCTCTTTCTAGGAGTGCTCCCATCTAGAGCAGTCCTTGTAGGATGCCCTGTAGAGGTGGTCTGTGGGAAGCAAATTCCCTCAGCTTTTGCTTGTCTGGGAATTGTTTAATCCCGCCATCATATTTAAATGATAGTCGTGCTGGATACGGTATCCTTGGTTCAAGGCCCTTCTGTTTCATTGCATTAAATATATCATGCCATTCTCTTCTGGCCTGTAGGGTTTCTGTCGAGAAGTCTGATGTTAGCCTGATGGGTTTTCCTTTATAGGTGACCTTTTTCTCTCTAGCTGCCTTTAAAACTCTTTCCTTGTCCTTGATCCTTGCCATTTTAATTATTATGTGTCTTGGTGTTGTCCTCCTTGGATCCTTTCTGTTGGGGTTTCTGTGTATTTCTGTTGTCTGTTTGATTATTTCCTCCCCCAGTTTGGGGAAGTGTTCAGCAATTATTTCTTCAAAGACACTTTCTATCCCTTTTCCTCTCTCTTCTTCTTCTGGTACCCCTATAATATGGATATTGTTCCTTTTGGATTGGTCACATAGTTCTCTTAGTATTGTTTCTTTCCTGGAGATCCTTTTATCTCTCTGTATGTCAGCTTCTATACGTTCCTGTTCTCTGGTTTCTATTCCTTCAATGGCCTCTTGCATCTTATCCGTTCTTCTTATAAATCCTTCCAGGGTTTGTTTCACTTCTATAATCTCCTTCCTGACATCTGTGATCTCCCTCTGGACTTTATCCCATTCTTGTTGCATTTTTCTCTGCATCTCCGTCAGCATGTTCATAATTTTTATTTTGAATTCTTTTTCAGGAAGACTGGTTAGGTCTGTCTCCTTCTCAGGTGTTGACTCTGTGATCTTTGTCTGCCTGTAGTTTTGCCTTTTCATGGTGATAGGAATAGTTTGCAGAGCTGGTATGAGTGACGGCTGGAAGAGCTTTCCTTCTTGTTTGTGGCCTTCCTCTCCTGGGAGAACAGCGACCTCTAGTGGCTTGTGCTGGGCAGCTGCACACAGACAGGGGTGTGCAGACAGGGCTTCTGCTTCCTGCCTGGCTGCTCTGAAGTTTATCTCCACTGTTGCAGTGGGCGTGGCCTGGCTCGGGCTACTGCTCCAAAATGGTGGAGCCCCGTTGGAGGGGGAGTGGCTGGGAGGCTATTTATCTCCGTAAGGGACCTCTGTGCTTCCTGCTGCCCGGGGGGTTAAAGTGCCCAGAGATCCCCAGTTTCCCTGCCTCTGGACTAGGTGTCCCATCCTGCCCCTTTAAGACTTCCAAAAAGCACTCTCCAAACCAAAACAACAAGAACAAAAAATTAAATAATTAAAAAAAAAGAAAAAATGAAAAACGCATGATTTTCTTTGTCCTCAGGTGTCGGCCTCAGGCACCCGCTCACGGTCTTGCTGTCCCGTTTCCCTAGTATTGGGGTCCCTGTCCCTTTAAGACTTTCAAAAAGTACTCGCCAAAAAAAAAAAAAATGGCCACTCCCGTTTCTTAGTTCTCCGGCGTTGGTCTCAGGTACCTGCTCCCCAGTTCTGCTGCCCTGTTTCCCTAGTACCCAGGACCCCATATATGCACTGTGTCTGCACTCTGGTGTGGATGGCTGGGGCTGGGTGTGCAGCAGTCCTGGGCTCCCTCTCCCTCCCTGCTGACTCCTCTCCTCCTGCTGGGAGCTGGGGGGAGGGGCGCTCAGGTCCCGCTGAGCCGGGGCTTGTATCTTACCCCCTTCGTGAGGTGCTGGGTTCTCGCAGGTGTGGATGTGGTCTGGATGTTGTCCTGTGTCCTCTGGTCTCTATTTTAGGAAGAGTTGTCTTTGTTATATTTTCATAGATATATGTGGTTTTGGGAGGAGATTTCTGCTGCTCTACTCACACCGCCATCTTGGCTCCACCTGATTTATATTTTATAAAGTATATTTCTTATAATGACCAGCTTTATTGATTCATGTGTGTTTGTGCATGCCTGGCTATCTTAGACAGGTTCCCCTAGAAGCAGACTCTGAGGAAAGAATTCAAGTGCACGTGTTTATTTGGAAGATGGAGGAAAGACTGGTTAGGGAGGTGGAAAGGGAAACGAGGAGGAAAGGTTGCCAATAAAAAGTACATTTTAAGGTTACCACTGGGGGTACATGAGACAATAGCCTGAGTTACCCTACCTGAGAGGGAAGGTTACTGGATTATTTCTACAACTACCATTAGATATCAGTTGCGGGGTGTTCTTGCAGGACATGGATTCCCCAGTGCTGGGCCCACCTCCCTAGGCAGCAGATCTGGTCCAGGAGCAAGAAAAGTCATCTGAAAGGAAATGCAGCTGCTGGCAGTTGGAAGTGGAGCTGGTTTTCCCTGAAGTCTAAGGAAGGTGGGACATTAACGGTATCTGTAACACAGCACTGTGCTAAAAGCTTCCTATGCATTTTTGAATTAGCAGTCACAACAACTTAATGACTTGATGTCATAGCCTCCATTTTAAAGAGAGGCAGCTGAGACTCAGATTCAGTACCGTCATCAAAGTTAAATTGCTGATGGGGAGTTGGGACTTCTGACTTCAGAACTCAAACTTCCTATGGTATTGTTTTGTGCTTCTTAATTCCTTTGTATAAACAGGAGGCACTTTTCTTCCTTCATTTTATAAATAGGGAAAGAGAGGTGCATAGGCATCAAACAACATGCCCCAGGTCTTCCAGCTAGAAGGACAGCGAGCCTGCTTGCTGAGGCCCACGCACCTCCTGGCTGTGCACTTTACATTCTTCATTTGCCTGCCTCCTTACTGTGGTTTTTCTGGTCTTTGGAGGGTTTTATTTATACTCCCTTGAAATGGGCTTCCTGAAAAACCCAGCAATGTTTAAGGCTAATTGCCCAGGCAGTTTTTTCAGCAGCCTCATCTTGGAAAAGTTGACTTACCTGCTTTCAATTTCTAAGCCCTCATTTGTTTGCTTCCTTAATCAAACAAGTTACACCTCTAGTTTTGAAGATAGGACCATCAGAGAGGATATATATTGTGTTCAGTACACAAATTAGGTGAAGTCCAAGATCAAGTATTTAGAAAGAGATGTTTTTGTCAGATTTGATCACAATAAGCCAACTCGTTTATGGGCTTGAATCCAGTTCCCTTTGAGCTCGGGGGAAAAATCCTTTCTTGAGCCTCAGAGACATGTGGTTTGGTCCCAGCATCCCTGGGTATGTCTGAGCCACAGCTGCTTAGATAGCAGATAGGAAGATCTTGTTCTACATATCCAAGTTCAGCCTCTAGGGGTTAGAATTCTGACAAGACCCAAGGAAATCAGGAGACACTGCAGATATAGAACTTACTCCCCAGAAATGGCCCAGGTAAGAACCTCATCCATGGCTTGAAATCTTCTACATAACCAATGGGGAGCTAATTGGGTTCTCCAAGTTCTGTCCCAGTGGAGGTTGGCCATTGGTCTTACACCCAGATACCTGGCTTCCCTCGTCTGTAGGGAGATGTGTCAACTATGGAGGTATGCTGCTCAGATATCCTTTCAAGAGAACCTAGTGCAAGGAGGATAACTGGCATATATCTTCCAGATGCTGCAAATCTGCATCTCCAGTAACATTCATTCTGAGGCCATGATCTCCTGGGTTTAATACCAGACAGGGTGGAATATAGCAGGGACACTAGAGCCATGCCAATCCTGTTTGACATAAGACACCTACAATGAGAAATCCCTGCTCTGGGGCTCCTCATCTACCCATCTGAGACCTTCTCAAACCTGCCCTGGGTCTGGGGTTCTCCTACCTGTCCTCTCATCTTAGCTTTCTCCTTTACCTGCATCATGGTTCTGAAGGCAATTCCCATACAGTCCTGCTCCTCCTTCACAAATATTTTCCCAGTGAATCTCTAGCAGGTCTAATTCTATCTGGGTGTCAGCTCTTGGAGGACTCGAACTTATATATTTGGTACACAGAGTGGGGCTTGGCAATGAGCTCAATCACCACATAGCTGGCAAAGAGAATGCCAGCCCAAGTGAAATAGGCATGTGAATATTCCCCAGAAGAAAATGGTTTAGCTTAAGTGCTGAAGATTTCATGGGTGGTGTCCTAGGAAAATGTCCCAATGGAGGTTAATGCTTTTGCCAATGCAGTGGTTCAGGAATTCAAAATATACAAGGGGAACAATAATATAAGGATTGTTACTAACATTGTATTGACACCCTGTGGAGGAATAATTAGGAACTGAGGGCTGTTAACAAAGAATTCAGGAGTAAGTGTGTGAGCCAGACAACCTCTTTGGACACATACAAAGAGTCTTCTGTCTCCTGCAGTGGAATAATGATTATAGTTGAAGAGAATACTCAGGATCTAAAACTTTTCAGACCTCCAGAGACATTTATATGCTATACCAAGACAGGTCGGTTAAGCTATGGCCAGGGACCTGGCTTGGAAAACTCAGGACCCTGAAGCCTTGGATGGGAACATCTTGGTGGATACCCCAAGAATTTTAGCTATGTAGATTCCCCTAATCTTCAGAACTTAAAGCAGTCCAACACTAGTAAGAGATGCCTTCCCACTGTGGGAATACACTGACGGGCCTCTTCTCCAAAAAGCAGTAGATGCCCCCTTAATAGCTGTTCCTTTCCTGGCTGCCAAGCTAAAAACAAGAGTTAAATCTCAGCATAGCCCAGCTGGGAACATGATGAAAGGTCACAGAGATTACATTCTGGAGGAGCTGAAAAAAATAGCTAGTTTGTACTAGCACAAGACAGGGAGTACTCTTGGGACTGGATTTTTAGGGTGCTTGCTTGATAAAGAAGGACAGAATGTAAGAGTGGATTAGCAAGAATCTGTTGATGTAGGGAACTTTCTTGGGACACAAACAAAAACCCTGGAGTATTAGGAAACTTCATGGCTAAGGTAGCTCTTAAAAGCATAAAGAAACTGACAGCTAACACTGAGCAAAGTGGACATTGCTGATTTGCCCTGGCAGATAGTAGAGGAAGGAATTAAGACTCAGTGAGGGAAGAATACTGGACCAGATGGCTTCGCCACTGAATTTATTCAAACATTTAGTGAAGACCTAATACCCATACTTTTTAAACTTTCCCAAAAAGCAGAAGAGGAGGGAATACATCCAAACACATTCTAAAACTTTTCAGACCTCCAGAGACATTTATATGTCAGCATCTATCTAATACAAAGCCAGACAAAGACACCACAAAAAAGAAATCTAGAGCCCAATATCCCTGATGAACAGAGATGCAAAAATACTCAACAAAATATTAGCAAACTTAATTCAAAATACATCAAAAAGATCATCCATCATGATCAAGAGGGATTTATTCCAGGGATGCAAGGATGGTACAATACTTGAAAATCCATCAACATCATCCACCACAGCAACAAAAAGAAGGACAAAAACCACATAATCATCTCCATAGATGCCGAAAAAGCATTTGACAAAATTCAGCATCCATTCATGATAAAAACTCTCAACAGAATGGGTATAGAAAGCAAGTACTTCAACATAATAAAGGCCATATATGACAAACCCACAGCCAGCATTATACTTAACAGGGAAAAGCTGAAAGCTTTTCCTTCATAATTGGGAATAAGACAAGGATGCCCACTCTCCCCACTTTTATTCAGCGTAGTACTGGAGGTCCTAGCCATGGCAATAAGACAACACAAATAAATAAAAGGCATCCAGATTAGTAAGGAAGAAGTTAAATTGTCACTGTTCGCAGATGACATGATATTGTACATCAAAAACCCTAAAGACTCCACCCCAAAACTACTAGAACTAACTGAATTCAGCAAAGTTACAGGATAGAAAATCAATACACAGAAATCTGTTGCATTCCTAAACACTAATGATGAACTAGCAGAAAGAGAAATCAGGAAAACAATTCCATTCACAATTGCACCAAAAGAATGAAATACCTAGGAATAAACCTAACCAAGGAGGTGAAAGACCTATATCCTGACACTCATGAGAGAAATTAAAGAAGACACCAATAAATGGAAATACATCTCATGTTCATGGATTGGAAGAATTAATACTGTTAAAATGGCCATCCTGCCTAAAGAAAACCTACAGATTCAATGCAGTCCCTATCAAAATACCAAAGGAATTCTTCAATGAACTAGAATAAATAGTTCTAAAATTCATTCAGAACCACACAAAGCCCTGAGCAGCCAAAGCAATCCTGAGAAGGAAGAAGAAAGCTGGGGGGATTATGCTCTCTGACTTCAAGCTCCAGTACAAAGCCACAGTAATCAAGACAATTTGGTACTGTCACAAGAACAGACCCATAGATCAGTGGAACAGAATAGAGAGCCCAGATATAAACCCAAAAATATATGGTCAATTAGTATATGATAGAAGAGCATGGATAATCCAATGGGGAAATGACAGCCTCTTCAACAACTGGTGTTGGCAAAACTGGACAGCTACATGTAAGAGAAGGAGCTGGATTATTGTCTAACTCCATACACAAAAAGTAAACTCGAAATGGATCAAATACCTGAATGTAAGTCATGAAACCATAAAACTCTTAGAAGAAAACATGGGCAAAAATTTCTTGAATATTAACATGAGCAACTTTTTCCTGAACACATTTTCTTGGGCAAGGGAAACAAAAGCAAAAATGAACACATGTGACTACATCAAGCTAAAATCTTCTGTACAGCAAAGGACACCATCATCAGAACAAAAAGACATATTACGGTGTGGGAGAATATATTTGTAAACAGCATATCTGATAAGGGGTAACATCCAAAATATATAAAGAACTCACACACCTCAACAACCAAAGAACAAACAACCCGATTAAAAAATAGGTGGAGGATATGAACAGACACTTCCAAAGAAGAAAGTCAGACAGTCACATGAAAAGATGCTCCACATCGCTAGTCATCAGAGAAATGCAAATTAAAACCACAATGAGATATCACCTCACACCAGTAAGGATCGCCACCGTCCAAAAGACAAACAACAACAAATGTTGGCAAGGTGGTGGAGAAAGGGGAACCCTCCTACACTGCTGGTGGGAATGTAAATTAGTTCAACCATTGTGGAAAGCAGTATGGAGGTTCCTCAAAAAGCTCAAAATAGAAATACCATTTGACCTAGGAATTCCACTTCTAGAAATTTACCCTAAGAATGCAGCAGCCCAATTTGAAAAAGACAGATGCACCCCTATGTTTATCACAGCACTATTTACAATAGCCAAGAAATGGAAGCAACCTGTGTCCATCAGCAGATGAATAGATAAAGAAGATGTGGTACATATACACAATAGAATATTTTCCAGCCATAAGAAGAAAACAAATCCTACCATTTGCAACAACATGGATGGAGTTAGAGGGTATTATGGTCAGTGAAATAAGCCATGCAGAGAAAGACAAGTACCAAATGATTTCACTCATCTGTGGAGTATAACAACAAAGCAAAAACTGAAGGAGCTAAACAGCAGCAGAATCACAGAACTCAAGAATGGACTAGCAGTTACCAAAGGGGAAGGGGTGGGGAGGTTGGGTGGGAAGAGAAGGATAAGGGGATTAAAGGGTATTATGATTAGTGCACATAATATGGGGGGGCATGGGGAAGGAAGTTTAGCGCAGAGAAGACAATTAGTGACTTTATAGCATCTTACTATGCTGATGGAAAGTGACTATAATGGGGTATGTGGTCGGGACTTGATAATAGGGGGGAATGTGGTAATCACAATGTTGCTCATGTGAAACCTGAGCATAAGATTGTATATCAGTGATACCTTAATTAAAAAAAAGTTGTGGTACATGTACACAATGGAATATTATTCAGCCTTAAGAAGAAAAGAAATCCTCCCATTTGCAATAGCATGGATGGAGCTAGAGGGTATTATGCTCAGTGAAATAAGCCGGGTGGAGAAAGACAAGTACCGAATGATGCCCCTCATTTGTGGAGTATAACCACAAAACAAAACTGAAGGAACAAAACAGCAGCAGACTCACAGACTCCAAGAAGGGACTAGCAGTTACCAAAGGGGAGGGAGAAGGGGATTGATGGGTATGATGATTAGCTCACATAATATGGGGGAGCACAGGGAAGGAAGTATAGCACAGAGGAGACAAGTAGTGACTCTGTGGTATCTTACTATGCTGATGGACAGTGACTGCAGTGAGGTGGGGGAGACTTGGTAATATGGGTGAATGTAGTAACTACAATGATTTTTATGTGAAACCTTAATAAAAAATAAAATAAAAATCAATCCATTGACTGAAGAGGTGGCCACAGGTCCAAGAGGAAGGGCCCTGTAACACCATGACAAGTATCCACTCTAATGAGTCCCTCAGCCTTTCTTCAAAATGATTTATGGCTGTTTACTTGGGTGACTGTACACTGGGCAAGAGGGATACCCAAACATTTCAAGAAGTATTGGGCATAGGGTCTGAGTTGGCAGTGATACCCAAACATCCAAAATGTTATCATAAACCCCTAATGAATGCAGACCTGGCTATTCTGGTTAACAGTGGGTTTAAGCATCCAGGGATCCCTACTTGGCAGGTGGAGTAACCTTTACATTGAGCCCCTGGCCTGTGGGTAAGGGTGGTGGGGAAGGCCAAGTTGGAAGCCTCTGAAGTAAAAAAAATTGTATTACATCCAAATTTGTTTTATTTTTGAAAGGGGTGAGTGGTGGAGATTAGTGCCACTATTTAAGATCTAAAGGATATGGAGATGGTGGTTCTTATCGTATTTCAATCTAATTACCAGTGTGTCCTGTAGAGATACATGGTATATCATGGAGAATGATTCTAGACTATCACAAGCTCAACCAATTTGTAGTCCTGATTATAATGTTTTCAGACATAGTATCTTTGCTACACTTGATTAATAAGACCTCAGGTAGATAGTATGTGGGTATTGATTTGACATTTGCATGCTTTTTACTCCAATCAGAAATCAGAAGCTCAGAAACAGTTTGCTTTTGCATGGAAGACACAATACTTATTTAGTTTCACTTTAGGGCTATGTTAACTTTTCCACTCACTCTCATAATATAATCTGATTAGATCTGAACCATCTGAAAACCAAGGGCATGAAACTAATCATTACTCTCAGTGACCCACATGTGCAGTTCATGTCTCCCATGCCCACAATTCTGGGCTTTGTAGCATTAGAGGTTCTAGTCTCTGAAGAGGGTTCACTCTTATCAAGGGATATATTATGCTTCCCATAACTCTAAGTTTTGTTTCCACCTGGGCACTTTGGACTCCTGGGACCCAAGGACCAGCAGGTGAGAAGCGGAGTCATCATTGGCAGGGGCAAGTGCCCGGTGCCAAGGGGGAGCGAGGGCTGCTCTCACTCAATGGAGACTGAGTGGAATCTGTGCGAAACACAGTGGAGCCAATTAGGCCCCTTTTAGTAGTCTTTATCTAGTTGTACTTGGGGCTTACACTCCTTAGGAATGAGAGATTGGGGTGTATCATTGGATAAGCCACCAAGACCTTCCAGGTGACACTGAAGGTGAGGGGAATTTAGGATGGATAGTGGAGGAGGGAGACAAAGACCAAATGCAGAGATAGGGCTGTAGTGCACCCAACTAAACTCTTCTAAGTTTCCACTCTAGAAGAGACGCCCTTGAGAACTGGGAAGATGCTGTTTGCTGAACACATGTAGAGAAATGGATTTGTGTGGCAAAAGCGGTGGGTGTGGCAGCGATGGACAACCCCACTCGGGTCTCCTTTCAGAAGCTGCTATGAGGAGAGTAGTTGGTGGGCAGCTCCCAGCTGTGCACCTTGCATCTAATGCAGCGTTCATGCCGAGGCTTTGCTCTCCAGGGCGCTCCTACCCAGTGGCCAAGCAGAGTCAGGAGACGAGAGCTGGGCCTTACCTGCCCAGTGCGGGACTCCTCCAATGGGCAGCCTTTGCATTGGGGGGGTGCCTATTGGCCTAGTTGAGACTTTTTCAGAGTTTCACTGCAGTCTAAAATTCCCCCTACCCAGTTCTCGATTTTCCCCCTCTCCTTGCACAGCTATCAGCCCTGCACAGGGGTCTGAAGGCTCTCCCTGCCCACTTCTCCTTCCTCTCCTCTGTACACTTAACAAAATTTCCCTTCTGCACATTTTATTCTGGTTGGCATTGGCTTCTTAAAGGACCCAAAGTGGGACCAGAGGTTTCAGAAAATGATAAATGAAATCTTTCCACAAAAAACAAAAAAGTAAAAAGAAAAAAAAAACGTTACTGCTGGATGGAGAAGCAATTGGCAAGGTTTTCAGATGTCCACTTTCTGGACACTTTCTGAAACACAAGGAAACAAGAATAACTGTCATGGAGAAAATGTTTAGTCTGAAGATATTTTCAAGTGTCTCCATAATTCCAAGTTCCATTAACTTGTGTGAAAGCTCTTCTACTTGTCAGATCAAATTCTTGTTCTCTGCCATGATTTGGACATTTCCCTGCTGAGTGGCAAAGAACAATAATTGAACTTGTGGTCCTGAATCTTGATAGGCAGAGGCTTGGCCCCAATCTTACTTCTCTTCGGTCTCTCTGGGATCATGCAGGGCAGCACTCCTCTTGACTTCCAGAGGAAGCTGTGAAAAAGAATTAACACATTGCACTTTATAGCTTGTCTTCATGGACTGCACAGCATCGCCTTACCCATCCTACTGTTTCAAATTGTGCACGCTTCAGGTGAAGGAGAGTCTCTGCTAGCACGTATTTTGGCAATTGGGTGATTTGCCACTTGTTCCTCATGTGCTTAAAAGTAAGATGTAACTGTAAACTGAATTATTGACACTAGAGATGCCGAAGCAAAAAAGTGACACCTTCTGCCTTTGGTAGAGGAAAAATAAACAAGGCCATATAGGCAATAGCTGAGAAAAAATTGAAGCTAAAAATAGGTCAGGACGTGAAAAGGGCTGTAGCTGTGCCGCTGCGAAAGCCAGCAAGTGCTCTGCCTGCAGCAGCAGGCTGCCTTCCCGGGACTGCATCTTTTCAGTAACTGACTTGAAGGCTGCTGAACACATTTTAACAATGGTTATTTTTCTTCTCCCAAATCAATAAATGAAAAAAGAAAATATCTATGACTCCATTGAATCAAATCCTCTGTGGAATAGAGGTCTAAATCTGAGTCATCCCTTGAATGGAGGAAACGAGGATGGATTAAAACAGCCTTCATTACGGTAATAACAGTGGCAATTCAGTATGCCAGGAGCTTTCCATAAACTGCTCTCTCTCCACAAGGACACTGCAAGGGCAGTATAATTTCCCCCACTGTACAGAGGAGGTCACGGAGACACAGACATGTCCAGTAAATTCCCTGGGTCACTCAGCTTGCACCGGCAAAGGCCAGGCAGGTCTGTGAGTCTCTAAAGCTAGTCCACCCTGCCACCTTCTCATGTTAGGGTGGGATAAAGAGAGAGGGTGTGTCGGGAGAGGGTGGGGTAAGGCTGTTTCCAGAGCAATAGCAGATCCTTGTAATGAAAGGAAATCAAACTGTGCTCCATGAGTTTTATACTAGTTGGAAAGTAGGAGACCATGCTGATCATTGCAGGGATACTTTAAGATCTGGGGAATAATCTTGGCAGGGAGAATTTAAACAGGTAGTTCTTTCTTTTCTAAACTCCTTTGACTTCACTTGATTACATCATCTGGGCCATATTAGGACTCAACTGATTATTTTGAACCAATAAATAAATTTGTACCTCTACTAGAATAGTGTCAGCTTTTTGCCTTGTACTATAGGTATTTCTGTGTGCTTTACATCTCCACTCCTGGACAATACACATCTTAATATCAATAACCTCTTGCATTTATGTAGCATTTTATGGGCTGATTTTATGGGCTGATTTTATGTGCCCATCATTTTACTCAAATTTCTATGAGGTTCGAAAGGCAGGCAATTCTTATCCTCATTTTGAGGACTCTGATAGATGGAGAGATTATGAGATTTGCCCATAGTCACATACCAAGCAAAGGGGAAAGCTTGAACTTGACTTAAGGATTTCTAACTTCACATCTGTTTTCTTTCAAACATGCGGAGTCCTCTCATGGTAAACTTCCTCTTCTGATTCATCATTGCAGTTTGATACAGCCAAGCCCAACACCTTACTCTTTTTTTTTTAAATTTATTTTTATTTTTTTTTTGAGAGGGCATCTCTCATATTTATTGATCATATGGTTGTTAACAACAATAAAATTCTGTATAGGAGACTCAATGCACAATCATTAATCAACCCCAAGCCTAATTCTCAACAGTCTCTAATCTTCTGAAGCATGACGAACAAGTTTTTACATGGTGAATGAGTTCTTACATGGTGAACAGTGCAAGGGCAGTCACCACAGAAACTTTCAGTTTTGATCACACATCATGAACTATAAACAATCAGGTCAATTATGATTATTCATTTGACTTTTATACTTGATTTATATGTGAATACCACATTTCTCCCTTATTATTATTATTATTATTATTATTTTTAAATAAAATGCTGAAGTGGTAGGTAGATGCAAGATAAAGGTAGAAAACATAGTTTAGCGCTGTAAGAGGGCAAATGTAGATGATGAGGTGTGTGCCTGTAGACTAAGTATTAATCCAAGCTAGACAAGGGCAACAAAACATCCATGGATGCAGAAGATTTCTCTCAAAACCAGGGGGTGAGGTTCTAAGCCTCACCTCTGTTGATCCCCAATTTCTCACCTCATGGTCCCCCTGCAACTGTGCCTGTCTTAGGTTGTTCCTCCCTTAAGGAATCTTACCCATCTCTGGCTAACCAGTCATTTTCCGGGGCCATACAGGGAAACCAACACCTTACTCTTGATAAATTTCCATAAATATCTGTTGAATAATTTTTATGAATGGATGGTTGAATGAGGGAAGGAATGAGTGAAAACCTCCATAAAATGGCCTAATGAGGTTTGCGTTTGGCAAATTTGACTTTCAGATCTGGGTATAGAATGTTCTAGAAAATTCTGTCTACCCATGTTTCATTTAAATAAATGTCCTCTCAGATGTCCTCAAAAGAGATAGTTTTACTGTACTTTGTAGTTGAAAAATGTTTGGTCCTTTCAGAGACCATAAATCTCTCTAATCAGTGTCTAATGGTTTTGGGGAAGACTCTGAGCTAGTATCCCATTAATTGAAAAAAGAATGTTGTTATCCACAGAGATTTCTCATTATGTTTCATCAAATTCAAAACAGAGCCCTATTTGGAATTCTTTTATGAACAGTGTAATTATACCACATCCTATGGCGTTTGGAAGTAGCACTCATAATTAGCATCTCTGTCATGAGTGGGAAGTGATCCGTGCTAAATAGGAGCTGGGCCAGATGGGTCCTGCTAAGATCCTCTCTGCGCCCCGCCCCCCATCAGCTTCATTAAATTAAGCTGTCCCTATGTGTGTGGAAAAGACATAAATCAGTCTTTTACTTTTGTGTGTATTAAAGAAATGCATCCGCTTCCATTAATTAAAAGTCAAGTGCTTCTGTTTACAGTGATCAGGGTAGAACAGATGCATATACCAAAGAATTCCAGAGACGCAGATCCTGGTGAGATGCCACAGGCCTCAGCAGGCTGGGTGGCAAGAGGAGCTCAGACAGGAACCAGCCTGTCCTTGTCCCGGGAGGTTAAAGGCAGTATTCCAGGAAACCTAGGCCTCTGTTTCTTCATTGCAAAGTGGCCCCATCCTGGGAACATGGCTGATGCTCCCATGGGTACATCAACACAGGCCCTACCTGTTGAGTGGGAGCCACTGGGCTTGCCAGTCATGTGTAGCAGCATATATTTTGTCTTAGGGTCTCCAGTTTCCTCCTATGATAGCTCTTTCTGATTTTCCTTTTCACTTCAAACTGCTAGCCCTCCCCCCCACCATAATCTTTTCAGGCATTCAGTGTTCTCTTGCTTCTATTCATCCTTTCTGTACTTGGAATTGTTCCTAAGTCATGTTATCAGCCATTTGCACCTTAATAGGAAGTTTAGCCAATGTTTGGCTTCCCATATATATTATATTATGTATTGTATATATGTTTTTATACAGTATATACTCCATATATATATATATAGTATATGTAAACATATGTATAAAATAAGCTGAGCTGTTCTTTATGGGAAAAAAGGTTTTGTGCCCGATCAGAGAAATTTTCATACTTCCTTCTTACATATCAGTGTCCTTTTCTGTCATAAAATAAATGTCATACTTAACAAATTGAGGGAAATTTTCAAAGAAAAAATAAAAATTTCATCTATAATTCTATCCCTCAGAATTGACCACCTTAAGTATTTTGGTGTATTTTTCCTTCTCTTTTCCACTTATAAAATTGTGAAATATTTTTTGCTCATGAAAAGATGTAGAGAATAATATAATAAATTCTCTACATATCATAATACATATAATATTCATATGTATATAGCCAGTTCAAGAAAAAAAAATTGGATAATTTCCCTCCTTACTCACCATAGTTAGCTAGTATCCAAAATTGAGTGTTTAGTGTTCCATGCATTTTTTCATCCTTTACTACAAATATGTATATATATAAACAAAAAAATGATATTGGCACAGGGAAGTACACCAGGAAAAGTCCCAAAACAGTCAAATAAGTAAATCTAAACATTGAAGCTTATGAGTTTTTTTTTTTTCCTTATGCTGTACTTTGCATCCCTGTGACTTAACTTATTTTATAACTGGAAGTTTGTATCTCTTTATCCCCTTCACCTATTTTGCCCATCCCTCTACCCTTGTCCCCTGTGGCAAGCAACAATTTGTTCTCTGTATTTATGAGTCTATTTCTCTTTCGTTTGATTGTTTTTCTATTTTTTATATTCCATATATAAGTGAAGTGATGTGATATTTGTTTACATCTGTCTGATTTATTTCACTTAGCATGATACCATCTAGGTCCATCCATGTTGTCAGAAATGGCAAGATTTCATTCTTTTTTACAACTGAGTACTATCCCTTTGTATATATGTACCATATCTTCTTTATTTATGTATGGACACTTAGGTTTGCCTCTGTATCTTGGCTGTTGTAAATAATACTGCAATAAATACATGGGAGTGAATATCTTTTTGAATTAGTGATTTTTGTTTTTGTTGGGTAAATACCTAAAAGTGGAATGCTGGATAATATTTCTATTTTTAGTTTTTTAAGGAACCTCCATACTGCTTTTCCTAGTGACTGCACCAATTTACATCCCTATCCACAGTGCATGATGGTTCCCTTTTCTCCACATCCTCAGCACCACTTGTTATTTCTTATATTTTGATACTAGCTGTTCTGAATGGTGTGAGATGATATCTCATTGTGGTTTGCTTTGTGTTTGCCTGATGATTAGTGATGTTGAGTATCTTTTCATTGGTCTGTTGGCCATCTGTATGTCTTTTTTGGAACAATGTCTATTTGGGTCCTCTGCCCATTTTTTAATTAGATTATTTGTGGTTTTTTTGGTATTGAGTTGTATGAGTTCCTTGGATATTTTGGATATTTGCCACTTACTGGATATGTGGTTTGCAAATATATTTACCTATTCCATAGATTGCATTTTCATTTTGTTGATACTTTCCTTTGCTGTGAAGGTGCTTTTTAGTTTAATGTTGTCCCATGTGTTTAGTGTTGCTTTTCTTTCTCTTGCTTGGGGAGATATATACAGAAAGACACTGCTAATGCTAATGTTCAAGAGTTTACTGTCCATGTTTTCTGTTAGGAGTTTTCAGGCCTTATATTTAAGTCTTTAATCAATTTTGAGTTTATTTTTGTGTATGGTATAAAAGAGTGATCCAGTTTCTTCTTTTGCATGTAGCTGTCCAGTTTTCCCAACACTATTTATCGAAGTGATTGTCTTTTCCCCATTTTTTGTCTCCTTTGTCATATATTAATTGATCATACAATGTGGGTTTATTTCCTGACTCTCTGTTCTGTTCCATTGATCTATGTGTCCATTTTTGTGCCAATACCCTTCTGTTTTAATTACTATAGCTTTGTAGTATAGTTTGAAGCCAGGAAGCTTGATGCCTCCAGCTTTGTTCTTCTTTCAAGATTGTTTTGGCTATTTGGGATCTTTTATGGTTCCATACAGATTTTAGAACTATTCATTTGAGTTCTGTGAAAATCCCACTGCTTTTCTGATAGCTTTGAATCTGTAGAATACTTTGGTAGTGTGGTCATTTTAACAAAATTAATTTTTCCTATCCATGAGCATGGGATAGAGTTATATTTATTTGTGTTACTTTTAATTTCTTTCATCAATGTCTTAGTTTTCAGAGTCCAGTCTTTTACCTCTTTGGTTAAATTTATTCCTAAGTATTTTTATCTTTTTGATACAATTGTCAATGATATGTAGGAATTTTTAAAATTTCTCTTCTGCTAGATTGTATAAGTATATAGAAACACAAAAGAATTCTGTATATTGATCTTGTGTCCTGCAACTTTATTGAATTCATTTATTAGTTCTAATAAAATAGATTGCTTGATGGCTTCTTCAGAGTTTTCTCTGTATAGCATCCTGTCAGCTGCAAAGGGTTACAGTTTTACTTCTCCTTACCAATTTGAATGCCTTTTATTAAATTTTCTTGTCTGATTGCTGTGGCTGGGACTTCCAGTACTATGTCGAAAAAAAGTGGTGAGAGTGGGCAACCTTGTCTTGTTCCTGATCTTAAAAGCTTTCAGCTTTCATCATTGAGTATGATATTAGCTGTGGGTTTCTCATAATTGGTCTTTATTATATTGAGGTATGTTCCCTCAATACACACTTTATTGAGAGTTTTTGTCATGAATGAATATTGAATTTTGTCAAATGCTTTTTCTGCATCTGTTGAGGTGATCAGATGGTTTTTATCCTTTTGTTAATGTGGTATATTACATTGATTTATTCATAATGAATCATCCTTGTATTCCCTGGAATAAATCCCACTTGGTCATGGTGAATGATACTTTTAATGTATTTTTTAGTTCAATTCAGTTATCTTGTTGAGAATTTTTGTATTCTATGTTAATCAGAGATATTGAACTGTAATTTTCTTTATTTGAAAGTCTATCTGGTTTTGGTATTACATAATGCTGGTCTCATGAAATGAATTTCGAAGCATTCGTTCCTCCTCAGTTTTTTGGAATAGTTTGAGAAGAAACTAAACCCTGAAGCTCTTGAGTTTTAATCAGAAGGGGGATGATGTCGCCCTTACCTGTAAACTACTTACTCTCTTGTTCTGGACTTGATTCTGACAGGCTTGGTTTCATTATTTCCTAGTCTATAGCAGATTAGAGATAGCAATTTTAAAGCAGGGAGACTGGCAAGGAAAGACAGCAGGTAGAAAAGAAGGGAGACTCTTCTTCTATGTTTATCCTTGTGCAGACTGATGATGAGAAAATCAGAATCAGACATAAAAATTAGGGGCCTTTAGTGTAGGACAAATAGCTCATTATATACAGTTTGAAACTGAGTCATTAAGACAAAGCTTTAAACTCTTTAGAGAAGGCTTGATGGTTTGTAATAGTTTTTAATAATAATTCATGTCTTTGGAAATGTTAACTTTGGGAAAAAATAATACTTGTTGTATGAAGAGTTTATAACTTAATAAACTATCACAAAATTTGTCTTCACAACAAGCCTGAGGGCCCAAGCAGTTTAGCATTTTGCTTAAGAATAAGTAAACTGAGACCCAAATAGCCTTAAATGTGTTGCCTGGACTGGCAGAGCTGTGGTTCTTCTGGCTTCCTGCATTGCATGATTCCTGCCTGTGCTACCCTCTTTTCCTGGAACTTTTCCCTGGAGACCTGGGTCAGGACATTATGAGATCAAAGCTGAAAACACTGGATTTGACTCAGAGAACACACAGTCCAGGATCAGACTTAGGTTTGACCCTTGCATTGGCTACTTACTGGAAGTGTGACCTCCCTGGGCCCCAGTTTTCACAATTGTAGCATGGGGATAATATCCTTCCTACATTTTAAGGTTACTGGAATAATTAAACAAATTAATTCACATAAAGTACTTAGACAAATACTTATGTAGACAGTAAATATAATATCCCAGACCCCAACCTGTAACAAAATAGATGTGAACTCACAAAGTAGTTAGGAAAAAAATTATTATTTAAGTGGAGGAACTTGAATAGAATAATGCATCCCTGCCTTTCACAGAATATTCTAATGGTTCTGTCCTATTTTATTATTAAGTAGGTTTTGTTCCAATTTAAAATAGTTTATACATGTTTTAAAAAGTGAGGTTTATGGCTCAAAAAATAAGCTATTTATCTTTGAGTGCCAACAAATTGGTACAGTCTGTCCATGCTTTTGATTCATTGTGTGGTTCCAGTCCTTGTTTTTGCCAAACTTTGAGAACAGTGTTAACAACCTTTTAGTAAAATAACATTTTAGTTTAAAAGTTTTAAATACATAAACAAGAGCTATGAGGGGTGGTGGGGCTCCTGCTTTAGGGAAATTAAGTCACCACTTCTTAAAGTGATAAAAATACCATTATTTAATATCTACCTGTGAAACCACAGAACGATCCTATTCTAGTGGCAGCTGGGGTGGCTGAAGTGGCAATTGGAAAGCTGTCAAAAATTCACATTTAGTCTTTAGCAAAGACGAATGTTAGTGTTACTTGATGCACAGTCCTCCTTTTTTCTTACAATAGCTGGAATAGGCTGGCAAGGTAGGAAGGAAGGAAGGGCGAGCTGCTTGGTGGGAGCCAGGGAGAACATCTTTCTTCTTTATGCCTGTTATTAAAGCAGCTCCAGAGGAACTGAGCCCTTCTCCTCTCTCTGTTCTCTTCTGATTATTTGATTATTTCTATTTATGAACATAATTGCTGTGTAATTATAACTGTAATATGCATACTATTTTGTATCTTTGGTTTTCACTGGTCAAAGTAATTTTTAAATGTTTCTGCAAAGTCTTCCCTTTTCTCCTTTAAAGTTGTATATTTGATCTTACAAATTCAGCACAAGTTTATTTGTCCTTATCATTGGACATTTTCCAATAAATGACTTTTTTACATGTAGTTTATTTTTTCTTTTTCTTTTTCTTTTTCTGAGTTATTATTTTGGGACCATTTCCCCAAGTCAGGATTAATAGGTCAAAGTATGTGAGCACTTTTGTGGTTTTGTCACCTAACACTTTTAGGACTTCCAAAAAAATGTGAACAAACATCAGTTGTAGAGGTGATTTCTTTTAAGATAAAATAAAACAGAATGTTACACTTTCAAGATAGAAAGAGAGGGTAGGAGAGGTATCCAAAGAGGAAGAGGTGTGAGGAATAAATTTAAGGACCCTTTACAAAGAGAATATAAATAGTCTTGAAACCTATGAGGTGAGGCCAAAGAAACATGGAAAAGCTTTTCTCCTTTTAAAAGGAGGATTGCTCACATATAAGGCTAATGTATAAAAAAGCCCATTATCTGTCTAGGGCATCAAATGGAGTCATCCCATATGCTAGCCTATTGCTATGAAGTTTTATTACAGGGACTTTTTCAGTCCTCATGTACTTCCCATTTATTTTTAATCACTTGGATGTGCCCTTGGTGGGGTGTGAAATCAGAGCCTCACTGCATCAGAGGAGTGTGAAATGAGCCTCACATGCCTGGCAGTTGGCAGAACCAGAATTCTGGCTTGCCGGACTCTGGAGCTCATTTATGGAGCCCTTCAGTAAGTGGCAGAAGGAGGGAGGCATCATTTTTGGAAAAATCTGAGCTTTGGTTTCCCAGTAGTGAATTTCATTTAAATAACAAAGTACCTCACGTAAGTATTGCTGTTGACAATACTGAGCTGAAGGTCTCTTGCTGTGAGATTCCTGGGATGTGCCAAACTAAACAGTCAGCTGTGTGCCCAGGTAGTCAGTCATCTTCTGTTTGATGATCCTTAAAATTAACCTCGCTATGATTGGTTTTCTTTCTTGAAGCGTGTGGGAAACTCAAGGATGAATTCTTGCAGACTATAAGAATCTCAAACTCAAGGGCTTGTTGGATTTCAAAAAGCTGCAGATCAGAAGTTTGTAATTTAAAATACAATTTCACATTAGAAAAATTTGTAATAATGACATCTCAATCATGATTTATACCTTTTAGATATTGTTCAGTGGTTCAAGGGTAATGTATATGATTTCATCTGATCCTCACAACAATTTTGGGTAGGAAGTAGTATTATTAGTCCACATTACAGATGGTGGGGGGAAAAGGAGACACAGAAGCTAAGTCACAGTTTTCAAGTTCATGGAACTAGTGAGTGAGTATAGATCTCTAACTCCTGTGCTTAGATTCTAAGCCCAGTCTCCTTCCATGTCAGTGTGTCAGATTCCTAGTACAATACATGAAATGCTATTTTACCCACAATTATTCATACTTCAATTTAGGAAAAATATTTGCCTTCCAATTTCAGGATTTGAGGCAGAATCTAGGATATGAAATCATCAGTAATCTAATAATGTGAAATCAACTATGCTAACCTGATCTTCTGAGCCCTGGGCCCTTTTCCTGTACCTCTGATGTCCTTTCCACTGGCCCACCAAGTATCCTAAATCACATTGTTCATAGTTGTGGTCCAGAGATTTGTATTTAAAACAAAACAAAACAAAACACAAAAGAAGACAAAGAAAATGGAAAAGTAAACAAATTTCTTATGTCAGAAAACAGGAAGACCTAACAACCTAAAGATGTTACTTTCCCCCAAGTTAGTCTTTACATTAATACCTCAGAATGGTACTTCAATAAAAAAAATTTTAGAAGTGATTGACTGATGTTGAAGTTTGCATGGAAAAACTAACAAGTCTGAATGGCCTAGAACTTCTGAAAAAAGGTAGCAGTGGGAGTTGCCTTCAGGATTTCATAGCACGCTGTAAAGAAGCTGGCTCCTTCCGTCTGGCTGCTCCGGCTCCTCCCTGCACATGGGCCTGAGGTGATCAGGGACGCCGTGTTTGTCCTCCTCAAGTCAGCACCAAATTTTTGAGGAGACTTTTGTCTGGCTGTGAAAAGAGTGGGAGGGGTTACACATAAGAAGAATGACTTAGTTCTAAAAAACATTGGCGACACAATGGTTTGAAACATTTAAGAAGGCACATGTTGTGGGAACAGACAGTCTCATATGGCTGCAATGTTTATCCTTAGTTACACACGTCTGCCATACTATGGACAAGGGTCTTCTTGAAAATCTGTCTTCTAATCCTTCAAAAATGTCATTCTTTTCTTCACTTCTAAACCTACAGAGTCTTCAAAAGTTTCCAATTCCCCAAATTTCTCAATTTTTATGAGCAGCAGGGTCTTTAAGGGAGAACAGGCAGTAGGAGGCTATTTTCTGATGTGTATTGTTTGAAAAGCATATATTTCCAAGTATTAAGTGGAGTATCAAAGTCCTAGTTTGTCCAGATGATGCTGGTGTATGGCTGTTGTCCCAGGATAATTAAGGGCTTCTCTCATAATGAGAGGATAAACTATATGGATAAACTATATGGTCACCCTATTTACAAGGTAGGGACCACTTGGATCTGAGTTTGGAGGATAATAACTTCGCCTAGATGGCCTTGTATTCCTCTCTAAGATAAGGAAGAGGGTCCCCCCGTATCCCAAACTCCCTTAGCATGAACTTGCCTTTTATTGACTGAATGCCTTTTTGGGATATAGGCCTGAGATAGTCTGGAGTCCTCATAAACAAGATGGGATCCCTGAATGTCCCATCAACTGAGCCCCTGTAAGCCGCCATTTATCTAACTGGATCGGTGTGTGTGTGTGTGTGTGTGTGTATGGTAGGAACCAAGTTTTTCCATGGATGGATAAGAAGAAAGCGGAAATATGCAGGCAAATGTTCTGTATTACTGGAATTTCCCCCTTCATCTGTTTGCAATACAAAGGGAGGAAAAAGGGAAGAAAGAGAAGGATTGATTTAAAGCCACCTGTGACTCCGGGGTCCCTTCCTTCCCCAGGCCCCAGACACAGGCTTCAGGGATAGAGGCCCTGAGAGAAAGCCTATTCTGGAAGAGGCAGCCTGTCTCAGAGCTGCTGTGCAGAGCCCTTGCGACGCGGCAGTTTCTATAGAGACGAATCTCTTTACTAGGAAAGCTTGGTAACAGGATACACAAAAACCCTAGCAACCAGTTGAAGGCTTTTTTTTTTTTAAATAGGATTCTTCTGTACTTGAATTCAAGAGGCTATATGTACAGCTTTGGAGAAACAGCTTTGTGGCAGGCAGGAAAGGGTGGACTAGTTTGAGGATTTGGAAATAAGATTTGAAGGCTGTTGGTGGCTAAGGTAGGGAAAGGGAGAGAGGTGGCTGCTTGCTGCACCAAGTTGGCTGGTTACAGCCTCAATTTCTCTTCCAGCCTGCCGTATGGGAGCCCACCATTACTGCCAATTAATCCATGAAGTGATACCCCTAGGGACAAAACAAAGCTGCGATTGCCTTAGCAACATGGTCTTCCCTTGCAGCTGGCAAATTCTAGGCATTTTTATCAGGGAGAGATCAAGAGCTTAGGGGGTGCAAATCTGAGAGCTGTGCAGAACAGCAAACTGCTAACTTGGCGAAAGGTAAATGCTCCTTTTAGTTGATCTTAAGTTTCTGCCTCTTCCTATCAAATCAGAACAAATGTCACTTCTTAAGGAAAGTTTTCCTCCTTAGTAAGAGATTGCATTTGGCTGCATGTAAAAGACCCAACTGGGGAGTTTAACCAAATAGGGGTTATTTTTCACCTATGAAGTCCAGGAGTGGGCAGCTCAGGGGCTGCTGGCTCCACAATGTCCTAGCTTCCTCTGTCTCTGTGCCTGGCCATTCTTGGAATGTTTCATCTTCATGAAACCTTGACAGTAGAAGATGACTATTCCACCTCCAGTCATCATCCAAAGCAGGACAAAGAAGAAGCAAAAATTAAGGAGGAAAGGATGGTGCCCACATCAATAAGCAAGATATTTCCCAGCAGATTTCTAGTCCTGTCTTATTGGCTAGACCTGGGCCATGTGGCTCCAACCCCAAAGGAAGCTAAGATATGTGTTTTTTTAGCAAACTGCCACCATGAACAAAACAATGGTTGTGTTTTAAGGGAAAAGTTAAGAATAAGTCTGGGCAAACAGCTCATGGCATGTGCTATACCTTCCCTGGTCATCTCTCTACACCTACCGTCTCCAGTTTGGTTATCCCTGCCTCCCTCTATGGCCTTATGTAACAATGTGCTGAAAACTGTTTAACAACCCAGCTCTCTGGGACAAAGAAGGGCACTGATTTGTAGCATTTGCAGATTTCTGTGATCAGTTTCAACATGATGTCATGGAACATGGTATGGGGAAGAGATACACAGCAATGCATCATTCTATATAATGTTGCATATACAGAAGATATAAATAATCTCAAGAGCATGGATAATAGTGAGATGTAGAATAATTAGGAAATGATGAAATTTAAATATTTACTATCTTGTTTTTAGTATGTTACTTAATTATATGTTTATATAATTTAATTTTTAGAGTGGCTGCATTTAACAACTGGCTCATGACATTCCTCGAAATTTAACAGGCTGTTCTCAGTAGCTGCTATATGCTGACTCTAACATACCATTCCTTTGTGGATCTCTGCTTATCCTGCATTGTATTTACCACAGTTTATAATTTTCTGGCTATTTGTGTGATTTGGTGGTTAATACTTGGTTGCCCCAATAGACTTTAAGATCCATTAGGGCAGTGTTTGCATCTGGTTTTGCTCACACTGTCTGGAACATGACAGGTAGTGTGCATTTGAATGAACATATTTAAATGAATAAGTGAATTAGTCAATTTGGAATAAGGAGGTATGTATATGCATGTATGTATATATAAGTAAGTATATAAATAAATAGTTGATATCTGCTGCTTTTGTCCCCTCACCTCCTAAAAGCTCTTATATCTCTGCCTCTGGGTCTGTTTTCTCTTATCATCCAATACCAATGGTGTTCTCTTAAGCCTCTTAGCTCCAGGACTTCATTAATACAAATGAATGATGGGGCTTTGGTACCCTTTTTTCAACATCTATTGTTGGTGCTGGTTTTCTCCAGAGAAAGAAAGATCCTGGAGCAACTGAGCTTTATTTCGTGATTGCTCCACTGGGAAGCGTTTGCCTTCCCTTACCCCTGCATCTTCCGGTGATTTTATTCTTCAAGGAAGACTCCCTGGAAGTCATGGACACTTGAGGAGTTCCAATGAGGAGCACCACACAGCCTGGGGCCAAATTCAGACAAGTTTGGGGTCTTTTCTGTCCTGAAAGCAACTGGGGGCAAAGCACTACTCAGTTTTCTTCTTTGAAAAAAGGTCTCCACCTCCTTCTAACATGCATTAGAAATCTAAAAGCCTGGTGATGTGTTCCTAGCATAGGGAGCTCAGCCCCATAGATCCCAGGTTTCCATTTAGCTCACAACCCATAGGACATCTTTCAGAAGATTAACACCTGGTTGCCATTCTAACATGAGTCAAGCTGTTGCTCAGGCTTCAGGAGCCCCTGCTTCAGTCTCCAGCACTCAGGCAAGAATGAGTCTCTGGGAAAACTGGTACCCCACCCCCAACTCTCTGGAGACATGCAGCATAGAGATGAAGTGAAAAAGGAAAATGCGAATGGAGTAAAAGATTACTCAATTGTTTTAGTACCCATGGCTGGTGCCATAGCCAGAGAAGGGAGAAGCTAGAATGTCTCCTGCATGTATCTCTGGGGCCACTGACTCTAACCACTCTAAAGTTTTACATCCAGTCAACTGGCTTGAAAACTGATCTTCGTTTTCTGCTATTAAAGCCAGACTCCATTAAAAAGTGGATTTCAGGGCTTATTGCCTGTACCACATTAACACCTTTTCTTTCCTAAAATGAGCCACAAATGTTGCCAAGTAGAGGATGAGGTGACCTGTGATGCCACATCTTGGTACTAACCGTGGACTGGACCATTTTGGATGCACTCAATTAAACTTAAAGAATATCTAGCAAATTACATGCTCACCTCTGATGGAAAAGCCTGACTTTGTGAAGCCAAGAAACCATTTACTGTTGGGCTCCTTTATATACTGACAGTCTCCAAAAAGAGATACAGACTTAATTCTAACTCATGTTGCAGAGCAAATGAAGGTCACATTTATTGCGAAGGGGCCATGATCTAAGCCTGAGGTCCCAGCATGCTTGGAAACCTCTCAGTAACTGCTGTTGGATCTCAGCTTGACGTGCCCTTGGTCTCTCTCTCTCAGGCTAATAGACAGCACTGTCCCTTTACTGGTTGCAGACCCAGTGGCCCTCAAGGAGCCATGAAAGAGAAGAGGACAACGCAGTCTGGGGAGGGACCAGTCAGCAAAAGGGAAGAGTTATGTTGTACAAATTCAAATATTACAAAGCTTGTATTGTGATAAGACTTAACATTTTTTAAGTTCTCTTACATGAATTCTCTCTTTTGACTCTCACAACCATCTTGTGAAAAACAGCTGGCATTTAGTTTTACAGATGAGGATATAAAAGGTAAGCTATTTATTCAAGACCATATATGGTTATTAATGGATTCAGGTCTGACTTTAAATGTAAGCCTCTTTCCACCACACTATGATTTCTTTCCTCTTCTTCACATCAAAGTGATTTTGTTCTGTGTCCTGTCCAGGCCTAAAGGGTAAATGTGATGTGAAAATGATAGGATTGTCCCTTGTCCAGTCACTATATTGTCCCTGTCCTAGGTAACCATTTAGGAAGTAGTAGCTTTTCAGGTAAATACTTTAACCTTAGGAGATGAGTAGTGAAAATTTCAGGTACTAATGAAGGCAAGTGGAAAAGTTTCCCACTTAAGCAGTCAGACTTCAGAAGCAGCCTCCTATTCGTCTCCTGAGCAAGATTTGGAAGGAAATTAAGTTCCAAAGTCCAAAGATAATCCTGCCCCTGAAATTTTGCTCCTATCTGAAGGCTGATTTATGTTAGTCCTTTATAAGGTGGACAGCTTTTATTTTGCAACTGAGGCTAAGGCTTACAATGCAAATGTTCCTGGGAGAGAGAAAATACACTGGCTTACATTTGTACTAGGTTAGAAATTATTGATTTCCTGATAGCCATTTTACTGGACTCTGGAAGAGTAGGGAGAAGAGATTGGAAAGTCCAGTAAGGGTGAAGCGTGGACAGTGGTGACGCAGAAGACCATTTCTGAAGAGATGCCCTACCTGCAGAACTTTCTTCTGAGGAGTAAACCAGCCAGTGCCCCTTTCCCAGCTGCCCTCTTACCTTGGCCCTGTGCTGTTCAGCCTCTCCTTCCAGACAGACCTTCCGCCACTAAGTTTGGCCTGGCACTAATGAACCCTGGGTCCAGCTCTCAGCTCCCAAGACTGCACTGTCCTCTTCTCTTCCATGGCTCCTTGAGGGCCACGGAGGGAACAGGCATGGGCGAGGGGAGAATGCCGGAAGCTCCTGCATCCTGCAGGCGCCCACAGTCTATACCTGAGCCTTTTCTCTTGAGCTTAAGGAAGTAAGACATTGAATTAGAGGCGCTGGAAGCCATTGGATTGACACACAGAAGGAAGAATGGTCTCCCCTGCAGGGAATGTGTGTGAGAGTGAGCATTCGTGGGTGTGTCCGTGCGTGAGGAGAAAGAGGGCAAAGAGAATGTTCTTGCTACATTCCCTTCCCTAAGATAAAGCTATCAGTGTTACAAATACACATGCACACACACCTATGGGCTCCTGGATTTTCAGCTCCCATACTTTTTGCCACAGGCCTTGTCCTTCCCGTGACCCAGAACAGACTGGAGAAGAGTGGCCAAACAGAAGCCCTGGGCCCTTCTGCAGGGATTCACTTAGTGCTCAGGGCTCTGCCTCCAAGGGTGCTTTCCCCCGGGTTCAGGCCCCACCTGCTGCCAAGCACAGAGTGGGTGCTGGGAGTAGGATGGCACCAAGTCTGCTCCCTGGGAGGGCAGCACTTCCTTACCATGGAGCTGCTCTTTCCATTTTTATGTAGGCAGCAAACCACTGCCCCCAACTTTGGATGAAATTGTTCTTTTCCATGTAATTAGATCATTTCCAACATCCAGCTGCCAAGGTGCAGAGTCCCAGGAAAGACCCCAGGCAAACCTGGGTGTCCCATCCTCGGCCTGGTTTGCTGCTTCTGTGGGGGACTCCCAGAGAGGAGAGGGAAGAACCAGGGAGGCCTTCACCTGAAGACGCAACCACTGGCCTGCCGTGCAGCCTGCCAGGGCTGTTGGCATGTAAGCTCAGAGGACATGGCAGCGCTGTGCGTGCATGTGTGTGTGTGGCGGGAGGGGGCATGCTAATACTCTGGTCTACCTTGAACTCCTGGATACCACTCAGCTCATATATCCCAGGGGAGTGCCTGAGGAAGGGGCTCGGGCTGTGCAGAAAGGGCTGGGGGAAGGCTGCTGAACTCCGGAGAGGAGAAGAAGGTGTAAAGACACTTTGAAGGGAAAGTTGTGGGCAGTGGGTTGAATATTCAGGGACCAAGGGAAGTAAGTTGCTCCTCTGATTACCAGGGCCACTAAATGGCTGGGCTTATCCCTGCAGTGAGGCAGTGGGCAGCTAGTCAGTAGAGAGGCATCCCAGCCTGCATGCAGTCCAGAATGGAGGGCTGAGGTTGAGTGTTTTGCTAGATAAGCAACAGGGAAACTGAAAATTTGCTTGATTCTATCAAATGCTTTTGCTGATTAAGGGCTTTAGAAGCTGCCAGCGTTCTTTCACCCCTGCCACTACCAAACAAGCATGGCTGATGGGGTGAGCAAATGCTTATCTGAATTTAAAGGGAGTCTGAGATACATATTCCAGAAGTCCCCACCCAGCAGGCATCAGGCCTGGGGCTTACTGCTTTCTTGAAGACCTGCAGCGGGACTCTGATGAGGGAATGGAATGCAAGCATGCAGCCCAGGGTGGAAGGGGTTAAAAATTACATTCTTGTTTGGGTGGAATCATTGTCTGCCAGGAGCTGCAAAAGAAAGATGACACACCTCTAAAGCTCATGCTGACCCAGGAATGGCATCCTGGAAGGCCTAGTGAGAAGAAGGAGGATATGAGCAACCAGACAGGCCTGAGGTGAAATGATCTTCTGGCCTGAATGTAGCACCCCACCAGCTCAAGGCCCTGAACTTGGGCTGATGGCTAAAGCTCCTCCCAGGAAGATAATGATCCTTCTGGGTGAGAGGCCAGCTTGGGGAACACGGGGATGTAGAGGAGATTCTATCCCCCAGTTAGCAGCCTCAACACCTACTTTGAGTAGGGCCCAGAGCAAAAAGCCTACTCAGAGGGGTACAAAGTCTTGGGTGGTTCATGACAGTACTTCTGAACATAGCCAATGAAACTGGAGGGAGCCATGAGGGTCTAAGAAAATGGGATCCTTTCTTAGTTATCCCTTTATTCCAAAGCACAGTGATTTTTTCAAGAAGACAGAGCCTTGAAAAGTATCTTTAATGAAGACCACAAAGTTATAATGCAGCTGTGGATCCCCAGGTCCATTCTTTTCATTTTGTAGTTGAGGAAATGGAGGTCAAGGCTCCACAGTCAGTGGCAGAGCTAGGAGTAGAGGCCAGGTTTCCTGGTTCGCATCTAAGCCTCAGTGCACCCTACCATGCTGCCCCTGCTTTGTGCCTGATGCAGGGATTCCCAGCCAAATCACCAGATAGGGCTTTTAAAATAGATTTTATTGTTTAGAGCAGTTTTAGGTTTACAGCAAAATTGAGTGGAAGGGACAGTGACTTACCACACATGCAGCCCCTACATTATTAACATCCCCCACCAGCATGGCCCATTTGTGACAACTGAACCTACTTGACATTATAATTACCAAAAGTCCATAGGTAACATAAGGATTCCCTCTTGGTGTTTTATATTCTATGGGTCTGGACAAATGTATAAAGACATGTATCCACAATTATGGCATCATACAGAATAATTCCACTGCCCTAAAAATCCTCATACAAGGGAATTTTCACAACTATAACAAAGAACAAATCACAAGACTTACTTGGTGTTGGTATGGGGATTCATGGGTGGTGCACAGCTGGCTGGGTGCTCCCTGGCTTGAAGACATTCCCCTCCCCTGCTTTCCTGTTGCTGGGCCCTGGGATGGACGAGCCTCAGACTGCAGGAGCAGGATAGGACACAGGCACCTTAGACTGACAGGTGGGGCAAGGCAGGGCTAAGCTGTGGTGCTGAGTTGTCTTTGTGGACAAAGTTTGTCCTTGGAAGCTCCTACTTTCCCTCCCAAAACACCTGTGCACACACACACACACACAAACACATGCACACACGTGCCCTTCCTTCCTTCCTTCTAGGACAGTGAACTTCTCTCCATCCATCCTAAGAATTCTAATGCCCTTTAAGCTCTATCTTCAGTTCTAACAAAAATGCTTCCAGGAAGATATCCAATGGCAATTATTTGCTATTCTGTGTCAACCGAAGCCATCACAATTTCCTTCCCGGGAGCATTTGCACCATGGGCCTTAGCTCTCCTTGTGTAAAGAAAAGTTTTTGTGTTTTAGAAATACTAGGTAGTTGAAAGCAGGTGGGAAGAAGGTGGCCCTTCCCTGAAGCCACTCCCCAAATTGTACTTGCTGTTTTTGTTTTGCATAGTACAGTTTCTGGCCTCCCTTCAGCCAGAGACAGTAATGAAAAGCCAATAGAAGATGTGACTAGAGAAGGAGATTTGAAGAAGAAATGGTCATTTGGAGTGAAAGTTTTATTTTTCTAATATATATATAAAGCAGGTCAGAATAGATCCCAAAATAGTTCTCAGTGCTGTAGTGCACATTTGCTGGCATTAGAGGCAAAAGCACTGGAAAGGCCTGGATTTTACTCTTGGGTCTGTGGGAAAGTAGCTGGGGGACTTTGTAAGTCATTCCACTTGTGTAAGTCTTGATTCTTCCTATCTAAAATGTGGGGGTTGGAATAAATGGTTTCTGCGATTCCTTCCAGCTCCTTTTACAGTTCTATAGTTCAGAGGAGGAACTAAAAGCAAACCAGATAAATCCAGGGTGCCAAGCTTCCCACGTCCTTTGCTTTTGACAAAGGTAATTGAAGTGGCTTGAAGAAGCTGTTTTCATGAAACATTGGCCTGCTCTGTCCCAGGAAGATGGTGCTATAATGCCCAGCAGATTGCAAATGCCACTGTGACAAAGAACGCAGCCCCATTTTAAAAGGAAAACATATTGATTTTGGGCATAGCCATCTCCTAGTGCATGTAACTTTGAGCCAAACCAAGGAAATTTATGAGGGTTCAGCTCACTCTTATAAAATTTTTAAATCAGTAAGTGCTGCCTGGAAGAATCTGGCCATTGTGGTGGCTCAGAAAGACAAATAAAGGATAGTTATGCTGGTATCAGATGCAACAGACAAAGCAATTCATGTAACAGAGAGGAAGTCTGGGCTGCTATAGCTGGTGGAGAGCACACAAGGTTTGTAACTGGAGTTAAGACTCTTAGATACAGCTTCTGGCTCTGATACCAATCAAGATCAGCTTCATCACTAAGGCGGGGACCTAAGCTGTCTTGTTTATTATTGTAAATATGCCTGACATATAGTAGGTACTCAATAAATATTTTTTTAAATCAACATTTTGCAAAATCACATAACCACTGACCCTCTGCTTTCTTTCTTACTAGTTCTTTCATTTTATCTCTTTGTCAGTCTTCCTGCCACCACTTCCTAATGTAGGTCATCATTATCTTTGCCTAGATTGTTACAACAGGCTCCTCACATCCTCAGTGCCTCTGGTGTTACCCCCATGTAACCCATTCTCCACATGGCAGCCAGAGCAATCTTTCTGAGGGGCAAGGCTGACCATGTTACTCCATATTTAAAAATTTGTTTTCCAGATTGTCAAATGTATTGGCATAAATTATTCATAATAGACTGTTATTTTCTTTTAATGTCTGTAGGATCTATAATGATATGTCTTGACTTTATAGCCCAACATGTGGTATTTAGTAAATGTTCCATATATACTTGAAAACAGTTCTGAAGCTGTTTGTTGCACTATTCAATTAGACTAATTTGTCTGATCATATTATTCAAGTTTCTGATTCCTTAATGATCATTCTGGCTGGCTTGTTCTATCAGTTACTAAGTTATAGTGAAATCTGCTTTACACTGATGCATTGGTCCTAAAACCCTTATAATTTCCTAAATAATAGGGGTACTAGGAGCATCTTTTGTTCTAATATTTGGTCATTTATCCGAATTCCTGACACAGAGTTCCTTAGTGTCCTGGAATTTCCTGGGTGATAAGAGTGTCTTTGTTCTAATGAAGAGACTCTTGGTGACCTGCTTGGGGTCTCATTACCAAAAAGACCAGGTCATGGTTAGAAGCTTGGACTTTGAGTCTTATCCCCTGTCCTCCAGTGGGGTGAGAGGGGCTGGAGGTTTAGTTAATAATTGAACATGGCTGTGTGATGATGCCTCCATAAAAATCCCTAAAGTATGGAGTTCGGAGAACTTCTGGGTTGATGAATGCATCCATGTGCATGGAGGGTGGCATGCCCCAACTCATGGGGATGGAAGCTTCATCTTATTATTGATCTGTAGCCTTTATCATATCCATTATACAATATAGTGACTGGCAAATATCAGTGTTTCCCTGAGTTCTGTGAGACATTATAGCAAATTATTGAACCTAAGAAGGGGTTACTGGGTTGCACAGAAGTGTGGGTAGCCTGGGGACCCACTACTTGCAGTTGGCATCAGAAGTAAGAGGTGCTGTGGGACTGAGCCCTTAACCTGTGGGATCTGATGCTGACTCCAGATAGTGTCAGAATGCAATTGAATTATAGGCCACCCAGATGGTGTGGGAGAACTGGTCAGTGAGAAAAAACTCATACATTGGGTGGTCAGAAGCATTCAGTACGTAGAGGAAATAGAGGATTTTTTCCCTTTCAATTATTAAATATAAAGTTTGTCTTTTAGAAACAGCTTTTAACTGTTTTTTTATTTTAAAATAAATATTGAACATCTTTGTCTTTAATTCAGTGTTTATTCTGTTCATAATTACTATAAGTACTGATATTTAAGTGTCATCTTATATCAATAAATTTAATAATTTAGATGAAATGAAAACATTCTTGAACAGCACAACTTCCTAAAATTAACATAAAGATAAGTAGTATCTCTCCATATCTATTTAGTAATTTGTAATTCTAATTTAAAACATTCCTACATAGAAAATTCCAGAATCAAATGGCTTCACTAGTGATTTCTTTCATTAATGGAAGAAAAAATACTGATCTTACATAAACTCTACCAGAAAAAAAAGAGAAAGAATGAATAATTACCTGTTCATTTTATAAAATTAGCATTATTTTCATTGGGTGATACCAACACTTGAGAATAATATTTCAAGAAAGGAAAATCACAGACCAGTCTTACTCATATGCATGGATGCAAAAATCCTAAACAAAACTTTAGTTAATTAAATCCATCTATACAGAAAAAAAAATAGCACATAATAGCTGTATTGCAGGTATGTAAGGGTGACTCAGAGAAATCAATCAATGTAATCCACTATATGAATAGAACAGAGGAGAAAAATTACATAATCATCTCAATGGATGTAGGAAAAACCATTTGATAAAATTTAGCATTCATTCTTGATAAAAATAAAAATTTGGGAGCCAAGATGGCGACGTGAGTACAACAGTGGAAATCTCCTCCCAAAACCACATATATCTGTGAAAATATAACAAAGACAACTCTTCCTAAAATAGAGACCAGAGGACACAGGACAACATCCAGACCACATCCACACCTGCGAGAATCCAGTGCCTCGCAAAGGAGGTAAGATACAAGCCCCGGCCTGGCAGGTCCCAAGCGCCCCTCCCCCCAGCCCCCGGCAGGAAGAGAGGAGTCAGCAGGGAGGGAGAGGGAGCCCAGGACTGCTGAACACCCAGCCCCAGCCATCTGGACCAGAGCACAGACACAGTGCAAGTGCCGGGCCCTGGATACTAGGGAAACAGGGCAGCAAGAATGGTGAGTGGGTACCAGGGGCCAGCGCCGGAGGACAAAAGAAAAGCGACTGGCCATCTTTTTTTTTTTTTTGGTGCTTTTTGGAAGTCTTAAAGGGACAGGAACCCCAATACTAGGGAAACAGGGCAGCAAGACGGGCGAGTGGGTATAGGAGGCCAGCGCCGGAGAACAAAAGAAAAGCAAGTGGCCATTTTTCTTTTTTGTTGTTGTTGTTTTGTTTTGGCGAGTGCTTTTTGGAAGCCTTAAAGGGATAGGGATGCCAATAATAGGGAAACAGGGCAGCAAGGCTGGTGAGTGGATATAGGAGGCCGGCACTGGAGAATAAAGAAAAATGAGCGGCCATTTTTTTTTTTGTGGTTGTTGTTTTGTTTTGGCGGGTGCTTTTTGGAAGTCTTAAAGGGGTAGGGCAGGACACTTAGTCCAGAGGTAGGGAATCTGGGGATCTCTGGGCACTATAATCCCCTGGGCTGCAGGGAGCATGGAGGCCCCTTACGGAGATAAATAGCCTCCCGGCCGCTCCCCCTCCAATGCAACTCCACCACTTTGGAGTGGAAGCCCGAGCCAGGCCATACCCACAGCAACAGCGGAGATAAACTCCATAGCAGCCGGGCAGGAAGCAGAAGCCCTGTCTGCGTGCAGCTACCCAGCACAAGCCACTAGAGGTCGCTATTCTAAGAGGAGAGGAAGGCCACAAACCAACAAGAAGGGAAGTTCTTCCAGCCGTCACTAGTCCCAGCTCTGCAAACTATTCCTATCACCATGAAAAGACAAAATTACAGGCAAACCAAGATCACAGAGACACTAGAGAAGGAGACAGACCTAACCAGTCCTCCTGACAAAGAATTCAAAATAAAAATCATAAACATGCTGACAGAGATGCAGAGAAAAACACAAGAGAAATGGGATGAAGTCCGGAGGGAGATCACAGATGCAAGAAAGGAGATTACAGAAATGAAACAAACTCTGGAAGGATTTATAAGCAGAATGGATAAGATGCAAGAGGCCATTGATGGAAATGAAAGCAGAGAACAGGAACGCATAGAAGCTGACATAGAGAGAGATAAAGGGATCTCCAGGAATAAAACAATATTAAGAGAACTGTGTGACCAATCCAAAAGGAACAATATCTGTATTATAGGGGTACCAGAAGAAGAAGAGAGAGGAAAAGGGACAGAAAGTATCTTGGAAGAAATAATTGCTGAAAACTTCCCCAAACTGGGGGAGGAAATAATTGAACAGACCACGGAAATACACAGAACCCCCAACAGAAAGGATCCAAGGAGGACAACACCAAGACACATAATAATTAAAATGGCAAAGATCAAGGACAAGGAAAGAGTTTTAAAGGCAGCTAGAGAGAAAAAGGTCACCTATAAAGGAAAACCCATCAGGCTAACATCAGACTTCTTGACAGAAACCCTACAGGCCAGAAGAGAATGGCATGATATATTTAATGCAATGAAACAGAAGGGCCTTGAACCAAGGATACTATATCCAGCGTGACTATCAATTAAATATGATGGTGGAATTAAACAATTCCCAGACAAGCAAGAGCTGAGGGAATTTACTTCCCATAAACCACCTCTACAGGGCATCTTACAGGGACTGCTCTAGATGGGAGCACTCCTAGAAAGAGCACAGAACAAAACACCCAACATATGAAGAATGGAGGAGGTGGAATAAGAAGGGAGAGAAGAAAAGAATCTCCAGACAGTGTATATAACAGCTCAATAAGTGAGCTAAGTTAGGCGGTAAGATACTAAAGAGGCTAACCTTGAACCTTTGGTAACCACGAATTTAAAGCCTACAATGGCAATAAGTACATATCTCTCAATAGTCACCCTAAATGTAAATGGACTGAATGCACCAATCAAAAGACACAGAGTAATAGACTGGATAAAAAAGCAAGACCCGTCTACATGCTGCTTACAAGAAACTCACCTCAAATCCAAAGACATGTACAGACTAAGAGTCAAGGGATGGAAAACATATTTCGGGCAAACAACAGTGAGAAGAAAGCAGGGGTTGCAGTACTAATATCAGACAAAATAGACTTCAAAACAAAGAAAGTAACAAGAGATAAAGAAGGACACTACATAATGATAAAGAGCTCAGTCCAACAAGAGGATATAACCATTCTAAATATATAGGCACCCAACACAGGAGCACCAGCATATGTGAAACAAATACTAACAGAACTAAAGGGGGAAATAGACTGCAATGCACTCATTTTAGGAGACTTGAACACTCCACTCACCCGAAAGGATAGATCCACTGGGCAGAAAATAAGTAAGGACATGGAGGCACTGAACAACACAGTAGAGCAGATGGACCTAATAGACATCTATAGAACTGTACATCCAAAAGCAGCAGGATATACATTTTTCTCAAGTGCACATAGGACATTCTCCAGAAGAGACCACACTAGCCCACAAAAAGAGCCTCGGCAAAATCCAAAATATTGAAATTCTACCAACCAATTTTTCAGACCACAAAGGTATAAAAGTAGAAACAAATTCTACAAAGAAAACAAAAAGGCTCACAAACACATGGAGGCTTAACCCCAAAACTACTAGAAGTGATATTGGAATACAGCAAAGTTGCAGGATACAAAATTAACATACAGAAATCTGTGGCTTTCCTTTTCACTAACAATGAGCCAATAGAAAGAGAAATCAGGAAAACAACTCCATCAAAAAGTATAAAATACCTAGGAATAAACCTAACCAAAGAAGTGAATGACCTATACTCTGAAAACTACAAGTGGAGTCTTTAGGATTTTTTATGTACAATATCACATCCTCTGCAAATAGTGACAGTTTAACTTCTTCTTTACCAATCCGGATTCCTTGTATTTCTTTGTTTTGTCTGATTGCTGTGGTTAGGACCTCCAGTACTATGTTAAACAGCAGTGGGGAGAGTGGGCATCCCTGTCTCGTTCCCAATCTCAGAGGAAAAGTTTTCAGCTTCTTGCTCTTCAGTATAATGTTGGCTGTGGGTTTATGATATATGGCCTTTATTATGTTGAGGTACTTGCCCTCTATTCCCATTTTGCTGAGAGTTTTTATCATGAATGGATGTTGAATTTTGTCAAATGCTTTTTCAGCATCTATGGAGATGATCATGTGGTTTTTGTCTTTCTTTTTGTTGATGTGGTGGATGATGTTAATGGATTTTCGAATGTTGTACCATCCTTGCATCCCTGGGATGAATCCCACTTGGTCATGGTGTATGATCCTTTTGATATACTTTTGAATTCGGTTTGCTAATATTTTATTAAGTATTTTTGCATCTACATTCATCAGGGATATTGGTCTATAATTTTCTTTTTTGGTGGGGTCTTTGCCTGGTTTTGGTATTAGGGTGATGTTGGCTTCATAGAATGAGTTTGGGAGTACTCCTACACTGCTGGTGGGAATGTAAACCAGTTCAACCATTGTGGAAAGCAGTATGGAAGTTCATCAAAATGCTCAAAACAGACTTACCATTTGACCCAGGAATTCCACTCCTAGGAATTTACCCTAAGAACACAGCAATCAAGTTTGAGAAAGACAGATGCACCCCCATGTTTATCGCAGCACTATTTACAATAGCCAAGAATTGGAAATAACCTAAATATCCATCGGTAGATGAATGGATAAAGAAGATGTGGTACATATACACAATGGAATACTACTCAGCATAAGAAGAGGGCAAATCCTACCATTTGCAGCAACATGGATGGAGCTGGATGGTATTATGCTCAGTGAAATAAGCCAAGTGGACAAAGAGAAATACCAGATGATTTCACTCATCTGTGGATTATAAGAACAAAGGAAAAACTGAAGGAACAAAACAGCAGCGGAATCACAGAATCCAAGAATGGACTAACAGGTACCAAAGGGAAAGGGACTGGGGAGGATGGGTGGGTAGGGAGGGATAAGGGGGGGAAGAAGAAGAGGGATATTAAGATTAGCATGCATGGGGGGTGGGAGAAAGGGGAGGGCTGTATAAGACAGAGAAGACAAGTAGTGATTCTACAACATTTTCTATGCTGATGGACAGTGACTGTAAAGTGGTTTATAGGGGGGACCCGGTATAGGGGAGAGCCTAGTAAACATAATATTCTTCATGTAAGTGTAGATTAAATATAACAAAAAAAAAGAATGATAGAGAAGGGGGATTACTCCCTGATAGGATAAAACTAACTGTAAATCAACGATTAATGCATGCTTTAAATATTCTTAATTTTGACCACTTAAAGGGTGTCAGATGATCGGCTATGGAGGTACACTTTTCTGATAATATTCCTTTCTCTTAAAAAAATAAAAAAGCAGTTTCTGTGTGGTGACCTCCAATGAGTTCTACACAATGGTATAAAGGGCATATCAAAGTGTGGGCAAAGGGTCTGTTTGTGTTTATACAGAGGATCAAAGCCTAATTTGACTACCCAGAAAATGATCTAAGATACGATATGAAGAAGAACTTCCAACATCAGCACATACCAGAAGATGATCATCAAAAAACCTCAACAAAGATCCTGGTGATGCTGCAGTCGTAGCTGCATTCATCCCACCGGTTCCTGGACTTGACATTGGAATGAAGAAGGAGATATCTAAGCTGGCCTGTGCATACAGTAAAACAACAAATTTGACTGGATCTATACTGTTGGAACTCAACCAAGAATTAGGAGAAGTGCAAATTGTAGCGCTCCAAAATCTTACAACTACAGACTATCTACTGTTAAAAGAACATATGGGATGTGAACAGCTCCCAGGAATGGGTTGTTTTAATTTGTCTAATTTCTCTTAGACTGTTCAAGTACAGTTGGACAATATCCATTATATCATAGACAAATTTTCACAAATGCCTAGGGTGCCTAACTGGTTTTCTTGGCTTCACTGGAGATGGCTGCTAATTATAGATATGCTTTGGTTATGTAACTGTATTCCTATTATGTTAATGTGTGTGTGCAATTTAATCAGTAGTTTAAAACCTATACATGCTTAAGTTACTCTACAAGATGATATGTCAAAGAAATAATCAATCTTCCCATGTTTTCTTCCACCTGCTACTTCTATAGTTTTTCTTCTTCCTTCCTAATTACAACCCCTAAATAGAATTCGTGCCTCATATAGAATTTACCGTGTATCACAATTCTTCCAAGTGGTAAAGATATCTCAAGACAAATGCTGGGCATAGAAGCCACAGGGCATAAATATGCAAAGAAGTAAAAAACTAAACTTTTCAAACAATAAGGCTTCTCTCTCACTTACCAACTTTACATTTCCCTGTATGGCCCCGGAAGATGACTGGTTAGCCAGAGACGAGTAAGATTCCTCAAGGGAGGAACAACCTAAGACAGGCACATTCACAGGGGGGCTATCAGGTGAGAAATTGGGGATCAACAGAGGTGAGGCTTAGAACCTCCCCCCGCCGTTCTGAGAGAAATCTTCTGCATCCGTGGATGTTTTATTGCCCTTGTCTAGCTTGAATTAACACATAGTCTACAGGCACACACCTGATCATCTACATTTGCTCTCTTACAACACTAAACTATGTTTTCTACCTTTATCGTGCATCTACCTACCACTTCAGCATTTTATTAAAAATAATAATAACAATAATAATAAAGGGAGAAATGTGGGATTCACATATAAATCAAATATAAAAATCAAACGAATATTCATATTTGACCTGATTGTTCATAGTTCATAATGAGTGATCGAAACTGAAATTTTCTGTGATGACTGCCCTTCTACTGTTCACCATGTAAGAACTTATTCACTATGTAAGAATTTGTTCACCATGTAAGAACTTGTTCGTCATGCTTCAGCAGATTGGAGACTGACGAGAATTAGGCTTGGGGTGGATTAATGATTGTGCATTGAGCATTGACTCCCCTATACAGAATTTTATTGTTGTTAACAACCATTTGATCAATAAATATGTGAGATGCCCTCTCAAAAAAAAGATGTATCAAAGACCTAAATATAACAGTTGAAACTATAAAACTCTTAGGGTAAAACCTCATGACCTTGGTTTTGTCAAAGGATTCTTAGAAATAACAATAAAAGCGTGAACAAAAGAAAAAAATACATATAGATATATACTCACAAAACAATATATATTGAAAGTAAAAATTGTAAGGAAACATTTTTACTTGTCATATGTTGGCAGGATATGGAAAAGCATATGTTTTTTGGTAGTAGCATAAATTGGTGTAACCTCTATGGAAGGAAATGTGGCAGTATCTATTAAAATTTAAAATATATGTACAATTTGAAAAGCAAAAAAAATAAAAATTAAAAATTAAAAATTAAAAATAAATAAATAAAAAAAATAAAAATTCTCAGTGAACTAGGAATAAAAGGAACTGTTCTATAGCATACATTACATTTGATGGCAAAATATTACATGCTTCCCTCTAAGTTCAGCAACAAGACAAAGATATGCACTTCTACCATTATTATTCAGTATTGTACTGGAGGTCCAAGCCAGTACAATAAGCTTAGCAAAAAGAAGATACCATGATTGGAAAGGATGGAATAAAACTAGCATTATTTACAGGCTGTGTAATTGTATACATAAATAATTTTAAAAAATCAATCAAAATACTATTAAAATTAATAAATAATTTAACAATATCACTCTACACAAGGTCAATATATAAAAATCACTTTATATACCAGCAACAGGCAATTAGAAATTAAAATTTTTTAATGCCAAATAAAATATCTAGGAATAAATCTAATATATAATGCACAAGACCAAAACCTATAAAACACTGTTGAAAGAAAATTTTAAAGTCCTCAATGAATGGATGGATATATCAAGTTGATGGGCTGGAAGACTCAATATTGTTAAGATGTCAGTTTTCTCCAGTTGATCACAGATGAAATGTAATCTCAATCAAAACCCCAGCAGGCTTTTCTAAAAACAGAAATTGCTAAAATTCTAAAATATGCATAAACATGCACAGAATATAGAAAAGTCAAAATAGTTTTGAAAAGAAAAAGGAACAAAGCTGGAAGACTTATATTATCAATTTTGAGACTTATGAACTTACAGCAATGAATTTAGTGTGGCATTGCCATAAGGATAGACAAATAGGTCAGTGGAACATACAGTCCATAAACAGACACTTCCTTTCTCTGTACATATACAGAGAGAGAGAGAGAGAGAAAAACCATATATATATTCTTCAAAAGCAAGTCATGGCCTGGGAGAACTATTTGCAATACATATATCTCACAAAGGACTTGTGTCTAGAATATAGAAATAATTCCTTAAATAACAATATAAAGCAAACAATCCAATTTTTTAAATGGACAAAAGGCTTGAACAGACACTTAAAAGATATATATATACACACACGTACATATATATATATGAATGACCAATAAAAAGATTCTCAACATCATTAGTCATTAGGGAAATATATGAGTTCACACCCACTGGAAGGCTAAAATTAAAAAAGATTAGACTGTATCAGGTGTTGATGACAATATGGAGAAGCAAGAAAGTGTAGAATAGTACAACTACTTTTGGAAACAGGTTGGCATTTGCTACTAAAGCCAAAATTGCACATACCCTGTAATCCTGCAATTCTACACTGGCTATTTACCCAACAGAATGAGTTCATATGCCCACCAAAGACAGGTACAAGAATATTCACAATGGCTTTATGACTTTATACAATCTAAATGCTTATTAACAGATGAATGAATAAACAAATTTTCATCTGAAATATTGTTCAGAAATGAAAAGTAACTATAGTAATAACAAAGATGAATCTCACAGACATAAATTGAATGAAAAGAGCTAGACTCAAAAGAGAATATAACATATAATTTTATTCCTATAAAGTTCAAAATGAGGCAATATTAATATATGGTGAGAGATTGTGGAACAGTGGTCACTTTTGGAGATGAGTATTGACTGATAAGAGCTCGGCACAAGAAAGCCTTCTGGGACTTGACTGGGAGGTGGGTACGTGGTGTATTGTACATGAAATTGAGCAGTACACTTTTAAGTACGATGACCAACTTGTCCCCAGTTACCTGGAACTGCCCTGGTTTTAAAACTGAAAGTCCTGTCCTAGAGAAGCCAGGATGGTTGTCGCCCTAATTTGAGATTATGTATGCTGGTAAGACTTTTTATAAGTCTGGAAAAGAAAAAAATCAGTAGGAGAAATAAAGTCTTCAGTGGCTCTCTATTGCCCCTCAGGACAAAATCCAAACTCCTTCTCCTGGTACATAAAGCTTTTTGCAGTGTGGCCCCTGTGTGCCTCTCTGTTTTCATGTCCACTTCACTGCTTGTACCCTCTCTGCCAGCCACACTGACCGCTCCCCTGAATGTGCCATGCTCTCTCTCGCATAAGCCTGTACCTCTGCCCCAAACTCCTTTCCCCTGGCTCTTCCTACCTAGCTCCAGTTCCTCCTTCAGAACTCAGCTTGGATTCCATCAACTGTAGGAAGCTTTCCCTCAAACATACCCCAAGTTTGGGGAACTCCATAGATGTGTGTAAGTGGCCAGTTACTTATTTATTTATTCCTTTGTTCAACCTCACATTATATTATGCTCCTAAAAAGGTGTCAGGAAGTATGCAATTCTACAAGGCCTCATTGTCTGATAGTTACTATAAACAGGCCTTGGCAGAAAAATGCAGGTGGATGGGGTACACTCTTAGGTACCATGTCACCCACCTCAGGCCTGCAGGGAGAAAGAGGGCTTTTAAAGACTATTTCAAGAGGAAATAATACCTACAAAATAACTAACTTCTTTCAACAACTTACCACTGGTACTGATCAAAAGAAGAGATCATTCTCTTTGAGTAATTTTTTAGATTATTGAGTTTTCTTGCTTTCCTACTTTTTAACATCATCCAGAACAGACAGTGATATTCTGTAGCAGTAAATTGTCCAACAGTTGTGACAGTGTTACGTGCATTTACAAGGCTGAGTCCTGAGGAAGTGAAGTACAGTTAGAAGCAGATTCTCAGGTCAGACTACCTGGGTTTGTATCACCAATCAACTGCTTACCTGCAGCTTTGAGACCTTGGCCACTATTTACATACCCTGAGCCTCTGTTTCTTCTTTTTACAAAATTGGCACAACAGTAGTCCCTACCTGCAGGGTTGCTTTAAGCATTAAATGAATCAGTATAAATAAAGGTCTTGGAACAGTGGCTGACAGACAGTCAGTAAACCTAAGTATAGCCATTTTTATGTGGACTATGTAGAGACCGAGCACTATTGTGGATGTCCCTCCTTTCATTGTTACGCCACCTCTCTCATCTCTCTCTGAGCCCCAGACTCATGTTTCTCACAGCCTAATGGATGTTATCACCTGATTGAGATGTGAGTGGCTCAAATTCATAACAGTCAATCGCAGATCCCCTTCGCCAGTTTTTTTCCTTTTTGGATAATTATCTGTTATCTAGACTAAAAACATTCCAATCATATTTCTTTGCATCTGCTTCTATATCCAATTATTCAACAAGTCTTGAAAATTCTCACAGCCATTCTCCCCTGACCTTTTTTTAGATCCACTGTCACTTTCAGAAATGGAATTTCAGATTGTCACCCATTTGGGTTTCTTCTATAGCCTCTTAATTCATTCCCTTTTAATTCAGACTTGTCTTCTTAGAACATCCATTGAGCCCATACTATCTTACTCAGAAATCTTTAGTAGCACTTAATTGTCCATGGGAATTAGAACTCAATAGTCTGGCATTCAGTGTCCATCACAATCTTACCTAAAATATACACAAATAATATCTCATTTTCTACACAAAATTTCTCTGTTAACTTGTCTACCCAGTCTATAGCACTGACAGGTAAATGGGGCTGCAAGTGGGGCTAAGGCCAAGGCCTATAAGGAGCCTCTTTCTCCTCTAAGCCCAAACTTAAAGCTTAGCACTAGGCACCAACCTGATGTGAATGAGGCAGAGAACCCACATACCCTGACCAAAGAGGAATGTACAAGCAAGATGGCTCCTCTCAAGTCAAAGGGATCTCTTGGCCTTCTCATCTAGCCACATGGAGAGTACTACACCCAACTTTTGCATCAACTTAAAAAAATTAGAATGTTCTTGACTCTCACCAGGTGGATTTGTAACTCCTCCTTGGGTGGACAGAGTGAACTGGAGTCCCAGTGTCTCCCTTCCCCTGAAGCCTAGACTGTATAGTGCATCCCACCTCAGTGCCCTTGCTCATATCATTGACCCTGCCTTGAATATCCTCCCCACTTTTTGCCTGTTGAAATTCTATTTTGTCTTTTAAGATCCAGTATAACATTCTGCTTCTTGGTCACCTTGCTTCAAACTCATACCTTCTAAATTCTAACAGCACTCTAATTTGACACCTAGCATCTCCTGGCTTGCATTATTAGCTGTGTTTTCTTGTGTGTGTGTGTGTGTGTGTGTGTGTGTGTGTGTGTGTGTGTGTGTATATACATATAGCTGTGCTGACAACAACTTAAACTATAGAACATGTCCATATGCAAGTCTAGGGCTGTTAAAGATTCTCTGGTCTAATTTTTTTTCTAACAAGCATTTTCTAACAACCAACTAGGCTTAATAAATATCTGCTGATGAGTTTTATGCATTAGACTTTAAACTATAGATTTCAGTGTGAAAAAGATCTAAAGATAGGGGCATGTACAAGGATTATCATTAATACCATACTTATGATGGCAAAATATTTAAAACAACCAAGTGTCCATTAACAAGGTAATGGATAAATAGAATCTCTTACATGTATATGTTGAAACACTATTCTAAAGGCTCAACGAAAAGAGCAAGTTTTAGAACTATACTACAACCTACCATATGTGTTTTTTAAAAACAGAGATAATATCTTCTGTTGACAGATTCATGAGTAAAAATAGGCTGTAAAAATATTAATCAGACCCATTCATATTCATAGTAGTTGCAAGAGGGACTGGTACAGTGTTTCAAACTACTTTCTATAATTTATTATATGAAGTAATAGATATGAAGTTTTATTATATGAAGTAAACACAACAACACAAATGCTTGTTATATTGTTCTTAGTCTTTTTCTATATTTTTAAAGCTCTCAAAATTAAGAGAAACAAACAAAAAGATGCCATTTGGACGAGCTTCCTGTCCTCTGGCTGGCACACTACTATTCTTCTTATTGTATAAATATAAAGAGCAGGGGAGGACGAGGGCCTGAAGTTGTATGAAGTCTAGGGCATGGCTTGGGAATTGTTGCTGCTGAAAGTTCACTAAATCCTTTCAATAAGCTAGTTTTTTTTAGTAATTTTCCTATAAGTGAAAAGCAAGTGGGACACCTCTCCTGTTATCTGGTTATAGAAGATTATTATTTGTCACTTTTTAACCTTCTCTAAAGAGACGTCTCATTCTTTGTGCCCCTTTAGGATGGATGCTATTTTCAGCAAAGGGTCTGTATGTGTCTTATACACTGTCCATAATAGTAATGATAACAAGAGCTAACAATTTTCAAGAACCTGCTCTGGCAAGTGCCAGGCATTACGCTTAGCACTTTACATAGAGCATTGTAAAGTAGGGCTACTTCTGGCTGCACATGTCACAAAACTCTCTTCTAAAGGAGCTGAACAATATGGGAATATCAGGTCATATAACTTGGAGTCCAGAGATGGACTGCCTTCAGGACTGGTGCCTCTAGAGGCTCAGTGATTTATCAGCCTGGTCCCAACGTTCCTTTTGTCTTTCTGTTACTGTTTGCAGGTGCCGTTAGAAGACTGTCAGGGCTGTGTGCTTCCATGTTTGTGTCCCATAGGAGAGTCCCAAATTGGCTCAGGCCTGCTCATTCCTAACAAATCACATGGAGGAGACCAGGTTCTCTCAACTGTTTGGAGCCTTCAGAAACTGGCGTGGAATGGGTGCTGGGAAGAGGACACCATGCCCAGCACAAATGTGTTCTCATTAATCCTCACAATGCTCCTGTGAAGTAAGCACTATTACAGTCTCTGTTTCACAGGTGGGAAAATGAGACAGTAAGGGGCTAAGGCCCAAGGTTACATGGCTGGTAAGTGCCATGCGCTCCACAACTACAGTTCAGTGTCTTCCAGTACCTTATGGTGCATGTTTAACCATGACTTGTGAGTCTCCTGGGACAGGAACTGAGATGTCAACCACATGGTTATCCTGCCACTTAAGCTCTGATCTGATGGTCGGCAAGTGGCCACGCCCAGGCCTGTGTGGCTCACTTCCTTCAGCTTCTGACTCCTCTTCTTTTTTATAGCAAAGGCATCATATTTTTTGCTTTGGGAGCTCCTCTCTCTGCAAGCTTCGCTTTGAGTGATAGATAGTCTTTCAACTTCCCTGATTACCTGCAGCCTTTGGGAAGTCAGCCCCAAAGTGGTTTTACTACTGTTCATCTTTGTTGAAACAAATTATAGGAGTAAATAGAGAATAAAAACAATAACAATAAACTTGGGAAACTTACAAAAGCTCCAGGATCTAACAGTTCTCTTAGTCATCGAGCTGGATCCCTTCCCAGCAAGTAGGCCCTCGGGTCTGGACCAAAGGAAGGGCAGGAGGCTTCCTGCAGCTTGTGTCTCCCAGGCTTGGGGGTGCATCTCAGGGCCCCTCCTCAAGGGCACCTCCTCCAGGCTCTCACCTGATGCTTTTGTCATCTTTCAAGTTGTCCTCCTTGAAGTCACTGTCTTTGCTGTGCAGTCCACTTTTCCTGGAAGGGGTCCCTGATTCCCAGTGATGCTGTATACCAGCATCAGGGGCCCCAAGCTGGGCACACAGGTCAGAGTCAGACAGTGCTCCTCATAGCCACATGGGCTCATGAAGATGTGCACACCACGTGATGATGAATTACCTGCCCAAAGAATCTTACTTACTCAAGGCAGGTGCTGATTGAGTAGGCCTGGGGCAGGGACTCCAGACTTCTCATTTCTAATCAGCTCTGGGCAACACTGTGCTGTTGGTGCATGGTCCACACTGGGAAGGCTGGGGGCACAGTCGATGCTGATCTTGGCTGTCAGTCAGTCATCCCATTGTGGGCACCAGTGTGTTGGGAGCTTAGAGTCAAGGAATTGTCATGTCCTCCTGGGATAGGAAAAAGGCCATTCATTCCTTCTGGCCTGCCTTGACATCTGGTCATCACAGACTGCCAGAGGCGAGCGATCCCCAGAGACCAGCCCCAAAGGGTGGCAGCTCCAGGAAGACAAATTTCCTCTGAACAGGAAGGCTAGCGCTGACAGCCCAGAGCTTCATGGGTCTGGAGCAGCCAGGCAGCCAGGGGAACATGTTGAGGAGGTAAGGGAGGGGAAAACTGGGAGCAGAAGGAATTACACTGGGAGGTCTTGTGGTTCGCCTTCAGTGCTGGACTCTCTAAGCCAGAACTGAAGGACAGAAAACAGTGATGAGTCAGGAGTTTCTTGCCTTCTCATCAACCTCCGTTCAGCCCAGTTTTCCAGTGATTTGTATGTGAAACCCAACTTGTCATTCCAGCCCTGTTTATTTTGCATTTGTATTACTCTCCCCAAATAAAGCCTGCCTCCTTCTCTGAAGGGTCACAGTGGGATAATATCATCAATACAGCTGCAGAAGAGAGTGTGGTTTTAATGTGAGAAGAAAAACATTGACAGGCTTGTACAAGAGACATAATTAACTCCATGCTCTGGTAATCTGCCAGCACATATTTCTATTTTTCCAACCTTCTTGTTCTTCCATCAATCTTAAAAATCCTGCTTTAGCCTTTAAAGGCAAAAGAAAAAAAAATATGGTTTGGCTCGGAGAAATATCCTAATCATATGCAATTTAAATTCGGTATCATCTTTGAAAGATAACCCAATACAGATGCTGTGGGTAAGAAACCTGTCCTGACGCCAGCCCCGTGTCACCCACCCTCAGCTTTCTCAAATGATTTCTGTCTTAGCGAAGGTCAAATGTGAAATGTCAGAGGGCTCAGAAATACAAATGAACACTCTCTAAGCCACAGCACCGGAGGCAGGAAGGGACTCTGTAGAAGGAATGCAAATGCCAAGCAGTCAAGTAAGAGCTAAGAAGGGGCGGCCTGGTTTGTCATCAGGAGGCACATCCTTCATCTCTGATCCTCTCCTTGACAACAAAAATGGGGTGAGCACATTTGCATAACAGAAGACAGGGCCAGATTGCCACTCCAGAAGGACCCATAGGACACCTGTCAGAAATATTGAAAAGCAGAATAATCTCACAAATTGTGAAATGTTTCATGTGCTGATCTTGAGATAGTTGATGGAAAAGGTGCAATGAAAAGAAATAAAATATGGGCCATGTCCCATCTCCAAACCCTCATTTTGTGAATGACTTCAGGATCCCAGAAAAATAGCCCTCTCCCGTCTCCTTTGTCTCCCATGAAAATACCTCCAGGCTATGCGTTCCTCCTCTGTGGCACAGACAGTGATTGTGTCACTGGAGCTCAGTTGTGATTTTCTTGGTTCCCCTCCCCACCTGAGTGGTGCACCCCTAACAGCCCCTTCCCACCCACTCCTGAACCTCCCTTACCCCAGCCCCCTCTTCAACCAGTAGGAACATGCTTCCCTCTCCAAGGGCTCAGGGAGATGTGCTCCTGTTCTCAAGACACACTCAGACCACATAAAAATATCATTTTCAGTAGACAGAACTAAAACAGTACAGTTAGAACAGTACAGTAGTTCAGGCCCCCTGTGTGTTAAAAAGACATTCACTCCTGCCTACGTATTACATTGTTCTTTAAAAATGCAATCCAGGTAAGTAAATCAATTTTGGGAGTGTGTCTCCATGGGCCAACTTCACTATAGAAAGGTAAAGTCGGTCTCCCTCAAAGACTATGGTCTGAAGGAAACAGTGGGAGGTGGTGGAGCAACAGGTAATTGTCTGGGATGGCCAAGTAGAAGCACATGCCTCAATGTGCTGTTGTGTTGTACTGGCTGTGGCCACAGCCCCAGCTGCTGAGCAGGAGGACAGTGGGCTTGGGATTAGCCCACACTCAGAAAGGGGACAATTGGCTAGCCTCGAAAGATGTTCTGGGCTACAGAGGCAAAGAATTAGAAAGAAATCTGCAGGACTTGGGGCGTGGGTAGGAGTATGGAAGGGGACAGGAGCTGTAGAAGGAATACCCTAAGTGAATGGCCAAAGAGATCCTTCCCCCAGCCCGCTGTGGCAGCTCCTGACAAGCAGTCAGGAGAGGAAGTGAAGCCTGAAGAATGCGAACTTACAAGATGGGAGCTGCCAGAAGTGCCTGCCTATGACTCAGGATGGAATTTTCCTCCCAGGCAATGAAAACAGGTTGAGGTGTTTGTTGTTATGGTCACTCATATTGATCTTCTAGTGTTAGATCTCAATCTCTTCCTCTTTCTCTTTCTTAATACAAAATACACACACACACACACACACACACAAACATACAGTTTTGTGTGTGTGTGTGTGTGTAACAATTTAGGACATGCTAGACTAAGCCCAAAAGACACAGAGCTGCCAAGCCTAAGATTCTGGATTGAAAGGAGGGAGCTGCTAACCATCATGCTGTAGCCATTTCCCTGTGGCAGTTCTCTAACTGCAGGGAACATAAAAATCCCTTGTGAAGCTTGATAAAAATGTGGATCCCCAGGCCCCCTCCTCAGAGGTCCTGATTCAGTGGGTCTAAAACCATTTTTAGTGAGCACAGCATTCAGCATTACCTTTCCCTAGAATAGAGAAGAGTGTATATGCAAGGTCTCTCTGAGCAATAAGTGGGAAAAAGTATTGAGAAAGGCACAGTTCCAGCATGCACCCATTTTCAAGAGATGCTCAGATGCCACCTGGCCACCAGGGGCTTAGACATTTCACTTGAATCCATATGGTCACCTTGAAGTGCTATTTCAAGTTGGAGGTCATGGTGTTGCATTTAAGGGGTCACTGCTGTGGGGCTTACTGGTGCTGCAGATGATGGATGGTGACCAATCTCTCTGGCTGTCTGGAGCAGTGGCCTCTCAAGGGCCAATCATTGGTCACTGAGATCTGGATGGGCTAACCTGAAGGTTCCTGCACAGGAGCAAATGGCTTATTTCTTCCAAAGAAACCAGCATGTGAGGCTCTACAGAACAAATATTTTGGAAACATATGGCCCTTTATCACTTTGACGGCAGGCCTTTCAAATCGGCTTTTCATTATCAAAACAACGAGGTCATCAGGACTTTAGATTCCAATGTAACCAATGGTCTCTCAAATATCTTCTAGAACACTGCTGTCCAGTTGAAATATACAATATAATGTGAACTGCTTACAAAATTTAAGCTTTATATTGACCATATTAAAGTAAAAGATATGAAATTAATTTTAATAATATATTTTATTTAACCCACTATATCTAAAATATCATTTCAACATATGATCAGTATTTTACATCTTTTTTTTGTACTAAATCTTCAAAATCTGTTTATTTTACATTTAAAGCACATCTCAATTCAGAACAGCCACATTTAAGTTCTCAGCAGCCACATGTGGCTGGTGGCTACTGTGCTGGACATGATATAGACCATGGGTGAGGCTGGGACAGAAAGTGGGCTGAGATGGTAGCTACTTAGCACCAGTGATGAATGTGGGAAGAGGAGAAACTGTGAAACACCCAATCCATGAAAAAATCCTTCAAAATATATCAGAATTCTATCTCTTCTCATTTCTGCTGCTGCCACCCTGGTCCAAGCCACCATTGTCTCACCTGGATCACTTCTTACTGGCCCCCCTGTTTCTACCCTTGCCCCCTATAATCTATCCTCAACACAGTAGTCATATTAATCCTATTAAAGTGTAAGTCAGATCATGTACCTCCTCTACTCAAAATCCTTCAATGACTGTCCATTTCACTCTGAGTAAAAGTCAAAGACCTTATAATGAGCCACCAGACCCTACACGGGCTGCCTCTTCCTGCCTCAGGTACCTCTTTTTCTACTTACTCTCCCCACTGTTTCCTCCTCACCAGCCCCACAGGCCTCTTTGCTGTCCATCAAATGGTCCCTTGCCCTCCCGTCCTAGGAACATACTGCCTGTTCTCTCTGCTGGAGCGTTCTTCCCCCAGATGCAAGACATCCTCAGAGCTAACTCCTTCCCCTCCTTCAAGTTTTGTTTAAGTAACACCTTCTCTTTGAGATCTGCCCTCAGTAATAATGTACCTTGCCTACTTCCTTGTCCCTGTTCCTCCCCTCCACATGGTGAGTCCCCCTTACCCTGCTCCAGTATATAATATACTTACATGGCACTTATTGTTGATTATCTGCCACTGGCCTCCCCCCGGTGTATGTTTCTCTATCTGTTTTGTTCATTCCTATATCTGCAATGTCAGGAATAGTGCCTGGCATACGTAGGTGTTAAAGAAAAATTTGTTGAGTGAATGAATAAGGTTGGAGGCATCCTGTGCTCCCTCCCCTGTATCTCAGCCCTCCATCTGTGAAGAGGGCTCTGTCCCACCCCAGCCTTCTTCCTCATCTCCCCATCATACTGCAAAGGCTCGAAAAGGAATATCCAGGATCAGTTAGTTAATCATCCATACTAACAATTTCTTCCCTTGGAGCAATGATTCTTTACTTGTTCTCTTTGTTTTCATTTTTTAACATAGACTCTCTTGTGAAGTTGATAGTGGCTAGGACTATTCTTCCCCCAGTATCCACGGCTACACAATTTCACATACAATTTCGGGGAGTTCACTCATCTCTGATGCCCACCAGTCAGAAGCCAGGAATGTCACATTAAAAATTCCTGCCCCAGAGGTTCTCCCACATGCAGTTTTCCTATCTGTCTTTGAAATCAAGTCTTTACGCTGCTCCCAAAATAGAAACCCTGCCTGAAAGGAAATTACACAGCTCTACAGCCAGAATGATGACATAGTTCATCTTCTTACCTCCAGAGAGCATTCAACTGTCTACTCTTCCTATGAAAACTCCAGGTTATGCAGGATGCAGTTCAATATCTCATGCACAGAAGTTCTTCCTAATGCTTCATCTGCATCATTCCTGTTTTAGGATTAACCTGCCCTCTCTAGTCAGATCTGCTGTAAGACAAAAAACCAAATGCTCATCTTAAAAATGTAGTAGGATGCCCCTGTTCCCTTTCCTGGGCCCCTTCAGACAAAATAAACAGACCATTGGCCTATTATCCAAGCCATTAAAATGCCTTTGCTTGGGAGGGCTGAAGCCCTGACCAGAGCCAGCCCAGAGATGAGTCCAAAGACCCAGAGGAGCAAGGGATGGGCTGTAAGAAAATGGGGGCCCCTAGGCTCCTCGCAGACCTCTGAGACAGAGTCACATTTTCCAGGCAACTCTTCTCCTTTGCCTAGAAATGTGGCACGTGATGACTGAGAAAGACACAAAGCAGAGGTTTTTACATTCTCTTTCCAAGCGTCTGCCAGATCCACAATGCCAGTCCCAATGTTAGTCTGGGATGATTAATGTGTTTTTATCTCAGTCAGTCTAATGATAATCTTCAAACAGGACTTTGGTCAATGGAATGAAGTAAAAGATAAGTTTGCATGATTCTGAATTTCAGCTATTCATTGACTATAGTCTGGAAGCTTTAAAAAAGCTTTACAGAATAAATTCACAGGGCTCCTTTTCTGAAGCACAGTTCAGTTAGAGAAGACTAAAACTCCCTGGGTCAGAACTGAAACTGCCTCAGAATTCTTGAAATCAAATCAAAGCATGACAGTGTCTTCCCAAGGCAAATTCTGTTCATTAGGCAATAAAAAGCAGACTAGAAAAAAACAGAGTTTATATCAGAGCCTGATCAGAAGATTTGGACAGAAATTGTCCTATCAATATTTTTTGTTGGGATTGCAGTTTATTTATAAGAAATTGCCAAGAGGCTTTGGTAAACTGTAAGGCTTCCTAAAGGAACCAGAATTGTACAATCAATGGAATTGAGGAAAGATACAGTAAATTCCCTGGAGAATTCAGAGAGTGAGTGGAAAGTGAAATCAATATACTGATTGTTCATATCTGTCTTCCTTTTGCCACCTACAGCCATCTTGAGGCTTACGGAAGTATGGGGTTTCAGAAAACCCTAGCCACACAGTCCCCTGTGCTCTGACTGCAGAATATGCCCCTACCACTTCCATAATCACCTCAAGTGGAGACTGCTTGAGGTTCATTCATGCCCTCAGTTAACCACACACTACTGATGGGAAATTCATGAGCTCCCAAAGACCCAATTCTACTAAGAGAGCAGCTATAGTTGGTATATGGTTCACACCTTTCTGGACCCAAAGTTGTTGGGAAATAATGTCAATAATCATGAAGAAACCAAATAATCCTCTCAAGAGGCTTAATAACACAGCCAAACAGAAAATTTCCAAATACTCCATCCTCCCTCATTATCTGAATTCAATTTCTCAAGGCAAGAAAGTATTGAGGAATTACAACTGGCCACACATTTGTGTGACTGCATCCTTTCTTTTTGTTTGTTTTTGTATTGTCCAGGCTAATTGCTGTAGAATAACCTTGTTATTTTAAACTGTGAAGGGTTGGAGGAAAAACTAGGAAAAGTTGGGAAAATAATATAATTTAACAGTTTATAAAGATCTTTAGAAGTGACTTTTCTGACTCTCATGTCACACCTATATTCCTTTACGTTACTCCGTAGGGTCCCTGATGAACCACGACTACCAAAGCAAGTGTGATGCATTCTGAGAGCAATGCAGTTTGACTGAATTATAGCAGAGTCAAACTGAGACAGAAAAATCTGGGCATGTCTGTGGCATTCAAATGCAAATTTTAAAGGACTCGTTAACACAGGGATCAGGCGCTATGGAGAGAGAGGTTCAGGTCACTATATGGATCATATCATTAAAAAGTCACTGGGGAAGGCCTTTGAAGAGACTCACACATTGGACACATCTTTGTACAGGTGCAATGTTTGGCCTGAGTTGCAAATGCTCAGAATCCAGACTGGACATTTTCCAGGAAGAAAACTTTCCTTCTATCCTCTTAGGTTCTGTACTTAGAGTCCTATGAATTAAACTAACAAAAGACTGGTTAACAAAGAAGAGGCATACAATTTTTAATAGTTTTTATATGCATGGGAGTTCACAGAAAATAAGTGAAATTTGAAGAACTGGCTAGACTTGGGGACTTATATACCATTTTAACAAAGGATACAGGATTTGGATTTCAAGGGACAAGAGATTGTGGGGAAATGACATTGGCAGGATTTATGGGAGGCAAGGGTTATGTTAGTAAGGTATGTTTGCACAGATTTATTTTGATGTTGACTCTTCATCTCCAGTGATGAGAGGGCTCTCATCTTCCTGGAATGGTGGGGCTAAGGGGGACACCTCCACAGAAGGAAATTTATGCCCTGCTTTTAGGCAGAAAAGAGGGAGGCAGAGAACTCCCTGCATCTGTTGATTCTTAACTGCTAACAGCTCAAAATAATCCAAGAGACTTATTTTTGGGTGACATGCTCTGATCTCCTTCGAGATCAGGAAGCTTAAACTCCTCTAGTAAACTATCTTTTGATTATAAGTGGAGGGATAATTTTCTCTTGTCACAAAGGGGAAGCAAGATTACATGGAAAAATTAGCCTTTATTCTCTCCCTTGGTAGTAACTCAGAAAAGTTTCTACCCCCAGAAATAATGGAAAGGAGAAACTGACTGTTAATAACCAACCTCATGCCTTGAATGAGCTAATTAAAGCAATAAGGACTTTGGGGACACCATACACTTTCTGATGGGAGGTGCTGGGCTCTGGAGAGGTACTGAGAAATTTGCCTTCAGAAACATATCCACTGGAAATGGAAATCCGAAAGGGACAAGGAGGACCTGGGAGAAAATGTTGAATTAGATCAGGCTTGAGGCTTATCCAGGCTTTTCTCCAACTTTTAGAGCTCTGTCTGTAAAGTATCCTACCTCTTCCTTTTACAAGTAGGTGAGACCCTGAAGAATTACCCTTTAGGCTATAGGCTGAATTGGCTGTTTGGTTTAGAGAACTTTAAGGTATCCTTTTCTAGGAAAGAAGATCATTAATTGTGTTCATTTTGAGGAATTATAACATTTTTCTGCATATGTGTATATGCCAAACTGACATTAAAAAAGAAATCAGTCTTACCTTTAGCTCTTGGAGTCCAATTTCCTAAAGTGTAAAAGTTGTGAAGTTTACCAATCAGATATTATAAACTAGGTCTTCATTAGAATAAATGGAAATATTTTCTTTGTAGGAAATACAAGGTGTGAATATATACTATATTTCAAGATATGACTAAAAGGGGAAAAATTTACACAGTTTTTCTAGAAGTATTATGTGGTTTTAAACTTACTTCAAATTTAAATGAGTGGGATTTTTTTTCCTTTCTAAAGTAGAATGTTTTACTCCCCAACCATTAGTGCTGGGATGATCCAAGCTACTTAGCTGCAGAGCAGACTATTAGAGAAGGTGTGGCTGGGTTTACCTACGGGCTGTCCTCGTCTGGAGTCTGAGTTGTGCATCTAAAAGTCACTTAGTACCAGGCCCTTATTTTGTGTCTCTGTGTCCTAAAAATAGGCCTTTGTACTGTGCCTCACAAGAACTGGCTGAGGAGGTTAGTTGGAGAATTTAGAACAGAATGAAAGGAAGTTAATCAGAATATTCTGATAGTTGGATTACAGTTTGAAATAAATATTTTAAACAGAAATGGTGGTGATTCCAGAAAGCCTTCTGGAGAATGAGCAAGCAGTTTGGTACTCGTGCTGCTGCACAAGAATGTGCTGGGGCCAACAGGAAGGAGGAAGTAGTGGCACTCGGATGGAAGAGTCTGGATCTTTGTAACACTTTTTTAGTCCATTGGAAAGAATAGATAGGATGAGATTTTAGATAATCCCTTAAAATACAAAATTGTTATGCATGAATGTTCACAGCAGAGTGTTGGGGATTTCTGGGTTGCAGGATGAGTAACATCTAGCAGTGGAGCAGAGAAAAGAGTGGCTTCTGGTAGGAGAGGAAATGTGCTGGCATGTTGGGAAATAATAACACGGTAATCCTACAGGCGGGGTACTAATGGCAAGGAGGGATAGTAACTGAAACCGGAGGAAAACTTTCACATCCTCCTCAACTGCATTATTTCTTCAAGGCAGGTGGTTTTGAATGGCTGAGAATAGCCGCATGTTTGCATAATGGCTTTCCTAGTGGTGGTGGTGGTGTTTTTTTTTCCTATTACCCACTAGCCAGCAGACCCCTCCCCCTAGGAACCGGTCAAGCATATGTTACATTTCCGTGTTTTGTTTCTTCTAAACATAATACTGAACCTCCTCTAGAGTTACAAATCTTTAACTGTCAGGGCCCCAGACAAGCTAGGATTAGAGCCGTCTCCTTTCCCTTCGGTTACAGGTTGCAGTGAGGAAGGGGGCAGGACTGTGGCACAAACAGATTTCTGTAGCTTATAAAATCTTGGTGAAATCTTTGCGGTCTGATTTGGACTAGATCAAGGGTATGGCCTGGTCTCCTAAATTGTCAAACCAACAATGTGAGTACTCCCTTAAATTAGCCCAGGATTCCTGAGAACCACACTACGAAAGGAGGCAGGCATAAAAAACAATTCCTGTATTCCGTTCCCTCATTAGTCCTATTTCCATCCTCTGGGGCCCAGACAGAACAAGTCAAAGTCCTTTCAACATGACAGCCTTTCACAGAATTGAAGACACCTCTGAAACACGTTTCTTCTAAGACTTTTTAGTCCAGGTTAAGCATCCCCAAAACATCTGCCATTCCTCGGAAGACGTGAATTTTCAGTCTCGGCTGAAAGAATGTGATTATTGTCTCTTAGAGTGTGCTGCCTACTTTAAAGTACGAACTCATAGAGATAAATGTGGTGTGCCTATCACCCTCCTTATTACTGGCAATGACAATTCTTCATAGGAAATATAAGCAGTTCTGAGAAAGCAAGCACTCTGTAAGGGCTGGGAGAGAGAGCTGTTACCTATGGGTGTTTACCGTGAGCAGACTCTGTGAGGTGCTTTGTAAGCATTAGACCATTACACCCATTAAGTGGGATGAGAGGAGGAAGAAGGGGGATTTCTGCTCACCTGTTGGGGCTTACTCTAGAAATGAGAATTGTGACTAAAATCGATTGATCTACCTGTATCACCTAGAAGGGTCTCTTTCACTTGAAAGCTTACAAAGGCAAAAAAGTTGATTAAAAATTACTAATCCCATACTATGGAAAAGGAAATGAAGTCGTTTTACTCCAGAGTTTACCATGCATGATTATGTCTAATAGCATATAACAAGTAAATCAGCCTTGGTGCTAACTTCTAATCCTTCTTCACTGGGGAATCACTGCAAGCCTTCCCCAGGGGTGAGCAAGGAAGCCACCTGTGTCCTAGCCCTTTCATCATCCCGGGTCTGCGGCACTCACCCACTCCCTTCTGAGCCACACAGTCCTGGGTTCGGAGCACCATGTGAGGTGTCATGGAGACTTTAATTAAACAATGGCTGAGAACTCACCAGCATTATGTCTTTGACTGCTTCAACTTTACACCTTCAGGAATTGTATTTTGGAGAATGTTTGGGTTCCTTTAATGAGCAGTCTACCACAGCTCTCCTCTGTGATCAGCAGGCTCACCCAGGCTCTGAGCTATAGCCACCGGGGCAGCTGTAAGTGGGAAGAGAGGCGCTTGTGGGTCAGCCTTTCCCAATTCAGAAGTCTTCAGATATTTAGAGGTGATCCTTCAAGGAAAAATCAATGCCAGCTGTAGGTTTTCTTCTAAAATGTATTTCATATTGAGTACACACAAAAAATACAAACTGCATTTATATGGTGGTTCCTATTATACTGTAAAAACCAACCTTTTGGAAGTGGCCTGTCATACCCAAGAATGTGAAGAAATCACCAATTCAAGAGTATGTGACTTTTAATCCCAACAGCACAGGCCAAATAAACATTGCATTGGTGTGTGTCGTCAGGGTACTTTGTCTTAGAAATTCAGCATACATTTTTGATGTGTAATAGTTATGGAGGCTTTTAACACCAAGAAATAGAAAACTTGGTTAACAGTGGCTTACATAATTAAGAATGTGTTTTTCTTACCTAACGAGTAGTCAGGAGGTAGGGAGTGGCAGGTTCTGTTCAGCAACTCAGTGACCAGACCAAAGTTTCAGGCCTTTCTAGTTTTCTTCTCAGATGACTTCAGCATGTTGCCTCATGGTCATAGGATGGATGTTGCCTTTCTATGGAAAATGTTCACATAAGAAGCAAGTAGAAGGGAGACAGACATGGCCCCAGTGAGTTTTTTTTCTTGTGTCTGTCCTTTTATCTGAAAATAAAATCTTTCCTAAACCCTCTCTAGCAGACATCACCCAATGTCTCATTGGTAAAAACTGGATCTTGTGGCCACCACTAGCTGCAAGGGAGCTTAGAAAATGGATATTTGACCAAAGAGAAGGTTTAAGAAAATCGAGATTCATAGAGTAAAGCTAAGATACTGTCTCCCCCAAGCAAAAAGATGCAGGGGCTGAGACTACTGGGTGAACATTAGTGATGTATCACAGGATCTGTTGTGTACTCAGCATATAACCACAAAAACTCACTCTGCATAAATCAGATTCTGTGAAAAGAAAGTCTTAAATGAAAAGGCAGTCCTTGGTCTCAAATTCTTTCTGAATCAAATCAACACAAAACCAGAATTCTGCAAAGGAAAAATAATCATTCACTCTGATTTCTAAAAAATATTGATACTGAACTATGCAATATAAGGCAATTAATGATTTTAAGAGAAAAGTATATTAAGAGTGTTATAATTTCAACTGAATAAAGATCAAATTGGCTTTATTCAATCATTCATGAATGGAGCATCATCCCATCTAGTGACTAGAAAGGAGCTCTGCTGAGCTGTAGAAAAAGAAAGGGTTTTAAAGGCAGAAAGTGGGGGATAGAGGAAATTATTAGCAAAGAATGCATTGCTTCAGGCAAGGTTGCCCTCTTAAAGTCAACAGAAGGGGTCTTCTGTGTGGATTACCTCACTACTGCTGACCAGGTAATTCCAGGTTAACTGGTTAAGTCTACATTCCTGGGAGAGGTTGAACCTTCAGTCAGGTCAAGTATTAAGTGTTGGTTTGCTTGCCTTAGCACTGTGACTCCATTTCAGGCCTGTGGTTTCCTTTTCAACAAGGATATCAGACTATCACTACACATGCAGGTGCTGCTTGTCATTACTTCTCTGGAATCCATCTTTGAAAGCAAAATTGCTTCTATTATTATAAAATAAACACACTCAAAGGACAGACGTGATGCCTTACCTGATAGGAATATGTGACAATGTTTCTATACTATATAAATATTTGATTAAAATACACTTCTCATTTTTAAAGTTCACATCATAATTTATAAGAAGAAAAATTTTCTTGCAGGAGGTAGTATTGTTTAGTGACATCAAGCGTAAGCTCTAGAGCCGGGCAAACCTGGATCATATTCTGACATACCACTTGTAAGCCTTGGTCAAGACTAAGTATTTTCCTTGCAAAGTAAGGATAGTAACACCACTGACTTCATAGATTTCTGTGAGTCTTAAAGCAACCAGTGCATGTTAAGTCCTTACCATATTGCCAGGCACATTGTAAGCCCTAAATATTACCTAGCTCAATATTTTTCTTGTTTTCATTCTGAATAAAACAAAAGCATTTGGACCTAATTTTAATTGTTAATTATAACAAATAACTTATTTGTGAGATCTTGTTTATTATTGCTTACTTTAATCTAGGCATGTTATATCTTATGACCTTTCATTGTTGGTGTTCTGCCAAGAAACTATAATTATAAAAATATTCTGTGGTGTGTTTTGATAACAACCCTCTAATTACACAGTGACTTAAAAAGTCTACAGCAGTGGATCAGACCACACCTAATGGAGCTGCTGGTGTTTCCTAGGTGGCACCAGCTGATCCCCCTGGACCACTGTGTCTCTGGCTGCGGCAGTTCTGGTTTGCTATTAACCCTTCATCCCCTGTACTGTAGGCTCCAGATGCAGCAGATTTGGGCTGAGAAGTGCTGAATTATGCTGGCTTTTCTTTCCCAGACCCTCCAAGTCTCTTCCAAGAGCTCTCCTCTTGGTCTGCATGTCTTCCTCTCTGTGTGCACACAGTTTATTTTCTGGACCCAAGAATGGTACTATACTATTATCCAGCCCACATCATTCCATTTTGCCTTCAAGAGTATCATGAGACATTTTGTCAAATATTTTGTTAAATCCATGCATAGCATATTTGCCTAGACTAGTGGTCTGGCAAAGGCATTGAGGTTAGGTTGGAATGCTTGTTTGTGTTATTGTATCTCTCCCCTCTTAGCCGGTAAGGGCCAATGTGATAGGAATCTTGTCAGTTTTTATCATAATACTAGAGACAAAGTAAGTAATTTTTGAGTAACTTAAAGACAGATTGATAGACTGAACCCATTTGACTCAGTGATAACTAATTGTTCTCTATATGCTCCCATGTCTGTCCTTTAATAATTATTTTCTAGCAAAATGTCCATCATCAATGTGAAAGTCACCACTACTGGGCGGAACCCATCTCTCACTTCTCCAGCATGGCACTTCATTGCTAGTATCATGCTTAGAAGGAGATCCAGATATTTGTAAAGTGTCTGACCACAGCCGGGGCTAATACAGGACAGCATTCTTTCTCTAAGGCCATCTAAGGAAAGCTAAAACCAGATACAAATGAAGTTACCTTGGAACTAACTGGGGCTGGGTAGTCCATTTGTATAAGCTCCTCTAGGAACAATGGGTTGTTTTAGTGTTTTAATTCCAGGCTCCAGTATCTCTGATGTGTTTGAGGTGGTATCAGATAAAGCTGTATTCATTCCTCTGGAGAAAGTGTTTTTAAAATAAATTCTTTACCAGACATGAGGCAATGGGAGTGTGGATTCTGGGAACCAATACCACTTGACTGAATTTTGTTCTTTGGCTTATGCAGTTATCCAGATATCCTCTTCACCCAAAAGACTTTATCACAGAACTGACTTTGATTTAGTGATTGGAAAACCCCAGGGTAGTCATTCATTATAGTTGGCATTTTCATCCCACAGAGTGTCAGGAAATGTGGTTAGAAACAGAATAAAAGTGATCTGGATGCCTGATCTGTGTGCCTTCTGAGAGGCATTGAATTTGACCCAGGGCTGCTGTTGAAATGTCCAGTGGAGACTTCTTCCCAGAAACAACTAATAGCCCAGGACAGAGCTTGTAACAATGGAAATGGAAGCTTGGAGCAGGCAAGAAAGATCCTCAAGGTCAACAGAGTGATGTATTGTGCAGCCATGAAAATGTACTACTGAGATCTCCTGCCATGGGAGACTGATATCCCCAGATGCTGTCCCCTGGACCCACTACACTCACAACAAGGCCATGCTTACCCCAACTGCTCCCAAATAGCACAGCAAGGACACCAAAGCAGGATCATTCAGTGAGATTCAGGACCCCTTCCAAGGATAACTTTGTCTCAAGAACTCCATATAGGCTTGAGTTTTTCTTGAAACTTAACTGTAGTATGAGGCTTTGCTTACCCAGTCTTCCTTCTTTCTCTCTTTCCTTCTTTAGGTCTTTCAGACTTCTACTGCAGTCTGAAAGCTCTCCTTAACCTCTTCTGCTCTCTTCTCCAAGAAATCCCTTGCACATCTAATCCCATCTTGGCATCTGCTCCTTCAGACCCAAACTAATGTATATAGCATCACTTTGTCCAGTCATCTGCGCATTGTCCTATCAGCTGCTCCAAAACCAAAATAGATCATACGTAGAGATTGACTGTCCTGAGCAGGGTGAGAAGAAGGGCCAAATATATTTCTAATTTCCTAGGCAAGCCAAGAGTTAGAGCTTCTGTTTTGTTCTTTTCTTTTGTCATTACCCATCATAAAATACCTGTGTCTCCTATAACTTACTTGTAAGATAAGGACATAGTACTATATTAGGAGTTGACACACTTGTTAGCCATTTGGGATATTGAAAGGGAAAAAAGAAAGAGGACCACCAATGCTGATGCTGGAACCTCCCTACTCTGGAATGTAACACATTGTCTCAGTTCTCCAAAGATGCACAGATGCAGGGGAGCTGGGAGCTGTCCACAAGGGAGAGGGAAAGGAGCGCATTTTATTGGCCTCATAGGTTTCCCCACTTGCTCTTGTCTTACCTATGCTTACTCATCTCTCAGGTGTGAATGCCATGAGATTAAGGCCTGTGTTCACTTCCACATCTCAGTCGCTTTTCAAATGCTGGCACATAATAGGTGTGCCCAGTAAATAGTTGCCAAATAAAAAAGCCCATGTATCCTGTCTTTCATCCTGGGCAATGTTGCCTGCTAGCCTATGGAAGTTGGTTGGGTATGGGTAGGGAGCAGAGGGCATCAGGTATTTTTACCTTGAAATTTCCCATAAGTAAATGGCCAGCAGCTGCTTGTCATGAAGCCTCTCTTGTTTGCATACTTGTTCTTTTTCAAATGAATCCTAACTTGTTTTTGAGTGGCAGATGATAATATTGACATCTCTCATGAGGGTTGTGAAGGAGCTAGTTAAGATAAGTAAAATAATCTCATTAAAAAATCGCTGAATTTGGTAATATATTTACATCATAAAGACCACAATGTGAAAAATAAATCCAAAGTCAGTGCTTAAAAACAACTGCAGAGGCCCATTTCTCTTTTTAAAAATGAAACTGAGTATCTTATTTAAGGCTCTTTATTTGCTTTAGATTATTGCAAGTAAACATTCTGAATGATAGAAGAAAAGTTACAATAATATTATAATTCATTTTCCATTTTTCTGTATTAGCTCGTTAATCATACCCTTCAGTGAAACACAATTTACGAGATCATATCCATTTGTTTATGAGCACATTATGAATAATATAAAGATGCTTTATTAATTTGGTAATCATGAGCCATTTTTTGGCTTAGAGGCCCAATTAAGTAAGATGAATTTAACTCTTTCTGTCTCAGAGAGAAAGAAAGAAGCTGACTAAGCTGGGGGTAACATAAAATAATTAAAGTAATTATACTGTATTAAAACTGACAGAAGACTTTAGAGATGATTTGGTCCAGAACTCTTAACTTACAGTCCATGAACATCTAGGGAATCAATGAGTTGTCCTCATAGGAGGTCTGTGCACCCCTTATGTTATAGGCAGAATGTTGTGTGAATGTGCATATGTGTATTTTTCTGTGGTGAGAAACCATAACCCCCAAAAGACTAAGAAATCAATGTGCTGCAGAAATAACGAATGAAAACCATTATGCAGAGGCTATGGCAACTTGTTAGATGGTCCTAGAAATGCAGAACAGTCCAGCTGTTCTTTTCAGGGATGACATGGACTCAGGGGCTCCCAGAGCCCTCAGCAGGATGATGAAATCTAGGCAGACCTGAGAAAGGAGGAGTGGACAGTTCCTGATAAACTGAGCTGTCCATGAGCATCCTCAGGGCATCACATGCTATAGAGGTAAATTATCCAGGTAGCAATGGTCCTATCATCCCAGAGGGTCAGCACTACTGTAAGTATTATGTGTAGAGCAAAGAAGAACAAGAGGTCAATAATGGGAGAATTGTAATCCCCTGGATAGAAGCAGAAAAATCAGCAAATGTTGGTTTGGAGGGCAGGCAAGGGTTTGGCTTTTAACATAAGGCATTCAAGAAGTGGATAAAACATCCAGGTTTAGCTATTCCAAAAGCGATTGAAAACAGTGAAGTAAAGCTAAGTGCTCTATTACTATAGCAAATTCCTTCACCTGAGTTTCTATTTCCTTTGGAGTTCTCCTGAACTAACCCCATGGCCACCATTGCACTCAGCCCGTAAGTATGCCGAATGCTTCCTCCCTCCCTTACCTGCAGTAATGTGATAATTGGGCTTACAACAGATGGTAAGAGCTGATTGTTAGCCTTCCCCAACATTGCTTTTAGTGACTTCACATTGGCAGCTTGAAGTTGGCCATGGTGGGAGTATTTACATCATAGAAGTCATCAAATGGTACAGATCAGGACCCTACCCCCCAGTAAAATTTTAATTTACCAGAACTTACCAATCACTGCCTAGGAGTGAAATAGGGATAGCAAGTATGTAGGGCCTTAAATAGGATGGTTAGGGAAGACCTCAATATTAATGTGGCATTTGGGCAAAGACTAGAAAGAGGTGAGGAAATAAATCATGCAGGTATATGAGGGAAGAGTATTGTTGTCACAGAAAACAGCAAATGCAAAGCACCTGAGGTAGGAGTATGCTTGTTGTTCAAGGGACAGGTAAATGGCTAATGCAGCTGGGGCACAGTGAATGAGAGAGTGGTAGGAAATGAGGTCAGAGATGGATGATGGGGGAAGAGGTGAGTCATGAAAAGACCTGTAAGATGATTATAAGAAAGTTGATTTTTACTTTGAGAAAAATGGTGAGCTATTGGAAGATATAACACAGTAAAGTGACATGAATGTGACTTTCAGAGTTTTAAAGGATTATTGCTTTTAAAAGGGATGCCTTGTGAAAAAAGACTGCAGAGTGGTCAAAGCAGCTGCAGGAAGACTGATTAAGAGGCTACTGCAACAATCCAGATGAAACATGTTGGTGGCAGGACCAGAGGGCTAGTGGTGGAGGGGTATGAAGTGGCCATATTCTAGAAGTGCATGCAGTAGAATTGTTATTAGCAAGCAGTTTTCAGCTCAACAAAAGAAAGGCCTTCCTAATAGAGTTTTTATTAATCCCCAGTGAAATACCAAGCTTTCTTAATCAGGAAGAAGCCTGATAGCTACCCATCAGAAATACTATAAAAAAGTTTCCTATGATCAACACACAGAAATCTGTGGCTTTCCTATACACTAACAATGAACCAACAGAAAAAGAAATCAGGAAAACAACTCCATTCACAATTGCATCAAAAAAAATAAAATACCTAGGAATAAACCTAACCAAAGAAGTGAAAGACTTATACTCAGAAAACTACAAGTCACTCTTAAGAGAAATTAAAGGGGGCACTAACAGATGGAAACTCATCCCATGCTCGTGGCTAGGAAGAATTAATACCGTCAAAATGGCCATCCTGCCCAAAGCAATATACAGATTTGATGCAATCCCTATCAAATTACCAGCAACATTCTTCAATGAACTGGAACAAATAATTCAAAAATTCATATGGAAACACCAAAGACCCCGAATAGCCAAAGCAATCCTGAGAAAGAAGAAGAAAGTAGGAGGGGATCTCACTCCCCAACTTCAAGCTCTACTATAAAGCCATAGTAATCAAGACAATTTGGTACTGGCACAAGAACAGAGCCACAGACCAGTGGAACAGATTAGAGACTCCAGACATTAACCCAAACATATATGGTCAATTAATATTTGATAAAGGAGCCATGGACATACAATGGCAAAATGACAGTCTCTTCAACAGATGGTGCTGGCAAAACTGGACAGCTACATGTAGGAGAATGAAACTGGACCATTGTCTAACCCCATATACAAAAGTAAATTCAACATGGATCAAAGACCTGAATGTAAGTCATGAAACCATTAAACTCGTGGAAAAAAACATAGGCGAAAACCTCTTAGACATAAACATGAGTGACCTCTTCTGGAACATATCTCCCCGGGCAAGGAAAACAACAGCAAAAATGAACAAGTGGGACTATATTAAGCTGAAAAGCTTCTGTACAGCAAAAGACACCATCAATAGAACAAAAAGGAACCCTACAGTATGAGAGAATATATTTGTAAATGACAGATCCAATAAAGGCTTGACATCCAAAATATATAAAGAGCTCACACACCTCAACAAACAAAAATCAAATAATCCAATTAAAAAATGGGCAGAGGAACTGAACAGACAGTTCTCCAAAAAAGAAATACAGATGGCCAACAGACACATGAAAAGATGCTCCACATTGCTAATTATCAGAGAAATGCAAACTAAAACTACAACGAGGTATCACCTCACACCAGTAAGGATGGCTGCCATCCAAAAGACAAACAACAACAAATGTTGGCGAGGCTGTGGAGAAAGGAGAACCCTCCTACACTGCTGGTGGGAATGTAAATTAGTTCAACCATTGTGGAAAGCAGTATGGAGGTACATCAAAATGCTCAAAACAGACTTACCATTTGACCCAGGATATCCACTCCTAGGAATTTACCCTAAGAATGCAGCAATCAAGTTTGAGAAAGACAGATGCACCCCCATGTTTCTCGCAGCACTATTTACAATAGCCAAGAATTGGAAGCAACCTAAATGTCGATCGGTAGATGAATGGATAAAGAAGATGTGGTACATATACACAATGGAATACTACTCAGCCATAAGAAAAGGGCAAATCCTACCATTTGCAGCAATATGGATGGAGCTGGATGGTATTATGCTCAGCGAAATAAGCCAAGTGGAGAAAGAGAAATACCAAATGATTTCACTCATCTGTGGAGTATAAGAACTCCACAGAAAGGAAAAACTGAAGGAACAGAACAGCAGCAGAATCACAGAACTCAAGAATGGACTAACAGGTACCAAAGGGAAAGGGACTGGGGAGGATGGGTGGGTAGGGAGGGATAAAAAGGGGGGAATAAAAAGGGGGTATTAAGATTAGCATGCATGGGGGGGTGGGAGAAAGGGGAGGGCTGTAAAACACAGAGAAGACAAGTAGTGACTCTACAACACTTTGCTATGCTGATGGACAGTGACTGTAAAGGGGTTTATAGGGGGGACCTAGTATAGGGGAGAGCCTAGTAAACATAATATTCATCACGTAAGTGTAGATTAATGATAACAACAACAACAAAAAAAAGCAATTCCTGTGTGGTGCCTCCAGTGAGTTCTACACAATGGTATAAAGGGCATATAAAAGTGTAGGCAAAGGGTTTGTTTGTGCTTATACAGAGGATCAAAGCCTAATTTGGCTACCCCTAAAATGAACTAAGATACGATATGAAAAAGAACTTCCAACATCAGCACTCTCTGGAAGACTCATGCCAGAAGATGATCATCAAAAAACCCCAACAAAGATCCACATGCTGCTACAGGTGTAGATGCACTCATCCCACTGGATCCTGGACTTGCCATGGGAATGAAGAAGGAGATATCTAAGGTGGCCTGCACATACAGTAAAACAACAAATTTGACTGGATCTACACTGTTGGAACTCAACCAAGAATTAGGAAAAGTGCAAATTGTAGCGCTCCAAAATCTTACAACTACAGACTATTTACTGTTAAAAGAACATATGGGATGTGAACAGTCCCCAGGAATGGGTTGTTTTAATTGGTCTGATTTCTCTCAGACTGTTCAAGTTCAGTTGGACAATATCCACCATATCATAGATAAGTTTTCACAAATGCCTAAGGTGCCTAACTAGTTTTCTTGGTTTCACTGGAGATGGCTGGTAATTATAGGTATGCTTTGGTTATGTAACTATATTCCTATTATGTTAATGTGTGTGCACAATTTAATTAGTAGTTTAAAACCTATACATGCTGAAGTTACTCTACAAGAAAATATGTCAAAGAAATAATCAATCTTCCCATGTTTTCTTCTGCCTGTTACTTCTATAGCTTTTCTTCTTCCTTCCTAATTACAACCCCTAAATAGAATTCGTGCCTGATATAGAATTTACCGTGTATCACAATTCTTCCAAGTGGTAAAGATACCTCAAGACAAATGCTGGGCATAGAAGCCACAGGGCATAAATATGCAAAGAAGTAAAAAACTAACCTTTTCAAACAATAAGGCTTCTCTCTCACTTACCAACTTTACATTTCCCTGTATGGCCCCGGAAGATGACTGGTTAGCCAGAGACGGGTAAGATTCTTCAAGGGAGGAGCAACCTAAGACAGGCACAGTCGCAGGGGGGCCATCAGGTGAGAAATTGGGGATCAACAGAGGTGAGGCTTAGAACCTTCCCCCCACCCCCGTTCTGAGAGAAATCTTCTGCGTCCGTGGATGTTTTATTGCCCTTGTCTAGCTTGGATTAACACATAGTCTACAGGCACACACCTGATCATCTACATTTGCTCTCTTACAACACTAAACTATGTTTTCTACCTTTATCTTGCATCTACCTACCACTTCAGCATTTTATTAAAAATAATAATAATAATAGAGAAATGTGGTATCCACATATAAATCAAGTATAAAAATCAAATGAATATTCATATTTGACCTGACTGTTTATAGTTCATAATGCATGATCAAAACCGAAAGTTTCTGTGATGACTGCCCTTGTACTGTTCACCATGTAACTTATTCACTATGTAAGAATTTGTTCTCCATGTAAGAACTTGTTTGTTATGCTTCAGAAGATTGGAGACTGATGAAAATTAGGCTTGGGGTGGATTAATGATTATACATTGAGCATTGAGTCCCCTATACAGAATTTTATTGTTGTTAACAACCATTTGATCAATAAATAGGAGAGATGCCCTCACAAAAAAAAAAAAGTACACACTTTCAATTGTAAAATAAATAAGTAACTGGGATGTAATGTATAGCATAAGGAATATAGTCAAAATATTGTAACAACTTGGTATGGTGATAGCTGGTACCTAGAATTATCATGTATATAAATGTTGAATCACTGTGTTGTACACCTGAAACTAATGTAATACCATGTGTCAACTACCCTTCAATAAAGGAACTTACACACATTACATAGTATATATAATATATATATATAGTACATAATAAATATATATAAGTATATAATATATAATATATAGTATGTATAACACTCATACTATAATATTCTACAATGGCGTAGGGGTTTGGCTGTACAAGATAATGTTTAGCTATAATGTGATACCTGAGTTAATGCTAAGGAAGCAAATAGATATATTTATTTAAATGGCTTCATTTTTTAAATTGTTTTTCTTCCATATATGTAATATAATATATATATTATGTAATATATGCTATTACATAATATATAATATTTATAACTGGAGTAATACGTTTAATATATAATATCTTATATAATGTGGAACTATATATAATACAATATGTTAATACTTGAGGAAGCCTAATATAATTGTGTGTGTGTGTGTGTGTGTGTGTGTGTGTGTGTGTGTGTGAATGTACTTTGACATAGTCATATCATTTCAAAGCGTTTGAAGGTAAAATGGGGAGAGGGTAGTTTAGCGCGTATGTCACTCTCCGTGGTGCTGAAACACCAACAGTCATGGGTAAGGTTCTCTCAACTGGGTGACTCATGCTCCTGGTAACCTTCTGTATCTGAGGTGCTCTTGTGCAATCACATGAGGTAGAGATGGGGTGGTTGGGAAGGGTAGAGAACAAATAAAGGATGTCTTAGAAATCAGGATATTAACAGCTGGAAAGAATTTCAGGGAATATCTAGTCCAACCCCTTAATTTTGCAATGGAGAAAACAGAGTAAGCCCATTTGTAAGTGCCTGCGTAGTGAATCTCACCTAAGTAGCAGAGATTCAGGACCCACCGTAATCTGGGATGGGATAAAATGAGAAAGGTCTAGTCCTGTGGAATTGTCCTTAACATTTCTGACAGGGATTTCTACCGACTGAATTCTCTGCCATCATGGGACCCCACTTACTACCCCAGTGAAAAACCTTCCTCAGAAACATGTTTTGGTGTATACATGAATTTTCTTATGCAATGAGTCTACACCTGCAATCTGGACTTTATATCTGTAAGTGTAATGGAGCTGCTGGTTCATGTTGCCCCAACTTCTCAGGCCTCTGCAAATGACCACTACTTTTTATTTATTTTACCAAGCTTCTAATTATTTTCTCATGAGTTCTGAAAAATTAAGACTTGGAAAAGCTGGGCATGCATTTCCACATTACTTTTTGTCCTTGTGTGGCTGACTTTATGCTCAGTGACACTCTAGATCTGTCATTTGGTAGAATACAGTTAATGAGATTGCAGAACAGGGGAAACAGAAAGGAAAAGCACCCAGTGGTCAGTCTTGTAGATGTTCAGTGAAGTAAGAGCTTATGCCATGATCTGGTTAATTTTTACAAAGGAAAAGAAAGGACAAGAGTCTGCTGAGATAGGTAATCATACTGATTAAGCTGGTGGGAGTTTCCCTTGCCTAAATTATCTAGGTAAACACAGATGTGCCCAAGAGATAAACTTGATATATGTGAGAAAGCTACATTAAATCTTCATTTAAAATTTTCATTAAACTCTAATTGTGTATTTTTAAACTGGGCTGACAGATATTAAAACTACTGAACTAGTGAACTGAAGAATGCCATTGACTCCTGATCTGTAAATAGAACAAAGCCATCTGTGCCATGGAGGGCATGGAAGTTCCTGCCTAGCCCTCTCAGAGTCTCACTGTAACCTTGGGTCACAGATGGGAGGCGCCTCAGCTGCCCTGAGAACCAGCTTCATCTGGTCTCAGGACCTCAGAGCCAAGAGCAGGTGTGGGCCGCATGTCTAGTCTCCCCAGGGACTAGGAAGAGCTGCCTTGAGGCCCTGGCTGCAAACAAAAGCCAGAAAGAAGACTTTCCTAGTGGTTTCGCCTTGAGTCAGAAATGCAGAGCTCCCAGGGGAAGGGAAAACTGGCCTCCCTTATTCAAAGCACCCCCTACCTGCCTGTGTTCAAGAGCACCTCAGATACAGAAGGTTCTTCTACCAAAGTATCTATCTACAAGCCTGAGTCCCCAGATGCCCACGTGTGTGCTGTTTGAAGTCTGCACAGGTGTCAGTTGAGACCAGGAGGGTGTGGTTAGAGAACTGGCTGCCCTGAGCCCCTTCCCCTGCATCTGCCACCCCAAAACTGACTAATTCAACTTTTATGCAGAGGATCTTACTCTAAAGAAACACGTTTGCCATTGCTACTCTGCCTTTCTCCCATACTGTATCTTTTATTTTTGTGCTCTCAATTTTCTTTTCCACTTGAGTGGATGCATTAGTTCCTTCCTGGTTGTAAGGAAAGTCCCTCTTACAAACGTACTTTAGCAAATAAAGAAAATGTACCAGCAAGAACAGGGGCCTCCATCTTTCATTATGCAATCCCAAGAGAATCTTGTGAGCTATGGTTTGCCCTGGAGAACTCCTATCTGGATGCAGAGGTTTAGAATGCAGATAAGGGAGCAGTCTGCCCTGGCCTACAGCTTGCCCTGCTCAAGGTGTTTCTGACAGCAAGGAGGTCAGCTTCGCTGGAGGGCTTGGGGTTGGGGTGGCGGGGAAGGGAGGGGCACGCAGGCACTAAATAGATGGTGGGAGGTGGAGGAGGCTCCAGAAGGGCGGGGCCGTGTTCCTATAAGGGCCTCAGGAGGCCATGGTGCAGGGCCTGATCCTGTATTGCAGGCTGAAGCCAGTTTAATTGCTGGTAATTAAGGCAGCATCTATAGTTTCTGGGCATGCCTGATGGGGGAGGGGCTGAATCTCTGGCCTTGGCTGAGCAGCAGGAAAGCGAGTGGCTGCTCTGCTGAACTCACAGCTCTACCAATCCCAGCGGGGCCTGTTGCTGGGCAGTTTTCAGTTCTAGGAGTCTTTGCAAACCTCCTCTTCAAGGATGGAGGATTGTCTTTTCAAAGGATCAAGGATAGAAATAGTCTATATTGAGACTTTACTATAGGTTAGGCATTTTGCTAAGCACATTTAATTTTCAAAACATCTCAATGTAGAATTTTTTATTGATGATGATGATAAGATAATTTACTCAAGGCCCACAGTTAGCACAGAATGCAAATTTAGTTCACTGGATCCTGAGTTTGTGCTTTCAAGGCCCACGCTGTTTTGCAGAGGTTAAAGTAGATTGCCTGTGAAGCTGGATCTGCCCTTCAGTGTGCCTGGTCCCCATGCAGCTTTAGAATACTTCAGTGTGTGATAAAATTCAGGATTTCTGATTTTCTTGAAACAGATGATCAACTGTGAACACTGGTCCAGTTTTGGCATGGCAGCAGTTAATTGGGGCTGAGTAGCTGGTGCCCCTTTTAGAGAGGGAATCTCCAATTTCCCTGGAGGTCTTTTCAGTTTATAGTGCTCTCTCTTGCCTAACTCCTAGCACAATTCAATCATTTATGGGGCTTGCCTGGTGCTTGATAGCATTTTGAGACTGTGGTGCTGCCTCCTGTAATGCAAAATAGAATACAACATAAAATAAGAGTAAGAGCTAGATTAAAGGAATGAGGGTGGTGAGGCCCAGATACACAAGCAGCAAGTGTCCTTGTACTCAGTCACACACTCAAAGACCAAAAGCTCATGGCTGAGGCCAATTTATCCCTAGTTTCATTTTTGAGCTCACATATGAGCTGAGAAAAACTGGCTTGGGGTCAGAGGAGAAAGGTACAGAAATCTCTAGAAGCATTGTACTCTGAGACAAGCAACTTTCCTTGTCTGCTTTCAACAGATTACTTTTCATAAAGCTTTTACCATAGCTCTGCTTTATCATCCCTGCCTGAGCTTCCAGCTGGCCAGTATCCAAAAGCTAAAAGCCTGCAACTTTCAGAGAAGAAGGGCTTTTGGCTGCTGCTAGCTGCATGGCCACACCAGCCGACTTGCTTCTGGGTAATCAGGTGAGAAATTTCATCTGAATCTAGAGTTTCCTGCTGCATCAGTCTTCCCCAGGCTCCTTTAGCATTCAGAATCATGTATCTGCAGTGGCAATCCTGTGCTTTAAAAGGTTTAGGTACCTTTTGGAGTAGAGGGTATAATCAAACAATGCATTAGTTTTCTTTAACTCAGCCACTCTGGTCAAGGCAAGAGCTATCATGAAGGTGGTTCAATGTTGATGTCCAGTTTTTTAAGTCCTTGGAGTAAGCAAAGAATGATCTCACATTAAACACTTCCAGAAAAGCACTGTGACCTCCAAACTGAGGTCATGAGTCTCCAGAGGGCTTTGTCTCAGAATATGTCTTCTATGCATAAGAGTGACAATAAGCTTGGGTTACTGACAGTGAGGGTGGCTAGGCTTTACCTCTTGACCTGTAGGACAGCTGGGATTTTCACACTGTCACAGGACAGAAGACTCTGGTTGTATTTGTGTGTACTCTAGTCTCTTTACCCCAGACTAGTTCTTCCAGGATCCTTTACTAAAATATCTCAATGAAGATCATGCTTTCCTGAACCTAAACTCCAAAGGTTCCCTGACAGGATAACTCCAGTCTTGAGAAGAGACAATATGGTAGACCCACAAGAGCAGGTGTAGAGTTACATAGCCCTGGGTTTGTGTCCTGGCTCTGCCATTTGCTCTTTGGGTATGCTTACTAGTCACATAAACTCTTTGAGCTATGGTTTCCTCATCAAGAAATGCATAATGGCCCTATCTTCCACACTTGGATGAAAATTCTGTGGAAGGAAGAATGCAGCATATAAAAGAGCTTACAACACTTGGCATATAGGAAGTTTTCACTAAAAGATCTTACTTGTTATGTCCCCCTGCCTACCTCTAATTTCTTCTCTTCCCATTCCCCCTGTCTCACTCAGAACTGTTTCTTCTGATAAGAACATTCTTTCCATCCTCACCCCATACTTGCCCATCTCCCCTTCCCCCTCCCTCAGATCACTGCCTTCCCTGACCTTCCATACTGGATCAGGTCCCTGGCTGAACTCTTAAACCACCTGTACTTTCTCTTCCTAGTATGCACCACTGCTTGTGAGATAATGTTACCATCTGTTTCTCCTACTACATTTAGAACTACATAAGAGCGAGGTTCAACTGTTTTGCCCCTCTTGTGTCCCAAATACCTGGTACATAGTAGGCCCTCAATAAATATTTGTTGAATGATTAGTAAGTAATAAAACTCAATTTGAACTTTCAATTGTATAATAAATGAACAGTTAACAGTCATGTGTTAAGAGATCACTATTAACTACATACAAAAATTAACTCAAAATGGATCAAAGATCTAAATGTAAGAATTAAAACTTCAAAACTATTCAGAGAAAACAAGGGTAAGTCTTCATGACCTTGAATTTGGCAACAGAGTCCTACAGTATGACATCAAAAGCAAAAATAGATAAATTTGACATCATAAAAATTAAAAGCTTTTGTGCTCTGAGGGACGACACTATCAAGAAAGTAAAAAGACAACCCATGGAATGGGAGAAAATATTTGCAAATCCTATGTCTAAAAAGAGACTTATATATAGAATACATAAAGAATTTTTACAACTTTTATAAAAAGATAAATAACCCAATTTAAAAATGGGCAAAGCATTTGAACAGACATTTCTCCAAAGAAGATACAGAAATGGTCTTTAAGCACATGAAAACGTGCTCAGCATCATTAGCCATCAGGGAAATGTAAATCAAAACCACAATGAGATACTACCTTACATGCACTATAATGGCTGGAATAAAAAAGTCAGATAAATAACAATTATTGGCAAGGATGTGGAGAAAACAGAACCCTCATACACAGCTGGTGGGAGTGTAAAATGGTGCAGCCACTTTGAAAAATAGTCTGACAGTTCTTTAAAGGGGTAAACACAGTTACCATTGACTAGCAATTCCACTCCAGTTACATAACCCAAGAGAAATTAAAATATGTCTACACAAAGACTTGCTTGAGAATGTTCATAGCAGCAGCATCCATAAGAGCTAAAAAGTGAAAATAATCCCAATGTCCATCACCTGATGAATGAATGAGTAAAATGTGGCATACCCATGCAATGGAATATATTTAGCCATAAAAAGGAACAAAGTACTAATACAGGCTACAACATGGATGAACCTTGAAAACATTATGCAAAGTGAAATAAGCCAGACAAAAAGACCACATATTGTATGGTTCTAATGATATGAAATGTCCAGACTTGGCAAATCCATAGAGAGAGAAAGTAGATTGGTGGTTATCTAAGGCTGAGAGGAATGGGGGCTAAAAACTACAAGGCTATATTGTTCTTTTTGGGAGTGATGAGAAATGTTCTACAATTGATTGTGGCGATGGTTTCACAACTCTATGAATATACTGAAAACCATTGAATTATATGCCTTAAGTGGGTGAATTGTATGGTATACGCATTACATTTAAAAACTGTAAAAGAAAGAGAGACCATTATATGTCTGAATGGTTAGAGATTAAAAGAAATACGTGACTCCCTCCCACAAGGAGTTAACACACCAGTTGGGAAGATAAGTGTATATGAAGCAATAAACAGTACCAAGTGGGTTAGAATCAAATGCTCCCTTGAGAAACCGGAGCTGCAGTCCTAAGAATGCACATGGCCTGGAGAGGTGAGGAATTTTGTATAGGAGATATTTTGATCTCCAAGTACAGAAGTTATATTCTGTGACACTAGTTATTTTCTAGTACTGGTTTTTCACATGTTTTCACCAGGCCTGCCCAGCTAGACCAGCTGTTTCATCTTTGTTTCCCCCACCAGCTGCACGCATGGAGTCTGACACCCAGCTAGGGCTCTGTGACTAGGGTTGGAGCCAGAGTCAGGGTTTAGAGCTTCCTGTCTTAGCTGACCTTTTTTAATCAAGCCTGTGTCACCAAGGGCTTCTTTTTTGCAACCTGCTTTCCCATGCTTTTGTTTGCTAGCCTACCCCTGCCTGGAAGGGCAGGTGAGCACACTAATGTTACTGTCTCGGGAAGTAACTGGAGAACAGGAGGCGCAGGGAGGCTGGTCTTACTTCAAGGTCACCCAGGGGGCAAGCACCTGGCTGATCAGGGATTAGCATAGATGCTGCTGGCCTGCTAAACCCACAGAGCCACAGCCAGGTTGTTTATCTATTTCTGACATAGGTTTATAGCCATTAAAAGGAGAGAAAAAATCAATCTGAACCAATCTTTATTTTAGGACTAAAATAAGTGTGTGTTGGGGTGGGGGGGCAGATCAGGTCTTTAAGAGGGAAAAAAAACCATGCAAATTAATAAAGTTACCAAAAAAAGTGTTCCTGATCCCTAACATCCCTGAGCACCTCTAATATCACATCCTGAGATGGGGTTGATTGCCTTAAGCCAGCCTCAATGTTCCCTTGGTGAGTTTGTTCTATTTAATATATTGTTTAATGTATTTGTTCATTTAGGCCATGACTCATTGCTTCTCTGATTCTATTTTTAGCTGTTGCCTCTCCGTTGGATTTTTCCACATATCAGATATTCAACTATGTATCAGTGTCTGCTTGGGCCTGAAAAACCAACCATATAGTTTTCTTACTTGTAAATTGTAAAAGGTTGTTGTAAAAATGCCTTTCATTGTCCCCAACCCTTATTAAGCTTGAGGTGTCATCCTATAGAGACTATATGATGAAATGCAAATTGTTTTAAGTATGTTATAAAGTATAATTTTGGGACAATCCAGAAGATGATGGCCACCTACCTGTATGTTATTGTCTAACACAACAATATCTGACTCCTTAGAAAGGAATCTGGTAGGATTTGAACAGGGAAAGATTGATCAGTTGTGCTGGTAGAGCAGAGACATGAGGTTGTCAAAAGCTAAGAATACTTTAGAGAGAAGCAGTAGCTGTGATAAAGCATGGAGGGTGGCCAGCAAAATAGGTCCAAAGAAGGGCACATGGCTGCTGGGAAGGCAGAGCAGGAGCTTGGACCACAAGAGAAAAATCTCAGGATAGACAGGTTATGATGGAGACTAGCCAAGGTGGAGGACCACAGGACTACCAAGAAAGAGCCATTTGTTAACCTTCATTTTTTTCTGAGTTTATCACTGATATGTGCATATATTTATAGGTAAATACATATAAAATTCTGGAATGGTGCACACCAAACTGGTAAAAAATCCTGGAGAGAACACTTTGAATAGGGCTTGGGAGAAGTGGGATGACCGCCTTTTACTCTAAATCCCTCTGTGTTGTTTGATTTTTCAAGTAACAAAAATGTAGTGGTATATTCCCTATGTAATTAAAGAAAACATAAATAAAAGACCGAGGGGAGAAGGTATAAGAGTATGTGTGCCCATTGTTAAAAAATAAAATGAGAATCACGTAACCAAGAGAAAATAAGAAAACCATCTGTAATCCTGCCGCTCTGTGATAATCACACCAAGGGGCGCGTTTCTCACCCAAGCCCAGCAAAGGTGGCTTGGAGTCAGGCAAAAAAAGTCTCCACTGGTAGAGAAAAGGGGTGCCACACCAATAGAACTGGGGACAGGAGGCCAGAATTGAGAAGCATACCAAGGTCTGAGCAGATATAGCCATCAGCTAAGTCAGAAAGAAGCAAGTAGCTGGTCAGGCAGTGTGGTTGGGGCCACAAGTCAGAGATTAAGGGTTAGAGGGAATGCCACCAGCAAGAGGGGCTTGGGAGCTTGGATGCTAAAGTCAGATCTTCATTCTCGGTCCTCAGTCCCATTTTCATTCTGCACCCGTACATGGTAATGTCATCAGCAAGAGGTCAGGAGTTATAGTTGGATCTTGCCCAAATTTGATGCTAGGATTCCACACAGAATTAACACTGCTACTCAGAGAACTTACCCTAGTCCTGTGGTGGGAATGGGGTTGGGAGAGAGCTTCTAGAAAGAGGGATAGGTGGCCCCAAGGTCTGTCTTAGATGAGGGAACAGAGGCCTATGATCAAAAGAAGAGTGACCTAGAAACAGTCTAGAAGCAATGGGGACACTGCTGACATTGGGACAGCACTCATCATGAGGACGTCCATGCATCGCAGGAGGGTGCCACCCCTGGCATTCTTTCACTGAAGGTGCCTAGTCAGCAGATGACCAAAAACACCACTGCACGTCCAGACGTCTGTGGCCTCAGTTCACACCCCTGTTTGGAGCACACTAGATCCAGTGCCCAGCTAAAGGAACATCAGGGGGCTAACACCCCCAGCTCTCTCCTGCTGCAGGGAAGTTGAACTTTGCTTCCAAATGCCTTTGTCTGAGCCATAGAGAATGGGATAGACTGGAGGGGTTCTAAGTAACAAGAGAAATAGGGGAAAGGCTGGAAACCAAGAGGCATAGATGGAAGAGGAGAAACACCCCCCACGGAAGCCTCTGAAGGAGAAAGCTTAAGGTCTCCAAGCCTGAAGAAAGGCAGGTACCTCGGGGGAGACCATGAGAGTGACACTTTATCACGAGTTATGAAAGAAGGCATCCACGTCAGCCTTTGCCTTCAGGACTTCAGCTTTGCATTTATATGCATTTTTTAAGGAGGAAGAAAGCTAGTTGTTGGATCTGCCTGTGAGCATCTAAAGAAAATGTGCTCTTAATCTATCACACCATTGAACACCTCTTGAGATAGAGCCTGTCACATCGATGAGACGTGGGACTCCTCTATCTTGGCATCTCTCCACATTTAACCACTGGGAAGGAAAGAAAACTTTCAGATTTACATAGGATATAGATAGCAGTCATCTAATAAACCTTGGTCCTATTTTTAGAAGCAGACCTCTAGGCTTCTCATTAACTGGACAGCAATGCAGCATTTGCCATGTTAAATCAAGAAATCAGCTCATTTTAAGCGGAAAAATGCACTGCATTTCTGGGTTTGCTCATGTCCATTTTCACAAGCCAGTTAGTTGCTTAGGAATAGGTATGTGTGCATTTTTTTCCCTTAATGGTCCTGCACAAAACTGCTCCCAGGACAAACACCCAGTTCAAAATATTTTTCTCTTTTTTTAATTTGTGAGATAAAAAACAGTAGACAGAGTCCAGGAAGGGACTAGTGGTTACCAAAGGGGAGGGGTACCAAAGGGAGAAGGGGATTGTGGAGTATCATGATTGGTGCACATGGTGTGTGTGGGGTCATGGGGAAGACAGTGTAGCTCAGAGAAGACAAATAGGGACTCTGTGGCATCTTACTACACCGATGGACAGTGACTGCAATGGGGTATGAGGGGGACTCAATAATAAGGGTGAATGTAGTAACCACATTTTTTGTGTGTGAAACCTTTGTAAGAGCAAATATCAATGATACCTTAATAAAAAAAAATGTGTGCAGTTAAAAAAAAAAAAAAGCAGCAGAGCCTAACATGGAAGACTGCAAATGCAGGGCCTTGAAGCTTTCTAGTCTGATTACAAGGGTGCCCCATATGCTCCCACCGTTGGTAAAGAAACAGGCGAAGCAGCAGAGATGCCTGAGAAACTCATATTCTTTCCATTCTCTGACATTAGCAACAGCTCTGGATGCAGCAGCAAGTGTCTGGGAGTCATCAGCTCAGATATCCGTGGTAACAGCAGTGACAGCAAATGTTTTTGTGGATGGTGACCCTGTACTGGGCATTTACCCACCTCACTGCGATTGCCTCACTGAAGCATGACAACAACTCAGCCACTTGGGTGTTACTCATTTTACAGACAAGGAAACTGAGCCCCTTGTAGGGGGATGGTAGGACACCACCACAGTGAGGCCTCTAGGATGCCCACCTTCTGTCAGTTTCTGGCGATGAGAAAACAAAGGCAAGAGAACTTCCCTGGGATCCCAGGGAAAGAGGAGGGGCCAGAGATACCTGAGAAGCCTGGCTTAGAGGCTGATACCATGGTCCCCAAGGGGGACCCCCAGGGTGGTATCAAGCATGCATTTTTCCAGTTCTCTCCCTCAGGCAGGCTTGTGGTGCAGATTTTGTTGGTGTGGTTGAGGGGCATGAACAGGAAAGGATTGGTCCCTTCAGCCTGTCCCTTCTTTCCTTTGCTTATTCAGCATCTTCTCTCTGGTGCTGGGAGCAGCTGGGGTTAGCGAGCTGGAAGCCTAGCAGATCAATACCACTTGCACATGAGGACATTGTTAGTGGAGTACTAATGCCCGCCACAGACACATCCAGTATGTCAACCATGGTATAGAGGTTAAGTAGACTTTGTCTACTGTCAGGAGGTCCATCTTACTGGAAAATGGGACATCTTTCTGCCTCACTTACCCAGTATAGTTTTTGAGAAAGTACACTATGTATTACTTAAATAACTATAATAATGCTTTGTATGCAGTGCTTGCATAAATGATGAAATTCCACCTATCAATATATACATAAAGCATACATGACATCTATTTAAAGATTTAGACAATACATGTTCCAATCTCACTGTGTATGGAACATCTTTTATAAACTGACTGAAGTTTTCATTGTGCTGTAAGGTACCCAGATGCCAAATTATTTTGCAAAGGGAAAACACAGTGACAATGGTAACATAATATTTATGTTTTGCAACATTGGTTTTTGTGTTCTGGTTTTGTTCATCTTGTTCTTTAAACGAAGGCACCGCACAACTGCAGTGAATGACTTAGGCAAGCGTGAGTTCCCCTTCCTCACGGTGCTCCTGCCTCCCGATGCAGAAGGCTCATAAGCAGAGATGGAATTCTATGCCACACATGCCATCTTCCCTCCAAACAGTGCCTTCCTCCTCTAATTGTGTTGGGAGGCAAGATTCTTTGCTCAGGCTTAACATTTTTGTGGTTCTTTAAAAGCTATGAAAAAAACATGCTCAGTAAAATAGAGGAGGGAGAACTACTACATTTTTTTCCTGCTGGAAAATGTCAAGGAATACCTCTCCACAAAATTAAACATATTTCATCAAATTTGGCTGGCTGAGGCCATTCGTGCACAAATAATAGCTATATTATAGGCCATGGATCCTGTGTTCTGAAAAGGATATTGTATTTTTAAGAAAACTCCTGCACAAAGGCAAATGCACCAAGAGAAACATTTTCTAGATATCTAGCCACACAAATAAAACCTCCCTGCTTGTTATTTTTCTCACCTACATTTCTAATAGGGAAAGAGGAACTGTACGTTCCTATTGCCATAGGTATTCCTAGGCCCTGGAACGCAATGCCAAAAGAAATGACAATCCTTTCAAAACCAACAAATAATAATGGATCCCCAACTGCTTGGAAAGATGGAACTATCTGGCTACCCCAGGCCTGGAGATGTTTTATCCACAATCCCCCAAAACTAGCAGACTGGAGTCAGGGAGAATGTACAAGATACTGGCCCTTAAAAAAGAGCCCACAAATCTGAAACCCTTGTGGAGCTATTTAACCGAAAAGTGCTGTGTAAAGCCAAAGGGCCGGAGCAGCCTCTGCAATGCTGGGGCAAGAGGTCCAGCACAGGCTAGGGTGGGATAGGCATTCAAGCAGCTGTTGTCCTTCTGGGCATGGCTGGCCAAGGTGGACCAGGATCTGTTTATCTTGTCATATTGCCTTTTTTATGGACTAACTTAAAATAGTTTTTAAATAAACTATAGGACACTTTAGATACCTTTAATCTGCAACTACACCAATAAATATTTAGGGGCAGTAACAACTCAGAGTATAATATGCCTCTAAAATCTTTCACAAATGCATATAAAAGCACTTGGTAGATTATGAAAGACTAATAAGACATAAGATATAATATTGATATAATTATACAATATGTATCACATATTATGTTATATAATGAATATGGATATGTATTATATATTCATTCCCATGTAAATATATGTAGATATTTGTAAATATCTCTCTATATTTAACATACTATATATTATATTAATAACAAATGTTTAAAAATGTATATCATATAAATAGATATATATCACATTATATTATAAAATATACATCGATCTGCTTATAAAACAGATATAAATCTTTTTATATTTATATCTATGTAATTATATAGTTGTAGCCATATATCTATAAGCTATATTTATACCTATAAATTCAAATATATTTAATTACATATCTATATATGAATATAAGATAAAATAGTAAGATATTATTTCTATATTGCTGCTATTTACAAACAAAAAGAACTATTATGGGTGATCATTAGGTTCCACCTTGTTAGAGAAATCAGAAGGGATTCTGGAATAGATAGATGAGTCCTGTACAACAGAAAGGCAAAGAGACCTTTACCTGGTTGCTTCCGACCTAATCTGCATTGTTCTGGGTAACTCAGATAATCCAGGTAGCTCACAAGCCAGTTAACCCTGTTTGAGCAGATTTGCCTGTCTTCATAGTCCAGGCAACCCAGAGCCCTGTGATGTTTGCCGTGGCACCACGCTTCCGTGTTCTCTGCAGGGCATCAATCGCATCAGCTTCAGGAGAGGTGGAGCGCTCAGAACACAAGGCAGTGATGGAAGAGCTGATGATCTGAAACCTATGGCCAAGTTGTCTTGGTGGGCCTATGGAAGTCCAGACAGAACCTTCTCCCTTTCTGGTCCAGTGGCTGTTGGCACCTGGGCAAGGTCAAGGGACCCGTCCTCTTCTGCATCATGTTCAGTCTTCACTTTCTCAGGAGGAGGAAACTCTGCAGCCTGTAAAACTGATAGAAGTGATCACCTGCCTTGAAGGGCCTTTTAAGAAATTATTTAACTGAAATTCATCTATGTTTCTCATATACATATAATGGGTCCCTAAATATTCTCTAGTAACAGCTCTCTTTACTGCTGTGGAAGACAACAAAAAGGGGACCCCTGTCTCAGACGAGTGAAGGCCAGTGTGCCTCAAGGAAGGGAAGCCAGTATCAAATCACATAAAAAGATGATGTGTTGCTTGAGTTTATGTGTTTTCCTATAATTGTTTTTTTATCAAGATGATTTATTCATATTATTTTCATTGAACGTAATAGATTCTTTAGCCCATCTTCACCTTTGGGTGACCTTGGGTTTTATGGTGTGATAACTGTGTTGATTACAGCCGTGTTGGGTACAAATCAACTCTGGAATAACCTGGATGACAGCTTGGCAGCGAGCTGCAGATCAACAAGGGAGGCTCCCGGTATTAGGTGGTGGGGGGGGAGGGGGCTCACATAGGAGTTACGGCCAGCTTGGTGGGGCGACCTTCCCCAGAAGGATGACAGCAATATAGCATCCATTTGCTGACTTTTCCAGTTGGTTTTTAGGCCTGCCCCTGGAAAAACAAAAAGTGATCCCATCCCTTCTCTAACGTGGGCTTCTTCCAAGGAAAGGGTACTAGAAGCTCCACATTGCCTCTTCCCCTACCTCCCCCTATTAACAATAGCTTCCAATTTTTGAGCATTTGCTCTGTGCCATGCAGTGTTTATGTGCTTTAAAGGCATTGATTATCCCATTTAATCCTCACAATTGCCCTGTGAAGTGGACTATTTTTATCCTCCTTTTATAAATGAGGAGTCTGAGATACAGGAAGGAAAAAATGGAATGATCTGCCCAAGAAATCTGGGATACAAATGAAGGCTTGATTCTCATAGTTAAGCAGAATATTGGAGCTTTTCATTTTTCTTCTCCTTTGACATTCTTTGTCTCCCCCAAGGCCTTGCCTTGATCTTCAGCCTTTTCAACTTTTAAGGCTGGTGCTTAAATTCTTTCAATAGAAAGAAATGACAAGCAACTAAGTGCTCTGAACTTCGGTTTCTACATTTATACCTACAGCTGGGGGTCAGATGTCTTACTCAGCAGCTGATGGCTGGGGTTTGTGAAGAGACAAAAGGGATGTTTTGTATACTGTTCAACTTGGCATCATGTTTGAGGTCCTGAGCGGTGTTGAGATGCATTTAAATAACAGGACGTTTAGAAGAGCCTGAGGTCTGAGGTGGGTCATTAAAGAGCAGCCACCTCAGAGGAGTTTTCAGCTATCAGCCAAAGAGTCCATTTCTTCCCACAAGCATAGAACTTTGAGGACACATTTTAGCTGTGGCTTCTGGGTGACTATTTTTATCACTGTCCAGTTATTGATGAACACTGAAATGTCTTTTATTTTCCATTGACGAGGTAATCTTTTGCTATTTATTTTAGGTAGATAAGAAATCGGGAGAACAAAACTTCACTGCCACATCCACAAAACAGAATAGGAGCAATTATAAAGCTCTTTGATTTATTCCCAGTGAGACTCTTACCTTAAAAAGATGACAGCAGTCCTATTTTTATTTTTATTTTTTTTGGTGGGACTTTTCAATATCAAAGATCATAGATGAAAAAAAATAGAGTTTGTGGTTTGCATCTGTAGCGTGGAGATTTACATTTTGAAACTATTTTGCTCAGAATCAGGGCTATGTGAGCTGTGGCAGTTAGGTGTCCTGCTCTGTCCATTAAGGCAACGATTTCCACCCAGAAGGGCTGACCAGCCCCATTCACAAGGTCGGGCCTCAGCTCCCCCGGGGGAAACAAGGCACAGAGCAGCCTGAGGCCTGCTCTACTCCTGCTGTCCTGGGGTGGGGTGGGTAGGGGATCTAAAGGCTGCCACTCATTACAGCACTTCAGAAAGACTATTTGGAATCTGGCTGGACTACTCATGCAGGTACCTTCTAGTAGCTTCCTGAGAAGCCTGCAGTCACCATCTTCCCCTCTCCAGGGAAAACTGAATAAATGAGCCAGAAAACAGAGGTCCTCGTTTCAAGAATCAAGACACTGTATATCCTAATTTCCCTTCCTTTGAATTTTTTACCAGAAAGAAACTTTTCAAAGACAGTACAAGGGGAAATCAAGATGAACGTTGACCCATGGTCTGTTTTTCTAAGGAAAGGCACATAGAGCATGTGAAAACATCTGATTTTTAAATCCAGAAACCAGATTTGAATTATACCAAGAGAAATGCACATTTTCTGAAGGTAAAGATTAACTATACTTTTATTTTTTAACTTAATTTTTGAATGGGTTATAGAACCACATAGGTCAAAATTCAAAAAAGGTCAATAGTGAAAAGTCTCCCCCCCCCCACCCCCCGGCTCCCTGTGTCTTAGCCCTTCAGCTTTCTTCTTTCTTGTATCCTTCTGGAGATATTTTATGCATATACAAACAAATACAAATCTATTCCTACTTTCCCCCACAAATAGTAGCACATTATGTTCGGTATCTTGATTTTTTTCATTTTACAATCTATTTTAGAGATCTTTTGATACCAGGACATTAAAAAAAACTCTCCTTTTTCATGACTACATAATTTTCCACTGAATGAATATACCATTTTTTATTTTCTCATACTATCCTTTAATGTGTTGGCCAATAATTTCCTTTTGAAATCTGGACCAGTCACTGGGAGTAGTTAAGAATCTGTCCATTTGGAGGTATTTAAAAATGAGATACGTTCTCATCACACAGTAGTTTGAATAATATCCATGACACAGGTTCCCTGAGAATTTCTTTTGAATAGTGTCAACTGAAGATTTTGGAGAACTTGGACGCTAGAATCCTCCACACCAGGCCATAAGGCACTAGGTGGTTGCTAGGGATTCATCCACTTTTACAGTACCTTTAAAAACGAATGTAAAAACATTTATAAATAGTATTTGATAACTTAGATATATATCCACGTGTGCTTAAATGAGGGCTGTCCTAACATTTGCTTTTACAGTGCTATAGTTAATGTATTAAAATAGGAACCACATTTGACATCTGCTCTGTTCTGCCATCATGCTTAACTGGGGTAACACTCCCTCTGCCTTATGGTGTGCATTTCAAATGCAGTAGAAAGGATTAATTGCTTCTAATTCAGAGCTTTAAAGATTCAAACTGAAGCTATAATGATTAACTTTAAACAACATTTGAACTCTATTTAATTAAAGTTTCAAATCCATTTTCCACATTCTTGGAGCTACAGTATTTATATCACTGACATAATAACTCCTATTTTTGATAGATCTCAGGCCATGCTCCATTCTGCCATGTTGCAAGACCAAATGTGTGTGTAGGGAGAAAAGACAGTGCAGCTACGGGGAGTGGCAGCAGGCGGCTCAGCTCATCTGCCTGAAGTCCAGGCAGAGCTCATCTTGAAATCAATTACCAGGATGAACTGTTAGGTTGGGCTCTAAATGAGAACACCATGAGTGTTGCTCTTCACAGGATTCACTTTTAGGAGCCTGTGAAGTAACTGACTTGTGGACAGGCCATTTGGAGACTGCAGCCTTTGTGATTCCTTTATAGATGAGGGCTGAGGCCATGCACCCAACTTCCTCTCATGTAGTCCCAGTGCCAGCACACACCAGGTACACAATGTGTGCTTGTTGAGCTGAAATATCCTCAGGTCCTCACTGTGGAAGGAGACAGTAAAGAAGTTTATGGATGTTTTCCGGGTATTGTCAATGGGGAAAAAGCCTGAACACATCCAGGCATAAAGGGGAATGTTTGCTGAGAAGTTAGTAAAGAGTCATCTTAGGGACCTCGCACTTGCATAGCACCTTTGAAGGCCCTGTATATATGTTTGTATTCATCATTTTGAAACGTTTTCTTAAATAAGATGTGCCTACATTTTATAAGATTCAGATTCACAAGTCTATATCCACTTGGCATAAAATAGCATATAAACAGAATTGTATTTTCAAAATGAAAATTTCATTTAAAAATAGAATAATATATATATATATACAACACACTTGAACACACACATGCAAGTTATGGAGGATATATGTTAAAAAATGTTAGAACTGGTTTCCTCTGTGGCCATGTATTTATTTGCTTTTTACTATTGTACTAGATTGATCAAATGAATTAACGTTGCATTAAAGAGTACATGTTTTCTCCATATAAAGAAGTATTCCTTTGAACTCACTTACCTTTTCCCATCCTATCCTTCCAGTTGATCCTTATCTTATTTTCTCCATCCAGTACTGGAATGAAGTTGTCTTCTCAGTTTCCTTATAATCCTAACTCTAACTTGGGGAAGAAAAAAATATATATACAAGGAAAACTGTCTCCCTTTGGGCTGAAATCTTTATATTCATGGAAGGATGCTTGTCCGTGTTTGGCAGATTTTGCAGGAAGCTGAGAAAAGAGCCAAGAACTTCTCTTTGCCACACACCGTGGGCCCATCTCTGAGCCCCTCTCATTCCCCGCCCACAAGGTCCCGCTCTGCCTTCAACCCCAAGTGTCTCTGGCCATGCTGACTCACATCTCTCACCACCACCTGGGGGGGAACTGGAAATCGACAACTATGGGGTTATAAAGAGGACAGCCAGCCTTCAGGTCTCTGTCCATACACCTAGGACAGCCGAGGCTGTGTCCTCTGAATTCAAGTCTCCATCAGAGTGTCTTAGGATTAAAATCTTAGAGTTTCATTCACCACCAAGAACTGTGACAAGTCATGCCAAGCTGTGCTCCTTCTCACTCTCCCACACCCTCACTCCCAGATACATGCTTCAGAGTGTCCCCTGACATCCAAGACAATGAAGTGTCAGGCACAGGGAGGAGGCAAGAACGTCAGCATCACTTGTCCTGCCGTGTTCTCTGTAACCCTCAGAGAAGACCACAGGAGAAAAGAGCACACTGTGAATGGGTGGCTGTGACTCTTGGTGGGTTTGACTAGTAGAAAAGAGTCTGGAGATGACTTGGGGACAACACCATGTCTCTGTAGAAATTTCTTTAATTTATTAATTCACTCACTCACTCAGTTTTTCAAGCATTCATAGATATATATCATGTTCTTTCTATGTGCCAAGAACTGTTTTATATGCTGTGGATACAAAAGTAAATGAAACAGATAATAACACTGAATTTAGGTATTCACAATACAGTGAGATCATTTCCTAGTTGTTTTTAGTATAGTGGTAATTTTTCTAAAAATAGGCAGACAGAGAAACAGACACCCAAAAATGCAGAACAGCAGTCTTTTAACTTTCTAATAAAATTCAATTACAATTGGGTATAAGCCTCAAAAATATGAGCATGGCTGGAAACCCCATAATTGCAATCTCCGTTTAGGACTCCATAGTAGCAGGGGCACCAGCTCCCAAAGGAAGATAAGAGAAGGCATGGCACTGGTCCAAAAAATGAGGGATCTCCTGGAAAAGAAACCACCTAGAACACTGCAGGCAATAGTAAGCGCTGTACAAATGTTAGCTATCAGCAGCAGCAGCATGATGTTTCTTATCATTTTAGGCAAATGGGGCAACAAATGGGAAGGTTTAGAGGTCAGAGAGAGCTTGGCAGGTTAAAAGAGCTTAAGGGAACTTGCAAGAGGCACAGGGATGGTGAGATACTGGGTTGGAGAGACAGGCAGGGGACAGACCTTGGGGAACCTGGGCTCTGGAGAGCCACTGGTGGGTGTCTGTGTCCTCTACCTCCTCCCTAAATTAGAGTCTCATTACCATTCTCCTTGACCTGCACTCAAACGGGAGGTGACTTGGCATTTCTGCTTCCCCTTTACTCATTCTGACATATGCCAGCACAGCTATCGTAGTTTCCCATCATTCCTAAAGCAGTGCTCCCATTGGATGACTCTGTACTCAAAAGCCTTCAGTGGCTGCCCACTGTCCAGGGAATCAGCCACCTGTCTTAATGTGGCATGTGTCCCATCTCAGTCTTCTGAAATCTCTGCACCTTTCAAGGCCCTTCTCAATGCTCCCTCTTCTGTGAAGCTTTTTCTTAGAATCCCAAAAGACTGGGGCTCCTCCCATCTCTGAATTGCCACTTCGTATTTCCTCCAAGCTTCTTTCATTACCTTGCCCTGCTCTGTTTCTCTGCACAGGATCATTAGCTCTCTGAAGTCTTCCTTTCATGGAGAACCTCTTGGGATGAATGTTCTCTAGAACATACTTTAGGAAATGCAATGGGAGGAATGAAACCAGATCCCTGGGTGGGCTCTCCCTGTCCACACCATGCTGGTCTGCTTTGCTTTCTGGCCATGGGGAGTGGGGGTCGTCTGAACACTGTGAGGCAGTGGATGAGTGGCCTGGGCAGGCCAGTAGCTAAGGCTACACTCCCATCCACAAGGCTGACGACTCTAAATTCACGGTAGTAGTCAGTTCAGGATGTCTTTCAGTGTAATCAGAACTAATCCAGTCATTAAAATCCTATGTTAGAGATGAAATGGGTGAAAAGAGAGCACTCCTTGGCAGGAAGCAAATCAAATTATTTCCTTTTTTTAAATTTTCTTTCCCTTTCCTTCCTTCCTTCTGTCTGACAAATATCTCTGCCAGGTGGTTAATGGTACTTGGCCCAGTGCCTCTCAGCTTGCCTAGACACTATGGTTTGTCATGTTTCCCTACTTGAGTATTGTTATCAACTTTCTAGATTTTTGTAAACTCAACACACTAGATAATGAGGTTAATAAAACCAGTGAACTCCATTGCCATGTACACAGACCATTTCTATAAAACTGTCAAACATATTATTAGCTCAGATTTAATCATCTTTTCTTGCATCTTATGAATTTTCCTTAATGAACCTATCAGCTTTCCAGTGAAGGCTTTACTTACTTAGCGTTACATATTTAATTCCTCTGGACTCGATTAAAGTCTCTATATTTATAGCTTCTAACATTTCTGCACTGAATAGTTTCCCCAGTGAATATGCATCTGGAATTGAACAAATGGACATGCCTGAAGCCCCCGGCAGAAGCGGTGAGTGGCTGTGGTCACCCCTGGGCCTTGGGACAGCCACTTCATCTAAAAAAGCTTCCTGTTGACTCTTAGCTCACAGGGTGGTCAGAGGGCTAAATAATGCAAAACATTCAAGTGTTTTTTGCTTTTTTCTAAAGAAGGATCAGTCTTTAAAATTGCAAATATTCATTTAACAAACATTTATTGAGAACCTCTTAGGGGCCAGACTGTACACAAGCACCCTGGATACAAACTGAATCAGTCAGATATTGTTCCCAGGTCTCCCAGGCTCCTGAAGCTTGTACACTAACCAGGGCAAATAGGTGCTTAAACGGCTTTTTATGTTGTTTTAGGGACAGAAAAATAAGCAACAGGTAAGGTTATTTTAGACAGAATAAATGGCCCAATCACAAGACATTTTCTAAAAACTGAGTTCTTTTTAGAGCACAAATAAAACCCAGAAGCAAAAGATACTTTTTACTTTTCTCTGGGGTAGAAATTGTTCCTGAAAAATAGCAAATCCTTTGTGTGAATTCCTGTACTATTTAACAGCGTGCCAAGAAAGTAAAAACAAACAACACTGAAGGTCAAAAATGGGGACATAGAAAAGTGAAGCATGGATAAGGCAGGGTTATTTCAGAAAGAAAATCCATGATGACCATGTATGCTGGTTTAATGAAAGATCCAAATGCAGAACCTGTAAGAAATCTAAGGTGGCTTGAAATGTATCAAATAGGTTAGGCTCTACTGAGCTGTGACCAACACAGAAGCCTGGAAATGTATGCTTTGCTTACTCTTTCTGAAGCTGGCTCGGCTACACAATCTAGAAATAACTAAATAACTCCCAAGTGTGGGCTAGGTGACAGAGAAATGCTAAATCTGCACTCTCACTTCCACGATGACCCCATCATCAGGTGTTGTGGGCACGTAGCCACCCGGCAATGGGTCCATCCAGTGAAAAATAAGGTTAAGAGAAATAAGCCCCATGGCTCAAGACTTGCAAAGGCACTAAGTTGGCAACAAGAGAGATGCTCTCAGCAACCTGTAACTAGAGTTAACATCTATTGAGCAGCAACTATGTGCCTGACACTGTGCTAAGCACGTCAGTTGTTTTTTCAACGTCATTCAGTTCTCATTTGAAGTAAGTACTGTTATCACCCCATTTTAGATATGAGAAAATGAAGGCACAGAGAGCTGAAGCAGCTTGCCTGTGGCCACTGCAGTTGTTGAGTCCAAGAGCCAGAATGGACTCAGAGCCTCTGCGACCTCTGAGATGCGGAGGGTGGTCGCTCTCTTCCACTCTGTTTTCCACTGCAGTGAATGAGACACTCCTTGCAGCATTTATTCTGCTGTTGCCTCTACCAATGTGAATTTTTCTGTAATTAGTTTGTCGATGTGTTTGAAATACCAAGTAAAAAAATAATCAATCTCCCACTTCCGAAAGTGGAGCTAGACCTGGGCAAGGGTGAGATGGGGAAAAGTCTTATCCTAAGCCAAATAAAATAAAGGTAGAAACATGGGCAGAGGCAGAAGCCCTCAGAAATGGGGTGATCAGAATCAGCAATGCAGTCCAAACATTGTATGGCCAGTCAGCTTCATCCTAAAGGCACAGGGCCAAAGAACACCCTGAGGGGAGGCTGACACGGGCTACCTTCCGGATTACAGGATCACAGGGAAATGTTGAGAAAAGAGGTCATTTGAGAAATTGTGCTCAGGGCTCCAGGTTAGGAAGAAAGAGGTCCAAAAGGACTTCGGGGACTCCCTGTGGATCTAAGATGGGACTGGGCATGACCCGTGCCTGGGTGCATGCAGTGCACCCGCCAGCTCTCAGCAGGCAGCACAGCCTCCCTACAGGGCTGGTACCTCTGCCAGTCTGTCACTTGGTCCAGGGAAAGCAGAGGCCCTCCAGATAACTAGTGTCACTGGCAAGAGCTAGGATTTAGGGAAATGAGCAGAAAACACTGTCTTCTAATCAAGACTCAGATCTGCCATCAGTAGCCAAACCACCTCCTAAAGCACACGCTCAAGGAGTTGCTGAGGGCTTCCCAGTGAGCGGAGGGAGGGAAGACAGAGGAAGTGAGCAAAAACTGGAAACTAAAGCCCCGACTTTGAGAAAAGTTGTTTTTTTATTTAATTTACTCAGTGTCTATAAGAAGATATTTTTGGAAAGCTCTGAGAATGCCTGCAGTGGATATAGGGGGGTAGGCATGCAAGATTACTATTCAAAGGTGGTTTCTCTCACTGAGCTGAAGTTCATTCTTCTCTGGCATATATTTTCCCCAGGCAGCCCCACTTGGGGAGGTCAGGAAAGGTGTGGGGTTTCTGGATGTCCTCATTGTACCGGCTATGAATGCCATGTGTGTGAGCTCACTGAATGAGGAGCTGGGGAGCTTCTGGCCCAGGATCAGAGACAAGTGATCTTAACTCTTGGTCAGGGGGCCAGGGGCTGGGAGGCCAGACTGACACTGAAGAACTCCATGCATGGGGCTAACACCCAGGCCTCCCCTTGGAGATCACTGAGATGATGTGTTTATGTTCTAGGTCCCCCATGGGACAACTGGACTGGCATGTAAAGCTTGTTACACCTCTGTTCTACCGTCTGTAGCTGTCTGCCAGCTGTGTGCTGCCGGGATCATGAGAGCACGTGCGCACAGGTGAGCTCTGGAGCCAGGGGACCCCCATACTGCATTACAGTGACGACTCCACCCCTGCTCCTCATTCTTCATCGGCAGATGGGTTAATGAGAGCATTCCCTATGAGGCTTCACCCTAGCCTACCGCCTCAACTTTATTTCACATGGTGTCCTCCCTCCCACATTCGTCCGGCACAGCTACGCTGCACTTCCTCCTTCTCAAACGCACTGAGCTCAATCTTGTCTCAGAACTTCTGGAAGCCTCTGCCCTCAGTTATTCCCCCAGCTCCTTCTCACCCGGCAGGTCTCATTCAAATACCACCCTTTGGAGAGGCCTTCCTTGGCCAAACAATTTCAAGTACCACTCCCCCACATTCAGGTTTTCTGATCTAGTCACAAAATGTGCTGTTCCCTGAAAGTATTTTATTTGTTTGCACATTTATCTTGCATCGACTCATTGAGAACTCCCTTACCTCCTTATCTAAAATAGTACCCCTATCTTTCCTGATTTCCCTTCCCTGCTTTATTTTTCTCCTTAGGACTTATTATATAACATGCTATATAATTTCCTTAGTTTATTGTCTGCCATGTCCCCACTTGTATGTAGTTCTGTGAAGGCAGATATTTTTGTTTGGGTCACTGCTATAGCCCTAGCACAACACTTAGCACACAATAGGCAATCAATAACATTTATTGTATAGAGGAATTTGGTCATTGTTTCCCTCCACTGGAAGGTAAGCACTGTTAGAACAGGCACTTTACCGCCCTGTTTACTGTTGTGTCCCAGCAACAATTACATAATGGCACCCAGGAAATATTTGTTCAGTGAATAAGTGGCGCCCACTTCACTAGGATATTTGAGTACTAAAGTGAGATTATCCTCATAAACTTGGCATAAGTGCCATGCATGTAGTAAGAGTTCAATAAATACTGAGATAAAATGCCTATTAAAAATTCAGCTATTGGCATTGAATCTCCAGAGGCCATTGTGCTTCCTTGATTCAGGTTTCAGAGCCCAGAACACCTCATATTTGTACATCAAGGGGTTGCACTTGCTTCTGGTTCACTGGGAATTAGGCAGGATGGGATCCCTAAAACTTTATCTCGTCTAGGAAAATCTTATTTCTATTATTCCTTCATTATAAAATGAATCTTTCTGTTGGGTGAACCTGTAAAACTAAGGCTCATCTGAGAAGTGCTGCAATAGTTCATTAAAGTCGAGGTTTGAGCATTTCAAACCAGCTAATATCCTCCACTCATTGGAAATGTGACCTGCTTTTAGTTTAAGATGTATCTAGCAGGAATCTATCCATGTTGGACATACCCTCTTTCTTCCAGTGGTATTTGCCACCCATGTCTGCTCCCAGGCTGCTTGGTCTTCAGTGAGTAGTTGGACTTACCTGTGCCCAGGGGTGCTGCATAGAAGCAGAGGAGCTCTTTGGCAGGAGGACAAGCAGTTTTAGAGTAATGCGTGATTTTTCTCAAAAGAGAGAAGCCCAGACCTAGAACCTCTATCTTCTGTGTTACCACCATAAAGAATATTCCTTAGGCATTAAAGACCATGTTTGAGCTTTCAGTCCCACATTTAGGAGACTTTTCTGATACAGTAGGCACATTCTGCCCCAAAAAGGAATTTAATAGTTGGATAACCTGGTAAAACTCATTATTTAAGGCCTGAAAGTGGGCAGGAAAGCCTTTGAGAACCAGCCTTTCAGCTGATTTTAAGCATTTGTTCTTACTTCAGAGAGCACCCTGAACCCCTGGCGAATCCCATGCCCTAAAGCTCATGGGCCGTCTACAGACCAGCCTGGTCTCCCAGGTGTGGCCATGCTGGATGATAGGAGAACCTGGGTGAATGACCAGTCAGGCCAATTGGCTGCAATTGACTGCCTAAAAATAGATATGCCACATCTCCAGAGCTTGGGAAATATGATGGCAAGCAAGATTTTATTTTTTAATGTCATGTTTCCACATTAGCACATGTCTAGAGAAGAATGGAATCTATGAGTATACATCTAAGCACTTACCCCACGGACCCCTGAATTGGCCAAGGCTGCATGCCCTGCTCAGCCAGCTACCCCAGCCCTAAGCTTGCCCAGGTTCACTGCAGACCTCAAGGGAACAAGTTGGACCATCACAACTCACTTCAGCCTCCCAGAGACCTCAAGGTTCAAGGAAAATAGAAATCAGTGACCCCTCACAAGCAGTGGGGATCCCTTCCCCAAGAAAAGCAAAGGCTGCAAGCCAGCTGACTTTTGCTCTTTTACGCTGGCTAATTAGAGCCTTAACTCAGAATTTTCCTTCTCATTCCAACCAGAAACCTGGGCTATTCCTTCTTGCATAATATCTTGGGATACTATTGCAAAGAAGGGTATGTGATGGGAAAGCTTATTTCTCTATTTCTGGACTAAGGTAGAGGTGAGAAGTGATGTAATCATTGACCATGAAAATGTAGTTAAATACATTTATTTCATCTGTTTAAGTGTGCGTTGCTATTTGCTGTTCATATTTAGAAGTCACAGTCAGTATTCCATGAGAACATTGTTGAGGCCTGATAAATCTCAAATACACCCTTCTTTTTGAAAATATTTTTAAAAACAGAGTTAACACAAAACATTCATGTCAGTTTGAAAAGTGGTATTTTAAGTTGAGTTTAAAGCACTATTAATTTGTAACCACCTGTCTTGCCAATGGGTTCAACATGGATTCAACATGACCAAAGAAATTGACAGCAAAACGTTCTTTGGGGTGAAAGGGTTTATTACCCAGCTTATTCTCCTGGTGGTACGTTGAGCACTAGTGTCTCTGCCTCCGCGCAGAGCACTGGGCAGAGCTCTCTATATAGCGCAATAATAGCTTATTGCCTAAAGGTGTGGAAGTGGTAGCCTAGCAACAGGTCGATTACATCATCAGGTGGTTCAAGTTCAGTGAGGATCCTGGCTATAGGAACCCCAACTTCCCCACACTCCACCCCTCCAGGATTCTCGCCTTACAATCTACACGCTTTCAATCTTCTGCAATGGTCCTTGTGCGAGAAAGCTGGAGCACTGTAACCAGATTCCACAATAGCAACAGAGGATAACAACAACTTAGAGATAATAAAAATTAAGATACAGCAAGATTTTGATGCAGGTAACAAAAATTATAATAAACCTCAAGCCAGAGGAAGTTCCCAATTCACAAAGACTTTAGGGAAGATAAGATAAGTATTAATGACACCAACATAGGCAAATCTTGTCCATCAGGTAGGATATATGCAAGAGAGTGGTCCTGTGATAGGACTGTAGCAGGAAGGGGGTCCCTTCCAGGTCTAGTCTACCATACTTTTACTCCTTTCCCCATGGGGGTTACTGAAGGGTCTATATATAGTGCTACTGGAGGTGCATGCACTGGCCACAATGATAAAACAAAACTCCCTGGTAAGATGCTCCTACCTTCTGGCCATTCAGGATATACTACTATGACCTTTGGCAGCCACTCTGCTGTTATTCCAGGATACACAGGAAGCCAGCTTCCAGGCCTTGTCCCCAATGTGCCAGGAGAGCCAGCCATCATTGGTCCATATGTCAAAAGGTCCAAGGCTAAGTCCACTCAATGGAGTCTCCAGGGTTGGTGCTGGCAGCAAGATGTTATTCTGGTGGTCGAACCTTGGCTTTAGTGATTCTTCCTTGGTTTGTACTTGCAGTTGTATAGGGGAGGCAGCTATACGAGTTAACATTTCTATGGGGCTCAGAGCTCCCTTTCGGGGTCACTTGTTCAAATGCTTTAGCACAGTCCATAAGTGGACTGACCATTCCCACAGACTATTGGTAACTGACTTTAGTCCAGATTTTAACAAGCCATTGTGCCTCTCTATCATGCCTGCTACGGTAGGATTGTATGGCACATGAAACTTCCATTTGATTTCCAGCTGTCGCACCCATTCTTGCAGTGTATGTCCAGTAAAATGGGTGCCCTGATCACTCTCAATTACCTATGGTCAGCCATAGGCAGCAAAGAGATGCTTCAGGCATCTTTTGGTTGTCTGCTGGTCTGCACAATGGGTAGGAAAAGCAACCAGAAGTCCAGTAGCTGTGTCCACACAAGTCATTGCATACTGATACCCTTCTGGCACAGGTAGAGGCCCAATATAGTTTATCCACCACCTGACAAGGGGTATAGTCCCCATAGCTATTGTCCCATGTTGCTGTGGAACTCAGTGTAAGTCCCTTTTGGAGCACACAACACACTCCTGCCGGGCTCTACTAACTTCTTCTAAGGTCAAAGGCAAGCCCCACTGATGGGCTACAGCCCACATTGTCTTTTGCTCCACATGCAACAAACACTGATGTAACCAATGGGCTACATCAGAGGCAGGCTTTCCTTCTAACCAACGTATCTGGGCCAATTTATCTGCTTCATCATTTCCTGGGGATGCCAGTGGCAAATGACCTGTCACATGGTATACTGTAATTATTTTAGTCTGACCACAGGCCCATAAACCTTGCCACAATTTGTGCCCCCAAAGGGGTTGGTGACCAACTAGCCAGTTGGCATGGTACCAGGTTGGTAGCTACAGGGTCAAGCCCTGATAGACAGCCCAACTGTCTGTGCAGACAACTATAGGGGAGGGCTCCTGGCTGATCACAAGCCACAGGGCCCACAACTCTGCCCATTGGCTGCTCTTCCCCTCACCATCTTCCATCCCTATTGTCTCAGTCTTAGGATGGAAAGCTATGGCCCTCCATTTTGGGGGCTGCCCATGGCTGGAGCCATCTGTGTACCATGCATCTTCAGGTATAGGGGCTCTTCCCTCCTGATAGGGACTCTCTGCTACTAATGGTTCAAAAGCAAGTTCTTCCTGCTTTTCACTAGTATATGTCACTGGCCCCAATAAGCATTGGAGTTCTCCACTCAAGGGGCTACTAGAGAGGGCACTACACTGCTGTAGGTAAGCACCCCACTTGGCTAGTGTGGGTGTTTGTGCCACACCACTCCTCTCACATCAGTGCCATTTCCTTCCTCAGGGAATCCACAGACATTTGCAGCTTGCTTTCTCATGCGGCCTTTTCTTGGGTATCTTCTGTAGACCTTTTTAATACTGTGAGAAGCAGCCAACCCACAGTCCCTGCTGCCTCATGGGCACTCTTTTTCTGAAAAGACCTACATACTATACCAAGGGCCACCCTCAGGTGTCACCTCCACTTGCCTCCAGTCCTGGGGTGGGGCCCAGTCCTCTAGGAGGCAAGCCACCTCAGACCACATACCCACTGGGGGACAATTCACTGTCTCCCATTCACAGGGGCAGCCTGCTGAAGCACCCCTCCCATAAGGGCAGCCTGTCTTTTTCCTTGGTCAATAATGAACCCTGCCGACTTTCGCCAATTGTCTCGCCAATGGGTTTCAGCCCCGGGCAAGTTCGCTATGGATTCAGTGTGACCAAAGAAATTGACAGCAAAACATTCTTTGGGGTGAAAGAGTTTATTACCCGGCTTGTTCTCCCAGCGGTATGTCGAGCACTAGCATCTCTGCCTCTGCCCAGAGCACTGGGTCGAGCTCTCTATATAGCGCAATAATAGCTTATTGCCTAAAGGTGTGGAAGTGGTAGCCTAGGAACAGGCCAGTTATATCATCAGGTGGTTTAAGTTCAGTGAGGATCCTGGCCATAGGAACTCCAACTTCTCCACACAACCTTATAAAACAATATAACTAGAAATAAATGAATGTAGTACAGGCTGAGTTCACAAGTTTGTAATGAAATTTTTATAGATGAAGCAGTGAAGTTCAAATACTATGTATGCAGAGTTTTCTGATACTCCCATTGTAGCTCCTCTTTCCCTATTCCAATAATATGAATTGGTTTTAATTATGTCAATTTGAAGAGTTCTGAGAATAAGGTCTGCAGACAGTCCCTGACTTATAACGGCTTGACTTACGATTTCTCCACTGTATAATGGTGCAAAAGCAATACGAATTCAGTAGAAACTGTGCTTGGAATCCTGGTCTTTTCCCAGGGGAGCGATGTGTGGTAGGATCCTCTCTCCCGATGCCCCAGCTGCAGCGAGTCACAGCTCCCAGCCAGCCGCACAATCACCAGAGTAAGCACCTGACACACTTAAAACCGTTCTGCAGCCACTCAGCCATTCTGTTTTTCACTTTCAGTGCAATATTCGAAAAGTTACATGAGATATTCAACATTTGATTATAAAATAGGCTTTGTGTTAGATGATTTTAACCAACTGTAGGCTAACTTACATATTCTGAGGAAGTTTAGGGTGGGCCAAAGTAAGCTATGATATTCAGTAGTTTAGGTGTATTACATGCATTTTTGACATTTTCAACTTGCAGTGGGTTTGCCAAGATGTAACTCCATTTTAAGTTGAGGAAAAGCCGTACCTTCATCTCTTTAACAATAGACGTATGGTTTTATTTAATGTGAATTGTAAGTTGGTGTGTCTTGAGTGTGTTTTGCAATCACACATACAGTAAAACTTCATCTTTACAAAACTCAGCTATTCTGAAATCCCAAGGAGACAGGTTCAGGACCAGAAACAAAATTAAGAGGCTTCTGGTTAACCAAACAAATCTCAGAAAATCCGTGACCTAAAGCTCATGTACTTATTTCAAGTGGCAACTTAGAATCTGTTGTGGCCCAGTTGGTTTACTATTCTAAACTTACAGATTAATAGTGTTTGTTATACTTTACTTTAAGGCACCATCAAAACTAAAAAAAAAAAAAAAGCAGCAGAAATATGTCAAAACAATAAAACTGAGCAATTCAAAACTTAAGATCAACTCTGGAACTTTGGACACCACCTATATTTACCCAAAGATTTTAACTGACATTGGGCATTATTACATCAGGATACAGCGTTAAACCTGCTGTGCTAGTCACTAGCACTGCATCTGACACCCAGGGTGTATATAATACATGCTGAGTGAGTAAATGAATGGGTGACTGAGCTCAATGACACAGAAATGATAGCTATCCGTGGTTTTCAGATGAGACAACTGAGGAACAGTGAAGTGAGGTTGCTTGTGCAATCTACACTGCTAACAAATGGTAGGATTAAGCTTTAAGGTCGGGCTATAAAGTCACTTGATTAACCTCTTCACACACTTTAACATAATGTTAATGAGATTTTTACATATCATTATCATCTATATTTAGGTGTAGATGATATATAGACACCCAATCTTGATGTTTATATTAGGTGTCACCACATATAGGTATCATATTTAGGTGTCACACTAAGTGTCACACATATTAGTATAACATTTTCCCATCAAATATATTGATTGAATATTTAATAATTATTCCTCAAGATGAGAAGTCAGATACCCCAATATTGCTCTAACCTCCTCATTGTCAGTTATTGTTAACTGGGATCATCTCACAGGGAGGGATGGATCAAGGTCTCAGGGGAGATTGTGAATGACCCAAAGACTAGCATAGTAATCTTCATTTTAAAATGACCTGGAGAGCACCCTCTTCCATGCTGAATGCAAGTATTTCACTCTGTGGTCAGGACTGAGGTAGAAGGCTTTTCCAGATCCAGTCAGAACCTTCTTTTACAAGTACTCTTTGCTTTTGTTTGGTTTGTTTTTAATCCTGCTGATTAATATATTTTGAAGTTTCAAATGCTTAAAAGATAGTTAATTGTTATATTTATCGAGGAGGACATATGGTTTAAAAGGTTGAGAAAGGACAATTTAGTCATTTTTCCTCAAGGTTGTAATAATATCTGCTAGTGATAGTCAGATAACCTTCCTGTACTGGTTTTGCATTCTGGAAAATGGAAGCATGGGATTCAAAGAGACACTGTTTCTGAAGCCAGCTACAAACTGCGCAGGCAGGACAAATGCCCAGGTACATGAGGACCATTCTGACTCAGGTCATCCCACACTCCTTCAGTTCTGGCAGAGTCCCCACACTCTACTGCTAGTCAGATCTTTCTGGAGTACATCCACTGGAGTGGCCAGCTTCTCACTCCCTCACGTGGATGGAGGAGTGACAGTTTGAGGGCATTCAAGGTGCCACCTCATGTCATGTGGAATCTATGCCATTCCACAATTCTTCCAGCTGCATTTTGTCCAGAATGTTTAAATTGCCATTCTTCCCCATTCCCTGGGGTTCTGTATGTGTGCTTCTTCCCTCTGGAAAGTAGGTTCTATGAGGGTAGGGAGCATGCTTATTTTTCTCATCATCATAGCTTTGGGAGCCACGACAATATCTGGTGCATGGCAGATGCTTATTAAAGATGTGTAGACTGAATGGATATGTGAGCAACTAAATCAGTGACTACCTTTTGTGTGCTGATACCACAACTTGGAAAGCTTTCTTTTCATCTCATTACCTGTAGATGATTTCCATTTCTCCTGTCACTTTTAAAAGTTCTCTCTCTCACACACAGGAAGAATTCATTTCTAAAGAAACTAATCCATAAACAACTATAGAATTCAAAACAGAACCAAGCTCCCTTCAGAAATGGCAAAACTTACCATAGCATCTAATGGGAAATCAGATACTTGCTGACCATGGGATTCGAGAGAATTGCCCACCGTTTTCTAAAGGACAAATTTGATTGTCTCGCTCTTTTAAATCCCAGTGGTTTTCAGATGCTCTTGCCCAGCTTCAAGATCCTTGGAGGGTGAGTACCACACTCCCTGTCTGTGCTCTGTAAGAAGCACAAAGATGAGAACTGCAGATCAAGCAGCTTTTCAAGCAGTCTGTTCCCAACTCTCCCCACCAGCCACCCCTTAGTGTGGGGTGGGACTGTGGCCCAGCCACCTAGAATGCCAGGCTGCAGGGGAGCTCTCCAGAAGGAAGTACATAAGGAATTATATATCCCAAAGTGTCTAACCACCTGTGTTATTTCCTATGGCTGTTGTAACAAATACGAAAAATTCAGTGGCTTAAGACAGCACAAATTTGTTACTTCCCAGGTTTAGGGACTGGAAGTCTTAAAACCAAGGTGTCCACAGAGTTTTGTCCCTCCTGGAGGCTCTGGGGGAGAATCCATTTCCTTGCCTTTCTCAGCTTCTAGAGGCCACTCACACGTCTTGGCTCATGGCCCCTTCTCTACCTTCAAAGCCAGCAGTCTAGCTTCAGTCTCAGTCTCGCTCTTATCTCACCACATCTCCTTCCCTAATGCAGGCACTCCTGTGTCCCACTAATAAGCACCGTCATGATAACACTGGGGCCACCTAGACAATCCAGGATAATCTCATTTTAGTCCTTAATTTAACCATATCTACAAAGTCCCTTTTGCCAGGTACAGCAACATACTCACAGATTACAGGGATAATGACACGAATGCTTTGGGGGGCCATTATTCTGCATATCACCCTACAGCATCTGCTTTCTTCCTAATGGCCTCATAAAGGAGCCTCAGGTGTCCCTCTCTCAAGGCTGGGCACATGCACTTCCATGCCACTTCCTCCTTTTGAATGTTCCTAGTCTTCCCAGCCACATGTGCCTGCTGCTTTCTCCACACTTCCTTGAGCAAACTGGCCACCTTCAGAGCATTCCTTTCTGCTGCCTTATACCATATTTGTGTGTGCATGCATGGTGCTTTTCCTGGCTAACCTGAACCAGAAGATGACTCAGTGCCTTCCTGGGGTCTCGAATAATGTAGCAAATTACAGGTGCTCAATGATAGCTGCTAGTACTGGGCAGATGACATGTTAGCCACATTTCCCTGGGCCTGGTACCCTCCAGATGTTTCCCCCAGAGCCCTGAAACAGCACCCCTCACCCCACGCAATGGGTGGCAAGTGATGGCTTGCTCCCCTGCCAGTCAGCTGGTTGGACTACACAAATGCTGCCTCTTAGAAAACAGTGTCCCTGGGGACTTCCGGCGGCCTAGGGAGGGAGCCTGCATTTACTTCTGCAGCTTTCCACCTTGCGCAAGCTGGGCTTGTTATTGCTCTGCTGTTTGCTGTGGCAGCGGCTGCTTGTCTGCAGTGCAAGCTGAGAAACTCCAACTCCAAGCAGGCTTGGCTATTTCCACTATAATTCTCTTCCCCTCAGGATGCCATCCTCTACATGTGTTGGTATTGACTCACTTGGCGCCTGTATTGGGTAAGAGCCGGAGCTTAATGAAAAGGCACTGGCCTGGAACATCTCAGTCTCATTTTCAGCCCCTTCTTGGGTAGGCCTCACATTAATCCAGACCAATCTTACCTCCCCAGCAGTCAAGAAATGCAGAAATAAGAATGGTTTAATTGCCTGGCACTAGGGGAAGCTTGAGGCTGAAGCTGAAGTGGATTAAAGGGCAGGGTGGTTTAGGGAATAAAAACAGGACAGAAAATTTCTGCTCTGACACATTTCCAAATCAATTGGGGAGAAAGATTAAGTTACCAAGTTCTTACAAAATTGCAAAATCTCCTATCAGCAAAGTGTGGTGGAGCTGGGAAAATATAAGTGGATCCACATCTACAGTTTTCATCTGGATAAATCCAAAACATTTAACATGAATTCTTGCAAGTACTAGAAAAATCCCTGGGAGATTTTTTCTTGTATAATCTCAGAATGGCAAAGAACTTTCTAAGTGTACATTGGATCCATAAACCACAAATGAAGCAATAATCAAATTTAACTAACATAAAAAGCATTCTCTGTAGCAAAATCTACAATATGTAAAGTGAAAAAAAATTTACCAAACTGAGAAACAATATTTGTAAATCATATTACAAAGGATAAGTTCCCAAATGTGTAAAGAATAAGATAAATAAACAAGAAAAACACTAACCATTCAATAGAAAAATGGTCAAAGGATATAAACAGACAGTTCATAGGAAAGGAAATACAGATGGTCCTTCAACATATGAAAAATATGGTCTTTCTTATAATAAGGGAAATGCAACCAAAACAAATGTTTATTTGTTCACCTAAAAACTGGCAAAAATAAAAAAGTTTGAAAATATATTGTGAGGAATCAGCAGCCCACTCATATGTTATCTGGTAAAAGTACAAACTGATACAATATCAACAGGGTGCCAATTTTCAACATCTACCAAAATTGCAAACATGCCTATTCTGTGACTTCTAGTTTTGCTAGAAATTTATCCTATGGGTAGTCTCTAACCTATGGGAAGTGACATATATAGAACCTTATTTACTGCAGCACTGTTTATATTATCAAAAGATTGGAAGTAATTTTCAATAGAGGAATGATAAATATAGAAGAGTGATAAATTACAATATTCATACTAAATGGGATTCTGTGCATTGGTTGAAAGGCATGGGGATGCTCTCTCTGACAACTGTGGAAATATTTCAAAGATAAATGTTAAATGACAAAAGCAAGGTGTGGAAGTGTGTTCAGTGAGCAACATTTTTTTGTGCATAAGAAAAGGGAAAACCAAAGGTATAAAAACCCAGCTGTTTTTAAGAATAAGCTCAAATATAGTTCTGGTTGTTTCTCTTCATGCTTATTTCTTCATGTAGACTGTCCTTTCTACATCTCTACCTATTGAAAAAAAATTCTTCCAGGACAATTTCAAATATTTCTTCCTTTGTGAACTTTTATTGATTCCTCAATTGAATAAAACTGTAAAATTATTAGAATGGTTTAAGGTTTTGGGTGAGAAATCCTTCCCAAGTAAGACAACCCCCAAAATTTATAAAAGAAAAATATTGTTTTAACATTGTAAGAAATGTAATATTTTATATGGTCAACAACATGCTGTATGGACTTATACACAAAACCTAATGGACCAAGCACCATCTAATGATGACAGAGGCTTATTGTTCAGATTATATAATTAGCTTCCACAAAAACCAACAAAGAGAAAAAGAGAAAAAAGGACAAATGCAGTTAGTTAAAAAAAAAAAAAAAGAAAAGCAAATAAAAATGCTCAATTTTAAATAAATATTTTTCTTCCTTTGGTGAGCAAAAATAAAAAAGATTTATACTATGGTGTGGGGAAACAGGCAATGATGAGGTAGGGATATAAATTGTTAAATTCCCTTTATAGGGTAATTTAGCAGGAGTCGTTAAATGTTAACATTATGTATCACCTTCAACCCCAGACTTCTAGTTATCTGTGCTCAGAGATACATGTATGCCCATAGACGCAATTACAAGCATGGTCATAACAACATTTATAATAGGAAAAAACAAAGATCTCTTAAAGGACCACCAACAGAGGAAAGGGTGCATGAACTATGGCAAATTCATTCCATGGACTGCTGTGTAGTAGTTTAAAAAATAAGATAGATTTCAACATATTTGCATGAAAAGAGCTCCAAATCAAAGAGCTCCATTGAAGTACAGTATGTAAAATGGTTCCGTATACATATATATTTCACCTTAATAACAGTAGTTACCTCTAGGAGTAACACTAGGGGTGTGAAGGAGGAACTTGATTTTTGTGTTCTATACATTTCTAAGGTTGGTTTGGTTTGGTTTGATGTTGGAAGGTGTGATGGAAAAGAGCAGTTCACACAGCAAGGAGAAGGGATTTGATCTCTGTTAATTGGTCTCTCAATGTGATGTTTTTCCCACTCTTCCACCAGAATGAAAGAAGAGGCAATTTCTGAGTCAAGAATGATTAAATACAAATACATATGAGACATTTTCCTCTGGTTATGAATAATACAAGTAAATTTTCAGAAACTTCTCTTGTAACTAACTTGAATAGCCAATATTGAGAGGGAGACCCATTTATTTTATGGGCACAGAGAATAGCTGCACCCGCCACGACACAGCACATAGATTATACTTTTAAAATCTTCTCTAATACCTCATAACTCCTAAAAATTTCCCGAATTTTTTTTTCCTTCCTTAGTCTCTCTTAATTTTTCTGCAGCTGACTTAACATTGGAAAGTACTAACCATTGCTGAGTAAAAAAAGACTATTTCTTAACGCTTAAATGACATTTGCCTTAAATTACATTCTAGAATCACTTTAATTTTAAATAATAACACAATATTAGAGGTTCACTTGGTGTGAAATTTACTGACTTTTAGGTCCTTTTATTCTTCGTCCCAACCAATACAGGGCTGTGTTTTATTTCCTTTAATTTGCTTTAATTCTTATAGCATGGAGGAAGAGTATTATATAGGTCATGGACTATATAGTAGAATGGAAGGTCATGGACCCTGAAACCTGATATGCCTGAGTTTTCATAGATCTGTGATTTGGAGCAAATTGTCAATTACCATCTACTAAAAGTATCTACAAACAATGACCAAGATAGTAGCAACAGGTCACTGATACCCAGATTATGCTCTAATATCATTTCCTACTTAAGAAACCAGGGTTCCTTAGAGAAATGGCTAATTCCAGGTTCTGAGGCCATATATGTACAAGGAGTGCCAGGAACATATTATTATACTACTGCTGAAAGATGGGAAATTAAAATATTAATCTGAATGGTGAATTCAAGTTATATTACTAATGATACAAAAAATTATTAATCAACTATGGAGGATATTAGGGAATGAATTCATTATTTTGAAAATAAGTAAAAAGGAGAGAGAATCATGCATTTATCCTTCCTTTCCTATGTAAACTGTACCTCAGGCTAGCCAAGTAATAGCATGATATTTCTCCTGACAGAGGTCTTTCAGCTGTCAACTGAAGAAAGAATAATAAAATTAGAGTATTATAACTTTCCAACTCTTAATGAAATAATGGATCTAGGGAATGATCATCAATGGCTGCTAAGTTTGCAGAAGGAGGTGAACCAGTTTTTTATGTGCCTCCCAACAGAAGAACACAGTATCACCCAAGAAGTATCTTAAAAATAAAAAAATCAAACCTGCATCTGCTCAAACCTTTAGATCTAATTATCAATATACAGAAGATTCAGGAGATGGAAGAATGTGTTAAACAACACAACAGAGATGCAATTATCAAAATTCAGACTTTGTGAAACTGCAGAACAAACGTTCCTACTTCTCTATGAGAAGTTGCAAGGAAGAGAAAAAAGAGCCCATAGTTTAAAAGAGACTCAGGACATTAAAAGAGAATCAACTGAAATGTATGGACCTCATTTGGCTTTTGATTTAAACAAACTATAAAGATCATTTGATTGGGGATAATGGGTGCATGGAGGTTTCTTGTATTATTTTCTTTACTTTTATATGTTTGTAAAATGTTAAGTAATAATAATAGCAAAACAACTACCTCCTATTGAATGTTTATTACATACAAGGCACAGTTCTAAGCACTTCACATATTTAAATGGTTATTGAGATGGGTACTCATCTCCACTACACAACTGAGGAAACCAAGACATAGCATCGTTAAACATCTTGCTAGGCATACGGCTAGTAAAGTATGGTGCTAACAAACTGGGGATTCAAAACCAGGCAGTCTGACTTTAGAACTCAATTTCTAACCTGCGTGCTACTACCTCTTACGATGATGGTAGCTTGAACTCGGGTGGTGAGTAGAGAGAAGTGGATTGATCAAGAGATACTTCAGAGGTGAAACTGATTGTCTCCATGCTGAATTGCACATGGCACTAAGGGCCAGGGAGGAGTCTATGGTGATATGTTCACTGAAATAGGAAAAGGGAGAGAGAATATTTAGGTTTGGAGAGTAAAGATGACTTGCGTTTGGAGCATGTTGAGTCGGAGGTGCCTTTGGGACATAGGGTTGATGTCAATGTGGTAGCAGGTAATACAGGCACTCTGGCATGTCACTCCCCTCCTCCTCCTTAGAACTGTGTCTGTCTTCTTGAGTTGGGGAAGGGGGACTATTTTTCTAGTTTGTAGTGTCACTTAGTAGTCTATAGACTTGTTTTAGAGCTGTTGGTAGTTGTGCCCAGCTTGATGTCACCTGCACATTTGTGAGGATGCTTTTACTCCATTGTCCAAGAAACTGGGAGGAAACAGGTCTATTTGTCAACCATGCCTAGAGTGCTTACTGTATTATTTTGTTCACTGTATCAGGAACATTATATCATTTCCTCCTCTCTTCCACAGTCACTCACATAGTTATAACGATATTATTCTTCCCAGAACAGAGATGAAGAGAGTGACGATCAAAAAGACTAAGTCACTTGCCCAAAGTTACAGAGCACTACAGCAGCAGTCAGCATTTCTAGTCTGTGTTCTCCCATTATGTCTCTCTTTTTCAAAGTATGGGCAATGACTTAGGTGGTTCATGGTCATGGCATTTAACTGCAGTGATGCAAAAAGGAAGCTCTTCTGTTGCTATTGTCATCCAACTTTCTGTTATGACATGAACAACTCAGTTGGTGCTAATATGTCTTTAATACCTAACACCTGCTAATCTCCATTTTTAACCTAGAGAGAGTACAGAGTCAGGGACTTGAGCAAGTAACACTATATAGCAGGAATTCAATCACGTTATCTTAATTTCATTATGTTTATTCTTAGGAATACCTTCCTTCAAGTGATATTAGTGTTTCTTTATTTAGCAATTAAGATTTTATTTAAAAAATAAATTTAAGAAAAAGAAATAGAGGTAAAGAAAACTATTACATAATAAAAAGTAATGATGGGTCAGAGAAATGGAAGACAATCATCAGATGACACCAGGCGCCAATGACAGACCTTTGGAAAACAGTGCTCCTCACCATCTTGTCCCCTAGTCACTGGCTTTGGTGCTGGCCTCACCTCTCTTGCAGGAATCAAATGCTTTCTCTTGATCAAGATATGATCTGTTACCATCTTATTTGAAAACTCTTAATCACTGTGCACTGGTGAATGCAGCTCACCAGTGAGCTCGTCACAGATCCCAAGTGCTGTGGGCCAAGTGGTATCTTTATTCTGCATTGATCAGACTGGCATGTAGGATGGGGCCACAGTCTGCAGCTGCCCAGCATATCTCCCAGGCCAGGGTTTCAGGGAAGAGCTAAGAGCAAAGAGTATGTAAGTCATGGTGGTTAACAGCTTAGACAGCAGGCTGCTTTGGAAATCTTGGCATATCCAGGTGACTTTTTTCACTAATATATATTCTAGAATTAAAACTATATTGGATACTCTAATTTCCATCATTCCTCTTTCCTAAGGCTCTAATCCCCCAGTCTTTTATGATGGTACCATGTTTGCATATTTTGTTCATTCTTCACCACCATCCCCCCTTTCCTGGGACAGAAGCTATATTCAGTATGTTTGTGAGAAATGGTTGTAGATGGACTGCTTTTAAAAGATATTTTTATGAGTTCTTCTAAACATAGACAAAGGCAATAAAAATTCCCAACACTACATATATTTTAAAAGACATCATTATCACATGAAATAATTTTTCTTGTGTTCCCCAAGGAACTGAAAAGTACATTATAGTCACTGTAATCCTGCTGGGTAGAGACAGTGTCTTCTCTTTATTCTTTGTTATGCCTGATATCTGTTCTGCATATTAAGAAAAGAAATCTGTATCTAGGATAATGCATCTGTATTTCTCTCATTTCTGTGAGTACCACAAAGCCAGTACTTTCTCACCATTTGGCCTTGCAGAGTAAGGTCCAAGTAGGAGTAGTTTTTTGTTTTAATATATTCTTTAAGGGAAGGTGGTAAATATGTCTTCCTTATCCACAAAGAAAAGGCAGGTTCCGTCTTCCTGGGCTGGGTACCCTCAGCACCATGCCCACCGTGCTCACAGCCCCTGAGAACCTGGTTTCATGGCAGACAGAAGGTAGAAGCCAGATTTGTGCACATCGGAGAAGGCAAATATCCCCTCTGAAAACGGAAACCCAGCCCCTTCTACACAAGCGGGATAAGGGTTAGCAGCGGGAGCTGGGGGTGTGAGGGGTGTGGAACGGTAGTGTTTTCCCCCATCACCGCTGCAGCACGGTCCTTAGGGTCCCCATCTGCTTGACTCGCTGCCCTGCCCTGGCCATTGTCCGCACACCTCTTCCCTCCAGCTTCCGGGCCGCGGGCAAGATGATTTGCTGCAGATGACATCAGCCCTGGGCCAACGGCTGGGAGAGCGGAGGCAGCCAACGCGTGAGGATGTGCCGGGTGGTCCTTTCCTCCTCCTCTTCCTCCTCCTCCCCGGCTCCCTGCCTAGTCTCCATATAAAAGCAGCACCGCCTCCCCGCCCTCTCTCACTCCCCGCTCCTCTCCGCCCCGCGCTCCAGGAGAGGGCGGAGGGGGAGGTGGCGTGCAGCGCCAGGAGGAGGGGGGACGCAGGGGGCGGAGCGGAGACAGCACCTTCGGAGATAATCCTTTCTCCTGCGGCAGAGGAGAGGAGCTGCCGGAGCCGGACACTTCGCCGAGGCTTAGGGGGCCGGCAGGATGGCGACCGTGGTGGTGGAAGCCACCGAGCCTGAGCCGTCCGGGAGCATCGCCAACCCCGCGGCATCCACCTCGCCTAGCCTGTCGCATCGCTTTCTCGACAGCAAGTTTTACCTGCTGGTCGTGGTCGGCGAGATCGTGACCGAAGAGCACTTACGGCGTGCAATCGGCAACATCGAGCTCGGTAAGAAGCCCTGCGCCCCCAAGGGACGCGCTCGGGGAGACGCGCAAAAGCGGCCCCACCCAGGGCGAGTCGGCCACCCTCCTCTTAAGGCGCGCCCCGCACCCACACGCCTCCCCCGCCACCCCCAGCACTCGGTCCGAACTCTCTTCTGGGCGAATTTCGGAAAGTGATGCAAATTATTAGATTTGAGACCCAGTGGGAGAGTACCTCCTAACCTTGAGGGATCTGTCACCAGACTGCATCTGCAGATCCGGGAAGGCTAACCCCCTCTACCGCTAAATGAAATGTAGGTGTCGAGAAGAGGCTACAATAAAGCCGCAACAGTAGGAAGCAAAAGCGTGGGGGGTACCTGACACAGCCTCTCCGTTCAGCCTCCCTCGCACTCCCACAAAATGCTGGGACCCGGCCCCGCCCTCGCCGGCTGACCAGAGGCTGCAGCACCATGTGCTAGGGCCCGCGTGGGAATTGTCCTCACCACATCCACCTCAGCCCCCAAGAAATGCTTTTTTCTAGCTTAAGACCTCCCGATCTTTTCTCTTCTGGGAATGACTAGGCTAGTCCTAGGGCCACGCCCGCTCCCCCCAACCCCTCGGGACGCAGAGATGGAGAACTGCCTGCGCTTAGTTCCCAGACAGCGCCCGCCTCACTACCGCCCTTGGGACCTTGGTTGCCGCTTTCAGAAAGGACAATGGGACCGAAGTTGTGGGGTGGGGCTTCTTTTTTTTAGTCTCAGCTTCGGGAATGATGGTTTAGCGGGAAAGTGGGGGAAGGCTCGGCGGGTAGGGCCAGCGCCTCACCCGATGCGCGCTCTTGAAGCGCGCTCTGCAGAGGCCAGATAGCGGTTCGCCCGGAACCCAGGGCGGGGTTTTGAGGGTCCGGCGGGCGCAGCCTCGGATGCGCGGACCGACCCGCCCCCCAGCCCCACCCGGGCTGCCGCAGTGCCCCCACCCTCCCGTCGCACCTGCCCCCCGCACTGCGGCGCCCGTTTCGGGCGCGGCCAGCTAGGCGTGCGCTCCGCGGGGACCTCGGGCTTGGGGGTGCAGCGTATCCCAGCTTCTCCTAAAGCCCGGCTTTGTTGCGCTTGAAATCTCCGGGTAGGCAGCTCTGGTCTTTGCCTTTGCCTTACCCTGGGGGTCCTAGATCTCCCTTCGCCCCTGCAGAGGTCGCCGGGTCCCTCTGCAGCCCAGCCTGCGCTCTATTCTCTTGGGGTGGTGCTGAAGCCTTTCTGCCCAGAGACACCGGCCGGTGGGCGTGGTGCAGTCCGCACTGCGGTCTCTACGGCAGCCCGAGGCGGACAAAGGGCGTTCAAGCAGCCCTCTCCCTACTCCCGTTCCCCCAACCCCAAAGACGAAAGAAAAACCTTATTTCAGTTAAAAAAATTAATGCTTGCCATTTACCTCTGCATTTGGAAACGGCCGCTGGTCCCCAGAACAAAAGGCTACAGGGTGGGGACTGGAGTTGTGGACCTGGTTCTTTTGTTTAACTTTAAAGCAATGCTTTTCCCTTTCAGCTTAAAAAAAAAAAAAAAAAAAAAAAAAAGCAGAATGCGGTCATGCTGTTTCATTCGGAAAAAATTCAAGAATAAGAGATTTCAATAGTGATTCTTTGAGCATGTCAATAACCCTTCCTTTTCGAACTATACGCCTTTGATCTGTTCTAATTTAGTTTATTTGCACAATTTCTTCTTGGAAAATTTCACACATACTGATTTTTGGGTGTGGCTACTGTATGAATCAATGACTTTGGATTTTGTAAAAAATACTATTTTTCAGCACCATTGCCAGGGAATAATAATACATTAGGAGGTGCTTTTCTATCAATAAAATGTTCATAACCACCCATTGTGGTGCCAGGAGAGGGACCATAACCCCCATTTTGGAGATGGGGGCCCAGAGAGGCAAGAAGGATAAGGGGACCTGCTCAAGGTCACACCACTGGTAAGTGACAGAAGTGCCAGCACTGCAGCATTACTGGTTTTCTGGCCGTGTCACTCTGTTAGTGCAGGGCAGGCTAACATCAGAGGGAGATCAAACACAGCAGTTTCCAGAGCTGTCTTTGTAGAGTCATCCACTTGTGGGCAGCGCCCTGTGCAGGGAGGTGGTTGGCAATCCCCTGCCGACCATAATTATCGCCCTGCTTTGTTAGTCTGCGGATTATCCCTTCAGCCCCCCATTCCTTAGGGGAGTATTCAAGCTGCTCCTGTGTGATGAAAAAATGGATGCATCCAAGCACTTCTGTGAAGTGCTCAGTGTTTTTACTCTTTTACACTACTAGTATTTATTGATAAAATGCAGATGTCTTCTTGACTTTCTAAAAATTTTAATAATTTTATTGATGTAGTATTTAAAGAGGAAAAGGCACAAATCAGAGGAGCACAGTGAATTTTCACAAAATGGACACACCCGTTTTACCCAGCTCAAGAAATAGACATTACCAGAATCCTAAAAACCCCTCAGGTTCCCTTTCCAATCACTGTGCCTTCCTGGTTTTTAATTCCCTAATTCGGTCGGGTTTTTGCACAGAACTCCGAAATGGCTGTATTGATCCCATTAAGAATCAGCTGAGTGAGTGAACAGAGCCATTTCCTTACTCACAATAACAGAAGCCTCTCTTCCTCTGGAGGCTGCCCTCCTGGGTCCTGGGGTGTCCGATGCAGCTCGAGCTGTGCGGCCTTCAGTGCCAAGTGAGAACACCGCTTCACGGTCTGTCAGGCAGTCTGAGATGACTTAGCGACGGGGCAGGCCTCCTCTGTTTCCCTGTGCCTGACGCTGCTGCCTCAGCTTCAGGTCCCAGCTGGGCCTCCTCCAGAGGTCACTTGGGTATCACTGCTGTTGTCGCTGGTGGCCCTGGGCCGCCTTGCATGAAGCAAGATGGAGATGCTCCAGGGGGTTCGGCTCGATTGTGCGCTGCAGGTGGGGAAAGCTGCCCCTCAGTTACTCTTGCTTTCTGTTCTCGCCCCTCCCACTGATTGAAGGTGATGCTCTGTGAGTTTGGAGACCCTGGTGACTTGGATTTTTGCCATCTGATTACTGAGGGCTCTTTGGGGAGCTTGGAAAATAAATCAGGGAGAAGATGGTGGTATTGCAATGAATCAATAGGCCTGAAAGATCCTGAAGTGGAAGCTTAGGTGATGCTTCTTGACACCAAAGAGGAGAGATGGTCACTTATTTTCTCAGTTGTATTCAAAAAGTGTAATGTAGGGTTTGGTCATTTCTTCTCAAGTTTGAAACAACAGTCGTTCCTTGAACTGGTCTAGCTTTAGTTAGTTATGCAGGACTTTTATGCCAAACTATTGTTGTTGCCACCAACTACCACTCCTTGGCACCTCCTCTGCCCTTCCTAATTAGCTCTCAAAATGGACTTAACAGCCTTCCCCATTTTTTTTATCAAAGTATCATTGATATACAATCTTATGTTGGTTTCACATATATAACACAGTTGTTCAACAGTCACCCATATTATTAAATCCTCATCCCCTCTAGTGTGGTCACTATCTATCAACATAATAGGTTACAGAATCATTAACTGTATTCTCCATGCTGTACTACTGTCCCTGTGACCAACTTATATGTGATTGTGAATTATTGTGCCCCTTTATCCCCTTCCCACTACCCCCTTCCCAACCCTTCTCCCTTGGTAACCACTAGAGTCTCTACTCAGTGTCTATGAGTCCACTGCTATTTTGTTCCTTCTGTTTTGCTTTGTTTTTATACTCCACATATGAGTGAAATCATTTCAGCCGTGCCCATTTTTCACAGAGCCCCTTCTCTGGTTTATTTTAGGACATAGACTTCACACATCCATGCCTAGCAAACTGAATTCTACAGCCTTGTGAAAAGAGTTTTCATTGTTTCATTTTATTGTTTTAAAGGAACTAAAACATATAAGGAATACTAAGTGTCAGTTTGATGCTTTGAATTACTGTTACAGAGTGTAACTTTCCTCTACTCAACATTAGGAATCAGCAGGATTTGTTTATAAAAAGATAGATGTGTGTACCATATACTGCTCTGGATTTTCAGATGTAAGTTTAGTTGATTACATTGTAACTTTCTGGTGTCCCTATACTGAATGTCTTCAGGGTTAGTTCTCAATTTAATTTAAAAAGAAAAACACAACACATGGTGGGATTTAAAAGAAATGTTGGAGAGTGTTAAATTTATTGTATTTGTCCTTATTCTTTCCAAAGTCAAATGGCAGATGGATTTCTGCTTGGACTGATTCGTTGCTGTTATCTACTAAGGGTTTTATGATCCATGCTGAAATATAAACTAGTTGCCAACCTTAAGGTCATTAAAATTGATCATTTTTAATCTTCTCTAAAGGCTTACTTTTAAAATAAGTTCTAACTCTTACACCAATAAACAAATTATTTATAAATCACTTTCTTTTTTGTTTCTAATGTGATATGCTATCCAAGACCTAAATTACTTATCATTAATGCTTCAAAATGATGAGGTCTGTTTATAAGATATTGTTGGCAGTACACATTACAAATATATTATGAACATCAAGTTGGCTTAAAAAAGGAAAAAAGCAAATTGAAGATTATGTTGAGGGAAAATATAGGAAAACTTTCTTCAAGAAATAAAACATTCTTGAATTTAGCTCCTTTGTTTTAATTGTTTCTTTAGTTTTTGATTTGAATATGACTTCAGATTACTTTTTAGCACAATCTTATGGTTTTACAATTACAAATACAATCTTATGGTGATAGGCTAATCATTTAATTTAGATACTTGGCAAAAAAAATTCAAAGCCTATTTCTTAGAGGGAGCAACTAACTTGTTAAGAACTAAAAGTTATTTGTTAAGGTCCAAATAACTGTCAGGTAGAACTGACCTGTTATTTCAACATGTAATGCATGGTCATTTATTCTGCTTTCTTCAATCTCTTGTATCTTTTAAGAATATAGACTTTAACCTTTAAATGAAATGGGAGGTGCTTTTTCGGGTTGTTGGTTTAATTAAATACTCCTGTAAAATGCTTGCATGATCAGTAAACTTGGCCAGATCTGACTTGAATAAAGCTAGGGAAGCCGGCTCCTCATTGTTCATCCTGACTTGCCCTGTGATAACGGCCCCACTTTCCCCTCTCCCCACCTACTCCAAACCGACACAACCTTTTCTTTCCCCCTTTTTCCATCTGTAAACTTATTGTGCACCTTGCCTGCCCTTTGTGCACTGCCATCCCCTGAAGTCCGAGAACTGAGATGGAAAGATCCTTTGTTAACCCCTGGTAAGAGTGGCTGAAGAACTGGCTGACATACAGTGATGATACTTGCTTCCAGGCTGGGCAACAGCCCCGGATGAGGTGGTGGAGTCCCATAGGCCGGCTTCCCAGGGATGACAAATGCCCTCGGGGCCCAGGAATTTAAAAAGTGGAGGTTGATCTCCAGCTGGTGGAGTTCTGTTCTGCCTGCCCTTGAGTGCTGGGAGAGCACAGCCGTGGGGAAGAAGCTTGACCTGGCGGGTACTGGGGGAATAGTCAGAAAAGGGCCAGGAATTTATCATGGCTTCTCTATCCCCCGTTAGAGACCAGGGTGATACGCTTCTGAAAGCCTATTCAGAACCTGTGTGCCAACACCCTGCCCCCTCCCCTGCCTCCTCCGGCCATGAATTCAGAGAAAGGAGAATGTGGGGAGAGCCAAAGAAGATACTCTTCTGTCCTATGAGGCTTTAGAGGGCTCACTGTTGGCTTCCTTCTAGGCACAAAGGGGGGATGCATGAACCTATTAAATGCAGTATGAACCTTCGTTGAGAAGTACTACTTCCCTTTACTAATACTCCCCAGTAGAAGGTACAAAGTAATTACAAAGGATTTTGTTTTTAAAATTGGTTTAGAAAGTGGCCTGGCTCCAACATTTTCCTTTCCAACTAAAATAACCACTAAACCAATTGTAACCTTTATTTTATAAGTGGTAATAGTAATTATGAATTGTTAAGACATTGTTTGGCTGGAAATTACTCTCTTGAAAAGAGAATCCTAAATTTTTAGTTTCATTGGGAGTGTAAAAATGAGAAATATTATTTTTATCAGCTGTTTACTAGCATAATTTAAAAATTAAATGGCTTTTCTATTGTTTTGTACTTTTCCCATTGCTGAATTACAAATTTTATCACTGGAGTTTATGAAACATAAAGCAAACAGTTAATTGCATACGTCATGACAAATTAATTGATGCCAAGGGGAAAATGGCAAACAACAATGAAAGAGCAAGTCTGTCTATAACCCCAGATGAAGTCATTCAAGTGATGTAGCAATTTGGACATTCTTTAGAACAAAGGTAGAAAAGTTATACGACTATAATTAACTATATATGTCTCATTATTAACTTATTGTCCCAACTTGACAAGCCAGAAGACAGAGTGGAGCTCAGACCTGGGGCACAGATAATCCAGTCAGCAGTTACCAATTAAGCAGCTCAGACAGGAGTGCAAAGATTTTTCACATTCGACCAGTATATCATGTATATGTTGTATTAACTAATGAATTCAGACCTCTCAATCTGTCAAGCTTTCTGTGAAACAGAAAGATCCATTTATCATATTTCACTAAAAAGATCCACAAAATCTTAACAGGCCTTTCTTGTTAACATTTAAAATCTCCATTAGCACAAATGTAAACTGAGGCTGTTGATGTTTCCAGGGAGACCTGTAAAATTCTCCCTTATAATTTTAGCCTCTCTGTAAGATTATTAACTCTTCCATACCTGAATTCTTTGCATGGATTGTATGAGAAATTTTCCTCCTCTGTTTAGTGGACATATATCTATTTGAAACTATTCCTTATAGTCGAAAAGGTGTTTGGTGTATAATCTGAAGAAATTTTAGATGTGCAGTCAACTGAGTTTCCAGAATCTTTTTGTAATTTGTGTATGTGTGTATGTACAAATCTACTTTGACTCTTTGCAAGATAGGAAAACTGAACAAGGTATAAATGGGGATACATGCAGATATGCATTATTAAGGATTTAAAGGTTTGTTTAAATAATGCACTACTATTTATACTCCCAAATCTGTATGCATGCCTAATGACCAGCAAAAATGATTAAATGACCTGGTATTAAGAGTTCACGGGCTGTGTTATACCCAGAGGTTTAAGCCCCTGACCTTAGTAGCTATACAGTAAATGATTATTGTTCCAGAGGTTTGTTCCTGGCATTTGAAGATGCTCCATGGAAAGCTACAATCATGGATACTCTACAGTGGTCCAACCATAGCCATCTATTTGGAAAAACATAAAAGCACATAAAAAGCAAACGCCCACTCCGGAGCTCTGTGGTTCCCCAGTTTTTCCTGGCTTGCTCCCCAGATCTCCCTTCTCTGAGTCCTCTGGACTCCCCTCTGGCCATCCACTTTGAAAGGTCAGAAGGAGGAAGAAAGAGGTGGGGTCAGCACAAGGGGCACCGCCTAAGGAGGTGGGGGCAGCAGTACTCCAGCCCTCATGTCCCTCCCCCACTCTGCAGCCTGGTGAATGGAAGCCAGAACTTTTGTGGGAACCCACAGTTCATGGCCCCCTAATCTGTATAAGTGCTATAAAGTGTAAAAAGTTGCCACATTTCTTTGCCTCTGGATAAGAAAATTCAGTGCAACTAACAATTGTGAATAGAAGAGCTGCCTGCCAAGCTAGTCAGGTAAAATAAATGCCTGGGAGGACAGACAGGCCAAGTCTTTATGACCGAGATCCAGGCTTCTTATCAAAGATCACACAAATTTTGGATTGATATCCAGGGGTTGGGAAACCAAGGTCAAAATGGGGTGGGTAAGGAAAAGAAACTATGCTTGCACATGGAGTCTGTATGTGCCCTGCAAAAGCATCTTTTAAAAACAAGGCCTGCCCTGGAACACCAGCCCCCACACCTCTGGCTTCCCTACCCTCATTCTACAGGCTACGACCCATCTCCAGGTAGCCCATGGGAAAGCTAGAGATTGTCCGGTGGCCTCTTAACTGCTACAGAATTCTCCATCTTCCTGTCCTTTCTATTCTCTCTCTGGAGTAAAGCCTGTCATTTTCCCAATAACTTTTTTCCTTTACTGTCCCAGAAAAGCTGCATTTACCTTTTATGAGGGGCAGAAGTTCAGTCCACACTGGTAGTTATCCCTCCCTTGAGGCTTGGTGGAGAGACCTCCCTGGCCCTCCCATTTTGTGGGCATCCACTGCTAGCCACCAGGCACTTCAGAAAAGGAGTTTCCACATTGTCCCATAAAAGCCTGAGAAATGTTAGAGTGAAGTTTTCCAAACCACTCTGAAATGACTAACTGGAAGTCTGTCAACTCTCTTCCTTTCCCTCCTTAGGGATCCGATCATGGGACACAAACTTGATTGAATGCAACCTCGACCAAGAACTGAAACTTTTTGTATCTCGACACTCCGCAAGATTCTCTCCTGAGGTCCCAGGTGAGGCTTTGGCTCATGGTTAGTCAGCCTAGACTTTGGAAGGTCAAGGAACACGCTGTTGACTGGAAAGCGTTGTCTGGGGCATCAAAAGGGCTTTCTCTTACTGCTAAATGTTTCCTTGTGTTTGTTACTATCAATTAGGTTAGCCAGAAGCCACATTTTAATAAGTCAACTCTTGAGTTATCACTGTAAGGGTTATCTATTTTGTGGATTCTTAGAAGTATTTGAATTCGGGGGTAATTTTTTTTGTCCTATCTCTCTGTATTCTGTGACTTTAAGGGATTGCAAACTAGTTAAATGTTAATTTTATTCAAATGATATTATGAATACAAATTGGATGTACCCTGAATCCCACAAACCCTCTCTTCTCAAGAAAGAGTTAACATCTGCATTTCAAAATGAAATGTACATCATCCTTTTATCATGACATTATTACTCACTTTTCTTAGTGTGGATGAAAAAGTCTGAAATTCCAAACTACCATTAAAATAGCCTTTTTTTCAGAGAGGAAAAGAGTACTACAGAATATTTAAAGGTAAGGACACAAAAATTTGTCTTACTTGAATATACTCCCGCTAACTGCCTCATTGGGGTTGTACTCTGGCCTATGTCTCTAGTCCTAGGGATGTAGTCAGGCTCCTCCGTACTGTTTTCCTCTTGTGAGCAGTGAGTAGCCCATGCTTCTCCCAGGTGGTCACATCTGGGGATTCTGAGCAGAGTTGATGGCCCATAAAGACTCCTACCTGAGATGTGTCTTCAAAAGCCCTGCCATTAATCTATCATAGACACTGTATTGCATTTTATTTCTTGAATATCACTTAAATTTTAGGTAAAACAGAGAAAACTCTTACCTGTCTACATCATTTTGTTATATAGTTGCTAATTTTACTGGCATTGATATAAAATCAGGAATGGGGTCAGCCTCTTTTGACTGACATCATATTCCATTGGCCTTGCACATACTGAGATTTGAAACCACTCACAAAACATCATCATTTTCAGGAGTCCCACTTGGCTGCACCTATATGTCTATGAGACCATCTCAGTTCTTCTCTTTGAGTTTGATATTAGAATAAAATACCATACATTTCAGTTATCCAAATGAATTGTAGCTTTCAAGCACAGAATTGAGTAAATGTGCTAAGAAAAATAAGACTGGTTCACAGAAGTTGAATTTGCTGCAAAGTCACATGAAAAACCAGCTCTTAAGTAACTTTACATTGAGGAAACCAAAGAGAATGATCCAGAGGCTGTCAGACAGCAGGAGATTTGCTGAAGTAAAGGTATGGTATATATGGTTGTTCCCCTCATTGCCGTTCTGTTATATTTTATGTCTTGCATATTGCCATAACTTTTAAAATCATCTCACAAAAACAGAAATAAGGGAGTACTCGTTTCCAATAATGCTGTTTCAAAATGTAAAAGCCAAGCTTTTATCTGTTTTCTGTAGGTGATCTGGGCTTTCTTACTACGACTGTTAGACCTTTTTTTTTGTAAATGAATCATGTGATTCCCATTGTGTTCACTCATACTTGGGTTGCTTATGGAATGACAGCTGTATATTGCAAAATGAAATGCCGGAAGGATGGCTGAAGAATTCGCCATTTTTGAACCAAAGACCTAGTATTGCTCTGTGGACTAGGAAGGTCAGGTCCCCCCAAACCACTGCATTAGCCTAATATACCCACTTCCCCCTCTCTTGCTGCTGCCCCCACCCAGCAAGGAATGGTACCTGCCTAGCTGTGTCAGGGCTGCAGAGTGAATGCTATGTTCTGAGATTGGCCCTGGACACACAGCAGCCCTGCCCTTCCTGCTGACTCCAGGCAGGGCAGATGCTATGGCTTCCCTGCTCAAGCCAGTGCACTGTGCGGGGCCAGGCCTCCCCCAGGAACCCGGCATCCAGAGCACGGCCACTGGGTGCTACTTGTTGTGGGGAGCACTCTGGGTGGCATGGAGTTTCTAACCAAGATTACAATAGGTGATAAAAACACACGTCAGATTCAGTTTCAGCTAAGTGTGATTTAGGAAGAAAAGATATGTTAGAGGAAAAGGTTGCAAAACTGGGGTGAGTACAGACCAGAGGGCGATTGCTGGACTGGGCCCAAGGAAGCCTTTAGCTTTTCCGGAACAAACTGGACAGGTTTTGGGGTAAAATTTGAAGCCTGTTAAGTAGGTCCAAGTCTACTGGTCTCTTCCTCCTTCATGGAAGTTCTGGAGAAGCTAATGCCTGTATCTCAGGCCCCCTAAAATGGAGTCTGCTGAATTTCTGCATTTAGAGAGTCAAGATTCTAGGTTAACTTAGAGACAAGGAACAAGATGATGGATGGTCCCCCTAAAAAAAAGCCATTCATACAGTCAGTTAAAAATAGCACCTATGATGTGCCAGGCACATGGGGTGGGAGGGGGAACACACCGTGGTGAACACAGCAGACAGTTCGTTTCCTGCTTTGTTGATGTGTATCTTGTGAGAAGAGGCACATCCGACAGGCACATGCGGACCAGCATCCACTCCAGCACCGGCATCAGATCCAAACAGGGTTTGGTTCTATTTTATTTTTTAGGCTAGCGGAGTTAGAGTAAAATACTCATTGTCTTTCCTGATATAAGTAGATGAGGAGCTAGGGTTGCTCTTGCATCTACTTTGCATTCATGTTATTATACCTCTGCCGTTGTTTTTAAGAATTGGTGATTGCTTATAGAGCCTGGAGAGAGCTTCATAGACATCTGCAGGTCAAGCAGGTGGAACAACCAGATTTATTCCCTTGTAATGGTTCACCCCTTATACTCATTTTAAAACAGGATTTTGAGATTCAGTCTGGCTGTTTTTTCAGGATTACAGATCTCATTCAAGACCACTCCAAAAGGTTTAGTCATCTTGAACAAATATCCTTTGAGCAGGAGTCTGGAATATGAGTACTTTCTGCACACAAAGTGGGGTTGTACAGTATGAACAGTGAGGTCTTGGGTCACCAGCTCCCCAGAAGGTGAGCCCTCGGATGGCTAAGCCCCGTCCAACTCTGGTATACTCTAAGTTGTGGAACGGCCAGTCATCTAGGACCATCTTTTACTCTCTCAAATCTGTTGCAGCCTTGATTTGCTAAAGATCATTCAGCAAACATCTGCTGTGTGCCCAGGGCAGGGCTCTGCTGATTTGCCCCAATGTAAAACCATTCCTGCCCACTAAGCTGGGCTCAAGAGAGACCGGTTATTTTGAGAGAAAAGTCAGGTTCTCCTTTATGAATACTCTCTGGCCTTTCAAGCACTGCACGTGAAAGTTCCACAGTTGAATCTTTTCAAAATCAAAAAGATGTTTCCTTTTATTTGCACATTCAAAGACTCATAAAATTTTTATTTATATATTACAGCAAGTTTTTGTACCATAAGCATGTTGGATGAGAATCATTTCAGCACAAGAGTAGAGCTAGACTTACTCTACTATATAGAATCTAGTTCATTCTCCATTCCTGTTTGTGCCTTTCCCTAATTTAACTTCACATCTGTCTATTTTGACAATTGGGGAGGATATCTCCTAAAGGTTATAAGAAGTGCCCCTTGAGTATCTGTGTTAGACTTAAGACATCATTTCAAAACATTCCAAGGACGAGGGACATCAACCAGCTGAAGTTAATTTCAATTTTCCTTTTTTTCATCATCTTACCACTTCTGTCTATTAAAATAAGTAAACCCTTTTTATAACCCAAATCCTTACCAGTAGCATAGCACAAGGATGAAGAGTGGAGTTTCTGGAGCCAAACTCCCTGTGTTTTGATACTAGCTCTGACATTTATTTACTGTAGGATCTTGGACAAGTTCCTTAACTATTCTGTTGTTGTTTGTAAAGTGGAGACAATCACTTCTACCTCATAAGGTTTTCAGGAGGATTCATAAATTTCACTGCATGTAAAGTTCTTTAAATGGTGCTTGTCACATGGTAAAACAAGAAATGTAGACTAGCATTAAAATGATCTCCCTTATGAAAATCTATTTGTCTTGCATATTTGGAGGTTATTATAATCTGTGGGAAATAATGGCTTCATATAAGCGCTGGCTTTCTTTTTATAATACTTTCTGACCTTATATTAAAGATGTTTCTCAGAGAAATAATTGCCTCATCATTATCTGAAGGCACATAGTTTCTGATTCTGTGTAGGAGCAGCAGCATCCTAGGACTGAGTTTAGAAAAGTCCTTGGGTACAAGAGCCAAAAGGAGGCACGAAGGTGCTGGCCTGGCAGAACCTTAAAGCAGGGTCGGAGATCCTTTGCAAAGTAGTTCTGTTGGTGCCCAGGCGAGGATGCTAGTAATGGTGAGGCTGCTAGCCTGCTTCCTCGCTGTGATAACCCATCCATGGGCAACTTATTATACCCCGTTCTACCCCGTTGTTCTTTCTTCTACTCTCTCTAATCAGCAAGTGAGTAAAGAGACTTTATTTTAGGAAAGTGAGATTTCTTGTGGTTTGTTTTCTTAGTCAATTGAATACATAGTAAAATCTTAGCATATTTATACTTTGTCAATAATATAACTTCAAGATCACAGTCCCAAAAATCTTCATACAGTGTGACTTAGTAATGGGTATATGGGTGGCTCTGTTTAAGAACTCCTGTCTTTTTTCTAGAAGATAAACAGACCACACATGAGCATCCTTGGATAGCTAAAAATATTTGGCCTGGAGATTGGTTTTTGATGGAGAATTAAAATCAAGCCCTTTGAATTGAAGTCAGGAGAATCCTCTTCTCCCTTTGAAATTAGTGAAGCGAGGTTTTATAATATTTGCCAGTAGAAAGATAAGAAAATGCTAGAATGCTTTTTCTTAAAAGCATTCTGAAGTTCTGAGAAAATATTTTTAGTTGCCTTCTTTCTGTCTAGGCTTGTATGTTTAGTCTGTTGTCGAATGGAATTATAGCTTAATTGTATGTGCCTAGGAGGCATGAACTACTCTAAGACAGAGAATAATGAATGTGTTTTCAACCCAGCTCTCAACCTTTCAACATAAAGCACACAAGTGTTTGTTCACTTGCATTCAAGAGGCTGACTTACCCTCGGGGATCCTGTGATTTCAGCGTGAGCTGATACTTTCTCTTCCTGTTTTCTTTCTCTGGGGCGCCTGCACTGGTGCAGGACTTGCCCACATGCCCACTCTGTTCGTTGTTTCTCATTGCATCATCATCCAGGGTTATGCGGGAAATCCGGTGTTAGAAGAAACTGACCAATAGAGATCCTTGTTTCTGTTGAAGTAACCAGACTTCTGTTTAACATGCATGGAGTTCAATGCTGCTGGCCTGCTGGCCTGCGAAGGGGACTCCCATTTTAATGCAAACTGCTCGCCTTGTCCTTCTTCGGCTTGCCCTCTGCCCTCGGCCTTCCCACTTGGGCTTTGGCCCCTGCTTGCACCCCAGCGCCCCCATTCATACACTGCATCGCAAGCAGCAGTCTACCTCCCCCCGCCCCCACACTGCATTCGTGAAACAGTGAAAGGGCCAGGCTTTCCAAGAGCCAGGGTTTTGTAGTTTGTGCAACATAAGCTGGAGTATTTCTACTAATCTAATTTCACCCCTAATTCCCGGGAGATTTACATTTTGCTTAACTTTGAAATTTGGGGATTCTTTTAGATCTTCACACACTAATGGGATTTTTTTCTGGTGCAAGTGCGGCCAACAGGGAGGAATAAAACGGTGCTTCATTGGCACGTCCATGTGCCTCAGTCCTCAGGGGTGTTAATGATGGCTCATTCAGACCACCCTAGGAATACCTATTAATCTCACTCTTGCTTTAGAGCAAAAGGGTGTAGTACTCTGCCAACTGTAACGGCTCTCAAGCAGTTCCTAATGGGTACTGGGGAACCACTCAGCATAGATACACATAGGCAGGAAGGTGGCAGAGACTTGGCTGCCTGGGCCCAGTAGCCACTTTGGGGAATGTCAGTAACCCCGACATCAAACCCAACAAAGTGCATCCCAGAACAGCTGCTGCCACTGCCACCCAAGGACAGCTTCTCATGCTGAATGTCAGGGGCTTTTGTCTTCATTTCCAGAGACCAAAGAAAGCCCATGCCTTTAACTCATAGAGTTTTTGTTGTTCTTTCTCTCTCTCTCTCTCTCTCTCTCTCTCTCTCTCTCTCAGTGAACCCCCAAGCAACTACAGTTCCTTTAATTTTCATTGCCTGCTTTGGCATCTTCTCTCTGGGGCATATTGTTCAGCATCTATGGCAGCATGCTGGAAATAAGGCTGGATGGTGAGGAATAAAGCCTAGACTAGTAGATTTCCTTAAAAACATGCCAGGGACTATTTAAGTGTTAGGAATAAGGAAGGAATTATAAAGGGATTACATGAAGAGTGAGGTGTACCCACTGTTTATAATTAAGAAAATAAGTCATTCACAGTTTTAAAAAACACTAAGAGTATTTTCTTAATTTACGAACTATATGAGAGAGAGACAGAGACAGAGACATGCAAAGAAAGAGGGAGAAAGAGGTAGATTTACTCAAATTCCTAAAGAAGACAAGGGGTGAGAATGGAGATCATAACAAGCATTGCATTTTGATTGTTCAGCCACAGACTTAGTCGCAATGACAAAGGTCACCCAGGTGCCAGCACCCCTACGCCCAGCCACAACCCAGGACTAATTAAACGCTACCCCGGCAACGAGCAAGTATCCCCAAACATCATACTCCAGGGCTTACGCCTTTTGTTTTCCGCTGCAGTCTGAGGGCAAGTTATGTTTCATATGCAGCCAGATTTCTCGGTCCTGGAGATATGTGGGAAAGTAATGTGTCCCTGGGGAAGCATGCTTAAAAATGGATCACAGGAGCTGGAAACATTTACATAAAAACAAGACAAAAATAATGTTATTTTGATAAAGTATTCCAACCTATGTTAAAGACTTGCCTATAGTCAGGACTGGTGAGATGACTGCTTACAGAAAATGCAACGAGAGAGTCTACGTATGATTTAAAGATAAAATGATCTAATTAAAAATGAACACGAAAAGCCTAGGGAAGGCTGTGTTTTATTGAATATAGTGCCTCTCTACAGTTGCACCACACATCATTTTAAAGACTCACACTGAAGATGATTCTAAAAATTGCCCTATGGAGTTAAGTTTCCAATAAATCATGAGCTTCCCAAGGACTGCTTTGGTTTGGAAAGTCCTCTCAACCTCCCCTTTGCCTGCCCTTTCTTTCTGAATTAAACAGGTTTTTGGAAGCTATGAGTAAACAAGCCACAGTTGAACATTTTGGACCAAATTCACAGATTCCTTGTTTGCATCTCACATGGGTAGACTGGGGAAAGAATAGCTGCTTTCTGGAGGGCAGTGTGTTTAGTGTGTCTTGTTCTGAAGACACTGCTCCATATAGATGTTGCTTCTTGGTTCCTGAAATGTCAGGCAGGGGAAATGTCACAATGGGGAAGTTAACTTGATAGTAATCAAACTAAAGATGGAATAAATTCTGCAACCTGGGCCCACTCTTTCCATGCAGAGCTCCCACTTTGAGCAGTTGTTGGCTGCCCTCTAAACTCACCTGGAAGTTTTGACATTTGTGAAAGACCAGGGAGACAGGTGAGAACTGCTTGATGGACCACTTCCTCTTTGCTGTTACTGTAAGTGCATGAAAAAGAGGGAGAGAAGGAAGGATTCTAATCCATAGGAAAGGAGATGATCTTTTCATATCATTCTAAAAGGTACCCTATTATCAGCCTATTTGTCATTAAAAATGTACATAGTATTTCCTACAGCTAGACTGTTCCAGTTCCTAGCTCTGTGGCCATAGAAAATGTATAAGTAATCCTGGTCTCAGAGCTGTTTACAATTGAGCACGGAATTAACATAATTGACTGAACAAGTCAGTGTATAGTATGTGTCAAATGAGAATTTTGCAGAAGGATCCTTCTGTAAATTCTGCTTAATGAGGTTATTTTTTAAAATGTACATGTATAAAAATATGCACTAAAATTATATCCATACAAATGAGGCATAAATACAGCATATCTAATGGATTCTTGTTGTGACCAAGGAATTTTGGATCCAAACTGAATTAATGATTCCCTAGTTTGGAGCTACATTTTAAGTTGAGCTCTTCATTTTAATTACGAAAAGGCAGAATTGCCATTTTAAGAATTCTGAAGACATGTGAGAACAAAATTGCTGAACTGAATGTTTGTTTAGGCTTAATTTAAAGATTATTTTTGAATGCTTGAAAACTGTCCAGCATTTCTCTGAAGACACTTGGGAGAGACTGGGAAAGTGAAAGGTTTCATGGAAACAAATGTGAAGTAATTGATTCACTGCCCCGAGGCCAGAATGGACATTTTGGAGAGCCCCTGATACCAGCTGCTCTTGTACCAGGGGAAGCAGGAAGGGGACGTCTGCTGTGAGCTGCGCCCCAGGACCCTCCCCTCCCCAGAGAGCCTTGGAAGCCTGCCCTGATGCAGCAGCCCTGGGCACACCTGGTTCTTGTTCCTACGTGGCTCCCTGAAAAGTTGCCCTGAGGCCTTCCTCTTCTGCAAAATAAAGGGATTATACTAGATCAGGGTTTCTGAAACTTTGTTCTGCTAGCCATTAGTTCTGTAAAACATTAATAGCCAGTGGAAAAGGATTCCTGGTGAGGTAAGTCCGGGAATGGTGGCATACTGGATCATATTTTTTTGAGGAGCCATGAAGTATGTAACTGCATGTAAATCAACTTAATTTTGTATAACCATAAATCTCCTTAATCTATTTGATGAGTCACTTCCACCACCAAATCTAGAGATCTAGATTTCTATAGAACACAAATCTGGGGAAGGATGGACTAAATGATCTCTGGATCTCTTCCAGTTTCTATGTTCCATGATTTTATGAAAATTTGGTAATTGCCTCATTACTAACATCTTATTTTTTTGAGGAGCCCATGTAGGAAGAAACTTGTCCTATTCTTGGTTTAGCTTAAAGTATTTTTTTAATCCAGGTTTAAAATCTCAGTGAAAGAACTTAGTTTAGAAAATCTGCTTGTCCCATCTACTAGGATCATTCATTTTAGGGGAAGATGCACAGTTTAGGATGCTCAGGCTTATGTCCCATTTTGGGTATTCTTGGCCCTTGGCTTTTCCCATCTGTTTTTACCTTGTAGACATACCAAACAAGACAAAACTTAATTATGTTTGCATATTGCCAAACACCTGCATGGAAAGTATTTTAAAAGTCAAATTCATAAGTGTTTTATCTACATATGCCCAACAAGAAATAGCTGCATTTTTTTTTCATTTAAATTAGAATTTCCACATTGACATTTGGGACTGCTTTGAAGTCTCAGATTAGCCACTTACTCACAGATCTTTAGAAGGAGGCTGAAGATTGAACCTCTTGAGTTCTGGGGAGCATCTGTAGGTTGAGTGTGTTAAAAGTGCCAGGTACATAATTTGTTATGGATAATTGAGAATGGTCTGCCTTTTAATAAGCATGATCAACTATGCGTATCTTGTCATGTGAACCACCAATTAGCACAGTGTGGTTTAACAAGTCAGTACATGCAGATTTGAATGCCCTTGGGAAGCAATGCTCAAGTCAAATTATTACTGACAGTGTACAACTTCCAGGCAGGTAATCATTATCGCAAAACCATAATTACCCAGAAGGAAAAGTGATTTTTATGGTAGTGTATCATATGATTGACTATTGGTATCTAATAGCTTTAAGGTAAGTTCAATTTGTACTATCCCTAACTTGATCATGTTTGCAAAAAAAAGTTTAATTTGCTCACTACAACCTACATGTAATAGTATTTTTACAGCAAACCTTACAGAGTGCTCTAAAACCCAATGAAATAAAATACATACAATAACAACATGAGTGATAACTATTTCTACAGATGAGAAGAATGGTGGCCTGGTTAATCAAATATTCTAGTTCATAGGGAGTTATCAATAATTCCTTGTGGGATTATTTCTTGAAATTTTAGAATCCAATGATATATAGTCCTTTCTTTTATATGAATACCTCATATTTATCAAGAATTGACTTACAAATCCTAAATCAAATTTATATATTAGCCCTGGATATACTTAAACTACTTACAGAAAACATACACTTAGAAATCTGTTATTTCATTTTCCTTCCAAATAGAATGATATTTTCAAAGGGAGTTTTTAAAAAGAGGTAAGCTCTCGTTGGGCCAATATTGGCATGTCATTGAAGCACAGGCCCATAGAAATGCACTCACATGAGTGAATGCACTTGTTTCGCCACCTCCTTGACACCCAGACTCAGGACAATCTACCTGAGTCAGTTGTTCTTGGATGACTCAGGAGAGACCCCTGTACCTCGGGTCTGCCTTAGGAACACTGGTGGTAACTATACTGTCAACATGGGGTGTGCTGATTAGAAGGAAGTTCTTACTACTGATATGTTAGTGATCAAACTACTTATATTGACTTGGCTAAATGGTCACCTCAATACTAATATGATTATATTGTAATATAGAACAATAGCTATCACTGGCTGGAATACTGCTTCTGTAAAAGAGACATTGTTCCTGGATATTGCAGAAGAACTCAAAACTGCTGTAGAGAAAGAAGGGAAGTGAGGAGAGATGATGGTACTCTTCTAGGTAGCTTTAAAAAAAATCTGAGTGTTTGCATAATATGCATTAGCCCATCTCATTTGCATTGTCCTGTTGTATATACAGGTGGGGCACCCCACTCCTAAGTCCCAATCATTTTTCCTTTCTACTTCCTATGTGTATGAAAACAAAATTTTTAAAATAGATACTTTTCTTCTCCATTTGCATCATTTCCCTCCTGATGAGCTAGTAAACACAAAAACCCAGCCAATCAGTGAATGAACTGAGATGTTAGATCAGTTTTAAAGGCTTATCACCTGTACTTCAATATTGTCCAGAATAGCTCTAGATACTAGAAATAGGTTGCATGGCAAAAATTGCATAGACATTTACATGCACATATGTAATTTACATGTGTATGTGTGAATGACTTTGCTTTTATATTGGTTCAATAACATTTTTTTTCTTTTAAGAAAGCATTATAATATCCAGCTATATAACTGTTCATGAAAAAGTGACATTTCCTTTCCTTCCACTCTTTCTCATTTGTGTCACTCATGCCTTTTTCCCCATCCAACGTTATTTATTTCCCTCTTGTTTTTCTTCTCTTCTTCTTCCCCTTTTCCCTAAAAATGCCCTGTCTGGTCTCCAATCAGTCTTCTTTTCTACAGATAATGCTGGCTTGGGTTATTTCAAACATCAAATGAGATTGGTGTCTGCTTTTTAAAGAAGTATTACATTTTGTATTAGCTATACATATTATTAAACTGTGTCTTATTTTTCTTTTAATATTTTATACATAAAACAGAGCCTATTTGGAGCCTTTGGAATAACATTCCAGGATATAAATATAAATGAAATAATTTGGCAAATTGACTCACTGTGGGGTCATCTAGAAAGATGCTTCCGTCATCAGATAGACATTTCTGTTGGAGGCATCTTTTAGCCAGCAAATGGGTTTTCTATGCTTGGAAAGCAGACACATCAAACATAAGAAACTAGTTATCCCCTCAAAATGCTCCAACTTACAACTTAAAAAGAAGAAAAAGGAAAAAACAACCAACCCAACAAAAACCTTTAAGTGAGAAAAACAGAGACCAAAGGGCCTGAATCAAGTAATCATAAAGATACCTTTTTTTTAAATCTTTCAGGATTCTAACTTTACAGAAATGGCTCTTTCCCAACTATAATTGAATGATAAGGGAAAAGGGATGTAGTTATCTCTTACCATGGACTAAGGAGGCCTTGGGAAAATGCTCCTTGGTAAAGAACCTTAGAACAGTGCCTGGCACATAGTACTGGCTTAGTACATGTATGACAATGAATGATGAGGTGTCATGGATTTGAGAAACTATAATTAGCTCTTAGGTTTGTAAAATAAGCTGTGTAAGAAATATGAAAATTCACAGTGATTATATTGCAAACAATTTTTTATTACAGATTTCATTTAAATATTGAGGTGTGGTGAAATATTTATTTACAAACTGTCATTACTTTCAGAGACTAGGCAACCTAGAAGCTCTGGTTAAGAGCCAGTGTCTTGAAAAAGCAGTGGACAGAAGCTTTTGTGGGAGGAGTTGGGGGCAAAAATCTGCTTTTTAATCTTAGTTCTCCTGAGAAGATTTGTGCTGTTGAGGACAAATTACTTAGCATTTATGATCTTCAGTTTTATAATTTTTAAGTTTTCTTTTATATTTAATATTCTGTAATACCATATCAACCCATAGTGAAAAAAGTCATTACTTGGCTGAATAGTGAATGAAAACATGAATAGTCAATTTATTTATTCCATAAGTATGTATTTCTTGCCTTATGGGATCTGGTACTATGTAAAATACTGTGGTTAATAATAATAAGCAAAATAAAGAAATCCACAGTCCTTACACGATCTCCCACAGAGCTCTCAGTTGAGGTAAGGGGCAGACATGCAGGTCTGTATCACAATCTGTGCTGTGTATCAGGGGAGAGAATATGATGCTATACGAAGACTTAAAAGAGGAAACCGACCTAGTAAGGGGGAGAGTGAAAGAACTTTAGAGCTGAGGTTTGTGGCGAGTGCTTTTTGTATTATATTAAGACAGTGGACACTTTATTTATACTTTCCTTTTAATGCAACAGTAGCAAGTCAGCCTCGTTTTACAGGTTCCTTAGTATATAGATATATCTTGAATTTCACAGCGATCAATGTGAGGTTATAATAGCATATTTCTTAGGAAATAGGAACAATTAAATAGACATTCATAAAAAATATTTCTGTGAAGATACTAACATTCTTGTAACAATTCCACTACTTTGCTCTGAGTTAACAGTGGAAGTAAAAGAGAACTATCGGAATAATCATTGGCTTCTGAAAAGCATGGGAGTAATTGCAAATTTACTGGGCTGCAAAATCCCCTATAATAGAGAAGTGAAGCAACCAAAATTTCTGGATCAGAATTTGAGGCTTGTGTTGTAACATAATTATGGATCCTGAGTCCCTCAGATCATACCATACACACAGGGTGCTTGGAGGCTCAGTACCTTCTTGCCAGCATCTTCCCCGTGCCTCCTTCAGGGACAGTCACCCTGTAACTGTGAAGGCCTATCATCTCTTACTGATGTTTTCTTTTTTTCAGACCAATTATAAGCAGAGTTCGTGCATCCCACATCTCTAACCATTTGTCATTTATCCTTTTCCTTCTGGTTTAAATGTCCCTTTCTTCTTTCCTGTGGCAGTTGATATCTCTCAACCCTGTTTAATATATATCTAAAATCTCAACTTTTGAATATAAAAAGACTGTTTTTTTAACCTGGAGGATATGACTGAAGCAACCAATCCAGATATTATTAGAAACTAGTGTCCCTTATTGGAAAAAATGAAACCAGACTGCGCCATTAAGTCTAATATAGAACAGCCTTTATTCTGAACTGAATTAAAAATTCAGTTGCACACAGATTAACTTTTTCAGTCATTTGCTCACACCCAAATCTTGGCTACTTTCCTAATTGAAATTAAAATAGATGTAAGAAAATGTCAAGATAGAAGTGTTTTTATTAATTATTTCCCAGAATTCCCTGACCCCTTTCAGTCTGCAGACTTTGGGCTTTTTTTTCAAGTAGCAAAGTTCTTGTCCATATATCCTTTTCATTATTTCTGCTCCTGTTCTGATTTCAGTCTTAAGAATATGTACAAGTTTTATGCTAGCACTTGTTCTTACACACATCTTCTGTTTCATCACTTTCTTTCTGATCCTTTTCCATGTGTTACAGAGAGCACCTCCTGTCTGCCTTGTATGTCACTGTCTGTGGGCAGTGGTTGTTCCACTCTTTACTGCTTTGGATGCAGATTTAAATTCTGCGATTGCATTTTGTCTTTCCTGGAATTCTTTTGTGGATTCCACTGGCTTCTTTTTAAATCTCTGCCTGTAATTCCACCCACTCTATTTATATCATTCTCTGTCATTTCATACACAACGTATCTGCCATCTTTTGCAGAAATCAAGTATTGCTTTTGAAAATTTTATTTTGTTCCCTAGAACAATTCTAAAAAAGTCATTTTTAGAGATAGGATTTTGCACCATGCCTCAAGACAATGCTCATTTTTTCTTGTGCTGCAGAATCTTTTCAAAGGCCCCGTTTTTTCTGTTTCCTCCTATACAGGAAGAAGTCTGTCAGACTCAGAATTTGCTAGCAGGTGGGGTTCTAAAGACTCCTTTGTGATTCTCTTGGCCCACTTGGGTGCTGGCCGTTTCATCCTTTTATGATTAGAACCTGGGAGTCGGATTCAGGTGCAAATCCCCCACCCTGTGTCTCTATGCCTCAGTTTCCTCATCTATAAGCTAACCTTATAAAGGGTTTACGAAAATTTGGTGGCTCTAGGACATGTAAAACATTCAGAGGGTGGCTGAGACATAGAGAGTGTTCTCTAAGTGTTAGCTGTTGTTAGTATGTATACCGTGTTTCTGCGGTGGAGAGTATCTTCAAGAGTTCATGATGTGCATTTCCCTCTGTTTACAGTCCCTCCTCCCCCACCAGCCCCCCTGCCCCTGCCTTTCATCATACAGCATCTCTTTTCTTTATCACCACCATGGTTGTTTTTATGGTTTTGTGTTTATTTCAAACATTCATAAATTTAAGGATATATTAGGCTCTTCTATTCTCTACCATATTAACCCACAGCCTTCTTAATTCTAACTCAAAGTAATAATTAAGAGATATAATCTTCATGTGTGAAAATCTCTAATACAGAAAGTGATGCCATTTTGGCATTTGGATATACTTCGAAATCATATTTTTTAGAGAATTACATATGTCATTTGTACAAAACAATTTTCTGATTAACTTGATTGATTCCGTGGTAAATAGCATACCATTTTTATTTTAAATACTGTGCTGAAATTTTGTACTGTAAACCAATAAATAGTTTACCAAATATGCTATCTTTTTAAAAAATATTTTTAGATAAAAATGCTTTTAAAAAAACAAATCTTTCTAAATGATTAATGCTTTTAACCTGCTGTTCAAGGAGATGAGTAACAAATGTTAGCAAAGCAGGAAAGCTAATTCATCTTGATGTAATGTTCAAATGACCTGTAACATTTATGACTTTGTAAAAGCTACAGCATTATTCAGCCACAATTTGTTCAGACTTAATGGTTTCTTCACAGCATTATCAGTTCTCTATACTCAAAGTTCACAGAGCTAAGTGTGTCCATTTCTCTTTATCTAATCAGGACTTCACACATTTCAAAAGTTTATATATATCTCTCTCTTCTTTACGCTATTGTGGAAAATCCCTTCAGTAATCTCTAGCTGCTGCCAAAGGAAGTGCCACATACATTCTTATTGTCACTGTATGAAAACCTTAGGAATTACACTTGTTTTTTGTTTCTGCGTGCTTGTGAGAATTTTATGTGCGTGCATGTTGTCACTTGTGATACTATAGCTTGACTTGGTTGGATGAGAAAAATGCAATTTTATTTCAGTGGTCATTTGGAGATATAAAGTTTGTATCAGAAAATCAAGCCTGAGTTCATGACTGAGGTTGTCCTTTGTTTTCTGCTTCATTTAGTATTGTCACAGCAAGACGCTACCATGGCATTCGTGGGTCCCTTTGTATTCCCTGAGAGGGTCCAGTGGGAAGGGCTCGCCTGCCGTCACAGCCACCTCCCTTTCCCTGCATATTAAGCCTGTAATTACAGCCGACATTACATTTGTCCCCAGATTCTGTGAAATGATGTCATTGCCTGTCAAACAGGGGATTAGCATAAAGAGAGAAGTCCTACTGACATTTTCATTTTCGTTAAGAAGAACCTGGTTGTACTTCATTTTGTTAACAGGCACTGTTGTTTTCCTTCATGAAGAGAAATTTTAAGAAAAGGAAAAGGAAAAACCTGTGAACGTAGAAGCGGACATGTGTTGATTGCAGAATGGAAATGTGCTCTGTAGCACCACTCTATCAATTAGTGAAAGAGGCTGGGACACAAAGCATGCCTGGGAAATCTGCTCCTTTTCTTACAAAGGCAGAATATCATTCTTCTCAAAGCCCACAATGGCCTGGGCCGTGCTGCAGAAAACGTCCCTGAAAGGGAGAGAGATGACTGTGGCCACTGCTTGGTAGACAGGGTGTGGAGGTGGCTGGTCCCATTGACCTCCGAAATGTTTCCCTGTTTCATGATGGCATTGATTATGTCTCAAAGTCTCATTCCTTACATTTCTGGGTAAAACTCTCAGTTCCCTTCCCATATGAAAAAATAAATCACAAAGGGAGGTCTAATGTCAAAGATTCTTTGAGCCAGAGCTGAATCCTTGGAAGAACATAATTTTTTATCAGTCATTTCCAACTACTCCAACAAAAATAAACACAGGAAGAAAATCATGGTCAGACTTGGAGAAAGGGAGTCATCTTTTGGAGCAATCTACTAATAACTCTTGTCAGAAAAGCTGGTTAGAATATCAGCTTTGGCTTTTACTTAGCAAGGTGATCTTGCATAACTCTGAATTGCTCTGAGCCTCAGTTTGCTCATCTGTACAATGGAGTTAATTAGCAATAACATGTATACCTATAGGGTTGTGCCTGGTAAGCTATTGGCTGTCGTTTTTCATCGCCTAAAATTATTCCTTTCAGAGAAGAGACTAGTGTTCAGAGGTCACCTTATCACTCCAGTGAGTAAAGGTGACAACTTCCTCTTTCCCATTTTCCCACCCTGGGAGCTCTGAGATTGAGGGCACCTGGGCTAGACACACTGGAATTTCAATCTTTTTGAATTTTGCCAAAGTATTGGAAGAATTTTAAAAAGTTCCCACAGCCTTTTCTTGGGAGATTTTCAAACCCTTATAATGTTTCTCAGTTCTCTGTATTTGCTCACCCGAATTTTCTTAGCATTCTGTTTCTCTGGAACAGGATGAATCCAATCCAAATCACGTCTCTTGCCGCATGATAATTTTCCATCCAGATTGTCCTGGGGCCTTTCCTTGAAAGGCAGTGGTGAGCTGTTTCTTTCCTCATTTGACTTTTCAGGTCCAGTTGCCTCCCCAGTTTTTGCTTGTTAGAATAATATTTTAGCAATAAAATTCTGAATCACACTTGGTTTTGAGGTGGAACACAGCTGGATTGGACCAAAAGCCTTCAGCTGCCGTTCTTCAAGGTTGGTGCATTTGGTGGTGTGATTAGCAGGAGACCTAGAGGTGCCAGCTCCCAGTGTTTTAGGAAGAACTGGACCATGTGATTCACCTGTCCTGTTGCCCTTGTGTGCAGTGAGGTGAAGAGAGGAGGCACTGACTCACACTGAGCACCTACCTGCCAGATACCGTGCCAGTTACCTCACTAGACATACTCAAATACATGGCATTCCTGAGTGTCCCATTTCTCTCTTGAATTTATGGAACATTGCCATTGTTTCCTCCACCTCCCAGCTCCAGCACTTTTTGGATTACCTGAGATAAAGGACAGCTCTCTTACCACAAGGTACTGGAATGTAAAATAAAAATGGAATTCATAGGAAACATATTACATGTAGGAAATCATAGGTGCTTCTGGAAGCTGAAATGGCAGTCTGTAGGTGGCCAGATGCTCTTTTCCCAGGTGGTTGATGGAGTATTTGGATGACTTTCCCAGTGCCTCAGCAGGGTGCTATCATCCACGGCTTGTCCTCATCGGTGGGTTTGGTTCTCTGAGACAGTTGAAAACCTCTTCTCTCTCTCCCCCCACCTTCTAAGACCTCTGAGCCTAGATGGTAAGAGAAAGGGAGACATTCTCAGTTGCTTTTCACTGGGGGACTCTGTCTGTCATATCCTGCCCCAAATCAGACCTGGCCTAATAGTTTGTTCTCTATTCCATTGTTGGCCATCCATCTCTTCCCTTTCAATTAGAATATGTTCTTGAGTTGTTTTGCATTCTCCCCTGTTATAAACTGCAAACTTGTAAATTTTATCTACTGAATCCAAGTCAATCTACAAGGAAAATCTTGTCCAGAGGTTGTAGGATGAGTGAATAATAAGTAATTTTTTTTTGTCAAGGACGATGTAAAAATTTATTACAAATCTATTAACAGAGTTTTCAGGGTTTTACATTTGGTCATTACAAGTTGTAAAAAGATTCAGATTTCCGCAACTTCTACCCAATGGACTGACTGCCTTCTTGGTTACTGGAGGCTGTGCTTATAGCATACCAAATCACCAGGGTTATTGGAGTGATTGACATTTTTGTTTACCTCAGAATTCTCAGGGCTGAGTAATAATTCACAGTACCAAAAGTCAGTTCAGTTATTCACGAGGATGGCTTTTTACAAAGGAGCTATTCCATTTACCTTCCTAGGGGTGTCAGACTATTCCATGATAGATCATGTAGCTTGGCTGTTGAGCTCTGTGGATATGCGTGAAATCAATGACCTGTTGGCCCTGTGGCTATATTTAGTTGGTCATATTGACAGCCAGTTTCTGCATAACCTTTGAGTGGATTGTATTTCTTAGATAGATGTACTTAGGGTCATACATAAAATAAATGTGTTCCATAACTGTTGCTTTATGTAAGCCACACATTACACCACATATTCCAGTTGACTTATGAGAAAACCTTCTGATCTTTGATCCCCCATCTTTATCCAAAAATTAAGTGACAGTGGCTTCTTTTAATATACCTGGCCAAATAAAGCCTGTATTGATTTTAAATGATCTACAACTTGGACATATTAATGTGTAGGGGAAATTCTGGTTTGAAGATGTCTCTCTTTAAAAATGCCTTTTGTAGAAATAAATAATAACACTACCTCTCTTCATTGTTAGATTTGTGTTTTCAGTTATTATGATTCCTTAATACAATGCACACAAACCTATGTCCAAAATTGGAGTCAGAAATGGCTTTGAGGTGATTCAGAGCTAAACTTTGCTTTCTCTTAATAATGTGTAATTATGAGTTAAACCTGTTTTTCTTTTATTAAGTGACGTAACCTTTAAAATATTTAAATGTGAATACAGATTCTTAGCCATAGTATCCATGTATATAAAATGTCATAAATAACTCCATTCCACTGTTCATCTTTTGTTTCCAACACTTTAATATAATTAGCACAGAAAAAGTATTTAACTCTGCTTTGTCCTATCATGAGAATATGAAGAATTGCCTTTTTTTTTTACCAGCAGGTGGCATGAGTTATTGCTATGCTGGTGACAATGTAAAAACTAGTGCATGTTCTTACTTTATTTAGTTGTGTAATTAAAAGTGAGTCCCAAACTATTTGCCCTAGTCAGAAGTTTAATATCCTTATATATAAAGAGTTCTTAGAAATAAATAAGTAAAACCTTAACATTTGAGTAAAGAAAGGGGTACAGTTATGAACATTCAACTTAACACATACACACATGTGCACACACACATCACACACACATGGTGTTGGGGGAGGAGGTCTGAATGAGAGTGAGAAATTAAAAATAACCAATTAACTAAAATACATAAAAAGTGTTCAGCCTACAAATAAGGAATATAAGCAAACACAACAAGATACACATTTTTACATATAAATTGCAAGAGTTTAAACAATGAGACTGACTATTCATTACTGGAAAAGAGGACAAGTATCCATCTTCATATTCTGCTGTTTGAATGTAAACAACTTCTTTGGAAAGGAATTTTGAGTATATATCAAGAGTCTTAACAATGCTTATTATACACTTTGATGCAGTAGTCCCCTAACTGGGAATTTATTCTATGGAAATAAGCAGGGCAGAGATATATACAAAAAAACTATGTAAAAAATGCTGACTGACTGCCACATTATTTATGTATGTAAAAAACTGGAAAAAAACCCCAAAGTTGACAATAATAGAGTGGTGTAGTGAAAAACAATTCATCAATAGGAGGCAATTTTTGGCTTACATTATAAAGCATATATTTGAAGACTCTTTACTGATGTATAATGTTGAGTGAAAAGGGCAGGATATATTAAGGTATTTTTCAATTTGATCAGAATTTTGTCTTCCTCAAATTTCTGTATGTATATTCATAGATAAAATACACCCACATTTTAATATGGGTTATCATTGAGTAGTAAGTCCAGTTATTTCAATTTTCTTCCTTTTCCTTTTTTTACATTTTTTGCATTTTATGCAATGGGCACATGTTACTTTATAGTCAGAAAAACGTATAAGCATTTTCAAAAATAGGAAGCCAAACACTGGAGACATGAATCACAAATGCTTTTGTATTTCTTATGGAAATGAGATTCAATAGCAAGTTATATGTCGGGGGAAAATAGAGCTCGTTTGAGTCAGAGGTTGGAAAGCTCTTATGAATACTAACCTCAGAAACCTCAAACTAGTATGTAGTGAAATAATGACATGGCAGGAAAAGCCACAGATGTCAGTTTCAGTTAAGGAGTTTAGAGTAGGTACATAAAATAGCCAATAGAAGCAAAAATTCACTAATCTGATCTCCAGCTCTGGTACCCTCTGGTGTCAGTCTGTGCCTCCGTATTTAATCTGTATCAAAGTGCGTTGCTCTGGGGCTGGGGTCTCTTTCTGGCTGCTCTGCTAATACATTTTCTACTTAACCTTGGGCAGGTCACCAAACTTGCTGAACTCATGATTTTTATGCCAATGCTGCATGTTTATTCTTTCTTGTAGTTTGGCATTCTTCTGAGGTTTTGAGCCCCACAAGGTGAAGAGTGAGTCTCTCGTGGTGTCCGGCCAATACTGAGGCACTTCGAGGCTCCTTCTGAGTCACACCTTTGGGTCAGATGTGTCGACATCATCCTGGTCCTGTCAGTTTTGAGTAATAAATTACCGTGACATAAGTCTTTGAAGAGGCCTTTAGTTGAGGCTAAGAAAGGCAGTTCAACTCTCCTGGAGATCATAAAATAAAAGCAGATATATGTCACAGAATATGAACAAAGCTGGTATATACTCTAACAATATATATTTTTTCTATATATAAAAATTCAGGTTTGTAATGATCATTAAGGTAATTTTCGTCCTGTCAGTGGTAGAGGTGGTTTCAGAATTGAGACTTTAGGGCCGCTAATCTGTGTCCAGTATACCAGTACATAAGAAGGGTCCAGTTCAGAGGATCTTACTGTTTAACCTGAAGACGAACTTATGTTCAGAGAGATATTGTATAGGGATGTTTTATAAAATTGCCTTAACCACTGACATGTATAAAAAATACATGGTGACCCACACATACATTTAAAATTGAAACAAAATTCTCACAAAGCAGTATCTGTCCTTACTATATGCAATGCGTTATGACATTTTGCCTTCTATTCTATTAAAAAATACTGATTGGGACTCCCTAATTTCATTTCATGCCACACTAAAGTATTACAAACCTTATTTTGAAGAACACTGGTATAGAGCTTTTTGAAGAGGTCCCAGGATGGAGAGAAAAACCTATTAAGTATCCTTGAGAACTATTTAATAGCACTTACAAATTACTTTGCAGAGAAACAGTAAAGAAAACTACATCCTTTCTAAGTCAAGTTCTTTGCGATAGAAACAGGACACAAATAATATAGGAGGAATATATTAAAGAAATTTATGTATATACAATAATTTTCAAGTAAGAAGAATGCATCTGAAAAGAAGTAAAATTGTATTTATGGAAGCAATCACATTACACTTACGCAGATGAATGAAATCACTACCAACTTTAGACAATTTGGGGGAAAAAGAGGGCCAAGATCTACATGGGTCTTGTTTTGTTTCTAGTGTCCATTTTGTTCTTTTTCCTCTTTGTCTCAATCCCAGTCTTAATAGATGGGTCCTTGTGATTAAAAGGATAACCACACAATAAATCAGCTCTAGGCAGCAATTCCTAGGGGGCGGGGAAGTGCACTGACTCCAGCCCTTCTGGGCCACTCGGTTACTGGAGACACCCACGTTCAGCACGACTTCTTGTGCCTGTGCCACTTCTGGTGGCTGTGTCCTCTGGAGCATCACCCAGGCTGGAGCAGGTGGAGCACCTGCTTTGCCCTCAGCGTGCCCCACCCCGCCATGAACTGCCCCGCACTCTGTCCCTGCACTTTGCTCTTCTGCTCTCCAGCTTCTTTCCTCGTTTCCGCCCATCTTTTTTCCTCTTCCCTCTCTTCTGCCTTTAATCTGCAGCGGCACTGAGGACCATGACACACCATTTGGCTGCTAGCAGGTCGGACAGCTGTCACCCAGTGCTCCAGGGTTTGGGTTGGTGGAAGTCCTTGAACAGGACTTGAGAGCCGCAAGCCTTTTATTTCTTCAGCAGGTTTGTAATGGCTTCTGATGCCCAACAGATGAACAGACCTGAATTCAGAGCCTATGGGGGCATTTTACTGGCACACCAGCCCTATCTTCAGACTGAATTGGGTTTCTTGAAATCATTAATGCACTGAGCGGGACCAGTAGCCAGAGCGACTTTTCCTACTGGTGCCCTGTCTGGGGCTTGGAAAGGCGAGGCCCTTTCCTGTGTGAGCGACCCTATCAGTGCCTGTATGACTCAGAAAGCTTGCAAGTGCCCTAGAATGGCTTTGTCCATTGAGTCCAAGAAACATGTTGAATCAGTCTGTCTGGCAACTCCTTATATGGAGAGGTTCTGAGACTATTTTATGTTTGGTTTGCAAGAGGATCATGTTTTAAAAAAAGAAAGAAAGAGAAGAAAGAAAAGCCAAAGGCAATGATATCATGTTACTAAGAGGCTTGGTTAAAAAAGAAAAAGAAAATACCCCTTCCAATCATTTCCACCTTAATTCTGGATTACTGTGGGGGCGACAGCAAATCCATCATTTGCACTGGTTCTGGCTGACACTCCCCAGTGCCTTGAACAAAGCGTTGGACCAAGGAAGCCCTCAAGGGCTAGACAGTCCGCCTGTGTCCCAGCACAGGCTGCAGAGAGGCTCTGAGGCCATAAAGCCCTGCTGCGTGTTTCTGCAAGTGGGTGGCTTTTATTGTTTCTGGAACGCAGCCTCCAGCCCTAAATCCTAAAATGCTGACAGGGCAAAAACAGAGGAGACATGCGGAGCCTTCATCAGTGACAGTTTGCTGACCCTTTCCTCTGCCCGGAGGAGTTAGCAATAACAGTGAGGGATGGGCATAGGTGCTGGGCTGCTCTCCCTGTGCCCGCCCTGTGGCCCCCAGCGCTCCCACCTCCCCTAAGTTGTCTGGGGCAGAGGGCAAATCAGAGCTCTTTAAATGCCAAGGTGAAGGCGAGTGATTAGTCCTTTGTGGATGGGAGTCTGGGGGCTACTTATGGTGCTGATGGGTTTGTCATGTGGAGGCCTGCCACCTGTGGGGCCTGCCTTTCTGTGTCCCATCCTTTCTATAGGCTAGGAGGAGGGGCAGGCTTTCTGGAAAACCTGTCTGTCATGGACAGTGACGACCTGACACCTCTGATGGCCAGGCAGGAAGCAGGAAAACCATACCTGGGCATTTCTAAGCCAGGATGTTGGTGCTAATTGAGAAATAATGACCTGGAAGCAAATATAATATCAAATGTTAAAAAAATCATTTAAAAAGTAGTTACATTAAGTTGTGCACTTCTCATTTTCAAAGATGATTGAGGAGACTCAAGACTTCAAGTCAGTGACTTGAAATGAAGAAAAAGAGAGTCCTCAGGGGAAAAAGTTCCCCAAGTGGAGCAAGAGAGATTCCAGCCTAAGTCATAGTGAAAAAAACAGACAGACAGCAGTAAACTGACTTTAGTGCATGGTACTAGGTGAATAATCAAAGACTAACTCATAACTGTTAATGGGCCATTGTTTATGGGCTGTAGTCTGTATTTAAAAATTTTTAACTTTTGACTTTTCTATTTCTTACTAGATGGGGGTAGGGTAGATTGAGGCATAGAGCTTTTAAGTGATTTGAAGGTCAGATATAATCATTCTAAGTCCAACTTCATAGTTCATCCTTCGGAAATAAAATTTTCTGGTTCTTGTGTGAAATTGATAGTGAAAAGTTTGATTGCCTGGGTGTCACTATGTTAGTTCTAATAAAGGATTCTTTTGTTGGGTTTTTAAGGTGTGTGTGTGTGTGTGTAGTTGCTATAGAAGGACACAAATATTAACTGAGTATAGCAGAATCTTTATACATACCATAGATAAGCTGTTTATTTTGACCAGGATTCCCAGAAAAGAAAATGTGAACTATTAGTCCTGAAAATTTCGAAATAAAAGAATATACCACCATGTTGAGATGCTGAATATAAAAGGGAATGTTTACTGAAATTCAAGGAGCAAACAAATGCATTCCCTTTCTCAGGCTATGGGGCAATGCAGTACAGTGAGGCCTTGTTTGAACACCCTGAACAGAATCCAGCCTTTTAAAAACCAATTAAGGGTGATCCTTACAAACGTCCACAACTGGAGTATCATGCCTTGAGTGTCCTTTGGGTTTGCCACCATGTGAAATAGTCCCAGCCATGGCTTCTTGATTTGGATGTCTTTGAGAAAACTTACTGTCCATCTTGGTTGCCTCCCTTGGCATTGTGCTGCAGGCTGTTCCTCTCCAAATTACATTCTGCTGTTTCTGGGTGCCCTTCCCTATCAGCTTTCTAGAGCTGCCGAAACAAATGATCACAAACTGGGTGGCTTATAACAACAGAAACTTACTCTTTCGGGCTTCTGGAGGCCAGAGGTCTGAACTCAAGATGCCAGCTAGGCTGGTTGCTTTGGTAGGCTGTGAGGGAGGGTCGATGGCATGCCTTTCTCCTGGCTTCGGTGGCTGCTGCCAGCCCCAGGCGTCCTTGGCTCACAGACATGTCACGTCAGTGTCTGCCCCTGTTGTCACATGATGTGTTCTCTCTGTGACTCTGTCTCTGTTTTCTCTTCTTATGATGTTATCGGTTGTCAGATTCGGGCATACCCTAGTCTGATATGACCTCATTGTAACTAATTATGTCTGCAAGGACTCTACTTCCAAATCAGGTCATATTCTGAGGTTCCAGGTAGACATGAATTTTGGGGGAACAAAAGGCAGTCCAGTACCTCCCTTCTGTTTTGTTCTGTGGAATCAGTAATAGATTTAAAACCCAGCAAATAAGTTTATTAGACCTCTTGTCTCAAGGAGAGAGAAACTTGATCTTGTGTGATAAACCTAGAGGGATCTCTGGAATAAAGTCCTTAAGCTTTGGCCTCATGGTATCTATTTTAGGGCTGTGTTTTTTTCTTTTTTCACTGGATTCTAGATTGAATGTCTTAAAGTTGAGACTGTTGGATAAAGAACTTCTGAACACATGAAATGTTATGCTTGGATCTTTTAGACAGAGTTTTTGGAACACTAGGGAAAAATGAGCCAAGTAATGCTTCTGAGAGGTAGTCAAGGCCATAACTAGAAACATGGAGAAGAGGATGCATGGAAGAGGTCCCAGAATACGTTCCTTCTTACAACTAGAAGACAAATCCCTTTTCTCTTGGCCATCGGAGTTGCCAGTGGCTGTTGTTGCTTGCGCATGATTTTGGAGAGCCCCGTTCCTGCCCCTCTAGTGTTGCCTGTGAATTACCCTCTGTGTCAGTGCAGGTCATGTTCTGTACAGCTGTGGGGGGCACTATCTGGGACAAAATCCCTCTCAGCTCAGTTTATTAATATTTTTTGAGAACTACCCTTGTGCAGATTTACCCACCAGACTGTTGAAGGGGAGGGTATTGGCCTCTAAAGGAAGTGATAGAAACCCCAGTGGAAAATATTCTCAACATAGTATGAAATTATAGAAAGTTCCTCCTGAGATTTTGTTATCTCTTGCATCAGCATATTTGTCTGCCGAAAGAAAATGCTCAACATCATAGGAACACAAAGAGAATGATATTAAACACAGAATGATTTTAATCTTTGGCAGCAGCCCACATACTTAAAAAAAAACCCTGTCTCCATTGTCATGCACCTGTCATTACTCTGAATGAGCTCTCACTTGATGGATGGTGGTCCTAAAAGCTTGCTGCTTTTCATTAGCAAAGTGAAATGGGGAGCCGGTGCGAATGCTTTGTCATTCTGATGGAGTATAGTGCATGAATCAGTGCAATTATTCACTGTTTGCATAAATCAGCAAGATTTTGAGGGGGAATGTTGCACAACTCAGAAGTGGCCTAATCTCACCTGACAATATTTCATTCAGACTCGAAGCATCTCCTCCAAGAAGCAGTGAAGCATTGGTGGGTTTCCTCACAGCACAAGGCAATGATGGTGGGAAATAGAGTTGTTCTAAATCACTAGCTAATTATGATAATGTCCAGGGGGCACTTACAGGGTCTTGCTCTAGATCTCAGATTCATTCATCCCTATTGTTTTAGAAATGTCATTATTTATTATGCATGAAGCATGGTACATTGTTCCACATGGGTCCAGTAATGAACAACCAGCCGAATCCATTAAACTATTTAGGAGAAGAGTAAGACCCAGAAATGTGGACAGTTTTCCCGGACTTTTCACAGCTGCAGCTGGATAACAAGACAGGTCAAATCAGGGACTCGCTGGGTGTGATTTGGGAAAAGCTACATAAGTTAAGTATACACTCTTTTTTTCTGAAGGAGAGAGTCTGTTGTACAAGAAGGGAGTTTGTTCAGTTGAGCTGTTGCAGAAACCCTTGCAATACCACTTGCAAGAGGGAGATTGAATTTTTCATTAACTCATTTAAATCAATTTATTTCAGCCTAGCATGACACCAAAACCAAAAATCTGAACAGTGCTCCAGGGCTGGAGTTTATAGTCATCCAGCTCATCTAATTTGGACTAGATTACTTTTTTCATTAAGTCTAAAAATAATTTCAGGCAGGCCACCTTTCTAGGGATTTCTGTGGTGAATCAAATTCTAGGGAAGAATCCTTGCCTTTCACAGACAGAGCTAGTGGCTTTTGAGCCTGGGTTTGTTCTCCTTTCCTCCATGAAGCCAACCTGCCTTAGACCTTTATTCTTCATGAGAGCCGTTAGTAGCAATAGCTAACACTGGCTGAACGCTCCTGTGTGCCAGGCACTGTTATAAGCACTTTAAATTTATTAACCAATGTAATCTTCATAACCTCCCAAGAGGGAAGTATACCATTATTATCTGCATTTAACCATGAGGAAACTGAGGCACAGAGTGGTTAAGTAGCCTGCCCAAGGTCACACAGCCAGTGAGTGATGGAGATGGTGCTCAGACTCCAGTGATCTAGCACCAGGGCTCACTACTCAATTCTGAAGAGCCTTGAATAGCAGCTGTAAGTGTTAACTAAACCGCACACCCCAGGGCACAGCTTCTGAGGACCTTTCAGGTCCCGCAGATGGATTCCCAGCACAGCAAGTACCTGCTTTTGACATGCAGCATCAGCCCTTTTCTGGGCCACTTAAAACCTTTTTTAAAAGCAGAGCCTAAGTGGTGATGGGATGTGCTAAAGCTCTCATACAAGTGGATGGAAGAATATATTTTATCAAAATACTCTTTAAAAAAAGGAACAAATCCTGGGATCAACACTGCTGACACCTTTCTCAGGGAAGCTGTATCAGAAAGGCCGGTCACCCGTCCCACATCTGGGAGAGTACATGCCTCACCACTTGCTCTGTACTATTTTTGTTCCAGGTTCTGTGAATCACTGGAAGAACCTTTTTAGTGATTAAAGGCAAAGGAAAGAGGGAGATGTCTGGGAGAGAAAGGCAGGTCCCTGTGCAGCTGCTCCATCCCTGGGCACCCTGGACGAGGCCCGCAGAGGACACCAATGAGTGATGAGGTGGCTGGCATTCCCAGGCCCTCCCGTGCTCTCCCGCTGCTGAGGAGGGTGGTGGGGTGTAGGTGGGCCATCTGGGAGGGAGGACTCGGGGAGATGTCCGGAGAGGAAGTGGCGGCTATTTGATGGGCTGTGGTTGGTGGCTGCTGCATGGGAGCATGTGCTCCCTACAGGCTAAACCCAAGGAGGATCCAGTTTCGTCTTCACTGACAGATTTATAGGCCATCAAACAAAGCCTTTTTACTAGACCCAAATGAAAAGTTCACGTGAGAATTAAAAGGAGCCTGTGCAAAGTGGAGTTTGGGGCAGTGGTTTCCAAAACTTCTTTTGAGTATAGAGGAGAGAAAATCACCCAAATTAGGGAAATGGCAAGTCTCCCTAAATACAAGAACAATTGGTTACAAAGTTGCTACCTAATCTATAGAAAATAATCCATATTAATTATAAATAAAAATTATGATAGGTTTGAGGTGCTTTGAGGATTTTTAAAACAGGAATTATATCATAAAATACTGATTTCATAAAACACTTCTTTAGCAGTGCTCCTATGGAACCAAAGGACATGCCAGCTTAGCTAAGCCACTTCTGAGGCCTTACTCCATGGGATGTTCCATGTCACCCTGAGGCTGCGCGGGGCTCCTTAAAAGTCGTCTCTCCTTCCTGTCCTGCGGAGCATCAGAGGACACCTCCTCAGTCTCTGTGTCCTTGGAGACCTGGGGAGAGCTGCGGAAGGAGGCACACACCGCGAGGCCCTTGCTCCTGCTGTCCGTGGAATCAGCCCCTCTCCCGCAGCATTACCCTGCTAGTTGGGAAGAGTTTTCTCAAATTAACTGCAGGAAGACCCGAACAGCGAACACTTTCATTAGAATCACCTGGCTGAGGGTGCATGTGATGGCTCTACGGATGCCTGAGTCTCATCTCAGGGCTGCTGAATTGGAGCCTCCAAAGGTAGGATCTAGGAATCTGAATTTTGAACAAACTCACCAGGTGATTCTTTGCCCATCAGACTCAGAACCACTGCTCCAGGACGCGGACCACGGACCACACACACAGAGATGCTGAGGAGGGAAAGGAAGCAGGGGAGGAAAGGAAGGGTGTAGCAATGGAGGAGACGGCTCCTTGTTCTGTAAACCTCTTTAAAATCAGCCAGGTCATGAGTTTGGACTGCGTACGAAGGAGCTTCTCCAGCACAAAGGAGTTTCAAAGGAGCAGCCGGGGTGGTGCTGAGATCGAGGAGTCAGGAAATGACACTCTGTTTGCCACCCCTCTGTGATCTCCAAATTGGAGCATTTAGAACGTCCAGGCTAGTCTTTCTCCTTGAGTTTACTGCAGTTCTTCCTGTTTTCACTCCCTGAGAACTGCTGCTCACTCTTCAGGACCCAGCCTTCCTGACACCCAGGTTAACCTTAGGCTCCCCTAATTTGCATTCTCACAGCACTCTGCATCTCATAATTATGTATGTGATTGTGTGCTTAACACCTTAACCCCCACTAGGGCAGAGGCTGTGTCTTCTTTCTCACTGTATCCACCGCATCCAGTTCAATGCCTGGCACATAGTAGATGCTCATTAAATTTTTTCTTTTTGAATGAACACTCTTTCTAAATTCCAACAGTTTTCTGCTCTTTCTGAACTTCAGCAAGTGCATGTTTGAGGATGAAGTAGACCACCCCTGAGGTCTTAAGCGTCACTGTTACTTCAGACTAACTTCAAAGAAATTCCCTGTTTCTAACCAAGTGATATATCCCCTCATGGAGAGGTGTGCTGGTAAAGACTTAGGAGAGGTGGTAACCCAACCTGATTTCTCTTCTTTCCAAGCTGACGTTTATTTCACTGTTATACCCTCAACATCTAGCTGATGAGCACTGTGTTTGACAAGAAGTGCTTGGTGATTTGTTGCCTTTGTTGAACAGACTATTAGCTCATTAGTAAGACTCTGGTCCAGCATGCTAAGACTGGAGAGCTTGATTTTCCAGACAGATTATTGAAAGTCTCCCAGGACACCCTCTGGACAGAGTCTGTTTGCTCAGTGGGGATGCCTCTGTCCTTTTCTGTCACTCTGTACTTTTATTCAGAACCATGGAGACAAGTGAGTTGGAACAGAAAGTGAGGTGGGGATGGGCACAGGGGGTGGGAGCAAAAGGAAAGTCTCCCCTCAGTTCCGGGTCTCCTCTCAGTTCCAGGTGCACCCTGTAGCCAGAAGGGAGGAAGGGACACAATTGAAATTTAAGTAAGAATTTATATTTAATTCCTCCAAGATGACTTCTCTGTCTATGTTTGTTTTTTCTTCCTGAATATAGATGTAGCCACTTGAGTGCACTTAGCAGAATTAAGTTTATTTTACTATTTGGCTGTGTGTGTGTCTGTTTGTCCATCTGTCTCTCTGAATGGGTATGTCGTTTGGGATCCCATTTTCCCAAATAGGAGCTAGGCCTAGGCCATTTCTGCATCTTTTATGTAACTGGATTTTCACCCATTTCTTAAAAGTGGGCTAATTTAATTCCCTCTTGGTTTTTACAAAAATGAATGTATTGACTTAGTAGTGTACAACTGGTCACTTGTAGACTGGCTCATTTAAAACACCACCATAGTTTTCTAGGCCTTGATGTCTGCTATTTTTATTTTATTATGCATTAATTACTGATTCAGAATCCATTTAAGATTTTATATCGATGTTAATTCAGGGCACCTTAATTTGTATTCTCTTTTCTCATGGTCTAAGATTTTCTCTGGTGGTGGCTGACATTTTATTCTGAGCATTATTAACTGGCCATAAAGCTAAAATGGACTCAAACATTCTGTAATGAACTGTTCTGCCTAATTTACCAGGGAAGAGTAACTTGAACCCAGAGGGAACTTGATATAAACAGATTTTTTTTTCCTTAAGCCATCACTGTGATATTAACCAGACAGCCATAACATTTTTTTCAAGTATAATTGACATACAATATCCTGTTAGTTTCAGGGATACATCATAGTGATTTGATATTTTTATACATTATTAAATGATTCCTATGATAAGTCTAGTTACTGTCTGTCACCATATAAAGTTATTAAAATGTTATTGACTGTATTCTCTATGCTGACTATTACATCCCCAAACTTACTTATTTTATAACTGGAAGTTTGAACCTTTTAATCCCCTTTACCTGTTCCACCTGCCCCAACCCTACCTTCCCCTCATCTGTTAGCCAACAGTTCATTTCCTATATCTATGAGTTGGTTTCTGTTTTGTTTTCGTTTTTTTGTTTTATAGGTTCCACATATAAGTGAAATTATATGGTATTTGTTTTTTCTGATTTATTTAACTTAGTATAATACCTTCAAGGTCCATCAGTTTTGTTGCAAATGGCAATATCTCATTCTTTTTTGTGGCCAAGTAATATTCCATATTGTATGTGTGTGTGTTTGTGTATATAGGGGGGGATATACCTCTTCAAATTGGTGCTTTCTTTTTCTTCAGATAAATAGAAGTGGAGTTATATGGTAGTTCTCTTCTTAGTTTTTTGAGGAACCACCATACTGTTTGCCATAGTGACTGTGCCAGTTAACATTCCTCCCAACAGTGTACAAGGCTTCCCTTTTCTCCACATTCTTGCCATCACTTGTTATATATTTTTTTTGTCTTTTTGAGAATAGCCAGTTTGGCAGGTCTGAGGTGATATCTCATTGTGGTTTTGATTTGCATTTCCCTGCTGATGAGTGATGTTGAGCATCTTTCTGTGGCTTTTGGACATCTGTATGTCTTCTTTGGAAAAATGTCTGTTCAAATCATCTGCCCATGTTTTAATAAGGTTATTTGGGTTTTTTTGATATTAAGTTGTGTATGTTCTTTATATGTTTTGGATATTAACCTCTTATTGGATGAGTGATTTGCAAATATCTTCTCTATTTCAATAGGTTGCCTTTTTGTTTTGTTGATGGCTCCCTTCACTGTGCAAAAGCAATTTAGTTTGATGCAATTCCATTTGGTTATTTTAACTTTTGTTGTCCTTGCACAAGGAGACTGGCCCAAAAAAATACTGCTATGACCAATGACAGTGAGCAATATGACTGTATATTCTTGCCTCCTTTGTAATATATTAATTGGTCATATATGTGTAGATTTATTTCTGGACTTCATTTCTATTCCATTGATCTATATGTCTGTTTTTGTGCCAGTACCATACTATTTTGATTACTATAGCTTTATAGTGTAGTTTGAAATCAGGGAGAGTGATACCTCCAGCTTTGTTCTTTCTCAAGATTACTTTGGCTGTCTTGGGCTCTTTTGTGGTTCCATACAAATTTTTGGATTCTTTTTTCTAGTTCTGTGAAAAATGTTATTGGTATTTTGACAGAGATTGCACTGAATCTGTAAATTGCTTCAGGTAATATGGCCATTTTGACAATATTAATTCTTCCTATCTATGAACACAGTATATCTTTTCATTTATTTGTGTTATCTTCATTTTTTTTCATCAGTGTCTTATAGTTTTCAGAGTACAAAAATGTCTTGCAGTTTTCAGAGTACAGGTTTTTCACCTCCTTGGTTAAACTTAATCCTAGGTATTTAGTTGTTGATACAATTATAAATGGGATTTTTTTCTTAATTTCTTTTCCTGATAGCTTACTGTTAGTTTATAGAAATGCAACCAATTTCTTTATGTTAATTTTGTATCCTGTGACTTTACCAAATTAATTTATTAGTTGTAAGAGTTTTTTAGTGGAGTCTTTACGGTTTTCTATATATAGTATCATGTTATCTGCAAATACTGACAGTTTTTCTTCTTCCTTTACAATTTGGATGTATTTTATTTCTTTCTATTGCCTAATTACTCCAGTACTATGTTGAATGAAAGTAGTGAGAGTGGGCATTTTTGTCTTGTTCTTAACTTAGAGGAAAAGCTTTCAACTTCTCACTTTTGAGTATGATGTTAGCTGTGGGTTTGTCATAGCTGTTGGTTTGTCATATATGGCCTTTATTATGTTGAGGTACATTCCTTTTATACCCACTTTGTTGAGAGTTTTTATCGTAAATGGATGTTGAATTTTGTGAAATGATTTTTCTGCATCTACTGAGGTGATGATATGATTTTTGTCCTTTGGTTTGTTAATGTGGTATATCACATTGATTGACTTGCAGATCTTTGTTAATGTTGATCCTTACATCAGTGGAATATATCCCACTTGATCATGGTATGTGATCCTTTTAATGTATTGTTGAATTCAGTTCGCTAGTATTTTATTGAGGATTTTTGCATCTATGTTCATCAGAAATGTTGAATTGTAATTTTCTATTATTGTGATGTCTTTAGTTTGGTATTAGGGTAATGCTGGCCTCATAAAATGAGTTTGGAAGCATTCATTCCTCTTCTATTTCTTTAATAATTTGAGGAGAATAGATATTAATGCTTCCTTAAATGTTTGGTAGAATTTTTCTTTTTTATTGAGGTAGTGTTACTATGAATTACTATGAATTTCCCTCTAAGGATGGCTTTTGCTGTATCCCATGGATTTTGAAAAGTTGTATTTCCCTTTTTATTTGTCTCATGGTATTTTTTGATTTCCTTATTGACCCATTCATTGCTTGGAAGCATGTTATTTAGTCTCTACATGTTTCTGTTTTTTCCAGTGTTTCCCTTGTCATTGTCTTCTAGCTTTATGCTATTGTGGTCAGAAAAGATTCTTGATATGATTTCAGTCTTCTTGAATTTCCCTCTTCTGGTCTTGAGGGAGTGGCCTTGTGTAGGGGTGTTCCCTGTGCAGATTGCATGTGCCTGTTGGCTTTGGCAGGCTGGCTGGGGCTGGAGTGGGCACTGGCTGGGGTCCTGGTCTGTGCCACACTGGAGCTGCCTTTGGAACAGTTGGAGGTGGAGCAGGCATGTGATGGATCCATCCACTAATGTCCTTTTATTCCACCAGGAGCCAATGCTGAATTCTACCATGCATTTAATGGGCGGTTCTTTTTAAAGGTAGAAATCTGAACAGCATTCCAGTAGGGTGTAGATATAGATTGTCCTATTTCTTTTATATACATAAAAAAGGAGGTGTTTTTCCTCCATGAGTGGAGTGATAGTTAAGTGATTAGCCTCTTACTTCTTAAAATGAGAATTTCTCTTTTCTACAAAATCCAGGGGTTTAACCCTGCTCTTGCCACATCCTACCCAGAACATTATGTTGATAAACAGCAGGTCTGTGAAGGACAACTGCAGAAAAAAGGAAGCATTTGAGAAATCCCATTCTATTTTTTTATGGCATTTCTTATCAATCCACCAGTTTTTAAAAATATATATATAGCTTTTTTGAAGAGTACCATTTGAGTGAGAACATTATACAGCTAGACTTTTGAAAGCAGTGTGGACCCTGTGCTGTTAGCTGGCCTTGCTGGACAGGAAGGAGCAACATGGTTTCAGCAAAGGAACCACAAAGAAACCAAGGCTGTCTGAAGTCTGAGAAGAAAGCCTATGTAGGGTCCCAGGAGTAAGTATAAGAAAACACAATTTAGTCAGGAAATTGCACCATGGCTGTGTCTGGTATTTGGCTCTGTGATTTCTGACTAGACAATAGATAAGTATTTGCTCAGTTGCTTTGTATTTGCCTCAGATATGTGTTTGCTGAGTCTTTTCGCACCAATTTATCCCTTTTTCCTTCCCATTTAGACACATGGGGCCATGTATTAGCTTTGCTCTGTGCTGCTCACTGCCTGAGTTCTCACACTAGGGAGTGGGATGGGAGTGTAGATGTGCCAGACTCATGCTATCTTCCCTGCTGAAAACTATTTCACACATATGCTGGGGCCACATTTGACTTGATAAGAATCACTTGCTGAAGTTCATGTGTGAAGGTCTGAGGTCTTTCAGTTGGCTAATATCTGGAAATATTGGTTGGGCAATAGTATTTTGCCATTTCTGTGGGCACCAATCTTCCATTATAGTATTACCCCAAAGGAAGGGAAGATAAGCAGTATGGAGGCCTAAACTCAGCATGGTGGTAATTTATAATGGAGGGTTAGGACTGAATCCTGGTGGGAGCATATGCATTAGGTCAGTGGGTGGCTTTGGGTGGTGGTTTGGGGTGGTGGATGTGGGTAAATAAGATAGTCAGCTAGGAGTCTATAGCCTGGAAGATGTCAGAATCAGTCTACCTTCTCTTTTTTATTATTTGGGCTCCTTTCTGTTGGTCATGAAACCAGGAGAGAGGATATCCTATGCTCTTTATTTAGCAACCACACATTGACTTTGAATAACAAGAATAGAAATGCCAAGAATGTCTGCAGCTCTCAGTTGTAGGACCTGTGGACCATGTGCTACACAAAGAGGCCCTCCCAATGCTTTGTGCTATTGCCTTTATGATGTCCATTTAAAAAAAAACCAAAAATTTTCCTTAGTTTGACAAAGTGACCTTCAAAAACACAATTTCTGATTAAAACCTGTAGGCTGGACACAGGGCATAAATCTGCAAAGAAGTAAAAAGCTAACCTTTTCAAACAATATTGCTTCTCTCTCACTTACCAACTTTACATTTCCCTGTATGGCCCTGGAAGATGACTGGTTAGCCAGAGACGGGTAAGATTCCTCAAGGGAGGAACAACCTAAGACAGACACTGTCGCAGGGGGGCCATCAGGTGAGAAATTGGGGACCAACAGAGGGGAGGCTTAGAACCTCACCCCCACTTTTTGAGAGAAATCTTCTGCAACCGTGGATGTTTTGTTGCCTTTGTCTAGCTTGGATTAATACTTAGCCTATAGGAACAGACCTGATCATCCACATTTGCCCTCTTGCAGCACTAAACTATGTTTTCTACCTTTATCTTGCATCTACCTACCACTTCAGCATTTTATTAAAAAAATAATAATAATAATAGTAATAAGGAAGAAATGTGGGATTCACATATAAATCAAGTATAAAAATCAAATGAATATTCTTATTTGACCTGATTGTTTATAGTTCATAATGCATGATCAAAACCGAAAGTTTCTGTGATATGACTGCCCTTGCACTGTTTACCATGTAAGAACTTACTCACTATGTAAGAATTCGTTCACATTGTAAGAACTTGTTCATTATGCTTCGGAAGATTGGAGACTGTTGAGAATTAGGCTTGGGGTTGATTAATGATTGTGCATTGAGTCCCCTATACAGAATTTTATTGTTGTTAACAACCATTTGATCAATAAATATGAGAGATGCCCTCTCAAAAAAAAAAACCTGTAGGCTGGCACTGTCGTTAAGAAATGGTTCTTGATTAGAATGCCTTGCAAATCTCTCCCATAGTGTACAAAAGCAAAAATAGAACAAGTAAATTGGTGTGGGATTATTACTACTTTTATTATTATGCTTGTATTTACACTAGGGGATTCATTTTCTTTGTGATCTGTCTCCTGTTCTTAGCTCACTCTTGTGTGTCTGTGAGAGTGGACATGACACCACCAGATTCTCTAGAAATGGTGTGTTCATGAAGTGTTCTCAGCAGCAGAGGGGACAGGATTTAGGACCAAGGGTGGCCCCACTCAGTGCCCATGTATAATGCCACATAGACTGAGTGTATGTTAGGCTGACATATTTTTGGACCAATTGAATGTTTTTGCTCCCATACCAGTTTGCTCTTAACAACTTTATCTAGTTATAAATAGACATGGAGATAGTGTCTATATAACACGAAGGGAGATTTGACAACTTTCATTTTCTTTGGCGAATACAGGTGGCTATGGGCAGGTGAGAACCAGAAGGAAGTGTTGGGCAGCGAGGTGACTGTTTCAGCTATGCCCCGCCTCCCGCCCAGCTGAGCTCACAGTCACTGCCAACCAGGGGTTTCCTGAATGAATGAACACAGGGTCCCTACCAGAAGGAAAGGTGCATGTAGAACAAGGCCCCAGGCCCAGCAGTTGTACCACTCCTTGTGACCATGACTGGAGAATTTGGAAGCTGCTTCTTGTTCTTGGGAACTTCTATCCCTGCTCCACTGGTGGGGATCGCAGGAAGTTCTGAGCTTTCTCACTCCTTCCCCTTTCGGTATTCTTCCTTATACTATGAACAGGCATCTTGACAGTCCTTTCAATCTTTGCACGTCTTGGGAGTGTCTTCTAAACTGGGACTCTTTATCTAGGGAACTTTTGTCCTGGCAGAGCCAGGTGCACTGCAGATTTCTTCTGCATGACATCAAAGTCCCCCAAAGTCTAGATTGTTCTAGACTCCAGATTGGACAATAGATTAGGTATTTTTCTAAAGACAGTAGAAATGGAAGGCAGGTCATTCTGGTGGATGGGAGGTCATTCTGTGTCCTTCCACTCTATGTCTCTTTACTGGCTTAGCACTTGCATATATACTAGCATGTATTATTTTCTAAATATTTTATATACAAAAATCTGGCTCACGAACTAGAATGTTACTTTTCAAGAGTGGCCCCAGAGTATCACAGAGAGCCAGCTCATGAAAGGACTTAAATTCTAGGCCGAGGAACTTGGATTTAATCCTGGGCACTGGGGAGCCATTGGTAGTTCCTAAGCTGTTGACTTGACTTAGCAAAAGCAGACACTGAGAATATGATGTAGTGGGAGTCTGTTGGCTTGAAAACAGAGGTTGTGGTTTCCTTTTTTATTCCTGTCCTTGGAAGTTTCTGGTGGTTATACTGACAACAAAAATATGTGAACGATTAGATGGAAACCTTTCTGTAAATAGGACAGAATGTTTAAGTCTGTATAAGGATAATTTCCTTCATCAAGGGATTGTGTAACCATTACACCCAGCACAGTAGCCACACTCACGGTCTCCACACCATGTTCCCAGCAACCAGCAGACCTGGGAAAGCAGTGGTGTTCTGATCTACGGTGGCTGTTTTTGAAATATTTCCTAAATCACTTAATTAGGCTACTTTTGAGTAGCTTTTTGTAAAACATCTGTTGCAAAGTCTACAAGAGGGAGTGGAAGGATCTCATCTTGAATGCGATCCAGCTCCTCAGGGCTGCACCTCTGTGCCCTCCCCTGTGCCTCTCTCCCTCCCAACACACACACTTTTCACTTCCTCTGCTTCTGAAACACTGGTTTTCCTTTATGGCGTTCGCCATCACACTTGCCACTTCAGGCTGCGTGAAGGCAGCAGGGAAAATAATGCCCCCTCCTGGGTGGTGTGAACCTGGCCTGAGACGCCAACCGCTCCCTGCTCCTCCGCCTACCATTCTTCTGGAAGGAATTTCTTAAGCCCCCTCTTGGGATAAGCATTCAGATTAGGAGACAAACCAGAAACCTGCCTGGCTAAATGAACATTTACTTATGGACCAAAGAGACAGTAGATGAAGGCAGGAAATTTTAAAATCTCAACTTTTTAAAGAGAAAAGGCAACCTGATAATGGAATAGGTGGCCACATAATAAAAACCATTGTGTGCTAATTGAGTAGTTAAAAGCATAAGGTATAGTAAGAGATGCTTAAGCACCATAGAAAGATGAGCTATCAATTCCTGGTCCTGAAGGTGATTCTTATATTTCACGGATGTTAGTGATAACTCATATTGTACTGTGCTTTCTGTGCGGTTCTCATATGTTACATCTTTTACATCTTGGAACACCCTTGTAGATAAGAATTGTCATTGTTACCGTTTTGTATATCAGGAAACCAGGACCTGGTAAGATTTAGGGACTTTATAGTTCTTCTGGTTCCAACTTCTGTTTTCCTGCATTTCTCTGCACAGGGAAACAATGTTTCCTCTGACATACACAGGGACCCAGAGCTAGGCCAAAGTGCCTCTGCTACCTTTGAGGGTCAGAGCAGACAGGGCCTGTCAAGAGCAGCTAGCTCAAACTCCCCCCCACTCCCCACTCCCACCTGGGAGATGAGGAGGCTGAGGCCTCTCCGAGCCAAGAAACAGCACGACATGGACCAGAACTCTGCCCTTCCCACTCCCAACTGCCGTAGGTTTATCTACCTAGGGCAAAGGATTGTAAGCTCCCCACATCCACCCTCACTGCCTGGCGGCTGTGTGACCAGAGCTTAGGCAGTGCTGAGTAAATGTGTGTTAAACAGATGTATGCTTGATTGGCTGACTTTAATTGTAACCATATGCAAATCAGTACATTTATATCTTCCTTGACCTAGTTTTCCTACCCAAAGATGTTATTTTTCCCTCTGGATTGAGAGGGTAATGTTTATAAAATCCTGAGCCAATCAGCTGAGAGGCCCTGTATGTGTGTGAAGTACCATTGGTGGTATTACTGAGTTGCCTTTTTCTGTGATACTCTGGGTTAATCAAAGGCCTTTGTGATTATTGTTTTACACACAAATCTCCAATTTATTATTTAGTTCGTTGCTTTTATTAATGTATTGAAATGCAAATAGCAGCAAAACACAGGTCAGCAGCTGCAGCTGTGGGTTCCAGACAGTGGGAGCCAAGGGACAAGATGGAGATGGGAGTCCTGGGACAGCCAGCCATGGACTCCCATGCTTTCAGTCCCTGCAAGTGGAAAACATGGCTAGACAGCCTGTACTTGCCTGATAAGATTCATGGCCATCCCCTAAGGGATCGTCTGGGGAGAAGCAAAGTCTGGACCTTCCAGTAATGGCTTCTGGACTATAGGAAATGACAGTGGTAAAGGAAACAATACATTCAAAACACTTTGGATAATGCCTTACACATAGAAAGCAGTTACTAAATGTAGCTATTACTACTCTTTTTCCTCTGATTGTTATTACAGTCCTTGTAATTACAATCTAAAATGAATTTTAAATCTTGTCCTAATTTCACACAACTATTTAGGTGACTAAAGCCACTGGGGAGAAGAAAGAGAGGTGTTTGGAAAATGTGGCTGGATTCACTTAAACACAGCAGCAAAGTGGATACAGAAAGGAAGTGTTATATGACTGAATAGGGGAAGTTTTCAATGGTGTTTTAGTTATGTGATTTTAGGATGACTAATTCAAAGAGAAACACCAACATACTGAATAGCATGCCCACATAATAAAAGCCATTATGTGCTAATTGAGTAGTTGAAATCATAAAATATGACAGATGCTTAAGTGTCGTGGAAAGATGAGCTATTGATTCCTGATCGTAAAGATCCTGAAGAAAGCAGAGGTGACTTGACATTTTGGTGATTTCCTAATGAGATCCAAAGCTTGTGCGCAGTGGAAATGACAAAGGAAGGTGACAGGTAAGGCTGAGATAAAGCATTTGTGCTGCTTCTGTTCTGGACTCTTTGGTGAAGCAGTTCAGGAGTCAGTACTGTTGGGTGGAGGACTCTGAACAGAGACAATTGGGGCATCTTTGAGATGAGGGGAAGGCATCTGAGTCCAGGGAGGTTTTATATAAATGCATTTGAGTTGGCTTTGAGAGGGTTCACTTATACAGAAAGTGAGGGATTTGGAACAACATACCAATTCTACTTACTGTAGTATTATAGCTACTTTATATGCCTATTGACTGAGCACCCATATGCCGGGCTCCTTATGAACAAGACCTTGTTTCATTCTCACCATAGCCCTGTGAGGTCTGGGTTCTATTATTCCCGTTTACTGATGAAGAAACTGAAGTTCAGAGAGATTAAATGATCCACCCAGGTCATAGCTGGCAAGGAGCAGCACTTGGATTTGAACTCAAGTCAGCCTGTCTCCATAGCTTCCTTTACTGCCTCTAGGAGAGGAGGGGGCCTGTGCAATCAGTACTGAAAAAATATCTGTCTTCTTTAAGACTGTAGGGAGGTGAACCTTCTTTGAAGAACTATGTTTAGGAATGAGTCAATATATTATTACTTCATAATATACAAAATATATTAACTATATTTTGCACATTAAGTATTATATAGCTTACTTAACATATTAAGACTATATATATTATATATACTTAATATATTAAAACAGTATATTACTTCTCCATCAGGCCAACATTTGGACTTGTTTCTTAGGAATCCTTAAAAGCAACAACAGCCCTGTGAGTCTTTGGAGGAAACAAAAACGTCCAGGGTCGGGAAACTCCTGAGAAGGCAGACAGGCTGTGTTGACGCAGTGGAGAGCAGTCACTGGATGCCTACTTCCCGAGGCTGTTAATTAGCGATGGGCCCTCTCCTAGCTTGGCTGTGGATATGAAATTGTTTGTTCAAATTGACATATTGTGTTTTACTGTTGATAAACATCATTGTACCAGTGATTTAGCTTATGCCCTGGAGGAAGAAGTGCCTTGTAGAGTCTCTTAATGTTCATTAAAAGTCAGCATTGATGCATGTTAGAGGGAGCCCTCGAGGCACTGAATGATGGAAAAAAAGAAAGGAACATTGTGAAAATTCAATAGGGATTTTAGGGGCCTAATGGGAACTAGAGTTAAATACCAAATTCCTATCTGAGTCTGAGTCCAATTGTAAGGGGGAACAATTTTAATTGTAAAGGGGAACAGTTTTCCACAAATAGTGTGAGATGTAGGCCTTACTTGTGGTTGTTTGAACTTGAGAAGGGGGCACGTGCAGCCTCTGTCCACATGAAATAATACTTTTCACCTGGCGGAGGACGGGACTTCATCAGAATGATACCCAATTAGCTTCTTATCTATTGCCTTATCTTTCTGTGGTGACTTCTAGAGCTAAAATGGACTATTTCAGTTTTTGTGGAGGAGGTCAGAAATGTGATTTTGAACTGAACAAGGGAAGAAATTTCACCCATTCTTTTATCTCCTATGTATTTCCCTTTTCACTGTGAGCATAAATGAGAATCAGGAAGCAGGAGGGAAGATGTTATTGTGGACTATGGACAGAGAAAAAGGGGGTGGTGGGACCCTCCTTGTGTTTCTGCATGTTGGGGACTAAAAAAAAATCTTAAAAACAAAAAGCTTCCGGTAGCTAACTCCCAGCTGTTTTTGAAAAGACTCTGAAAAGCAAATAGCATCTTTAATCAAGAGCAATAAATAGGATTAGGTCTTTTACTACAAGTTACACTTTTCTTTCAGCCTATATTTATTTTGCCAGGCTAGAAATAGCTGGAGTTACTTCAGCAGCCATGACTATTGTCTAGGAATTGAGTGTAGGCTGAGAATAGTCTGGCTGATTATACTGTTTAGAAATAAGCCCTTTTTTGCAGCCTATTTGGGTAAAAAGGATTCATAAATATTCCTGTGGTTCACTGTTTCATGTTGCCTTCTTATATGTCAATTCAGTAGCCTCATGATGCAATATTATATTCTAGGATATATTATTTTAAATCTGTTGTGGAGTGACCAGGGCTGGTTCTTATTCCTTGAGACAGGTATACAGGCAACTTCAGAAAGACTTGTAAGTAATCTCTTAATTCTTAGAAGTAGAGAATGGGTAAACAGCAGAACACCCACTCTGTATTTCCAGGACCAGAATTCTCTGTGCAACTTGCTAGAAGTTGTAGGATCTTTGTCCCTGGAGATCTTCAAGAACTAGTTACACTGACCACAAAACTAAGTACTCATTGGTCCTAGGCCCTGAGGTATCACTTGGGTAGATTAGTGGGTCTAGTCTTAGGCCAAGAGAGTTGGGATTTCATAGGACAAAAAGACTACAGAACATCAGTTGGTTAGCTGCAGAGCATACCAGTCACAGCATGTGAATAGTGAATGGTGCTCCTGGACCTCAGCGACATGGTGGCCCTGGGGAGAGCATTTTGTTTCTCCCTCAGATTTTGGTGTCTCCACCTGCAAGAGTCCCAGGTTTGGGTCAGGGACAGAGAAGAATACCACCCGAGTCATCCAGGCTGTTTGACTGGGTGGCACTGAGGAGGCCAAAAAGATGAACTTTGATGTCAGAGGCACTTGGGTTTGAATCCCAGCTTTGCCACTTACCAGCCATGGCTTTGGACCAATTACTTAATTTCTCGGTGCTCAGCTTCTCCACATATACAGTGGAGTTGATCATACTGCCCTTGTTGAGGATTAGAATTAATGTTACCGTATGGGAGGAACACACACTGAGCAGTCAGTCAGTGGTAGCCGCGTGGCCCGTACACACACTAGTGCTGGTCCTGGTAGCACAGTGATGGGTGAACCAGCTGACAGCACTTCCCTCTCTGACTCTCGTTGCCTTACAGAGCCGCTTCCCCTGGCAGCCAGGAGTCTGGCAGATGGACGAGTCCGGAGAGCTGCAGTTAGTGCAGTTGGTGACCATCCTGACTTCCTCTGCCCTTCTTTCCTCCGACCAGGGATTATTGCACCCTCAGCCCACACTTGGCTCTGTTGGTGGTGTGGCAAAAAAAATAGGTGTTGAAAAAACCAGAACTGGCAGCAGTTCAGAGGCCTTAGGGGCCTTCAAGTCTGAGCAAGCACCACAGGTGATGTCACTCCATACAAGGAGCCCTGGCACTGGGCTGGTGCATACGACCTAGCTTTCTGTGATCAGGGAGATGGCTGGCCACTTGGCAAAACTGGCGTTATTGGCGTGGTGCGTGTGTGAGCTGGGAAGAGAGGGAAGTGCCAAAGGTAGAGGCAGAAGTATCCTTTTTCCTATGAAAAGCATTGTCAGTATGACAATTTAAAGATCTTTTCCTTTCTTCTGAGACCTTCTCCAAGTGACTAACTTGAAAAATCTTTGATGTGAGGGCCATGGCATGACAGGAGGGCATCTTCTTTTTCTCCCTGTTTGTCTTACTCCTTGGAGGAGAGATGCAGATCAAATGGTTCTAAGGAAAAGGAGAGCAGTTTTTTAAAAAAGGATGTTAACAAAAAAACAAAAGGAAATAGCTGTTTATAAACAGCTTACTACCTTACTCCCTGTAGTTACATGCATTACTTTAAGGTCGTACTTATGAAGGATTTAAAGAAATGATAGGGTGACCCACATCATTTTCTTTTCCTTCCTTAGATTCTGTTGCCTCTGCAGAGCCCAGAGGCTTTGCTGTTTACGTGCACTGTGAGGAACCCAGCACAGTAGGGATTTAGTAAATATGAAATCATTAACATTAAAGAACACTCATCACTCCACTTTGAGACAGTTCAGTTTCATGAATGCACATGGGTGGAATGTTAATTACAGCACAGGGAGTGTTGCCCGGGGCTGGTTATGCCACCCGTCTTGAAGCCTTCCAGTGCAGTGCCTGCGGATTTTCATCTCATTCATCCTTCAGAGTTTGCCGCGAGAGGTCTCTGAAGACTGTAAAGACAAAGCCTAGAGGAGGAGGCGAGGGATGGGAGACTCACTGGGCATTCTGTTAGAGTTCTCTGCCCCCACTGTAAATTATTTTGTAAATAAGGCAGTTAGGCTTTCTAGTCTGTTCTTTCTCTAAAAGGAAATAGGATGTGAGACCAAGAGTTTTAGCCTGAGTGGATGAGATTCAGTATTTTTGCCATCACTGACTCAAATAGGTGACCTGAGAACTGAGCTCAAGTTGCTTTCTCTTGCAGCCCATCTTTGGCTTCCAATAAGGCATCTGAGCAATATCTAGATTAAGAATCAAAGGCACCTTTTGTGTCACTTGAGATGATATTAGTTAATGGAATGCTTCCATGTGCTGTGTGAGAGAGTGCACGTGAAGGTGGGAGGCATGTGGATCCCAGAGCTGTGGGGCCATGAGACCCTGCCGGAGCATCCTTAGCATCTGTGCTGGTCCTTGGAGGGAAGAAAGCTTGGGTGTCAGGATATCTGTGCTGACTCCTGGCTCTGCCGTTATCTTCTTCTGTGACTCTGGACAAATCACTTGGCCTTTCTAAACCTTAATGTCTCTATCTATAAAATAGGCATTTCATATAGATCCATCCAACTTCACATTTCTTTAAACCTGGGCTATTGGCTTAGGGCTGGGTCACCCCATCCCTCAGGGCCTGTTTCCCAGGGCTCAGAGCATCTCTGCTGTTTGCCTTCTTGCTGCATTTTATCCACCATCTGTTAGGTCCCATCTAGATGCCATCTTATATGAAAGCTACCCTAAATCCTCCAGTTACCCCATGACAGTTACCCTCTGTCCTCCCTTAAATACTTCATCTCCCCGCCAGAGTGTGTCTGTGCTCAGGGGGCAGGGCCATCCTGTTCTTTTTGCTGACCACCACCCCACAATGTGGAGGCCATGCCCATGCCCAGCACTCTGTCAATATTTGATGGATTGAATTACACCTGATCATGAAATAGAACGGGGCCTCTGTGCCTGGTCATTTGTTCTTGTCTCATGAGAAGCCCCTTTCCACAGTTCTTTTTCCCTCTTTGGCTTCCCCCTGGCTGGAGGTCTTTTTCTTTCATTCCTCTTTCTTTCCCGCTTTCTAATTTGGGAAAGCCCGTTAGGATTGTCTCGTGTTTCAGGTCCTAGGGAATCACTGGGTTGATATGTTGATAAGAGGAGAACTTTCGCAGAGGAGTTGCATATTACAATTTCAAATGTGGTTATAAACCACTGAAATTTAGGACTGAGAAGGGGCCCTAGAGAATCATTTAGGGAGGTCAGCTCTCTATCCAGCACCAGAACGATCTCTGGAACAGAGGTTCCCAAATCTGCCTGGTGATCAGAATCATCGCTTGGAACTTGTAAATCAGAGTTTTCAACCCTAACTTTAGAGATTCTGATCCAGTAGGTCTAGATTGGGCCCAGCCATATGTAATTTTAGCAAGTAACCCATGTGCTTCTGATAGTCACCCGGGACCAGGAACCCCTGTTCTAGAACTGCTGGCGGTTCCTGGTTTCCTATCTGTCTCCGCAGTGGGAGCCTCATCACCTCTTAAGAACCAGCCTTACTCTGCCAGTCTCTGGAAATGTGCCATGACTCTAAATGTCTTAAATTATCAATTGATTGGACTTAAAAATCCATATTTGTAGGTAAAATGTAGTCATTTATTTAATGGCTAGATTAAGTCAGGTACCTATTTTTAACTTGTTCTTGGGTATTTATGAATAGGTAGAACCATAGCTTGTATGGGCTACATTTATGTAGTCATTTAAAAATACCCAACTATAACTTCTTGTCTAAATCAATCTCTGTTACTACCTACCTCAATTGCAAAGCCTCTTTTCAACTCTTCTACATCCATTATTCAATCAGTTTTATTGTATTCTTTTCAAAATCTTGAACTACAATTTCAGTTAGGGAGGCTTTTTGACACAGCCATCTCCACTGCTGAATACTAAATAAATGCCAAGCATCCATCTGTAAGAAAGCACCAGTTTCCATCTTGGAACATGGTTTCGGATATCAGAATGGGCCTCATTGCTGGCCAGGCAGAGAAGCTCAGTGTGGTGTTTATGGTTGCAGGAGTGAGCATCGGCTGCTCTGGGCTGGGGCCTTCAGGGAAGCCATCCCAAAGGTGGTTGTGTCTCCCTAAGACCAGAAGGAAGGAGGAAATAGTAAGAAGCAGCCAAATAAATAGGAGGGGATGAGTGTTCTAGACAGAAGCAACGGCATATACGAAAACCCAGAATAGATTGAAACGTCCTCGCTGTGGTTTGCATAGTTACCATAAAAACTTCATCATTTCTGTGGTATGTACCAGCACTTTAAGTCCAAGATGTTTACTCAACATTTTCTCCCAAAGTAGTAACTTCTGTGGCTTATTCAGAGCCTCCCTCCAAGGAGCACTGTTGTTTCATGATTCTTATGGAAGTCCAGGGAGGTAAGGGCAGAATGTGGACCCGTTTCCAGCATCTGAGATGAGAGAATTGGCCACTGGAATCATGGCAGAGGGGGGAGTACTCCAGGGTGCTGTTATGTGACAGGCATGTTTCTGTAAAAAATGCATAGAATTTTAGCCCAAAGAGATTTGCTATGGTCTAGTCCTCTCCCTCTCCTGCTGGAAGAAGACCTAGTGATCAAAGAGCAATTTTGCTCTTTTTGCTCCCTTGAAATTGCTTCTGAGCACCCAGAGGTGTGTGTCTCCCAATCTTCTTCTGGCTCTCTGAGGTAACTGCCTTTAACGTCTGTAGCCAGGAAGGCCTTGTGATAATGTGAGGCTGAGCAGCTCCTTCCTGTGGAAGTCCAATGGTGCATTGACTTGTCTTTTTGACTGTTCCTCTCTGATAATGTGTAAAGGGAAATGCAAAATGCACACCCGAGGCAGCAGTAGCTGGCTGGGTTCCAGAGCCAAAACTGAATTAGAAACTCATTAAATACTTGGAGCTGGCTGGGCCAGGCCTGGGCTGGGAAAGCTGAAAAACAGAGGAAGGGACGGGGCGGGCATCTCTAGTTGGCAAATGGCAGGTTGTAAGCAGGGCGAGGCAGACCAGGAACAAGACAAAACAGGGCTGACATGTCTGTCACACAGACATGTTTGTGCGTATACTAGCCTAGTGCAGCCACTTAATGTATGCTAATTGCTGGATTTCCTTTTTTTTTTTTTTTTTGGGAAATACTCCATTGGAAAGCTCCAAAACCAAGGAGGCAATGCAGAAATGCCAAAATGTAGACATTACAAAGAAAGAGAGGAGAAACAGTGGGAAAGAGGGGATCCGAATTTGCAAAATGGCTTAGCATTCTGCTCTATCTATCAGCTCCTCTCCTCTGTGGCTAAGCAGCCACAAGGGTATGATTTAGTGTACGTGATGTTTTTGCAGCCTCTGTCCCACAGTCTGCAATTTGTTTGACATCCCAGAATAGTTATCATAGTTTCTAGTGATAACTAATAAGAAAGTGTGAGCTGGTTCTCTCTCTATGATTTTTCTGGACAGGACATTTCTCCCTATAGACCATAAGATTCAGATGCAACTGAAGAGGACACATGGTTGAGCCCACTTAACTAACCATTAGTAGGAAAGACTCACTCAGAATGTTTTTTTTTTTGCTTGTCAAACCATTGTAACTCTAGTGTCCCATTAGATACCCTTGAGTGACTGTCATTCTTTAAGTCAAATAAAATAGACGGTTCCCCTAATGAAGCTTACCAAAGTATGTAGACATCTTATATTAAAAAATAAATGGTATACAGAAGAAAAAATAAATGTTTATCTTCATCTTTGACATCAAAATCCCAAGGGTTGAAGTACTGGTGAGTGGACTTCTTATCTTTACCCCAATAATCTTTAATGTTTTATAATTAAGAAAAACTATCTTTAAAGCAACTTTGTGGGCATGAGACATTTAGAAAATTTCACAATGAATTTGATTGGAGATGATAGGAAGGCAATGTAGGTATTTTCTAGAATAGTATAGAAAACACATTAAAGCATCAGGTTATCCTTTAAGAATTGTGAGGAAAAAAAGTGACATAAATTTAAGCTTCTTTTTCAAATGTTTTAGAATTCCTAAAGCATTTTGTCCTGACATTAGACATTTAGCCACAGTACACAACAGATACTGGATACACAGGCAAGTGCCAGTGCTGGGAAGCCTCTGTTTCATACACTATAATCCTCTTTTTGTCCATTCCCCGCCACCCAAGCTGGGTGGCCTGAGGCCACACCCTTAAGACCGTAAGAGCATCCTCTGCCTCTGGAGCTGGGAGTCTGGCCCCCTTTCTCTTAGGAAGCTGCTTCCAGAGCCATATCCAGAGCCTGGTCCAGAATGGTCCTCCAAAAGAGGGAAGACATCCTGTAAGTGCCGGTACCTCTTCATTGATAAAAGGCCAGGATTTAAAGGGATGGCTTTGGATTTGCCTGAGCCAGGATGACTGACAGCTCCTTTCCTCAGTGTGGTTTGTATACTGTCTGGACTGAGGTAAACGCACTGGTACCTAGCTCTCCAAGAGGCTGACCTTGTGCTGAAGATTCCAAAGCCCAGATGGGGGAGAGTGCCAGGAACTGCAGCGCCCTGGGGCAGCCTCCAGGGGTGACCAGTACAGGCCAGGCTCTGGCCTTCTGCACTCCAGCCTCGCAATTAGGAATGTAGCAGATGGTTCTAGTCTCTTGGAGAAAAGATTCCCAAGCCTTAAACCTCACCCAGGACCTCACATCATGATTTCCTTGGCCTGGGGCTTCTTTTGTCCTTGAAGGAGCTGTCAATCAGGAACACAGTTAGGTTCTCCTCTTGGTGGACTGCTGAACCCCAGAAGACAGGCCAAGCACAGTTCGCCTACCATTGGCTCCCATCCCTGTTCAGCTCATCCTGCTGCATGAAGGCCCTGAGCTGAGGAGGGTTCAGACATACTTGGCCCCTGCCTTTCCAACCCGAATTTTAAATCGTCACATTTTCCTGCTTCCTCTGTTTAAGTTGAGGCAGTAGTGCTCCCTGCAACCTTGGTCTGTCTGTCTCACTTCCTAGCTTCTGCAGTGACAGCCTCACTCCTAAGTAAATGGAAAAGCATTCAGGGTTGCTTTCTGGAGTAGAGTTAAATGTTCTTTCTTTTAGTCATACTCTGGAGCTCCTGCAGAGGATACTCTGTGGACCCTGACCAGTCTCTTCCAGAGCTGACTAACAAGTTAGTACTTTTCCTGGGGCAAAATGTACTCCCATTTTATTCTGTTTGTGAAAGGGAAAAGAGTAGTGCATCAGTAAGAACTTTGCTTAGCACACACATGGGTAATTGCGTATATTCCAAGTGTATACAAACAGAAAAGAACCAATAGAGAATATGGCAAGATAGGAATATAGAAAGTGATTTTATGTTTGCCAGTTTTCTTATGAGAACCCATTTCTCACAAAAACTATAATCTGGAGATTTTCTCAAGAGTAAGTTTATTTACTTACTCTTAAGTAATTAATAACACAATAAAAGTAATAAAATAATAATAAAAATAATAAAAAGTCCCCAGTTTATTTGCTTTTCCCCCTTGAACTTGTTCAAAACGGGATTTCAGTCTTTCTTACAGGAAGGTAGAAGAGGATAAGATTTACTTGACTATGTGTCTAAACCTCCTTTGCAGCACAGTCTTTTGGATCTTTATCCAAAGGAGAGCTGCCTTTCGGTTCAGAATTTATCACTGCCTTGAAAAGGCTCCTTCGCCATATTCAGTTCAGTCGTGTCAGAAACAATTCTCTGCTTAAATGTTAATTAAATATGTGGCCCTAAATTTATTCCTTGTTTCCTATGTCAGATTTCCTTAATCAGCAGTTGTAGTCCATCTAGTCTCCCAGAAAAGGTCAAGTGTGGGATGGGGACATGCTGTGACACCCTATTTAGTAGCCTTATGAAGAGTTTGTAGTTGAATATGAAATCAAAGTGAAATTTTCCTACTAAGGCTCTGTTTTAATTCTTTTAGGAATCATACTGGGTGACTGAATGACTAGAGGCAAAATGCAGTGTGCTTGTGAAACAAAAACAAAAACAAAAAGACAAACAGCTCCTGGCACTTTTGGACATATTTTGGCCCTAGTCACATAAAAAGAGCTAGACAGTGTTTCCTTTTTATTAATGTATGCTTGTGGGCTTTCTGATAAGGATGACAGATGTGTATTTTTCAGATTCACCTGATTTACTGACCACTAAATGCCGAATTTCAATCTACACTATTATGTTAAGTCCTACTCAGAAATTGAATTGGGTGTTTCTGTGTAACTACAGGAATCTATATTTTTAGTTGTCTTATTTTGCAAAAGACCATAGACACCTAAATACTTAGCAGTGGAAGTCTCTGATCTAGGTTTTGTGGGATTTACATAGAAATTGGCAACTTCATTGGAAATCCAAATGAGATTTTGTACATAAAAGCCTGAGAGAGCATTTTGTTAACTAAGACATTTTAATTTAGTTGGATGCAGTAGCTCATAAATTTTTATGTACTCCTTCTAATTGAGTTATCTGATACAGGGGCCATTAACACTCTCAGAATTTTGAGGGAAGAGACAACTCTGAAATTAAAGCAGACAGGAAGATATTCCCAAAGGAAATAAAATGTGAGCTAGTCCTGTAAGGAATGGATTAGATTTAAATGATGCCTTACTTTATGATACAGTAAATGGTATCAACAAACAATACCCTTTATTTAAAACAACCTTTAAGCAAACTATCCCACTGGGGTAAAAAATAAATGCAGTGACCAATTGGCATGTGTATCTGATTTACCTATATTATATATACTTAAAATTTAAGTTACTTAGTATAAGTTAAATAAACACATCAGCATTGTAAAGTACAGGTTTATTTCATGTAAGGTGTTGATGGTATGACTCATTGAATTTGTATGCTCTTAGGTAAAATGGGGAAACTCAGTGGCTGACTTAAACCCAAGGCCCTGCAATGCTACTTGTTAAAGTATGATTCCACATTAGGCCTAGTCAGCAGCCGGCCGGGTGGCATACCTCTTTCCCCTCTAAAATTAAGAAATGGTATGAAAAGCAGCAAGGTCGACTCTGTGTATGATGTTCCTGAGAGAATACTGAATTCATGTAACTCCCTTTGCCCTTTCATTGAGTATTTTACTGTTGAAATGTAGCATTTAGATTTGGTTGAGGGAGGAGAGGCAAAGCGTTTAGCTGGAGGAAGTTCTCCCAATAAACTTTTCCTGACTCCATGTGCAACGAGAGGAGTCTACCCCACGCAGCGGCTTGCAGCTCCTGCGACAGCCCCTGAAGAGTGTTCAGGGCCATTCACCCGCCAAGCGCTTGTTGCCTGGTCTCCAGTTTTTAGTCAGTAGGTTTAAAATACCTACCCGAATCTTTATGTACATGTACCTTAACCCCGTCTTCAAAAATGGCAGCTTTCTCCTGCTGCCTGTTAGAGCTGCACACACAGAGCAGAACAGGATAACATGCAAGGGGCCGCGGGAGACCAACTTCTCCGCTTAGAAGAAGAAAAGGAGCATATTAAGGAAGAAAACCTGAGCCAGATGTCGGTTCTTCTGGGACCATTTGTCAGAGCACAGCAGGGAATGGAGATGTGGTAGAGATCGTGAAAGACTGGCTGGGAGCCATGAGTTCAAAGCGAAGACCCTTTCAAATGGAAAGGGTGTGCTCCAGTCAGTCGGGTGGGATCAGAGCATCGGAGAGAAGCTGAGGCTGCAAGAGAAACCTCACTCTGGGTCGGCAGATAGCGCCTCACTGAGGGCGAAGAACAGGGCGGTACAGAGGACCCGGGGCTCTGGCCCTGGGTGCTGAGAATCAGCCTTCAGCCCCGGAAAAGGGAGGAACCCAGGTCAGCAAGAACCAGGTGTATTTTACCGGGCAGCCCAAGCATGGACCCGCGCCTGGACAACACAGGCACCGGGAGAGGGGAAGCCCAGCTGCTGGTTCCGTCTGTCATGCCAGTGCGCCCTCGCCACCTCCCGCTGCTGCCTAAGGCCAAACATAAACAAACTAGCTAAACCAAACAACAAAAGTCACCCCCCTCTTGAGTTGGGTAAGACTTTATGCCAAATGAAAAGCTTTGACCATTTTAGAAAGATTTAGCTACACCAGCTGAGCTGAGAAACCACTTCAGCCAAGGCCAGATCTCAGGTCTCTTGAGCCTTTAGATCAGGGTCTTACGGCCTTTCCGGGTGGATCGTCAGACTGGTCACTACACCCCAGCCTGCCGCTGCCGCTGCTGGTAGCATTGCCCCCTTGGGACTTTCCTGAGAGAGACCAACTCATGCTATTTCTGCCTGGCTTAGGGCTGAGGGCTTCCAAGCGGTTGGAATTATTAGATGCTAGGTGTAATATTTATTATGTCAGCTATTTGTATTTTTCTGTTTTTTTTTTATTTTTTGTATTTTCTTTTTCGTTTTGAATAGCCAGTACCAAAAGACTAAATTTGATCTTTGTTTTTAAGGCAGTTGGCTTTGAGGGTAAACAGCGTGATAATTTGGTTCTGAATAGTAACAGATGAGGGCAAAAGGCCAACCATTTCTCTGAATTTGATCAATGGCAGGAATTTGATGGCAAATTAAATGCCAGATAAAACTGTCAAGTGATTCTGAGAATCAATACTTACTGGGAAGAGTTGCTTGAGCTTTTAATGATAACATTTACTCCCAAAGGAAATCTAATAGTATGTATGTTCAGATATTAGGATAGCAATTTAAAAACAATGTGAGGATGATTTTAAATAAGGTAATTTAGTATGTCGTTAGTGACCGATAGCATGGTCATTATCTACGCTGTCTTGTTTCTTGTTTCTCAAAGAATGGGTCACAGAACCGTCAGAATCACCCAAAGACCACAGGAATTCAGAGTCCCAGGCCCCTCCCCTCCCTCCTAAATCCAACCATCTCAGGGTGGGCTGTGCACATCTGTGTTTTTATTAAGCTCAGAGGGTTATTGTGTGCATAATCCTGAGAAGTGCCAGCTGGCAGTCTTTTCCTCCACCCGGCGCTGTCTCCCAGACAAGTTAATGCCCACTGGCTGAGCGGTGCATTGGTATGTAGGTTAGAGTGAGTATGTTTTGGGTTGAATTTGAAAAGCAAGTATGAGTTATTATTGGCTTACTTTGGAATAGTCTGTCTCAACTCTCCTCTATTTGGAGGTAGCTGAAGTTTGCAAATCAGGGCAGCTCTGCAGTAAGAGGCATCTCGGGGGCTGGGGTGGTGGTGTGTGAAGGCCGTGGCATCATCCCTTCTCCTGTGCTTTTTCTCCATCACCTTCACTGGGGCTTTCCTGCTCTTTAAATTAGTGGCTTTCCCAAGACTGTTCTCAGCAAACACTCTTTCTGTGTTCTCCAAGAGCATCATCACCTAAGAATAGGCCGATGTCTCCCAGGTCTGTGCTTCTGCCCTACTTGGTTGCCTAAGCATCTCATCCACATTCTTGCCTGCCTGTCGGACAGAGCCTCCTGGATCCCCCACAGGAACCTCAGACTCCACGGGTCCCAATCACACTCACTGTCATCTGTTTTCCTTCTTTCTTTTAAGATGGCTTATTAGCTAAGAGCTGGGGCTCTGGGCACAGACCATCAGGTTTCCATCCTAGCCTCTGTGCATACTCCCTTGGGCTATTGCTTAACTGACCGACGCCTCATTCTCCTCATCTGTCACCGGGAAATAGTGCCTTCCTCATAGAGTAAACGTACAGATTAAATGTGATAACTGCACATAAAGAACTGAGGCCAGTGCCTGACCCAAGGCAGGTATTCAGTATATCATATCCGTTTTTATTATTCATTCCTGTATCAAATGTTGATCGAGCTCCTGTTTCAATCCCTTCAGGATCAGGAGAGCATCTCATTCATGTTTTAATCTTGATGCTAGTTTATGAAGGTAGCATTATTTTTTCTGAAATAGACTCCAGAAAACTGTGCCTCTAAGTAATTCACATTGTCTTAAATACTAGGAAATACCACATTATCTTACAAAGGCAGAAGGGCCAGTAAGATTAAAAAGCCTTTTCTAAAACCTGCTCTGATATCAAGAAAGGGAGGTCTAATTGTTGAACCATAGGAAAGTGCCATTTTTGAGTTAAGCAAGCTGAGACTGGCAAGTTCATGGTTTAACCTAATACTAGCCAGGGCACCCAGTGCATGGCAGGTCCCTCAAAACAATCTGAGAAGCTTGAGGGGCAGTGACAAGGGTGGGGATTAGGAGTCAGATAGACTAGATTTAAAAGTAGTTTAACAGCTTATTTTACCTCTGGATAAGGTAGCTAACTCTTAACTAAACAACCTGCCCCAGGAGCTTTCCCCTCTAAAAAAGGATATTTATAACAATGGATCTATGTGGTGCACTGAGGTAAAATGCAAATAAGAGGATTTTATAAACCGTGACATGCGTCACCAATGACAGGTCGCTTTGTTAGTATTTTAGCATCTTCCCCTGGAGAGAAGTGCATACGAGGCGGGTCGGAACTGCCTTTAGCAGCCGCGCAGATCTAGCAGGCACCTGTGACAGCCCACTGCTCACCCGTGAGGCTCAGCTTTCTCTTCCATCGAGGGAGAGGGAGGCGATGGAATTGTCACCAGGGCGCCTTTGGGTCCCCCTAGTCTGTGAGAGGAGGAAATTCTGATTCCTTACTCTATATGAGTGACAACCTCTCATACGGCTCCTGGGTAGGAGGTTCCCTCCTTGGTTGCTGGACTCCTCAAATCTTAAAGGCAAAAGAAGGGACTCCTTTGACTGCAGCACATTTTGTTTTCAGAACAGGGCACCTATACCTCTTGCCGTAGCCCAGAGGACCCGTACCACAGGCGTGGAGTACCACCGTCGAGGTTTAAGTGCACGAGCACAGAGGAGAGGGCTTTGTGAATGGTGAAGTCCTAGATAACAGTAGTTTGCTTTTAACTAGACGGGGGTTGGCTTGCCTGACAGGTTAATACTTCGCCTTTCACCAGGTGTGCCTTTAAAAAATATCTATAGCTTCTGTACATTGTTGAAGAAACAGCCTCTCGGTTATCTTACCCTTCTCAGCTGGTGCCGACATTGGTGTTGCTGTTTCTCCCTAGGTTTTCTCCAGGGAGCCAGGCCTCTCTCAACACCATCTGTGATATTTATTGCTCCTTCTTCCAGCCAGGGCATAAAATAGAAGGGAAAAAAAAAAAAAAAATGGAAACAAATGTCTTTCCAGCACTCTCTCCCACTTGTAACCCTTGGTAGCCTGGCTTCTCATCCCTCTACTTTGAGGCCTAGGTAAGAGGGAAAAGGGAAGAGGAGACTGAGTAGGAGAAAACTCCACAGAAAGAGTTTAGAAAGGGCGCAGAGAGAGCCCTGTGAAGGGAATAGGTCCTGTGGTCACCTGCCACCCACTCCTCCCACAGGTTCTGTGCCCAGTGTGAGCAGCTGGAATGGGAGGGGTTGTGACAGTGAACTGGGGCTCCCTCTGTCTCCAGGTGAAGGCCTGCATCTGCATGCAGCGAACACCCTTAAGGTGAGGAGAGAACCTCGGAGGTCTAGGTGGTTTGGGCTGTTTGTGTGCCTAAGCATCTAAAGCTCATGGGGATGTGAGGCAGAAGATGGCAGAGAGGCCAAGAGAAGGATGGGGCGGAAGGAAGCAGGCACTGAAAGGCTCAACGAAACCAAACCAAAAGACAGCATAAAGAAAAATGGTTAAGTCCAGGAAATGGAGAGAAAAGAGGTTCTTTGGTAACTAAATACTTTAACCCAGAAGATATCTAAAGTAAATTCTCTTAAAAAGTTGTCTAACTCCCAAACAATGATCAACTTATTTAAAAAAATTATGAGGTCTCCCAAGCTTGCTAATTGAATTTGAGTTCTTATTCTCTTAAAAAAACAAACACTGAAAATTTGGAGAGCAATGTGACATTCAGGGACATACATCAGAGATGAAACAAATGCAGAAACAAAAACAAAATTTATTTCTAACAGAGAAGAAAGGCCATTTCCGGGAATATCAGGGGAAAGGTGGGAGAGAACTGGGCTCTGATTGTTGAGCAGAAACAAAGAGGGAGTTAGACTTGGGGTGCGTGTGGGAGGCCGTGTGCCTGCCAGAGGGGTGAGTGGCTGACTGGTGGCTGACCAGTGGCTGACCCAGGCTGTATGTTTACCTCTTAAAAAGGAGAATCTTGTCATCACAACTTGAAAACCTTTGTTTTGGACAGGGTGGGTCAGGAAAAGATGGAGAAAAGAATAGTGTCCCAGCCCTGGCCTGAGTGGCTGTGTAGAGCATGACACGGGTCCTCTACCTGCTCTCTTACCCTGTCTGAGAGACCTTCGGCAAGTCAGTAGGCCCTGGATCTTTGGTCCATGAGGAGGGGACACTGCTGTTTGTCCCCACCTCTTCACAGGAACGTTGTGAGGATTAACCAAGGCACCACTTGAAGGATGATGCTTTGAAAACCCCAAAGCACTGTGCATGAGGAAGGGCTTCCTGCTGGGTTCTTGTGATGGACTATCTGGGGAGCACAGAGTTAGCTGCTCTCACTTCAATGTATTCATCTCCTATTTAGGCATTTTTTGATCCAGGTAGGATAACACGGAGCCCTTGGAGGTTGCTCTGACACATCTGTGACCTGCAAACCAGCTTACAGGGTTGAGCTCCAACATGCACCCCAAAACTAACTCTGCCGTCTTCCCACCCACTTTCTCTGTTGCCTCTGGGACACCCAGCCTAGAAAGGGTCCTTCTCCCAGCCTCAGGCTGAGATCTGCAAGAGATGTAAAAGAAGAACAAGTTGATTTTGATGTGGGAGGGCCCCGGGAAATCAAACTCCCTCCAGCTTAGGAGTTTTACATCCCTGGGGAGGCAGTCTGTGATGGCCTGGCCATGGCCGGCCTTCCGTGTTCTGTGCTTATGCTCTTGGTCTTTGGGGACCGTGTGATCAGGAGATACCAAGCATCTTAGCACCTTTGTGTTTTCTGCAGGGTGGCTGAGGGACTGAATTATCCAACCTGGCTCGTGGTTATGCTGTCCTCAGGTCTGAGGTGATTTCTGAAGCCACAGTGGGGAGGCTTCATTCAGCTGGGTTCCTCAGCCCTCCTCTGGATCCCTGCCCCGAGCCTGCACGCTGGGCACCTGTGACAGACATCTGCTGATGTGGCCTCGAGGATGCGTTGTTACTACCTAACTCATGTCCCCCTCCACCCCCCACCCCTTTCTGTTTTTCTTGCTTGGAAGTAAGGACATTTCCTGTTTGGAAGTGAGGACATTTGTTGCTTAGCAGGACAGGGAGAACCAGCAAAGGCTGTTGGCAACGGGCCTTTGTGCTGCCTGTGAGGCTTCCTGACTTCTACCTTGTCTCCCTCTGAGGAGGGAGCTTCGGAGCCATCTTCCCGCCAGGCTGGGGCTGGGGCTGGGCTTCCTGCTCTGTGACCTGGCCTTGATTGGCAGGGACAGAGACATGTACATAGGGCACTGGAAGAAAAAGATTCACCAGAAAACTGCTGATGCAGGCGTCTCCCTCCTCCCTCCATGCCAGCTCTCCCTTTCTCTCCAAACTTCTCCCGTCTTCCAGCACATTTGCTTCACGTTATCATGTGGTTTTCTGCAGAAGGGAGGCCTGGATGTTATTCCAAGTAAAAAGTTGTTATTAAAAGCTGCTGGGAGACTTACTGGTAAATAATCTTTAGTTTGTGCATTGAGTATTTTTCATTTCTGGCTTTCATCCATTTAGCTAAGTATTGCCCCAGGGAGTGTTTTTTGCTTGTGAGGGTTGGGGGTGAGAGGTTTCCTCTTTGGAAGTGTACTTTGGTGAGGGGGTGGAGTTGAAGAACTCTGATTGCTCTCATTTTCTCTTTCCTTCCTTCTTCCTTCCTTCCCTCCCATCCTTTTTTCTTCCTTCCAAAGAAAACAGACTTTAACATCAAGACATTTTGTGCTTGTGGCCTTTTCTTGATCTACCAAACCTTACTTCTAGCTAAATAATTATTTACTCCACACATTTCCCTTTCTAACCCTAGAATCTTCTTTAACCCTCTCTAAGCTTGTGCTTCTTCACGTTGGAGACTTTTCTAGTGCTGAATCAAATACCAAATTCCTTTAAAAAAAAAAATTCCACTCTAGTTTTCAGTTGGGGAAGGGGCTGGAGTTGTTGGTGTTGGGTGAGTGAAGACGGAGCAGCAGTGGGGGCTGGTGGAGCAGGGGGCAGAGATAGGTGGGCACGAGGGCCTTTCTCCTTCCCAGAGCCCCCAGCCGCTGACTCTCTGTCCCAGTTACCGGTGCCTCTGTATCAATGATCAAGACCTCTCCTCTTCCCTCTTCCATACTGAATAGGTAACGAGGCTTTCTGTATTCTTCAGTTTCCTTTCCATTTCTAGATTTTACTTGCAAAGTGTTCATTTCTCAGGAAAGGAAGTTGTGGAAAGAAAGTTCTGGATTGTGATCATTAAGGGAAATGGAAATTAAATATTCATCCTCAAGATACACAGGGTTATCCTCCTCTGAAATCCAACTTAAAAGGATTTAGCACGACTGGTTTTGCCTGCCTGGGCTGAGACTTTTGCAGGCATGGCTCTCCCCTCAGCAGAGAAGGTGTCCTGGGGCTGATGTGTGGAATGTGTGTGGGAGAGAAGGGTCAGCTGTGTACAAGAGAGAAGGTTCCTAGTTTTATGGGGTTTGGTTATGGGTGTGCCTTACTGGTGGGTATCTTTGGATTCAGCCAATGGCAGCCTCTTCAGAAACTGGGAGAGGGCCTGTGTGTGTGTGTTTAGATGCATATTCAGCTCTGCAGGGGAGAGACCCTGTGAACATCCTACAAATTATATACCTAGAAAATAACATTTTTCTTTCAGAGATTTCAAAGTCACCTGGATAAAACATAAACCACTAAAAAGGCCTAGCTTTAAAAGACACATAGATTGAATTTCTCTGTCAGATAGTCAATAATTGGAAAAAAGTCACAGCAATAACTGGAAAACACAGGCTTATCTGAGTTTCAAGCACAGCCTTTGGGGGTGTACTGACGAAAGTCCCATTGTCGGCAAGGACCCTGTTGCTGCAGGGGGACTCCGCAGACCATCCTCTTTGATTCTTCGGTGGAGCAGTCCTTTTTTTGTTGATAGCAGTTTCCTGTCCCCCTCTGCCCTCCTCAGCCTGAGCCTTCACAATGACACTGAGTTTTGTGGCGAAGCCCACAAAACCCTTTTTCTTATCAAAGCACTAAGTCGCCCAGTCATTCCATCTCAAACCCCTGCTTTTGCTTCCTTCCTACCAGTGCTGAGGAGAGCTAACTATTCATCTGGGCTGCCTAAGGGTTTCCCTGTGAGCTGCTTCTGGAGAATGCAGGCTGTAATGGGGCAGAGAGATGCTGCAACCATGTTGTCTTTCTTTCCTGGGAATTTCTTTTCTGAAGCAACTGAATGAGACCTTTGCAGGCAAGCGTGGCGGCCTCTCCTTCAGAATGCCTGGCCTGTTTCCCAGTGTGAAACATTCCCCAAATATGCAACTTTGTGAGTGTCCCTTCCTGCAGCCAGATCCCAGAGCTGCCTGCAGCCAGGAGAGCTGGCATCCTACCGGGATGCCAAGGGTGGGGGCATGGCACTCCAGCCCCTCGGGCAGACCCTGAGTTTGCCACATGCCAGGAAAGCCCAGCCCCTGGTTATATCCACCAGGGAAAGAATCTGTCCAACTGTACAGCTGTGACAAGAGCTTGAAGCTTCTCTCTCTTTAAATCCCCTCCTTCATTCAAATCCAACCCTATAAAAAGGCTTTTGTTGAAGGAGCAGCCATGGCATCTTGGTGCATGTGTGTGTCATTGCTGTCAGTACTTCCAAAGATGGACAAAAAGAACATCGCTAGTTGAATTCCTGAGCAAACAGGTCTGAAAATTGACTTGGAAGGAGTAGAGGTAAACTGCAGCTGTCACATGGCATTTGTTTTGCTTGCAAGTGATGAAGCCAAAGGGGAAGGGCATGTCTCGTGGATGTTAAGAAACGCCCTGCCCGGGGAGCGCCTGGCTGCAGGCAAGCTGGCTGCGGGTCTCGGCAAGGGTGTGCTGATGGGCAAAAAGCTGGCGCTGTGCTGGGTTGCTGTGGCTTAGACATGCATTTGGAAGGGGACAGCAGGGCCGGGGCATCCTGTGGATCACTTAGCAGAGAAGGAGGCCCTGATTCCTTTTTCATCTGTTGGGGAGGGAGCCACTTCTCTGTACCTTACACAAGTCTACCTCTGTGGGTTCCTAAAGGATATATTCATGTAGCCACAGTGGCATCATGCTGCCTGAGGCTTTGTGGGCTGAAAACAGTCACATCACAAGGATGATCAGGGAAATGACCAGTAACTTCTTGGTCTTAAGCTTTTCCTTAATTTTGTCTCGACTTAGTGCCTTTGAGTCTTTGTTTTGTGGAGGCAGCTGATGGGAGAACCTAGAAATGCAATAGTTTTCTTGTGTTTTGCTGATTGTCGTTTTTTATGACTATTCAATTGATGGTCTTTGATTTAGCTTCCAGTGCACATGGTTGTCAGAAACACAACCACTGAGCCAAAAATTAGTGTTCAGTTGATTACAGGCTTCAGTACTCATGACATAAGGGGGTTCTTCCCAATGGCTTGGTTGAATTGTTTTTCTTGAGGCTCAGTCCTTTGCCTGCTCAAACTGTGTGGCATTGTTCTGTTTGGGAGTTTCTTCATCATTAGACATTTGGAGTAAATTACGACACACCTTCTCTTAATTTTACCCTCTGTTAGATGGGTGCCTGTCTACCTCTTCTTTTTTTTTCCCTTTTTGCCAATATTCTTCTCCTAATAATTTCTGGCTCTTTGCTTCTTAAGTACATCTCTGATTTTAGCTCTCTGGATTTTTCCCTAGCTTTCCCTTGGCATTTGATGTCCACGTCATGTCTGTTTTTCCAGTGCCAGTCCCGTGGGGCAGTGAAGCAGAAAACTAGTTGTGTTACTTACCACTTGCATGACCATGGGCTAGTAAACTCCCTTCCATGATTGTCTTTGTCCTCCATTGGGTAAGAGGGGACAGTCGCAGTACCTGTGCCATGGAGCTCTTCTGGGGCCTAATACAAGTGGGATGCTTAGAACAGTGCCTGACACTATTATTGTTTCTTCTGGGCTTCTTCTATTTCTAACATGGGGTTTACTGGTAAATATTAGCTGTTAGGAAAGATATACAGTGGAGGCTTGATAACACAGTGGTGGTGTTTGCATATGTTAAGAAACATGTTGCTGTTTCTGTAGTACTTCTGGCCCTTGACTATATAAAGGGAAAAAGCCCAAGCTAAGCTGTGTACCCTGGACTGCTCTCTAAAACCTCTTTCTTGAGACAGAATTCACATACTGTACAATTTAGTCATTTAAAGTGTATCCCTCAGCAGTTTTTGGTATGTTGCACTGTGAATTTTTTTAAGTTCTAGTAAAATATATATATAAAACATAAAACTTGCCTTTTAAACCATTTTAAAATGTATAATTTGGGGACATTAATTACAATTCACAGTGTTATGCAACATCACCTCTATTTCTGAAACTTTTTTATCACCCTAGAAACTCTGTATCCATTAAGCAGTAACTCCCCAAGCCTTCTCCCCCCAGCCTCTGGTGACTTCTAATTGGCTCTCTGATTCTATGAATTAGCTTTTTCTAGATTTATCATGCAAAAGGAACCATACAGTATCTGCCTTTTGTATCAGGTTTATTTCACTTAGCATAATGTTTCCGAGGTCCATCCATGTTGCTGCATGTATCAGGACCTCATTCCTTTTTATGGCTGAATAATACTCCATAGCACAGCTATACCATGTTTTGTTTATCCATTCATTCATAGGAGGACATCTGGGTGGTTTCCACCTTTTGACTATTGTGAGTAATGCTGCAGTGAACCTTGGTATACAAGAATCTGTTCAAGTCCCTGCTTTCAGTCCATGTAGGAGAGAAATTGCCAGGTCATATAGTAATTCTATTTTAGTTTTCTTGAAGAACTGCTCATCTGTTTTCCTGGCAGGCAGTTGCTTTTTGGTCATTCTCTCTTCTTGTATTTCTCTCCTTTGGTGTCTGTCTCCCTCAGATTCTATTCCATTTCTTCTTGTCATCCAAGTTTCATTTGCTTCCAAGCAGTAGACATGTTGCTGTCCAGCCTCCTGACCACGTGTCTCCCTCCCATGTGTCTGGGGGAACACCTCTCTTCTCTGTTCCTCATCAGCTGGCAGAGCCTAGCATACCCTCTCTGGCCACACATCCACCTGATCACTTTCATCTCACTGTCCATGGAGGGGAAGCCTTTGTAGAAGGTACAGTTCACGGGCCTCAGGGGTGGTTGAGCCAGGCCAGGGGTGGTTTCAACCACACAGATGTCCCTGAAACCTTGAAGGTGTGGGAAGTCAGGGATGTAGAGCCAAAAGCCTTACAGAAGTTCAGCCCTCCTTAGACAGGCTTCTTCATCCCCACAACACCTGGCTTCACAGTTCTCCCTCAATTTTGCTTGTTGTTAGGGGCGATTTGGCCACCCTGCCCAGCAGGAGAGTTGTCCACCACTCTTCATTTGCTTACAGTTTCTCCACTTTTCTGTGAGCCAGTGAATTCATTAACGAACACCGCAACAGACTGTAAGCCTGCCTCAGACAGCCACTCTGCTTGTTGGGCTAATTGTTAGCCAGGGTTTCTGGATGTCATTCATTTCACAATAAGGCTCCTAATTAATCTCAGCACCGTTCTCACCAGAAGAAAGGCTGATGCGGAGAAACATCCCCAATTACCATGAGAAAGGAAATGTCAAGAGCCCCGTTGAGTTTTCCTGGCATCCACCCCTTGTCTCAGATGAAAACCGCCATTAACACACACAGGCAGTCTGGCGACCAACCAGGAAAACCCGAGGGTTGTGAGAGTGTGCGGTGCCCAGACCACAGGGACCCCACTCCTGAAGGAACCTGCTGGGGTTCGCACTCTTGTTTAGTGAAACCCATTGCATTTCCAAAGACAGTGTGGAGAGCCCTGTGCTGTGCGCCCCGTCAGAGACAGCAGTGCTTCTGCAGTCCCAGAAGCAGGCAGAGTGGTTTTAACCTGGACGAGCTAAAGGTCTCCTCTTTGGTCTGTGTTTTTGTGTCTGCAGGACAAAAGATCCTTCATCACCGAAGTGACGTTTTAGAAACAGTGGTCCTGATCAACCCTTCAGACGAAGCAGTCAGCACTGAGGTAAACATGTGGCTCGGAGGTTCGGGCAGTGGAGGGAGCCCAGCTGACTGGAGGGCAGGGGCAGGAGGGGCGGGAGAGCGACCCAAGAGGGAGAGGAGTTCCGGGCCCAGGGGTGCCTCCTTACCCCAGGCAGTGGCTGGTGCTGTGTCAGTGCCCCTCTGAATAAGGACGAAGTGGAGGACTCTAGCCAGAACTGCAATATGTTGTAGAGGCAAGTGGGTATGAAATTTTGGGTATGCATGGGAGGTGTGCTGTTGGGATGGAGTCTGGCTGGGACGTAGCAGGGGAAATAGACTGCCAGCTCTCAGGCCACGTTATAGAGGACCCAAATCTGGAGAAGAACGGCATCTCAGATGCAAGCCCCTTCAGAGTCATCCTGCCCATCCCTTTATCACTTGTAAAGAAACAATAGCGTAGCTGTCAGGAGCATGGCCCCTGGTGCCAGATTGCCTGGGCACTGCTGCTTATTGGCTGGTGCCCTTGGGCAAATTATTTACTGTCTCTTTGTCCCAAGTTTCCATCTCTGTGAAGTGAGATCATATTCATGCTTATGTTCAATGTTCATATTTAATGTTGTGCTTGGACCAGAGCATGGCACATAGCAACTGAAATATAGATGTCAGCTGTTTTTATTATTAATATTATTAATATTGTTATTACCATCACATGAAATTGCTGCTGAGAAGAGTAAGTGGGTAATTCAAAGAGTCTACTGTAGGTGAGAATTTGGCTGAAGCCAAGAATCCTTGGTCACCCAGACCAGAGGAATTGATATATCTCTACTTTCCACTTCTTTTATTTAGCACCTTTAGGACTGAGTTGCTTCTTGGACATAAAAGTAGCCCCTGGGGCCTCCATTATCTGCAATACTTCCTCTGTGCATGCTTTGAACATCTCTCTGACTACAGCCTATTTTTGAAAATTAAGATATAATGACACACCATAAAATCCACCCTTTTAAAGCATGCAAATCATTGGCTTTAGGTTTATTTACAAGGTTGTGCAATTCTTATCACAGTGGCTGGCACCCAATCATCTACTTTTTGCTTCTGTGATTTGCCTATTCTGAATATTTCAGATAATGGAATCATACAATATGTGGCCTTTTGTGTCTGGCTTATTTCACTTAGCATAATGTTTTCAAGAGTCATCTGCATTGTAGCGTCTCAGTACTCTGTTCCTTTTTTAGGGCTGAGTACTATTCCAGTCTCAGCCAGCATGGTCTCTCCAGCATGGAGAGACCAGTTTGTTTATCTATTTAGCAGTTGATGGACACTGGATTTACTTTGACTTTGGGCTGTCATTGGGTAGCCTGTCTTATCCCACTTCTGTCTGCTTCAGATCAGCAGGACCTCTTTGGCAATCCATGAAGGCTTAAGGTTGAGACAAATGATAGGCTAGTAATCTCTCTGTGACTAACAGAGTCAGGAAGTAAATACAAGTTGAAAGAAAGCCAGAGGATTAATAGATGTCCAGGCAGATGGCCTAGAACAGCTGTGAGAAATGGAAATGGAAAAAAGAAGGAATTTCTTTAAGGGATCCAGGCTTGCCTGTGGAGCAGATGGGGCTGGAACAATTACTTTGGTACATGTGTGTTTTCTTGGTTAGATTACAGGGTTCTGGGGGACCATGGGTCATGTCCTGTTTACTTTTGTATCCCTCCCTTACTGCCTAGCATGATGCCTGGCAGTCAGTTTGTACAGAACAAAACTGGGTTCAGAACGAAGACCTTGGTGCTTGGAGCAGTATTGCTGCCGAGGGACAGGCTGGCTCCCTGCCACTTGAAGAACAGAGAGTTCTTTAGTGCAAAAACCACTTACAATTCTGTTTGAAAGATTCCCATATTGGGGCAGCCTTTTGTTTATGCTCAACACTGGGCACCTTGCTGATCCCTTTGGAGATTGCATTTGGTGATGTGTGTTTGGTGTTTGGCTTGGAAGGAAAGGGAGTCTGGGTGGGAGGGGCTGACTTGGGACCCTAGTTGGGAAGCTGCGTTTCCTGAGCAGCACTTGGGGGACCTGAGCTGTGCTTGGTGACTCTGCCTGTGAGATACTCCTGAGTCTCACAGACCCCATGCTGCTCGCAGACACAGCTGTAGGACACATGATTACCAGCTGTGGAGCCTGCTTGGAAACAGACAAGGAAAACAGGAGCAGAAAGTCTATGACCACTACTGTCCCGGTTGTAGCCAAACTTAGAAAATGGCATTCCTGGGCAAGCTGCCGACTGCAGGTATCGGCTCTGTCCGCTCCTCCGGGGAATTCAGATACGTGGGAATGAATGCTTTGGGTTGGTAATGCACTGCAGGTGCACCTTGGGCCAGCCCTGGCCAGAAGGTGGGATAGCAGCACTGCTGTGGTTCATGTCCTACTTATTCCCTGTGCTTTGTTTCAGGTGCGCTTAATGATCACTGATGCTGCCCGACACAAGCTGCTTGTGCTGACTGGACAGTGCTTTGAAAATACTGGAGAGCTCATTCTCCAGTCCGGCTCTTTCTCCTTCCAGAACTTCATAGAGATTTTCACCGATCAAGAGGTGGGCTCCTCTTGGGGAACAGCTAAGCTTCACAGTTGCCTGGTGTCGTAGCTTTAGGCTGCTCTTTGATGGCACCAGAGGGGGAGATAGGAGAGGAAGGGAAGGAAACGTCACATCTCCTTTGAAAGAAGCAAAACTTCGTATGATCCTACATACTATAATTCTATGGCTCATCACCAAAAGAATTTAGAGCACTCACTGTAATTGGAACCATTCTAAATGCACCAGAGATAGAGATGGAGAAAGGTTGGAAGAGTCAGTGTTTTATGGGTGGCAAAAGTGCTGGAGAAATTTGAAATGACAGAACCAAAAAGAAAACTCAGATTTCCTGGTTTTTGAAAGAATATTCTGAAGATCTCTTCGACTTTTGGCAGGATTGAACTGTCCTAATCTCTTTTAGTACATGTGCTTACTTTCCCTGGGCTGATTATTTCCGATCTCTCCTAATTTTAATGCCTGGTCCCAATGTTTGGACTTGGGCTGCTTGAACAGCCCGAGAAAGAGAGGCTCAAGAAAGGGAGGCATGTAGGAAAATGGGGTATGTCCAGGGGACACATGTATGCCCCAAGAGAGAAAGGCGGTTAAAGTAGCTGGACTGATCCTGGATCATTACTATTTCTGGTGGATATATCTTATTTAAGGATAATATATCCCTGTGGAGAACTGCAAATTATATGACATTAGTGGTATTTGATAAAATCAGATTGAAGATTTTAATCTGGCTATTTCTTCTTGAGAGCTTATCCTGGCTGGGAAACTTCTCTTTCCAAAATAACATGCCTCTTTCATTTTGTTTATTTGTTTATAGTAGTTAAAGGAACAATTCAGGGCTGTCATCACAGCAGGTTGGGGCCTGCCAATAGAGACTAGCAGATTGTGCCATGGAGAGGTTGAGGGATGTGATGAGCGGGGGAGTTACCACACCCATTTAAAACCTTCTTCCTGAGGACTTACATGGTGAGACTGTGGCCTCTCAGTCTCATGGGGTGTTGTGAAGGGCCGTCTGTCTTTCCTCTTTGATTTTCTTTAGCCCTGTGCTTCACATTGAGATCTCTGTGTACTTTTCATCGTTGCCAAGAGCTGGAAATAAACAGCTCCCCTTCATTTGGCTCACCTGAAGCTTTGGAAAAACACTAGAGAGATGACATAACTGTGTTTTACTCTCTACCCACTGGGGGAATAAAAACCTGTGAAAAGGAACATTTTACTTAGCATTTGAAGCCCCAGCTTTCAGAAGGTATGAAGTCATCTGGGTCCTGAGGCAGAGGGTCCTGGCTTCCCACAACAAGGAGGGGCCCCAGGGCTCGCTCACAGTTGACACCATCTTTGCCACTTGAAAATGAAGGCTTTCACCCTTTCTCTAGAGCCTGTGATCTGTCTCCTCCAAGTGCCAGACTGTAGGCTGCATGTCTTGCTCATCCTGTGTCTTTGCACCCACACATTGCAAAGGCCCACTAAACCCTTGTTCAATCACACTGAAATTCCTAAGCTAGTGCTGCAATTCTCACTCTACCTGCTGTCCTGAAATTGGTGTGTGATCCTGTAACTTCAGAATCCTTTGCAAAATTGGGACCCCATGGTCATGTTGTGCCTGGAGGCAGCTGGACATTTGTCTGGTAGCTCAGAGGTCACACACACTATCAGCACCTTGCCCTGGGGAAGGAAGAGAGCTCCAGAGGCCTGGAAATAGCCCCATGGCCTAGTAACATGGGTGTGAGTGGTTAAGCGGCCTGCTGGTAGGTTTGATTCTGCTCTGAACCCTCAGCATATTTATATGCACATGGTGTGTCTGCTACATTCATGCAGCTCTGCAGGTGGTTCCTAGTTTTTGGGTTCAACCCCTGCCTTATTCCTTTATCTTTATTGTCTCTGTAAAACCAAACACAGCACATACAGAAAGAAAAGGGGTTGTCCTTGCCAGGTATCAAAATTCATCCATCTTGACCCCAAATAAAGCCCCTCTCTTGAAATATGGCGTAGTGTTATAAATGTTGCTGCTTAAATCATTTTTACTGGTCCACAGAAGTAAAATTTGACACAATGGACTGTGTGTATGTATCAGAATTTATCACTAATTATATCAGCAAAAGAAACATCTGTAACTGAAGACAGGGAGTTCCATGTAGGGCAGATCCTCTGGGGTCTGTAATCCCTATGATCGTTCTGAAGGGCAGGTCTTCATTCGTCTTCATTATACTCAGACGGGTGTCTGTCATTAAGGCCAGAGACCCACCCCAGTACTTTGGAGAAAGTGCTCAACACACATGGAAAGGGATCTCTGGAGTTTCCCCTAACAGAGTAGACTGGCGTTGTCAGGGGTGGTGGGGGGAGGCAGAAAAAGCGGGCGGACGTCGGATAGAATTCATTCTCTTCTCTGGTCTCAACCAGAGCAGCTCAGTCTTTCTTTCTTTTACAATATGGAATTTGAAGAAGGATGCCACAGCCAAAGTGGATTGAGTATCACCAGACCAGACCAGTGGCTACCAGCCTGTCAGAGCTGTGATTGCCTGTAGTTGCCTTGGAAAAACGGTTTGATTACAGAATGACTCAGTAACACAAGGACCTTAAAGGCCATTTGGTGTTCAGTTTGGTTAATTTTATCCAGTCCCTCCAGAGAAACCAGAAACACAGTTTAGGAGAAACAAAAACAATACATTTTTAAGCAAAAAAAACTAAAAGTAAATAGATTGAAAAATAGAATTATCAGTACATTTTGAGCCTCAGGTTTTGGGAGTCTTAGTCATTGGAGGTCAAGTACAAAACCAGAACTGACAGATAGAACAGACATCTGGCTTACCCATTCGTCCCTGAAATCCAAAGATGGTGAAATCACCATCTCCCAGGGACATTTTCAGTTTCTCTGCTAGAGAGTTTTTCCTTATGTCTCATCATGTCTTCAAGGAAGGAAGGTAATCCCTTTCTACCTGACAGTGTCTTGGACACCCTTCACCGATGCTGCTGATTTTACTTTTCTCCAGATTAATCATTTTCAGTTCTACCCACTGTTCTTCATAAAGCAAGATATTAAGAGTTCCTTACGTTCACTGTTAACTGTCCTTCAAACTTGTTCCATTGGCAGGAAAGGTTGATGGGATGGGTAAGGGGTTCTGTCCTGGTCATGCTTTAGTGCCTTGGCACTGTCAGACAATTAGACATATGAGCCCACAGTTCAGGGAAGAAAGAATTGGACTGGAGATAGTCATACGAGAGCCATCAATACATTAGAATATAGACTTAATCTGGAGAGAGCAATGCATTAGATAAGAAAGGGCCCCAGGTCTAGCATTTAGAGGTTAAGGCCAAGGAGAAGGAGCCAGTCATTTCAGTTTGTTTGTTTTTGGTCCAGTTTCTCTGAAAGGTCATGACTCACACTGGACACCTTACTCCAGAGGTCATTGACCAAGTTAGGATTATGAGAGTTGATGACTTCTATAGTTTTTAATACAATCTTCTATTAAATTTCAAATGAATTTTTGACCATCAGCATCCACAATTAAATGCCAGTTGGGGGGTGCAGGCTTTGGGGAGGAGCTGTGCAATTTATATTATTGGGGGCTCTCTTTAAGGAAAAGGAAATAAAATTATTAATACACAATTAAGTATAGGACTTTGGGAGAGGACCATGACAGTGAGGAACCTGTAAGTTTAAGCTTTTTTAGCTTTATGATAAATCCATTTGACTGTCAACTAAAAATCCCTGAGTCTTTTCCATGGATGTCATCGTTTAGCCACATCTCCCAATCCTGTGCTTTCCCCTGCAGGTTTATTGGACCTCAGATTTATCCCTTTAGAATGCCATCCTGTTAGAGTTGGCTAAGCCTCATCATCTCAATGTCAAGAGCTTTCATAAATGTCTTAATTCTGCCATCCTTTTGCTGTGCCTCCCATTTTCATGCCATCCACAGATTTGATAAGCATGTCCTCACCATTTTCATCCAAGTCGACAAGACATAAATGAAACCTGAGGCAGCTACCATGGACCTTCCCCCCAGGTTGACACAAAGCAGCAGATTATATGGCTGGCTACAAATCCACCTAATCCTGCTATCACAGGTCAGAGATCCTGTTAAACACCTAGCTAAAATCCAGAGTATGCTGTCCACTGTAATTCCTCATTAGCTGAGCAAGTGACCTAATCATAAAAGGAAATGCAGTTAATAGGTCATGCTTTAGAAATTCAAATCTGATTTCATTACTATTATCTGCAGTAATTTATTTCCTGTATCTTCCTTCCTTTTCCAGCATGCCTGCATTTAATTAGGAAAAGTAGTTTAAAAGACTGTCTCTGTCCTGAGCAATATTTCTTCCAGTCATATCTCTTGTCTGTCTTTGCAGTAACAAGGGGAGGGTGGCAATCAGTGTGCTTGAGAAGTGCTAGCAGGCTCACGTCACTTCCGAGGCATGCACTTCAGAAGGACCACACATACTGAACTGGCCAAGTTCAGTGCAGTGCAGCAAACTCTTGAGCCTGATGATGTATCAGCGAGACACAGATAATAGTGATGTAGAGACAGAGAAGACATGTTTGCTCCTGTTTGGGAACTTTGAGCATAATGGACTATACTAGCTACCATTCATATTGATGATGAGTTCCAAGCCCTTTTAGAGGAAGCCTCTGTTTCTAAGTCCAAGACCTACTCACATATTTCCTTGCCACTGCTCACATTGTTGGCTTCTCCTCATTGCCCTCATCCACTCATTGAATGAGCCCTGATTGAGTGGTCACTCAAAGCCCCCATCTTTGCCCTTGAGGCTCTTGCTCTCTAGCGCATGTGCTGCACACAGGTCTAGAAGATGGCTGTGGAGGAAGGCCAGGGCTTCGTATCTTCTGTGTAGCTCCAAAGCTCCGGTAGTTGTTCCTCGCCCTGCCCCTCCCTGCCCCGTTCCATCTGTCTCCTTCATGATGGCCTCCTACCTCCCATCTCTGCCTTCCTGTCTTCATCATGCATGGTATGCATGTGCAGTAGGCATGCACAGCATCTGATCCCAGACGGACTAGATTTTTCCTCTCTGAAGAGAAACCTGTCTGGCACTGCTGGCTCTCTTTTTTGCTTTCCCTTGTATGTCATCATTTCCATTCACCAGCCTCTTTTTGCTGTTTTTCCATATCCTTGACTTCCTCAGAATTCTGAGCAACCTTGTTTTCTTTTGAGGTCATTTCCTTCATTTCATAGGAACTTTCTGGATAGATGTGAAAGGATGGAAAGTAGGATGTTATTCCTCAAGTCTGTTTCCCTTCTCCTTGAACTTGATTACATACTTCACATAAAAAGAGCTAGGGACTGAATACCCCCTACACACAATGGGATCATACTCTTAGCTGCCACACCCCTCAGTTAAGGTGGAATTTAAAAAAATAAAGTGAACTAAACTTAATTCTGAAATTTCACTATTAAAGATTCAACAGTTTGAGTTGTCTTAGATTTCTCCTCTAAAATGTGTTATAGAACATGAATACTTTGCATGTGCTCCATGTGGAAATTAGGATTGAGAGAATCCTAACTGTGATGAGGGTCTATGCTAATTATGGGACAAGAAACCACATTCGGTCCTCATGTTTGCTTTAGTCGGCACGGTTTGAACAAAGACTCCCTCAAAAGGATGGTTACCATTTGCTTTTTTAGTTTTCTTAACTTCCAAAACAGCTGATTCTTAACTCTTTCATAGGAGATTTTCAAGTTATGTCAGAGGAAAACAGCACAGTCAAAGACTTGTTATTTTGCTATTTTGTGGCCCTTCACATAAAATGTAGGACGAACAAGCTCACAAAACAAAAAAATGGCTACTTTACTGCAATGTAATGTAGAACAATTCACATTCTATAAATTACCCTTCTATACATATGCACACTAGTAGCCTTGGAATATTAGTATCAAAGAAGTCATACAGATAGAAGAAACCACTCTAAAACTAAAAGGTAAGAGTTCAGACCTGCTGGCTCATGGACGGGTGGACCAAATGAAGTCTTTGCTTTGCCCTTTCCTCATTAACCATCCAAGGACACAGGGCTCTTTTCATCTGAAACTCTGAGTGGATCCATGAGCTTTCTGCAAATGAAAGAAGACTGGAGTTTATGGCCTGCTCATCTCTATTTACTAAGCCGAGACCATGGTGCATATGGCCATGACATGGACTGAGAAGGAAAATAGTGTTTTCATTAAGCCACAGCTCTGTTTTGGTCCTGATTTACTCTTCTGCATCCCCAGCCTCTGGTACTAAATAGTGTGTTGAAAAACATACGAGCCAGATTTGATTTTAGCCGCTTGCACGCAGCTTATCCTGAGAAGGATAAGAGTTGTAGCAGAGTAAAATGTCTTACCTTTGACTGAAACATGAGCAAATGGGGGCAGCTTTGGCCACTTGCTCATATAATTACCCCATTGCTTTAAACATCATGGCTTCAATCAAGTATTTGTATTTGTAGAGAGTTTGCTGGATGAACCACCAATTTGAAGTATTGTGAATTGATGCCAGAATCAGTAATTTCTGTAGTAATGTGCAGTCTGTAAGTTCTTATTTCCAAGGGGAAGAAAAACCACAGCAAACATTTTCCTTCAGTGCCTACCAAATTCTGTAAGGGGATAACAAGTGCAGTGTATTGAAATTTCTTTAACGTGTCAGTCAGGCCTTTTTGCCAAGCCTGGAGGAATAAAAGGAAACATTTTATGGAAGTGGTGGAGTGACTCCCATAGCCTTACCCTCTGTGCTATTTCAGTATTTTTTAAAGGGTATTTTTGCATGGCACGTACCCAGGGGTGCCATACAGGGTGCTGTAACCACCCTCGTACAGGCACTGATCATCCAGATGTTTACTGCTCTTAGAATGGGAGCACAGCTCTGGAGTTCCCTGCTGGGTGAGAACAGATGGTGGACCAGGTCTCAGGACAGGTGCCGGCAAGGGAAGGGCTGGTTGAGGCAGAAGGTAGTCAGGGGCGGGTGCGGACAGGACAGAGGCTGCTCATCTACCAGTATGGGAACATTTCAGTATTTACACAACCAGCATCCCAGAAATCAGCCCTATGTGCATCCCACAATCCTATAATAACTAGGAATAAAGGAAGTGATGGCTCAGTGATGACTTAAACTTACTTTTTTGCTTTCTTCTTATTTTTTCAAACATCAGATTGGGGAATTACTGAGTACCACCCATCCTGCCAACAAAGCCAGTTTAACCCTATTCTGTCCCGAGGAAGGGGACTGGAAGAACTCCAATCTTGACAGACACAATCTCCAAGACTTCATCAATATTAAACTCAACTCCGCTTCTATATTGCCGGAAATGGAAGGACTTTCCGAGTTTACCGAGTATCTCTCAGAATCAGTGGAAGTCCCATCTCCCTTTGATATCCTAGAGCCTCCCACATCGGGTGGATTTCTAAAGCTCTCCAAGCCCTGTTGTTACATTTTTCCAGGAGGAAGGGGTGACTCTGCATTGTTTGCAGTGAATGGATTCAATATGCTCATCAACGGAGGATCAGAAAGAAAATCCTGCTTCTGGAAGCTCATCCGACACTTGGACCGAGTGGACTCCATCCTGCTCACCCACATTGGTGATGACAATTTGCCTGGAATAAACAGCATGCTACAGCGGAAAATTGCAGAGCTTGAGGAAGAACAGTCCCAGGGCTCCACCACAAATAGTGACTGGATGAAAAACCTCATCTCTCCTGACTTAGGAGTTGTATTTCTCAACGTACCTGAAAATCTGAAAAACCCCGAGCCAAACATCAAGATGAAGAGAAGCATAGAAGAAGCTTGCTTCACTCTCCAGTACCTAAATAAACTGTCTATGAAGCCAGAACCTCTCTTCAGAAGTGTAGGCAATACCATTGATCCTGTCATTCTTTTCCAAAAAATGGGAGTTGGTAAACTTGAGATGTATGTGCTTAACCCAGTTAAGAGCAGCAAGGAAATGCAGTATTTTATGCAGCAGTGGACTGGCACCAGTAAAGACAAGGCTGAACTGATCCTACCTAATGGTCAAGAAATAGATATCCCAGTTCCCTACTTAACTTCAGTCTCATCTTTGATTGTGTGGCATCCAGCAAACCCGGCAGAGAAAATCATCCGAGTCCTGTTTCCTGGCAACAGCACCCAATACAATATCTTGGAAGGACTGGAAAAGCTCAAACACTTAGACTTCCTGAAACAGCCCCTGGCCACCCAGAAGGATCTAACTGGCCAGGTGGCCACTCCTGCTGTGAAACAAGTAAAGCTGAAACAGAGGGCTGATAGTAGAGAGAGTCTGAAGCCAGCCACAAAACCACTTCCCAGCAAATCTGTTCGAAAGGAGTCTAAAGAAGAAACCCCTGATGTCACAAAAGCTAATCATATGGAAAAGCCACCAAAAGTTGAAAGCAAAGAAAAGGTCACAGTGAAAAAAGACAAGCCAGTGAAAACAGAGACCAAACCTCCGGTGACAGAAAAAGAGGTGCTCAGCAAAGAAGAGCTGCCTCTGGTGAAAGCAGAGGTGGCTGAGAAGCAAGCCACCGATGTCAAATCCAAAGTCACCAAGGAGAAGGCAGTGAAAAAGGAAACAAAGGCGAAATCTGAAGAAAAGAGAGATGAGAAGGAAAAGCCAAAGAAAGAAGTGGCTAAAAAGGAGGAGAAAACACCTGTCAAGAAGGAGGAAAAACCAAAAAAGGAAGAGGTGAAAAAGGAAGTCAAAAAAGAAATCAAGAAAGAAGAGAAAAAAGAACCCAAGAAAGAGGTTAAGAAAGAAACCCCACTGAAGGAAGCCAAGAAGGAATTTAAGAAGGAAGAAAAGAAGGAAATTAAAAAGGAGGAAAAGGAACCCAAAAAAGAAATTAAGAAACTTCCTAAAGACACTAAGAAATTATCTACTTCTCTATCTGAAGCAAAAAAACCAGCTGCGCTAAAACCAAAAGTACCCAAAAAGGAAGAGTCTGCCAAGAAAGATGCTATTGCTGTGGGGAAGCCGAAGGAGAAGGGGAAAATCAAAGTTGTTAAGAAGGAAGGCAAGACCACTGAGGCTGTAGCTGCAGCCGTGGGCACTGTGGCCACCGCGGCAGCCGTGACAGCGGCAGCTGGAGTAGCAACCGCTGGCCCCGCCAAAGAACTCGAAGCTGAGAGGTCCCTCATGTCCTCGCCGGAGGACCTGACCAAGGACTTCGAAGAGTTAAAGGCTGAAGAGGTTGATGTAGCAAAAGATATCAAGCCTCAGCTGGAGCTGATCGAAGACGAAGAGAAGCTAAAAGGAACGGAGCCGGTCGAAGCCTATGTCATCCAGAAAGAGACAGAAGTCATCCAAGGCCCGGCCGAGTCCCCGGACGAGGGGATCACCACCACCGAAGGGGAGGGGGAGTGCGAGCAGACCCCCGAGGAGCTGGAGCCGGCGGGGCGGCAGGGAGCGGATGACATCGAGAAATTTGAAGATGAAGGAGCAGGTTTTGAAGAATCTTCGGAGACTGGAGACTACGAAGAGAAGGCAGAAACCGAGGAGGCTGAGGAGCCGGAAGAGGACGGTGAAGAAAATGTGTGTCTGAGCGCCTCCAAGCACAGCCTCGTGGAGGAGGAGAGTGCGAGGGCTGAGGCAGACGTGCACATCCAGGCAAAGAGGGAGTCTGTGGCCAGCGGTGACGACCGGGCCGAGGAAGACAGGGATGAGGCCGTGGGGAAAGGGGAAGCCGAGGAATCTGAAGAGGAGGGTGATGAGGAGGACAAAGCTGAGGATGCCAGAGAGGAAGAATATGAGCCCGAAAGAGCTGAAGCTGAGGACTATGTGATGGCCGTGGTTGACAAGGCTGCGGGGGCCGGTGGTGCCGAGGATCAGTACGGATTCCTTTCCACGTCAGCCAAGCAACCGGGAGCCCAGGCTCCTGCCCGAGAGCCTGCTTCTTCAATCCATGATGAGACTTTACCCGGAGGCTCGGAAAGTGAGGCCACCGCTTCTGATGAGGAGAATCGAGAAGACCAACCTGAAGAATTCACTGCCACCTCCGGCTACACTCAGTCTACCATTGAGATATCCAGTGAGCCCACCCCGATGGATGAGATGTCTACACCTCGAGACGTGATGAGTGATGAGATCAACAATGAGGAGACGGAGTCCCCATCTCAAGAATTTGTAAACATCACCAAATATGAGTCCTCACTGTATTCTCAGGAATACTCCAAACTTGCAGTTACATCACTTAATGGGTTATCTGAAGGGTCAAAAACAGATGCCACTGATGGGAAAGACTACAGTGTGTCAGCCTCCACTATCTCACCCCCCTCATCCATGGAAGAAGACAAATTTAGCAAATCTGCTCTAAGGGATGCCTACTGCTCTGAAGAGAAAGACGTGAAAGCCAGCGCCACATTGGCAATTAAAGACACCATCTCAGCAGTTTCAGATGAGAAATTTAGTCCGTCCAAGAGTCCATCCCTGAGTCCATCTCCACCATCACCCATAGAAAAGACCCCTCTGGGTGAACGTAGTGTAAACTTTTCTCTAACACCCAATGAGATTAAAGTCTCAGCAGAGGCAGAAGCAGCCCCAGTGTCTCCTGAGGTGACCCAAGAAGCAGTTGAAGAGCATTGTGCTAGTCCTGAGGATAAGACGCTGGAAGTCGTGTCTCCATCTCAGTCTGTCACTGGCAGTGCTGGCCACACACCTTACTACCAGTCTCCCACTGATGAGAAATCTAGTCACCTCCCCACAGAAGTCATTGAAAAACCACCAGCAGTTCCAGTGAGTTTTGAATTCAGTGATGCCAAAGATGAGAATGAAAGGGTTTCCATAAGCCCCATGGATGAGCCTGTGCCTGACTCAGAGTCTCCTATTGAAAAAGTTCTGTCTCCTTTACGGAGCCCTCCCCTAATTGGATCAGAGTCTGCATATGAAGGTTTTCTAGGTGCTGAAGACAAGGCTATTGGTAGGTGTGCTGAAAGCCCCTTTGAAGGAAAGAATGGAAAAGAAGGCTTTCCAGACCAAACAAGTCCAGTTTCTGACATGATTTCTACTGATCCTTTCCAAGACAAAGAGGAAGGGAAAAGCACAGACTTTATACCAATAAAGGAAGACTTTGGTCAAGAAAAGAAAACTGACGATGTTGAAGCCACGAGTTCTCAACCAGGGCTGGCTTTATATGAAAGGAAGTTAGGAGGAGATCTTTCTCCTACACAAATAGACGTCAGTCAGTTTGGATCTTTTAAAGAAGACACTAAGATGTCCATTTCTGAAGGCACTGTCTCAGACAAGTCAGCAACACCTGTAGATGAGGGTGTGGCGGAAGATACATACTCTCATATGGAGGGTGTGGCCTCAGTCTCCACAGCTTCTGTGGCTACCAGCTCATTTCCAGAGCCAACAACAGATGATGTATCCCCTTCTCTGCATGCTGAGGTTGGCTCCCCTCATTCCACAGAGGTAGATGACTCACTTTCAGTGTCTGTTGTGCAAACACCTACCACTTTCCAGGAAACAGAAATGTCTCCATCTAAAGAAGAATGTCCAAGACCAATGTCAATATCTCCACCAGATTTCTCCCCTAAAACAGCTAAATCCAGGACACCAGTTCAAGACTACAGATCTGAACAATCCTCGATGTCTATTGAATTTGGCCAAGAGTCCCCTGAGCACTCTCTTGCTATGGACTTCAGTCGACAGTCTCCAGATCACCCTACAGTGGGTGCAAGTATGCTTCATATCACTGAAAATGGGCCAACTGAGGTAGACTACAGTCCTTCTGACATGCAGGACTCTAGTTTATCACATAAGATGCCACCAATGGAGGAAACATCCTATACCCAAGATAATGATCTTTCTGAGCTCATCTCAGTGTCTCAGGTCGAGGCCTCCCCATCCACGTCTTCTGCACATACTCCTTCTCAGATAGCTTCTCCTCTCCAGGAAGATACTCTATCTGATGTCATTCCTCCCAGAGATATATCTTTATATGCCTCACTCACCTCCGAAAAAGTGCAAAGTCTGGAAGGAGAGAAGCTCTCACCAAAATCTGATATCTCTCCACTTACTCCAAGGGAGTCCTCTCCTTTATATTCACCTAGTTTTTCAGATTCTACCTCTGCAGTCAAAGAGAACATTGCAGCTTGCCACACTTCCTCTTCTCCACCAATGGATGCAGCATCTGCAGAGCCTTATGGCTTCCGTGCCTCAATGTTATTTGATACAATGCAACACCATCTAGCCTTGAGTAGAGATTTGGCCACATCTGGTGTGGAGGACAGTGGGGGTAAGACACCTGGTGACTTCAGCTATGCCTATCGAAAGCCTGAAAAAACAATTAGGTCCCCAGACGAGGAAAGTTATGAATATGAGTCTTATGAGAAAACTGCCCGGACCCCAGATGTGAGTGGCTTTTACTATGAGAAAATGGAGAAAACCACAAAATCCCCATGTGACAGTGGCTACTCATATGAGACCATTGAGAAAACCACCAAGATTCCTGAAGACGTTGGCTATGCCTATGAAATTACTGAGAAGACCACACGGACCCCTGAAGAGGGTGAGTACTCATATGAGATAAGTGAGAAGACCATAAGGACCCCTGAAGTGAGTGGTTACAGCTATGAAAAGACTGAGAGGTCTAGAAGGTTCCTGGATGACATCAGCAATGGCTATGATGACTCTGGAGATGGTAGCCACATGCTTGAGGCCACACATACCGGCTACTCTTTTGAGACCCCTGAGAAAACGGCCAGTTTCCCCGAGTCTGCAAGTTACTCTTATGAGACACCTGCAACAACTCTCCGCACCCCGGATGCCTCCACATACTGTTATGAGACAGCACAGAACATCACTGGAGCCCCACAGGTAACACCATGTTCCTATGAGACCTCAGACCTGTGCTACTCTGAAGAAAAGTCCCCCCCAGAGGCCCGCCAGGACGTTGACTTATGCCTCGTGTCCTCCTGTGAATACAAGCATCCCAAGACAGAGCTTTCCCCCTCTTTCATTAATCCCAATCCTCTTGAGTGGTTTGCCAGTGAAGAGCCAACTGAAGAATCTGAGAAGCCCCTCACCCAATCAGGGGGAGCCCCACCGCCTCCAGGAGGAAAGCCACAGGGGCGACAATGTGATGAAACCCCTCCGACATCTGTCAGCGAGTCAGCCCCATCCCAGACTGACTCCGATGTGCCCCCGGAGACTGAAGAGTGCCCCTCCATCACAGCTGATGCAAATATCGACTCAGAAGATGAATCAGAAACCATCCCCACAGACAAAACAGTTACCTACAAACACATGGATCCCCCTCCGGCCCCCATGCAGGACCGCAGCCCTTCTCCACGCCACCCTGATGTGTCCATGATGGATCCAGAGGCCTTGGCCATTGAGCAGAACCTGGGCAAAGCTCTGAAGAAAGACCTGAAAGAGAAGACCAAAACCAAAAAGCCAGGTGCAAAGACCAAGTCATCCTCACCTGTCAAAAAGGGTGACGGGAAGTCTAAGCCCTCTGTGGCTTCACCAAAACCAGCAGGCTTGAAAGAATCCTCAGATAAGGTGTCCAGAGTAGCTTCTCCTAAGAAGAAGGAATCAGTGGAAAAAGCAACAAAGACCACCACCACTCCTGAGGTCAAAGCCACACGTGGAGAAGAGAAAGACAAGGAGACCAAGAATGCTGCCAATGCCTCCACATCCAAGTCAGTAAAGACAGCAACTGCAGGTAGGTGGAAGGTGCCAGCATTCTGACTCAGGCCTCAACTGTTCCACTTTGCGCTGGAGCCTTTGAGTTTCCATTTGACTTTGGACTGGGAAGGTGAGAGAGCACAGCTTGATGCTGTCCCTTCCCTTTACTGTTCCATTCTGCCAGAAGGTATAGATCTCAGCCAATGTGGCCCATAGGCCTGGGGGTAGCTCAGCATATGGCCCAGAGAGGCTCTGATTCACTGGATGGCAACTCTTGGGTTTGCTCTTCTGTAACACAGCGACCACAGCCTTGTTCTGTATCTTCAGAACCAAGGATGTGTGTTTCAGGCTTCTCTGGAAGACTCGGTTGGCATTGCCTTCAGCCATCCTGGCCCCAGAATCAAGCTGAGGTGACATATGCCAGGAGTTCCCAAAGGCCTACAGAGAACCCAGTTCCAAGCCAAGCCTGGAATGATCACTGTAGGCATAAGATTTAGGTTCTGTTTTTTTATTAAAATATTTTAAAAATAAAGTCATAACATTTTAAAATAAAAAGTTATCACATTTTTAATTAAAAAGAATGACGAGGCTAGAGCAACATCCCTAGTAAAGGCAATGCTGTGTTTTCTCATCAGCCAACAAGTACTGTGATTTCCCTTGACCAGTGGGTACCCAGCACACATTGACTGGAAGAAACACAATGACGGCTCTTCTTATCCCCACGGTCTCATTAACAGAGACTCAATTCTATTTCAGAATGAAATTCTACTTGTCAGGAGCAGATATTCCTGACTTCTGTTCATTCCTGGTTTGATCCCAAATCCCAGATTTATCAGGTTCTAAGCAATGACCTGGGTTTTTGACAGAACAGGTCTTTGACAGTCCAGCCTCTTTTTGTTGTTTCAAACCAATCCAAGGGATTTGCATTAATGCATTTTATTTGCTTAATGTGGTCATTCAGAGATTTCCAACCACAGTTCACCAAGTAATATAAACCGACCCAAACATATAAAGCAGAAAATAATCTAAATAACATTTCCTTGATGTATTAGGGAAAACCCGATAGATGAACCTGGGGACTCTAAAATGAAGTACTTTTATAATTTTTATAATTAAAAATTCAGCATTCCTATATTTTTATAATTAAAATTCAGTATAATTTAGGAAGTATTACTTATAGCTCCTGAGTTTTACTTTGAGGAACATGGAGGATCAATTTCAAGACTCAGTTCTCCTCAGACTTTCTTTTTATATGCTTGTAAAACACAAACTGAATTTGTTCTTTTTTGAGAATTAATGGGAAACCAGCAGGTAATTAAACCTCTTGGTCTGAAAGCACTTAGGAGAAAACATTAAATCCATTCGGATACAAGCCCCCTGAAATTTCCTTCCAAACTTGCCAAACATACACAGTCTAGCCCACACAATTGATTTTTTAAAACCTTTTTTTGTCATTTAAAGAAGTAATTTTAAGGCAAAGTAATAAAGGTGAGTTAATTTGAATTTACTTTGAAGATGCTTTTCCATTAGATTTCTAAAAAGACACAATTGCAGTACTGATTTTTAAAACAAACCTGGGTCAACTTCCAACAGCTCGCTCGGTTTGCGTTTCTATGAGCAACATTGATTTGGTGTGGAGTGGTTTAATGCAAGGAAAAGAGCAGACATTTTCAATTATCAGAAGAGCTGTGACTCACAAACTTCTGTTGTGTGTTGGAATTCTTTGGAAGGCTTACACGTGGATATTTTGAGGGCTTTTGAGGGAATTTTGACAGACAGATGCTTCTTTCCCCAGAAGGGTATCTGCTGGTTGGCTAGAGAAAGCCTGGTCTTTCTGACCTTCCTCTTGCCAAAGTTTGGTAACTAGTCTTGTCTAGGAAGCGATGCCTCCCTTTTCAGAGTACAATGCTAAGGAAAGGGTACAGTGTTTCAACCATTTTTTGAATGAAGTTGAGGTGCTGAGGGCCTTGGGAATCATGTCAAGTTAAGGCCTGAACCATTTACTAGGTCAGATGTTAGGACATTATATTCAGCTGTGGGCACAATTGCTCTCAGATGAGATCTAATATGGATTCCTAACATTGCTGAACTATGGTTTACTAAGTGCAAATGTTTCCCCTTGACTTTTGCATCTTAGATCACTTTTCCAGTTAAGATGCATATTATCAGCTCATTTAGGAGGAGCATTATTTTCTAGTTCCATCTCTTGGGAAGGTCTTGAAACTCTTCTTACTTCCTAATGGGTTGTCCACAAAGGGAAAGCATCCCATTCTTCATTTCTCCTGTTGAGATGGTAAACCACCACGTTGTATTTTTTTCAATTGCCAGTGTTAAATGTCCTGTACCAGAGAGAGGGGAATGCATGCCACCCCACTCTATCTCTCCCCCTTTCCCCTTTGCATGTCCTAGAGGACCTTTTTATGGATGAGTAGGGAGGGTCTCCTGGACCTGAGGGTCTCTTTCCATTCCTGTGATCCTGGCTTTCTCTTTGTTTATTTACCAAAGGACCAGGAACCACCAAGACGGCTAAGCCCTCAGCTGTGCCTCCAGGCCCCCCAGTGTATTTGGACCTGTGCTATATTCCCAACCACAGCAATAGTAAGAATGTTGACGTCGAATTTTTCAAGAGAGTGAGGTCGTCCTATTACGTGGTGAGTGGGAATGACCCTGCTGCTGAGGAGCCCAGCCGGGCCGTCCTGGATGCCTTGTTGGATGGGAAGGCCCAGTGGGGCAGCAACATGCAGGTAAGAGCCCCAGGACAGTGTCTGCATGCGTCTGGGCCCAGAGGCAGAGGGAAAGAATCGTGTTTAAAGAGGTATTGTTGTGACTGTGGGTCCACATAAGGTGCCCAATGGATCCATCACACATGAAATATCCTGGGGATGAAGTGGATTTCACACACAGAAGATAAGTCTAAAATATTATTCTTGGCACCAGCCATCACCATGGCCTGGAAGGAAAGCCACTTTACCACCCTAAGGCATAATTCACTGATCTGCAAAATGAGCCTAAGAGTCCTTGCCCTTCCCCCTAATCTGTGCATATGTGCCTGTGAATCAAACTGGTCACATCTGCATGTGAGAGCTGCTAAGGAGCTGTCTTTACTCCTTTGTATTTCAGAAATAGACCAAAGCTAGGAACATGGCCATTTAGAAAATCAAATGCCCATGTGAAATTTCACCGAGAAGCATTGCTAAAAATGGTCCCCAGGACACCTCTAACTCACAAACATCATGACTGGTCATAAACCACTTTTTATTATTTTGGTTGAGATCTTTGCTTATCTGAGTTTTACTTGTGGTTCGGCAGTCACCTAGTAAACTGTGTTTGCATAATTTTAAGTAGATTTAATTGTTAATCATATGTAATCTCATGAGAAACACCCATGGCTGCTTAATGAATACTAGACAGAATAGTTACTATTCAGACCGGTACCCAACCACCCACTCAGCCCCATTTCTCCATCCCCAACCACATGCACAAATTAAAAGATACAAATCTTTGTTCTTAGGACCAAATGTTAGTTACACACAAATACAGGGCTTTGAGCTGCAATAACTAAAGCTCCTTTAATTAAGTATCTTTCATGCAAAACTTCCTGGTGTGTTAAAGGAAATACAAGAAATTCCACCTTAACAGAAGCACTTCTTAACACTAAAGATTTGAACTAATTGACTCGTCATTAGTTGCTTTTGGTTCCAGCCTTTAACTCCCCCAAAAAACTTCATTTTTTGCAGCATTATTCTGCTTTGTAGAAAAATGTAGTTTGATAAGTCCTTTGCATTTCTTGAGGAAAATAGAAAAATTTCTTTTTTTCCCCTTTTGTCTTCAAATGGTTTAATTAATACCTTACTGTTGTTCTATTTTTTCATTTGCTTTCTGGCTCTGCCCTTAAACAGCTATTTTTTCTCTCCGTGCAGGTGACCCTGATCCCGACTCATGACTCTGAAGTGATGAGGGAATGGTACCAGGAGACCCATGAGAAACAGCAAGACCTCAACATCATGGTCTTAGCAAGCAGCAGTACAGTGGTTATGCAAGATGAATCCTTCCCTGCATGCAAGATTGAACTGTAAAAACCAAGACCAGCCACACCATAGATTTGAACTTTGTTTCCAGAAATTCTTCAATTTGAAATCACCTTTTCTAAAAAGTCAATTGATCTAATAAGTCGCTGAACTATTTACCTGCCAAATGCTATATTGTGTCATGGTGATGCAAGTCACTAATATTTCTTAGTTTTTGCTGTTGCTAAGGGAAGTAACAGTATTCTCATACTAGGGTTCAAGTTACTGCAAAATTACCTACCCCAGTTCACCTCTGCTGAAATTTGGAAACCATGCACCTGCAAACCCAGCTGACTTCCGTTAGGTTGAGGCATTTGTCTTAGACAGAGAGAGAGAGAGAGAGAGAGAGAGAGAGAGAGAGAGAGAGAGATAGAGAGAGGGAGAGCGAGTACACAACGAGAGAGAGAACCAGAGAGGGGGTGGGAGAGAGGACTGAGAAAGCGACAGAATGCAAGTGAAGGAGATGTAATGGTAGAGAGTGCTGGTGAGATACCCAGAGAAAGAGAGAGAGAGCAGGGTGGGGTAAGAAGGAAAAAAATAACCCACGGTTAAGGCTGTATTTTCTCAGGCAGTCTGTATTCTATAGTCTACACAGGCAAAGTTTCAACTTGTGTCAGAATCATCAAAAAGGGTTTAATATTCTAAACAATGTTAGCTGAAAGAAAACAAAAGGAACAAAACCTGCAATGAGGTCATGTGAGATTTTTACGCCTTAATGAAGCTTCATTTGAAGGCTGCACACTGACATCACATAGTGCATGTAGACTGGCCAGGCAAGTGGGCTGAACCCCATTCAGAGCTCTCAGACTCTTCCAACACACAAGCAGATTGATCTAAGGCATGCTCCCAGCATTTGTGCACCAAGTTAGTCCACTGAGTCAATTCACCTGCATGCGGAAACACCCAGGGCCATCCCAATTAACAAGCAAATACCAAAGCGGTTGGGAGTACATATGGTAGACAATATGCCTTAGAAAGTGACTTGAATGTACAAAGATACTTGATGCACTTATTTTTTAATGTGAGACAGCAAGTTTATAAAACATCCGTGTAGGATTCTAGATACTCCAGTTAAAGGAGCCTGTGTGTGCGCGTGTGGGGTATTAGAAACTGATCTGATGGGTGCAGCGGTTTGATGCTGAGTCGTGCGTGTTGAATACCACCTCGCTGCACCTGTGGTCCTCAGCCAAACTAGCTGAGCCTTTTGTAGCTTCTTTACTGCTGCCAGTTCAATATTGAGATGGCTTTGCTGAGCAGAACTGGGAAAACTGAATCTTATGGTGGAAGAGGTTCTCAGCAAGTGTACAGTATTTACCTTCCTTTGTCTTACATTGGCTTCTTTTTTTTAATTTTCCATTAATTTCAGCATAATTATGGGAACAAATGTACAGAATTTTTTTTTAGCTAAGTGAGAATTTTTCATAGATGACCTTTTTAACAAATGTTTTCATTTACAGGAAAATGCAAAGAAAATTTTCAAGTGACAGTCTTTTTTTTTAAGTGTTTCATAAGACAAAAAAATAATGAATAATGTTTTTTGAAGTTCTGGTGAGACTGAAGTCTGATAATACAGTAAGAATATTTATTAAAATCCCCATAACTACCAGTAATAGTGATACCTTCCACCCCTTGATTCCCTAAACATAAAAGTCTTGAGTATGTATTATTTGAGAGTGGGGGAGAATGGCATGGTATGCTACTTGTCCAGGCCTTTCTTCACAGGTGTATCACCCAGTGGTATCCTACATAATTCTTTCAAGATCTTCAACCATGAGATGAAAGAGCCAAGTTCAAAGAACGCTAGCAAAAAGCTGCTTTGGGATTTTCTTTTCTGGAAAAAAAAGAGAAAGAAATAATGCATTGAAAGCAAATGAATTCCCAACTCCTACAGTGCATTATGTTGAGTTCAGGGATCATTTCCATCATTGTCATCTTTGAACTATGAACTATGAACCTGGGACACTGACACCAAGTTTCAAGTTGTAGATCAATGCACCCGGCATTCAGATGGGGCAAACTTCTCAGTGACAGCCGTGCTCTGCTCTGTCACGCTGGGTTTCCTGCAGACTCTAAGATCTACGGAGTAGTGAACAGTGACCTCATTTTATTTTCTATGTTAGTTATTTATTTCAAAATTAACATTTTAGTTTATTTTTGTCTGATAAGTGTATGTTTTGCACTGCTAACTACTATGAGGGTTTCAACAATGCTTCTTCAGGGTCCCTCACTGAGGACCTGTGCAGTCTACTTAATGCTGTGAATTACATTTTTCAAATGTTTAATTTTTAAAAAAATTAATATTCTATTTTTTTTAGGCTTCTCTAGAGATGCAGCTTTTATTTATTACCCCATTTCTTTCAAGTACTTCCAAATAACACATTGATAAAGGGTACAAAAAATTAACACACAATGGAAAACTCACTGTGACAAAAATGGATTTCACAGAGTATAAACTCATGGACTTCAAGCTTATTTTATGAGACAACCTAGATACTCAAGATAATTATTTAATGGTTAGTTGTTAAGTTGAGTTGGCTGGGTCCACATAATGCATGGGAAAAGAAATAGATTTCCAGCCTTTTTGCCAAATCGATACCTCTGGTTGATTTTTCTTTGATAGAAGTTGGAATTATTTTCTAATTTCCCCCAATGAAATTTAACGTGTGCATTTTCCTTTTTTAAAAAATGCAAACATTTTGGAGAATTATAGCCAATCTTCAATTATAGCCATTATATCCCACTCCTTTTTCTTTTTTCTTTTTCCTTGTATGCAGTGGGATTTAATGGTAAAATCCACAGAAGCTGTCACTGGTTAGCTGGCTCTTTTTCCTATGAAATATATCCGCATCGTTCTCCGTCCATTGTTCCTCAGTGATGACCACAGAGCCCGAGTATACCAGGAGAATCAATATTGCATTACAGGTTGCTCCTGTCCTTCCAGACACCTTTCCTACCCATGTGACTAACCTAATTTTGCTAGTTCCATAAACACACATTACTTAGTTTAGTAACAGCCATCACAATGTACCATGTACATTTATGGTGAGAGCTAAAGATTGACACAGACTTCTAGGAGCTTTATTCATACTGATGACTTAATCTGATTGTATAGATTGAATATTTGAGTGGAAAGAATTGACACTCTGTTGAAAGGATGGGACTCCACGGAGAGAGCAGTCATCATGACCTTTTCGGTAGTATTCTTAAGCAAAATTCTACAGACACTAAATGTTAGAGATGATCCTCCATTTTGAATTTTAACTAATTCTGCCCCCTTTCTCAAAACCCGACCCCCTTGCATGCTTTCTCAGTCTTGTGGTGGGACTGGATACAATGACTGACTCCCCCAGCCCCTGCCCTGCACCCCAATGCCATTTCCCATGGAGTTCCAAAAGATGTTTTTTTTCTTAACCTTAACATAGTGAATGGTTTCCCCAGTGTATATGAATGTTTTAAATGTCTCCAATAGCTTACGCAATTTAGGAGCTTTTCAATATTCGTTCGATAAGATTCAGCCATTTGCTAATGGAAATTTTACCACCTTCCATTTTCCGATACCAAATTTCAGCTCTCAGGAGCTGCTCTATGATCCCGAAGCCGCTCTTCTTGCCTCCCTCTAGTCACCTGTCACAGGAGGTTCTTGCTCTGTAATGATAATGTGAATCAGCTTAATAACTCTTTTTTGTGCTTCAGATTTAGAAGATCCTGTTTCCATTCAAAAGGAATTGTACGCTTTTACCTTTTAACCAACTGAACAACACATCAAAAGCAGTCTAGGGATGAGCATTTCTTTGAAAGCAATTAGGTTATTCACCTGGTATTAAAACTATTTACTATTTTTTAAAAATCTGTGACTTTATTCATGAAAAAAGGCAGCATCAAAAACTGAAAAGGAAGGGAAAAAAACAAATAGCTTCTCTGCACTCGTTTGGAGCTCCCCAAAACAGGAGCCATCGAGGTGAGGCACGGAGGCGGGCTGCCCTTTGGGAACACGGGCCGCGAGGCAAAGTGGTGCCCCGGCGCCGCACGCAGCCCTTCTCTTTCTGACCCTGACAAGAAGTGGTCTGGAGCCTGGCTGAGAAGCACGTCCCACTCCTCTCTCGTTCTGAATGGTGTTTGTGTCAGTCTGCAGCTGTGTATGGTATGTCTTATAATCCTGCATCACTTCTATCCTATCCAGTCATATCTAATGTAGAAAATTAGTTTTCAGTGAAAGTAATATGTAGTGCTTTTATGATATTTGTGTGCAATATCCCCTCTTCCATTGAGGATATTTGATGTAAAAGAAAAAAACAGTTCCACAATAAAATACAAACGTGGCGGAAGTTCTCGTTTGCGCTGTGCTTTCGTTTGTGTTGCCGAGTTGGGCTCCTCGGGCGTCGGAATTTGCCACCCCCTGGGCGTTCTCACTCAGGGTGATTGTGTTCTTTTCAGAGTGGGCCCCCTGGCTTCGGGCAAACTTTGGAGAGGGCCCTGCTACTATTCTAATAACTATTACCTTGTTATCTTTTAATAACCCGTTTCTAAGGGATCTAAGGGCAGAAACTGGGTGGTGAGTTAAAGGAAGCTATCGGGAGGGTTTTGGTTTCCTACGCAATCCACAATATAAACCCAAAACCAGGTTTTAATCCTAGCTCTGCTACACCTGGCTGTGTGATCGGTCACCTTTCTGTCTGGAGTTCCTTTTCTCAGCTATAAATGAGAGGGTCTGATACGATGGTCAAATTGGATGGTGCCTCCCATAGCTACTTTCTGGGGCTCTACAAAGTCATCATACTCAGTAATTACATCCAATACCTCACTCCCTCTTGGTTTCTTGCTCGGTTACAGAATAAGCTCTATACAACTAACAGAAAACACGAGATCTGACGACACCCAGGACCTAGATGCTGTTTAGGAGAAGTGATGATGACTAACAGGAGTATCTGAAAACAGGAAGAATTCCTCTTAGTCATTCAAATGATTACCCACCGTTCCTTCACTCTATACCCAACAGGGGGTAATACTGTGGAATTAAAGGTGAATAAAATGTGTTGCCCTAACAGACTGGGGTCACAGGGGCCCCCAAAATTCAGGGGTGAGCTGTGACCACAGGGGAAGGTCCAGAAAGTGATGTCTAAACTGAGACCTGGAGTGTGTGTGTGTGTGTGTGTGTGTGTGTGTGTGTGTGTGTGTGTGTGCTGGGGGGTGGGGGGCAGTTCCGGGCAGAGGCAACAGCTCACAGGCTCAATGGAGAGGGCGCTGGCCCCGGACTGCTCAGAGTGGCAGAGTGTGGAGGGAGGTCCTGGCACCTCAGTTATCCTCCCTATGGCCACAGAAAATGTGCCCGGGGTGCTCAATAGTGTTCCAGTACCTGGCCCCGCCTGTCTTCAGAGATGCCCCTTTGGTGTCTAAAGGCATTGCAGCCTGTCCTCAGTCATGATGTCCCTTTGTTACTACACACACTCTTTTTGATCTTACATTGTGCCTCCAAACCATGGGGTTTCTCTGACCAGGCCCTTACTGGAGTCACTCTTTGCCAAGAGGGATCTGAAATCCCTACATAAATTAGAGTGTTAAGCATGTGAAAACTCAGGTGGGAAATTAACACCAAGAGATTTTAATTCCATCAGACCAAACTTAAATAAATAAGCTGTCTTCTATTCCACTGCCCAAATATTCAGTTCCAGGAAGTCTTTCTGGCCTAAACCTAGGGTGACTGACCATCTGGCCTTACCCAACACTGCCCTGGTTTTAGTGCTAAAGTCCTATGTCCCAGGAGACCCCTTAGCCCCAGGGAAGCCCTACCTGAATCCTTCCTTGGGTTTATATCCCATTGCCTCCAGACCTAGGCACAACAGAGATGGGCGAGAGTTCATCCCTTGCAGGCAGTCTTTTTTCTATACATTGGAGGTAGCTTTTCTTCAGTTTCTTTTTGCCTGTCTTCCAAACCAACAAAGGTCTGTTCATGTACTGTGAGTACATTTTCTCTCTGTAATTGTACTGCTCATTCTGAAGGCTTCGGTGTCTACAATGATCTTTCAACACCCTCCTGACTCATGAATTTTTGGCCTCTTGCATAATCCCAGATCACTATATACTCTTTGATCTTATACTGTACATCTTGAAAATTCATTGGAACCATATATGCAGATTGATTATGGTCACACCCAGTTCCTTTAATATGAGCAGTTCTTCTGGCTAATTCTCTGGGGGTTACTGGCAACATTTTCACATATGATGGAATATCATCATGGGGCCTGGTTCATGGGGTGATAGTTCCATAAAAAATAGGCACAACTCTATTTCATGCCCAGACTCTGCCCACTCAAGCTACTTTGTTACTTTAATGCAGTCACATGGATTTAAATGCCATGTGTAAATCAGTGACCTTAACAATTTGTATCTCCAGTTCTGTACCTCTTCTCTGATCTTCAAACTCATATATCCAGCTGTCTATTAAGAGTTCTGTTTGGGATCTTAATCTTTAAAATACCTTAAATCAAATTTAACCTGCTCCCAAACAAATCCCTGATCTCTCCAAACTGCTTCTTTCTCTAGGCTTTTCTACCTCAGTAAATGCGGCAAATAGATCATTCTAGTTGCTCAGGTCAAAAATCTTAGCCTGTCAGCAAATCTGCTGGTTCAAAATACATCTAATCCCACCCATCTCCTCACATTCACTGTTACTATGTTTGTTCAAGCCAGTCTTTTCTCTGCTGGATCACTGCAGTAGCCTCCGAACAGATCTTCCTGTTTCCTGTCTTTGCCTTCCTACTTTATTTTCTACATAGCAGCCGGACTAATCATCTAAAAATGTGAGGTCAGATCACGCCATCCAGCTCAAAACCTTCAGATGGGTTCTCTTTTCAAATAAAAGCCAACAGCCTTACTAATGGGTGAGGGCATCTTACATCATCTGTCCCCTCCCCTCCCCCTTACCTGTCTGGCCTCATCTCCCACTGTTCTCCACCTTACATGTTCTACTCCAGCCACACTGGCCTCCTTGATTCTGCTTCCTGTCTGCCGTGCTCTTTCCGTGGTGACTCCATGATTCTCAACCCCACTTCCATGGGTCTTCTTATATACGCTGTCTTCTCCAGAAGGCCTTCCCTAACCGTCCTTTTGCAAGTTGCTTCCTCCACCACTTTAACAGTACTCACTCTCTTCTTTGCTTTGTCTCTGTATCATGTATCACCAAATGACATATTATATGCACTGTCTGTCTCCTTCCATAGAATTAAACGCCACAAGGAATGGGATCTTAGTCTGTTTTGTTCCTTGCTGTATTCTCAGTGATTATTGTAAGAGTGCCTGACATATAGAAGATGTTCAAGAAATATCAGTTGAATGAATGAATCAATGAGTGAATGAGTGAACCAGTGAACGTACACACCGCACAGTGGTTATATAGTATAGCTATTCGAAAGTAGGTTTGGATTCTGACAGACTTCAATTCAAACACTGTCCTTGCCATTTAATAATTGTGTGCAAGCTGCAAAAGTCTTAGTTTTCTCCTCTGCAAAACGAGGGTAATAACCCCTGACCTGCAGGGCTGTTGTAAGGGTCAGGATGTATTTAATTAGGTAGTACTAAATTAGGTGGAAATGGGCATTCACAAAGAGGAGTCATTAACTTTAATTTTTGTAATCAAGATGTCCATGCTCATGAGCCAGGGCCTGGAAAACACTAACACCCAACTGTGGCCCAGAATACTGTCACTGGTGGGAAACTTAATGGGCATTCTTGTTCTATTCCACAGGCACAGTAACCTCAGAGGGTGTTTTAGGGATTAAAATTTTGAATTCTGCAGAGATGTAGCATCACAGAAACCAAAAAAGCCAGTGTAATTCTCCTACCATTGGGTACATCAGAGGATATACCATCCCTTTCATAAATTCTTTAAAAATCTTTCCAGTAGTCCTTGATCTAGCATTTGAAGCCCATAATGGAATTTATTTTCAGATGGCTTTTGTAAGAATATACTTAATTTTCTGAACATGTCCAGCTCAGATCTGGAATCACTAAACATCCATACATAATAGACACACAGCCTAAGTAGAACTGGTTAGTTTTAAACAGAGATCCTAGAAATAACTGCCACAACTTCAGGGGCACTGCCGCCATCCTGTTTAGACTGTTAACATACAGTAACATCATCGTGGCAGCATGTACTGTCCGCAAAAAGGCCAAATCAACAGGAAAAGCTAAGAAGTTTTTAGAATAAAAGGCAATTTTCCTGACATAACTATGTTGAGAAGCACTCCTTTTTCCTCATTTTCTAAAGTAAGATTTTTTTAAATGTACCATTTTCACAGTTGAGAGGTTCAGCTCTGAAGGTTAGTAATCATTTAATGAAAATACAATCATACAACATTTTCTGCTTTTATGATTCACTAAAGCTCAAGTCCCTTGAGCCCACTTCCAGTTCCATCGCCGCCTCACCCATGCACACCAGCAAGGTTATGGAGTGTAGTAAGGTTATATATAAATGAAAGCACACAAATTATCATTCACCCTTTTCCACAATGGACTGTTTAGGCAGCATAATGGCCCACCCTACAACACTACATATTTTATATTCAATCAGGCAAGAAACAACTAATGCTAATTATTTTTCTAGCTGAGAAATAACTGTAAATCAGCCATCTGCACCAACATTACCCTTGGGGCTCATCTACAACTGAAAAAAATTCCTGTGGGTGCCCTGCTCATACACTCTAGGCCAGGGTTTCTAACCTTGGCACTACTGACACTGTAGATTGGATAGTTCTTTGTTACAGAGGCTGCCCTGTGCACTCTAAGGTGTTTAGCAACATCCTTAGCTCTACTCACTGGATGCTATGTTAGTCGATGCTATTTTAGTCAGAGTGAAAAAATGACTCGAATAAACTAATTTTCAAGGCCTTTAACTACAAGTAAAGTCTATGACTTCCCCACACATGTATCTGACCTCCACGGCTGGCTAGAAAGTATGAAAACAAAATGAAAAGTTTGGTGCTAAGGCAACACAGCCCCAAGAGGAGGAGGCAAAGTGTTTGTACTCACCATTGCTTTTTCAGCACTCTGCCTTCCTCCTCCTCCTCCTCCTTTTGGCCACGCTGGGTGTGGGTTGTGGGCCAAAACTGATTTAGTCTGCATTGTTCCTTTCTGTTCAATTTAGAATAATTTTTGAACATCCACTCTACACAAGACTCCAAGAGAAAGGAGAGGCTGTTTCTACCCCAGGACAGCTTGAGACAGACCTATGTGACTGACCACAGCGCAAAGCAGATGATGACCTCCCTTCATTAGAGCTTTTCCTGTGCTGTTCCTGTGAAAACCTGTGCACTTTATCCGTCTCTCTAATGATACTTTGCAGCTGTGTTGATAGGTCCTTATGCGGTTCCCTCCTCTATTTCAGTGGAATTGAAGTTATTTGAGGGCAGGATCTACAGTTTACTCATGCATGTAAAGTCCATAGCAATTAGTACGATGCCTTACGCAGTGTATGCCAAATGCTTATTGGCACATGGAAACAGTACCAGAGCAGAGACAGACAGACTGCTGTAATAACCAAACTTGTAAGAGTTGGTCAGTGGTGATAAATGGAGCAGAGCATTTAAGAGGGACAAAAGATCATTGCAGTTAATGTGTAGCAGAGTAAGTTCCTGAATTTTAGGGTCTAATGAATGAACAAATTGCCAGTCAGTGAAGATACCCTTTTAAAGAAGTTTGGTGACAAAAGGAGAAAGACTGACAGGGTAGTTTGACTGATGGCAGAATGAAGGCTTTTTTTGTGTCTAAAAGAGAAGAAGGTCTTGAAAAAGACTGTTAACTTCAAAGAAATCAGTAGACATGATATAAGATGGAAAGGGAAGACTTGGTGATTCTGGAACAGGCAGGCAGATATGGAATCAGGTCACAAATCAAGAACCTACCCTTGGGAAAGGAGGGAAGGGTTACCTATCACTCAGAAGTTGGAGGGATGATGGACAGAACTGGCAAGGATAGAGAACTCTTCAGGTAGAAAGGGAGATTGAGGTTGGACTATGTGGCCTAAATTTTCTTGACAAAGTAGAAAAGCTAATGAGGTAAAAATGAGAGGCGGTGGAAGGTAAATGAAAGGGCTCTGAGTTGAAGAGGAATCAGTCAGCCTGGGACTATGACTTCATATACCAACACTTAGGAAGTAGGTCAGAAGCAAACAGGAAGAATATGTCTGGTGGTGTATTAGTTTCCTGAGGCTGCTATAACAAAGTGCCAAAAACTGGGTAGCTTAAAAGAACAGAACAGGTCTGGAGGCTAGAAGTCCAAAATCAAGGTGTCACCAGGATCATGCTCTTTGAGGGCTCTAGGATACGATCCTTCCTTGCTTCCAGCTTCTGGTGTTTGCTGGCAATCCTTGGCATCTTGATGTACCACTCCAGTCACATGGCCATTTCCTCCCCACGTGTCTTCACGTCTTCCCTGTGTCTGCCTCTATGTCCAAATTTCCCTATTATACAAGGACACCAGTCATATTGGATTTGGCCCATCTTAATGACCTCAGTATAATTTGATTACCTCTGTAAACACCCTATTTTCAACTAAGGATCCTAAGGTACTGTGGTTTAGGGCCCCAACATACCTTTTTGGTACGGACACAATTCAACCCATAGCAGGTGGGTCCAAGGATGGCAAGTAAGCCTGATAAAAGGAATGAGAGGAAATTAAAGATGCTAAGGAGAGCATTTGTGGGATAGCCAACCATGGGGTCCAGGCTGGGAGGAAGGCAAGTGGGGTCTGAATTCTGGAGATCAAGGGTTTGAGTGACAAGAGTAAAAGTTAAATTTGCAGGCAGAAAGTAATGGGAAAAAAGCTGATTAATAAGCAGGAGTCAGGGTGTGAGAGAAAGAGAAGATGGGGGAGTAAGGCTTCAGGTTGTAAGTTCTAAGATTAGTGATGTAAGGCTGGAGGTCTGACTGTGACTATGGTAGGTTAGCAAGAGGCACGGCAATCTGTTACAGTTAAGGTCATTCCCAAAGGCCAGGGCACTGAAAAGCTTCTCCATTCACATGGAAGAAATACCGAAGAGGTATTGGGGAAAAGGACAGAGGACAACTGTAGTCAGACCTCAAGATTACCCAGGAAGGATTACTCAGGAGATAAAAGCATGGGGAAAGGGTAACAGATTGGAGGGAATGACTCCCAGATGGGAGAGCTCCTGAGAGACGGGGGCACAAGCATGGGGGAAATCCCGAGCAGCGGGAGCATGCCCACCACAGAAGTGGTTTCTTTTGGCAAGGACTGGACATAGAGGGCGACAGTGATGGGTGGGGAGGAAATAGGAATGCAAAATTATGAGCCAAATGATTATCCAGATGCTTCAGGCTGCAATGGTTACTAATTTACTGAGCAAATGATACCTTTTGATTTATCTTGAACTTTCCTCTTGATGTAATGAGGGAGTAGACAAAAAAGCCCTGCCCATAATAAGCCAAAATGTCAGAGCTGACTTTTGGTCACAATCTTCAACCTAAGTAAGATTGAGTGCCACTTGTCCACAGGGCCCTGTGATAGATGCTAACTGCAGGCATATACGGAGGTGACGTCCAGGACGAGAAGCTATCCTGGCCTAAAAGCGGCCAAGTTAGTTTCAGTTTCCTCATTCAGGAATGGGGTGCTGGACCCCTCTCAGAGGGCTGCTTCAGCTGTTATCACCAAGTCCTCAGCAAATGTTAGTGGTTATGGCAGTTATTATAAATGCCATTGATTAATGGAGGAGGGCTGAAAATTGCTCAGAATTACAGAACTATCATGATGGTGAGATTCCTTCTCTCTCCCACCCTTCCCCAAAGAGAAACAATACACAAAATAATCCCAGAACATTTATTTCCAGTCTTGATGAAAGGTCACAATGCTGAATAAAAGCATATGTCTGTATTTAAAGGCAAAATTACATAGCAAGCAAGAGGTGCCCCCAGCCCCTTTCTCAGAGAAACTTCAGAATCCTGATGGTTTTACAATTTCTCACATCCTTTTCATACTGCAAGCCTCATCACATCTTCCATTTTCTCCCACTGAGATGTGTGTTCGCAGGCTGTGCATGTGTGTACACAAAAGGCTCACTTTACCTACTTGATGAAGGAGCTGAGACAATGCTTTGGAAAGAAGTTAACTAACATGATGGAGACCCAAGCCAAGGAGGCTTCATAGCTACAGCCGGCTTTCTCCTCAAAAGCCCTGACTTATCGTTATTATTATTATTTTTTGGTCTTTTCTCACCACAAATACTGCCATCTTGGGAATATATCTGTATATGCATGTCTGGATTCCTTTCTGATCCATAGCCAGTCTGTCTGCCCCTGTGCTAGTGTTTTAGTATTGTAATTACTGTAACATTATAATCTTTGATACCTGTGGGGTAAGTCCTGTGAAAAGCCCTGACATTTTAAAATCGACTTGTGGCCTCCTAAAATCTGAAAGTCAGTGGGTTGACAGTCTTGTGTTCACTCCCATATTCAACTTCTTCCAGTTCCGGCCTGGAAGGAAGAGACATGGGAGAGGGAGAGAACTGGGGATGTGTGGGCACCCAGCTCAGGCCGAGTACCTGCTCTAGCAGAGACAGAGGCGGGTGGGCCTCAGGACAAGCATTTCACCTCTGCTGGGGAGAGAGACCATTCAAAAGCTGTGCTTGAGACCCAATCCTTCAGGTGCAGCCTCTCCCACCCCCACCGCTAGGAATCAGGAACTTTCAAAGTTCAAAACTAATCCCTGGCCCCAGGAGCCCCACCGTAAGATGTGAGAGCCCCTTATCCGCGGTGTTCAGCTGGGGCTTCGGTCTGACCGCTTGCTATGTACAGTGCCATAGCCCTTCTTGGCAGATGCAATGCCTTAACGTGCAGAGCACTGTGGCTCTTTTGTCACAAGTGGCCTGCTTTAAGAAATGGAGAAGATGGACGGAAGAAGCAGAGGCTGTCATCCCTGTGAATCCTGAGCTGAAGTTCTTGTTAGGCAGGGGTCTTTGCTGCTCCCCAAGCCTGGTGCTCCTGCTTTGCCCTCTCTCTCTGCTCCTGCTCCCTCTGAAGCAAGTATCCCCGCTCCAGATGCCACTGGTGCAGCTTCTGCTCATAGGCAGTGAGGTCCTCTGCTTCACAGGTGGGGAGCTGTTCTTTGACGAGCTGGGTGGTCAAAGTCAAAAGGCTTCCTGCCTCAACCTTGCCCAGAGCCTGAAGCTCAGACTGTAAGGCCTGTTGGAAACAAAGGAAAAAAGGGGGCAAAGGGTGGGAAGGTGGGAGAAGACTACAAAGAGGCAAAGAGATTAAGTCACTGGCAACATCTTTACGCATTCTGCAGGTAGGACAAGGCACTATGGGAGCCTGCCGGGCTGCCTTTCACCCAGGCATGGCAGCTTCTGCCCCTTCTCCCTCAGCCCAGCAATTCTGCTATGATGTACCACATGGGATTTCTCCCTCTTCACTCACAAAGAGTAAAAGGAACTTCATATGCTGCAATTCCCTGTGTAATTTCTGGCTTCAAATCACAAAGACAGCATTAGTACAGCAAACCTACACGTCCATGCTGATGTGCACCAACCCACGCAGTGGACCCTACAATGCGGACCCTACGATGCATACAAATAGCAGAAGCAGCTGAGGGACCAAAGCAAGCCCCTCCATACCCTTTCTTCCAGAGTAACTGAGATAAATGTTTGCCAAACGAGTGTGCCTTTCAACAGATGGAAATCATTTCAAGGATTTCTTACTAATGGCATGTGAACCAGCTCCCATGAGTGCCTGCACTATTCTCAGCCTCCACCTGCTGTGCTCCTCTGCAGGTCAGCCTTTACAGACGGACCGCCTGCAGCTCCATCTGCAACGGCAGCTTGGTTTGCTCGGTATTGTGTTCCTGCAGAAGTAAGGGACTAAAAACACTAAGCTGCTTAAGTGTTTCAAGATGCAGATCATCAAGAGCAAGCCACTTACAGCCCCCGCTGCAGCTTTTCCCACACATCCCCATGTCCCATGCATGCAGTTCCCCAGCAGAGGTGATGAGGCTTCTGCTCCAACGGGGCACTGGGAGGTGGGCGGGGTCCACGGGCTTCAAGGAGTGGCTAGAGGCCCAGTGTGATGGGTCAGTCTATAAAAATGGGTCCCAAACAAAGTAGCCAAGACTAATAAAAATCAGGCAACAGGAAGAAAAGGAAATGTAGAATGAAAGTTATTTCTTTCTGACATTACTTTCTCTGTAATTTGAGTCCAAAGAGATAACTTGGGACACTAGGGTAAGGACTCAATTTTGAGTCAACAAACTGTTCAAATTCCAAGTCAGTCACTTAGGGGCTAGTTTCTCTCAGCCTTGGTGTCATGTCATGTGGGAAAAGCAGGACCTTTCAGAGCTATGGTTGGCTAAATAAATGCAGCAGTACCCAAACCAGGTAGCAGCCAATAAATATTTGTCTCTTTGCTTTTTCTGATTTTCAAAAAAATGCATTTATGGAGGAATGAGGGCTGAGAATTTAATGCAGGCACAGATTTCTATTGTCTGGGATTATATAAATAAGCTACAAGAGAAAGAGGTGGTAATTTCAAGGAGTACTGTGGAAGACTTGGTTATTATGAATACCATGGATGATAATCTAAGGGCTAGGCACATTTTTTTTGCTTTTTAGCCTTTCTAAATCTTCAGAGTTAGGCAAAGTCAAGAGCAAAGAACAGAAAAGTTAATTCTCAACCTAGCTTCCTAACCTTGTGAACACTGGTTAACCTTTCTTTCTCAGTTTTCAAATTATACAAGAAGGAAGTTGAGCAATGACCTTAGCGAAATATTGGGAGAAGCAGCTGTTAACAATACAACAGGGTCCCCCTTCTAATATGGGGGTTTGATATAAATGAACCAATAGCTGGCTCAATAAAATTACTGAAAAGATTTAAATGTAATAATAAAAATTTACAACTGTCTCAAATGACACAACAGGTCAGCTGGCATGCATGGGAAGGTTTTCTTCTTCATACAAAGAATTCTCCTTGTGGCAGCACTCTTTTCTCTTTGCACTAAATAAATGAGAAAGAAAACAAGGAAGAGGCCAAGGGCTTAAGCTCCGAACACGGCTCTCTTCTCCCCTGACAGATCACAGAGCATTCAGGGATGTGCAGCTGAAAGCCACCAAAGGCAGCTCACGTGCACAGGGCTGTTCTAAAAAAATTGAAATGAAAAAAACTTAAAAAAAAGGGAAACTTATTTCTGTCTTCCATGCAGTCCAAAAGAGCATTCCTAATGGCCCTAGTGCACAAATACAGAACCAGGCAGTAGGAGATGCCTGCATTTTATCTCCATCAGATCCAGATGTGGCTTTGTAATTTCTATCTGGTTTCTGGGTTATCCAGCACATGTAGTGCAATATGGAGAAACGACCAGATCCTTTCCACTGGGTTGGAGTCAGATGACTGCAAGAAGGAGGCAAGGTGTTGCCCACTCATCAGGCACACTCAGGTATTTGTGGGTAATGACATGCTGCCTTGGTGAACAAAACTGTACCTGATTAGCTCTCGTACAAAAAGGAGCATAAAATTCCATTTGTTTCTTTTAAGACCACTTCCTGTGTGAAGCAGTAAAAATGTAATTTTTGATGTCAGTTTTTCATGTCTTTGTGTGTGACATTATGCAAGAAAGGACTGCTTGTCTATCACCCTGGCAGAGAAGCATGCTTAATGCAGCTGAGAGGAACTCTATTGTGCTATGACTCACCTGAAATCGTTCCACATACTGGGGAAGCTTGGACTGTTCAGTTTCCTCCATGTTCCAATGTTCCACCAGTTCTTCTGGCCCTTGGCTGTCTTCCCCCTTTTGGGGCTGCTCGTCTGTAGACCCATGGGCAGGAGTGGTCAGAGCCTTCAGTGCCCTGTCCAGCACATCAACCTGCAGAGCAGAAAGAGGGCCATGGAACTAAACATCCTGTGGCCCTGAAACCAACTGTGAAGAGAGACCGGGGAAGGGAAAGGAAGGGAAAACTGGGTTCTAAAAAATCATGAACTCCTTCTCTTAGAAAATTACAGGAAACAGAGATGGTTATATGATTTTACATTAGAAATCTCCTGTCAAATGGCATGGAAACCTTTATACTAAACAAATGGTACAAATTATATGTATATGAATCAGCACAAGGTATTTGATTTCGCTTTTAATCAACCAGGTAGGAATCCAGGGATTATGTTCAATGGGCACTAAAGTCCCTGCCCCCACCACCTTCCACGTCATTCCTCCTCAAGGGGCTTGGAATCGGGAGGAAGGGAAAGAACTACACTGCAGGCCACAGCCAGCAAGGGCCACTGTGGGTGCTCGGTAAGGCCTCTGGATCCAGGTGAGGGCCTCCTTCACAGGAAGATTCTAGCTCACAGGGTATCCATAAATTAGGGACTGGGGCAATCCACATGAGCTGACAAATACATGAAATTCATTGTCATGAGGTGGCTTCTGTGGCATAGAGAGTAAGCAGATTGTAAAACAGAGAGTTTTTGTCATGACCCCTTTTCCTCACCATGTTCCCCTTGGGGCACACCTCTCTTGACCCACAGAGGGCCTAATCATCAGAGATAAGACAGGAACAACTCCAAGGCCAGCATTGGCCCTTGCATGGATACCAACTAATTCTGCCCATGTCACATGAGAACAAAAATCCAGAAAATACTACAAGGCCTTTTAATGCCACTGACACATTATATCCAAACCTTACACATATCTCATTCTTGCTGACATCTGGATCACATTCCTATTAAGTCAGAACACAAAGAATTCAAATCTGGCTCAGACTGGAAGGAACAGCATTCCAGCAAAGGATTTATGTATAATTCTTTGTTTTCAATCACTAGCACTATGGCAAGGTTAATCATGAATATATATTTAGGAATGTGCATGCTTTGTTATAAACGTCTGGCAAAGAACATAGTGATTCCCTACACATCGGTATAAGGAGCCAGTATGTGTATCTCATGACTGAAACAAGAACCAAGGGGTGAATCTTAGTGATCAGTGTCAAGGCAAAATGAATAAACAGCTCAAAGCTAACTTTTCACTCTAGTAAGGAAGTAACCTATGTCCTTCTAGGCCTCACCCTGACGACGTAAGCTGCTTGGACAGGAGAGGACACTGTGGCTCCCTAAGGGGTAGGGCTCATCATATGGTTCTGAGATGCCACATTTCCTGTAGCCTGAGCTGTGCCTCATACCTTCATGGTGCCAAGGGTCCTAGGTGACCAAGAGATATGAGCTTTAGGGTTGGTGGGAGGACAGTTTTCGAAGTGAATTCTAAGAACTTTGGAAGGAACATGGGATCCAGATCTCAGCACCAGGCATTCACCACATAATGGTTCAATGATAAGACTGTGCCAACTCTGGTCTCCAGATTCAATTCTTGAGGGCTATTAAGAGGGGAAAATTGCCACATATTTTCCAGGGACTTCAAAGGTACAAAAATGTCAAAATTTCAAAATGCAATCTTAAGTTTCCCTGAGCTCCCATGGAGACTTTATTAGGGGGAGGGGTGGTGGAGTAGGCAGTATTTTATTGAACTCAGTTTGAATTTTAGGAGAAGGGAAATTTTCCTCTAAGAAGTAAGCTATCAAAGCAGCATTAATCTTATTTTCTAGTGCTTTTCATCAGAAACATTGAGAATGCTGTGGTTTTCATTCCTTTTCAACTGGGTAAGTATATGATTCTACAGAAATAAAGCAGGGGGAGGGAGAAGACAAAGAAAACAAATTCAAAGCTTGATTTAGAAGCAACAGGAGATGGTTAAACATACCGCTTCTCTACAAAGCTTTCCATCTTCTGGGGAAGAGGCCACCTTCTCCATCACTTGAAGAGCTCTGTTAAGGTATCCTGGTTGCCACAGCAGAGGCATGTTATGGTACACAGCCCGCAGCCCTTGTTGCACTTCCACCTTCCCTGTGGCCAAAAGGAACAATGAAGAAGCTCAGCCATGGCTTCCCACTATGCCTGAGACCGAGGCCCTCAAGGCCCAAGTGAGTACGCTGCACCTGGCAGCTGGAGGAACAGGGAAGGATCATTTCAAATCTGTGCGAAGAGCCTCATTCCAGCCACTGACACTGCAGATGGATGAAGAGATGGTAAAATTCATTGTATACATTTTTAAATATAAAATTGCAAAAACTTGCTTTTCTTCTTTTCTATTTGGGCTGATGGAGATTATGAGGATGTATGAATCACAGGGCTGAGGGAAACTTAGAGAGGTTGATATATCTGTATCTAAGTGGAGCTACCCTTATAAAAAGAGTCACACAACTGAAACACTATTTTTGTTTCAAGAACAAATCTCAGAAAAAGAAATTCCACAACTTTCCTATGGTGAAAATCTTGTCAACATCTGACAATGCTCTCTGCCAGGAAATGTTTGACATTTTTTGAAATGCTCTAAAACACCCTATCGACTGTCCTTATGGGAAAAAAGAATTTTTTATTTTGCTCTTCTTTCCTTTATTTGAGCATCAGCACTTAAAATCATCAAGTCCTCGGGGGGATCTGGTATAGGGGAGAGCCTAGTAGACATAGTGTTCTTCATGTAAGTGTAGATTAATGATAACAAAAAAAAAAAAAAAGAAAGAAAAAGAAAGAAAGAAAAGGGGGATTACTCCCTGATAGGATAAAACTAACTGTAAATCAACGATTAATGCATGCTTTAAATATCCTTAATTTTGATCACTTAAAGGGTGTCAGATGATCGGCTATGGAGGTACACTTTTCTGATAATATTCCTTTCCCTTAAGAAAAAGAAAAAAAAAGCAGTTCCTGTGTGGTGACCTCCAATGAGTTCTACACAATGGTATAAAGGGCATATCAAAGTGTGGGCAAAGGGTCTGTTTGTGTTTATACAGAGGATCAAAGCCTAATTTGGCTACCCAGAAAATGAACTAAGATACGATATGAAGAAGAACTTCCAACATCAGCGCTCTCTGGAAGAGTCATACCAGAAGATGATCATCAAAAACCCCCAACAAAGATCCAGGCGCTGCTACAGTTGTAGCTGCATTCATCCCACTGGTTCCTGGACTTGCCATGGGAATGAAGAAGGAGATATCTAAGCTGGCCTGTGCATACAGTAAAACAACAAATTTGACTGGATCTATACTGTTGGAACTCAACCAAGAATTAGGAGAAGTGCAAGTTGTAGCGCTCTAAAATCTTACAACTACAGACTATCTACTGTTAAAAGAACATATGGGATGTGAACAGTTTCCAGGAATGGGTTGTTTTAATTTGTCTGATTTCTCTCAGACTGTTCAAGTTCAGTTGGACAATATCCATCATATCATAGATAAATTTTCACAAATGCCTAGGGTGCCTAACTGGTTTTCTTGGTTTCACTGGAGATGGCTGGCAATTATAGGTCTGCTTTGGTCATGAAACTGTATTCTTATTATGTTAATGTGTGTGCGCAATTTAATTAGTAGTTTAAAACCTATACATGCTTAAGTTACTCTCCAAGAAGATATGTCAAAGAAATAATCAATCTTCCCATGTTTTCTTCCATCTGCCACTTCTATAGCTTTTCCTCTTCCTTCCTAATTACAACTCTTAAATAGAAATCGTGCCTCACATCCAATTTACCGAGTATCATAATTCTTCCAAGTGGTAAAGATACCTCAAGACAAATGCTGGGCATAGAAGCCACAGGGCATAAATCTGCAAAGAAGTAAAAAGCTAACCTTTTCAAACAATATTGCTTCTCTCTCACTTACCAACTTTACATTTCCCTGTATGGCCCCGGAAGATGACTGGTTAGCCAGAGACGGGTAAGATTCCTCAAGGGAGGAACAACCTAAGACAGGCACAGTCACAGGGGGGCCATCAGGTGAGAAATTGGGGATCAACAGAGGTGAGGCTTAGAACCTCACCCCCTCTGTTTTGAGAGAAATCTTCAACATCCATGGATGTTTTATTGACCTTGTCTAGCTTGGATTAACACTTAGTCTACAGGCACACACCTTATCATCCACATTTGCTCTCTTACAACACTAAACTATGTTTTCTACCTTTACCTTGCATCTACCTACCACTTCAGCATTTTATTTAAAAAAATAAAATAAAATAATAATAATAATAAGGGAGAAATGTGGGATTCACATATAAATCAAGTATAAAAATCAAACAAATATTCATATTTGACCTGCTGTTTATAGTTCATAATGCATGATCAAAACCGAAAGTTTCTGTGATGACTGCCCTTGTACTGTTCACCATGTAAGAACTTATTCACTATGTATGAATTTGTTCACCATGTAAGAACTTGTTCGCTATGCTTCAGAAGACTGGAGACTGATGAGAATTAGGCTTGGGGTGGATTAATGATTGTGCATTGAGCATTGAGTCCCCTATACAGAATTTTATTGTTGTTAACAACCATTTGATCAATAAACATGAGAGATGCCCTCTCAAAAAAACTTATCACTGGGAAAAAAAATAATAATAATAATAAGGGAAAAATGTAGGATTCACATATAAATCAAGTATAAAAATCAAACGAATATTCACATTTGACCTGATTGTTTATAGTTCATAATGCGTGATCAAAACTGAAAGTTTCTGTGATGAATGCCCTTGCACTGTTCACCATGTAAGAACTTATTCACTATGTAAGAATTTGTTCATCATGTAAGAACTTGTTCGTTATGCTTCAGAAGATTGGAGACTGTTGAGAATTAGGCTTGGGGTTGATTAATGATTGTGCATTGAGTCCCCTATACAGAATTTTATTGTTGTTAACAACCATTTGATCAATAAATATGAGAGATGCCCTCTCAAAAAAGAAAAAAAAAATCATCAGGTCCTCATCATCCTTTTGGATCACAGGACATGAATGTTTCTTTTGGTTCCTCAATCCATCACGCTGGACCCTGAGATGTGGATGCCAGATAGCCGGGTCCTTGGTGGTGGTGGGAAGAAGGGCTGTTGCTGTGTACCTGTCGAACAGAAGCCCCCTGCTCTAACGGTCAAGGTCACCTTGTGCTGCCAAGTCTTAAATCCCTCTTTATTTATCTTCCTGGGAAGGAGGACTTGGGAAAGCTGTAGCAGGACATAAATAGACAAAGCCTATCAGGTGACTAATTTTAGACCTTTAAGAAGCTCAGGGCTACAGTGCAGTCACATTCTGGGAAGCTGCTTCCACTGGGCTGAGTGAAGCTGTGCAGCACAGGACACAGTGAGAGCAAAGAGCCTTTGATCTGATGGCTGCCAGTCCCACAGCACCAGTGTCTCTGCTTGGAAACACCACCACGCACTCTTAGCCCTGACAACTTCCTGAGTAATCCCACAGTGTCACAGTCCTCAATGCTCATCTGAAGGCAAAGGCAAAAACACGTAAATCAGTATCGAAACCAGATAGCAAATAAGGAGCAAATGATTTTTTAAAGAGTGGCCAACTCTTCTGTTAGCTGATAGCCAGTCTGACAAATTCTGAAATTCTAGTCTCTCAGTTGGTTTGTTATCAGAATCAGCTCCCAAAAATGCCACACTGCATTTTGTTGGTGAAGTTCAACTTGAAAAGTAGTCAAACTGCTGTAACTTTGATGATTTCCAGAAAACAAAGGTAAACAGAAGCAATGTAGAACCAAGAGAAGATACTTTCTCAAATGCCTATCTACTTAAGAATGAGAATGAAAGAGTAATGAATAATAGGCATCTAATAAACCTAGGTGAGGACACATTTTATGCACATTTAGGTTGAATGTTATTTGCCCAGATTCTACAAAACCCAGGTTCTGAGGCCACCCCTCAGAAGGCCTCCTGACCTGTCTGATTTTCAGTGCTACTGGGGCAGTCAACTAAAGCTACCGTCCCCTGCATTGTAGTCACATTGCGCCAAGGAGTCATACTCTGCTTTCCCAAAGTGAAACCAGATGTGTTCTCTGAGTCTCTCTTTCCTCACCTGAAAACAATACCAAGGAGACAAGTCCAACCTACCTCTTTAATTTCTTACCTCTTGCACTTTAGGTCTAAAGAGACAGAACAATCTTTGTTAATACTGAGAATGATTCTACTGGCTGGTTCTCTCAAAAGAGAGCCAGAACTTTTCTTTCCTTATTCCTTCCTCACACTGAATCCTGCTAAATTCAATCTATGTCCAGATTAAATTAACTAAGGACTAGTTCCCACCTTGCCAGTGGTGACAGGTTTGAGAACCCTCTTTACTGTCTCTTAAGGTATTAGGTCAGAACTGTAAAGCCATCTAGGCCTGCTGTTATGACTAAAAATGATAGCTGCATTAGAATTTCATTGGTAAATTTAACTTAAATTATAATTTTATGAAATAGAAGAATACACCAGTTCTATCTATGAAGAACAGTATTATAAGGATCTCTTAGCTTACCAAGAAGTGCATAGCCATACAACTGGGAGCTCAACCCCACTGAGTTCTTTTGCTTTAGGCCTGGGAGTAGTAGGGATGCACCAAAGTTCCTCTCCTCTTCCCACTGCAACAGAACATATACCAGATCATCGTCCAGCCAGGCAAAACATACTTTATGCAAAAATTGACTTTTAATGACATGGAGGAAAAAGAATATGTTATAACATTAAGTAATCAAAGCCAAATAATAAAGTTATATGTACATTATAATCCCAATTTTGTAAATAAAAGCTATTTATGTTTAATGAAGCCAATAGAGAAAAAATATACCCTACATATTAACAGATTTCTGGAGAGTGAATTTACAAGTAATTCTGGTTTTCTTCTTTGTACTTTTCACTATTCTCCAAATTTTTGGCAAAAATAAGAGATCCTTTTTACAGTGAGAAAAGCAAAACAAAGCCAAAATAAAGAATATACTCTGGACCAACACTACCTTGAGACAATCAATAAAGATTACGCATGCTGTCAACCCCATATTCATTCACATTGCTATGACATACATGATAGAGCAAGCTTTTGAACTGTAATCAATTCAGCAATGATAAGACTCCTACTTCACAGTATTAAAATAAATACAACTATTAGGCTGCTTTTAGATAGGTTTGTGCCTCTCAAAAATAAATTAGGTTATCAGAAACACTTAATGATCATTTCTTTCAACCCAGGGTGCAAAATTAAACATCAATAAAACTGGAGTCTTTTGAGATGTGGGAAAAAAGGAGCAAATACACTGGTATTGCTAAGCCTGCTGTCGGCTAGGAACAGCAGCAATGGGGGACTCACCATAAATGCAGAGCCAGAGGAGAACCTCAGCACCTCCCCCTAACAATGAGAGCTGTGATCTTGGTGCCATGTGAGTACACATTGGCCAGAGCCCACATTCTGGTGTGGAAATATAGAATGCAAAGTTCAGGTTGCCCTCCCCTGGTCTCTCCACTCAGAGGTTGGGAGGGAGCAGAGAATGGATGAGATATGCAGGCTATAATTGCAGCCAGGTGAAAATGAGGCACCCCAGGTTTTAATGGGCACCCAAACCTCTTTACTGAGAATGGCCTTTGTGCAATACAAGTGTAATTTCTTTAAGGTTTTTCTAAACCTATAAAAAAAGTGAAGACCTTGGGAGAAAAACAAAGCCTCTCCAGGCACTTACTTCTACAGCACAGATAAAAGTCAAAGAGCTTGTAATTAAGGACTAGGCCATTTCACTTTCAAAAGCAAATCACTCTAAGGTTTGATTTTTTTCCCCCACAGAAACTGCATAAAAAGGGACCCCATGAATAAAAAATAAGAAGCCTTAGAGTATTTTCTTTCCTTAGTGAAAAACACGATCTGGATCAGGATGTAATAGGGGCCAAAACCCAAACTTGCAGTATCCTTGGTTCACTAGGAATTAAGCAGAGGCAGTCCTGGTGACTGGAATTGCGATAATTCTGGACTTTTAAAAAGACAATGAAAACAAATAAATGTCTTAGAGATTTTTTGATGACTGTCTGGGATTACAAACCACTCCTGTTTATATAAAAAGTATTCATATGTTAACATGAAATATTGGGTCTTTTCAAAGCCTTCTTCACCTTCTATTATTGCATGTTATTACGGAAGAAATCAGGTGTGATTTCACCGATGTCCTCATGTTTTTCCCATTTCATGCTTCTGCCTCTCCCATCAATACAAAGCAAACCCTTATCGCCTCACTCCACCTCTCCCTCCCCTTCACAGCTAGACTCCTTAGAACACTTGCCTACATTCACTCCACTAGCCGCATCTCTAACTCACTCCACATTCCACTCCAATTTGGTTTCCTGCTCCATTATTTTATGGAAACAAAGGTTATAATTTAGTGTCTGCACACCACTAAATTCAATGAACATTTTAAAAGTCCTCATCTCATCTACCCTTTCAGAAGCATTCTATATTAGAGATCACTCTCTTCCCATGGTTTTTATGGTCCAACACAGTCCTGATTTTCCTTTTGGTTTTGTGGCTCATTTGCAAACATTTACACATGGATGTATAAATTATATCTCTGGTCAGATTTTTCCATTAAGATCCAATTTCCCTCATGAAATCACTTGACTGTCTCAAAATCATCTCAAAATGCAACGTGTTCAGAGCCAAGTGAGTGACTTTCCTCATAAAACCCAGTCTTTTTCCAGAGTTCCCTTTGCAAACACATGGCAACCCTTCCATCCAGCTACACAAGTCAGAAACCCAGGAGGTAAGATTTTACTCCTACTTCACCATCTCCACATCTAGTTCCTCATCATGTTATCAGCTTCCCAAATATGTTCATCAGCTACTCTCTAACTCAACCACATTCTGGTCCCCACACTACCATTACCTCTTGCTCAGTCATAATAGTCTCCTAAGTGCTCTGACCATAGCCACCCCAGCCTCAATCTAGTTTCTTTCACACATTACAGCCAGAGGCATCTTTATAAACCACAAATCTGATTATGTTACCTCCTCTGCTTAAAACTTTTCAATGGCTTCCCACTATTTTTAGGATGTACACAAAATGACTCCAACCTCAGCTCAACCCATGTCCTTCCCATCATTCTCTCTGTTGCAGCTACACTATCTTCCTCTCTTCTTCCAGTCCCTTTGCCCACAATTATTTTGCCACCACAGGCTTTTGCACATGTTAGTTCCTCTTTCTGGACTGTCCTTCTTCACCCGCTTTGGAGAGTGAATTCCTCTTCACCCTATTCATGAAATATTTCCTTAAGGAAGCCTTTCCTAACCTCAGTTTAAAATACAAACAAACAAGAACTCTTAACAATACAGGCTTTTCACAGACCACACCTTTGAGTACTCGTAACTTTTATACTGATGTTTTTGTTTTTTGTTTCAAAGCTATATTAGTCTAAGGTTCTCAGTAGTGTTTTAAGGTAGACCACTTACACTGAAGTCTGCCTTCTTTGCCAGGCACTGGTATAACACATAGAGGGAGAGAAGCTGGGTGGAAGGTACCTCAAAGGCCTCTTGCATCATGATCTCAAAAACCATGGATAAAGCATCTGGCAAGAAGATCAAAGTAAAAATGAGAGGAAATTAGTTTCAGGTGATATCACTAAATCTGTATTTAACTATAAATACTCTTTAAAGTGGGGTGTGATAGAAAAACACAATTAAAAAGTAAAACGTGGGCTCTGGTCCCAGTTCGTCTATAATCTAGGTCTTTCCCAAGCCTCCAGCTTCTATTTTACATACTGTTATGTACAAGCAGGTGCCACTGTACCAATGTTCCCAAGGACACTGAATACACTATTTAATTTCTCCCAGGTTTATCTTCATAATGATAAAATACCATTTGTCTCATCTATTTCAAAAGACTGGACAGCCCAACAAGATACATATGGAAATGTCTCACAACTGCAAGGCAAATATAAGGCATCATGTCCATCAGCTAGAAGAGATAAGCACACAAGAAGCGGGCACATTACTGTTCAGGTCACCCCGACAAGGCTGGGGGGCTGCACTGACTGCCCCATTTTGTGCTGTAGAATCCACTCCCCGTTTGGGCAAAAGACGACAGACACTAGAGGCAACCCTAAATCCCAAGTATTATTTCAAAAACAGAAAACTGATGGCTATAAAAAAGATAATCAGGCTCAGTTTAAAAGACTTGAAAGAATGGAAAGGAAAATACTCATGCCTAAGTTATAACATACAGTATATTTGTTTCCACATGAATGCGGATTGTAGATCAGACCTTGATTAACTTTCATTTTCCCTTAATATTCCACAATATAGATGAAAGCCAAAAAAATCAAGTTCAAACAATTTCCTTTCCTTACTATTTGTTGTTAAATTACTAAATGTTAATTAATACTGACTTAAAATATGTGCCTGCACATCACACAGGCACAACAAATGTTTGTGACTGACTGAGCTGCTGTGTGAATCAATTCTTGCATATACTCATAATTGTAAGTTAGCACTGATTTGCAGCTGTTACTTAGCCAACTGCTTTTGTACATTTTGTCATGGTTCTGAATGAGGCCATAGGCAAGAATTTTTATTTATTTTTTGCAAATGGGGAAATTAAGAGAGACTGGGAGACCAGGAAGTCATCTAGTAAGTCAGGAGCAAAATAAGGATTGGGAAGAGATTAAAAGAAACAAACAAAAAAACACCCAAAAAACCAATATTTTAAAAGAACACAATTAAAGTCTAAAAAAAAAATCTCAGCCATGCCAATTGTGCAAAACTGGATCCAAAATTATACATGAAAAATAAATAAAATTTACTCTTTTATTTATATTCTGCATTTCAGTCCACTAGGAGAAGTGAAATTAGATTGTTCTATATAATTAATTTACTTTTACCTCCATAATCATTTATGTACTATATTTTCCATCCTAACAATAAAACGTATTAATATTTTCTAAATTTTGGCCATAAATGATGATAATCTTTATCAAAACTTTATTTTTTTTAAGTCCTTAATATTAATTATTTACTCTGTAGTTAGGAAAAGAAAAATTCATTTCACTCTCCCAACATAGCCTTTCAAGACAGAGGGGAGCAAACGGCCACTGCATCATATCCCCATGATATGGGAATATGGATTCGTAAATCTGATGTTCACAGAGAACAGATTAGTAAACATGCAAAAGCTAAGTACTGAATAACTGAATTCAAGAAATGTACGTTTAAAACTGAGCGAGAGTGGCCATGCTAAGAGGGAAGTATATTGCAATACAGGCCTACCTCAGGAAAGAACAATCCCAAATGAACAAGATAAACTTGCAATGAACGAAACTAGAAAAAGAAGAACAAATGAGGCCCAAAGTCAGCAGAAGAAGGGACACAATAAAGATAAGAGAAAAAAAAATAAAACTGAGAAGAATAAAACAATAGAAAAAAATTAATGAAACCGAGAGCTGGTTCTTTGAGAAAATAAGCAAAACAGATAAACCCCTAGCCAGACTTATTAAGAGAAAAGAGAGTCTACACACATAAACAGAATCAGAAATGAGAAAGGAAAAATCACTACAGACACCACAGAAATACAAGGAATTATTAGAAAATACTATGAAAAACTATATGCTAACAAACTGGATAACCTAGAAGAAATGGACAATTTTCTAGAAAAATACAACCTTCCAAGACTGACCAAGGAAGAAACAGAAAATCTAAACAGACCAATTACCAGCAACAAAATTGAATCCGTAATCAAAACACTACCCAAGAACAAAACCCCTGGTCCAGACGGATTCATCGCTGAATTTTATCAGACATTTAGAGAAGACCTAATAATACCTATTCTCCTTAAAGTATTCCAAAAAATAAAAGAGGAGGGAATACTCCCAAACTCATTTTATGAAGCCAGCATCACTCTAGTACCAAAAGCAGGCAAAGACACCACAAAAAAAGAAAACTACAGACCAATACCCTGATGAACATAGATGCAAAAATACTCAACAAAATATTAGCAAACTGAATTAAAAAATACATCAAAAAGATCATCCATCATGATCAAGTAGAATTTATTCCAGGGATGCAAGGATGGTACAACATTAAAAAATCCATCAACATCATCCACCACAGTATCAAAAAGAAGGACAAAAACCACATGATCATCTCCATAGATGCCGAAAAAGCATTTGACAAAATTCAACATCCATTCATGATAAAAACTCAGCAAAATGGGTATAGAGGGCAAATATACCTCAACATAATAAAGGCCATATATGACAAATCCACAGCCAACATTATACTTAACAGCAAGAACCTGAAAGCTTTTCCTCTAAGATCAGGAACAAGACAAGGATGCCCACTTTCCCCACTTCTACTCAACATCGTACTGGAGGTCCTGGCCAAGGCAATCAGACAACACAAAGAAATAAAAGGCATCCAGACTGGCAAGGAAGAAGTTAAACTGTCCCTGTTTGCAGATGACATGATATTGTACATAAAAAACCCAAAAGAATCTACTCCAAAACTACTAGATCTAATATCTGAATTCAGCAAAGTTGCAGGATACAAAATTAATACACAGAAATCTGTTGCATTCCTGTACACTAACGATGAACTAGAAGAAAGAGAAATCAGGAAAACAATTCCATTCACAATTACATCAAAAAGAATAAAATACCTAGGAATAAACCTAACCAAGGAAGTAAAAGACCTACACTCTAAAAGCTACAAGACACTCATGAGAGAAATGAAAGAAGATACCAATAAATGGAAACACATCCCATGCTCATGGATAGGAAGAATTAATATTGTCAAAATGGCCATCCTGCCTAAAGCAATCTACAAATTCAATGCAATCCCTATCAAAATACAAACAGCATTCTTCAACAAACTAGAACAAATAGTTCTAAAATTCATATGGAACCACAAAAGACCCCAAACAGCCAAAGCAATCCTGAGAAGGAAGAATAAAGTGGGGGTATTATGCTCCCCAACTTCAAGCTCTACTACAAAGCCACAGTAATCAAGACAATTTGGTACTGGCACAAAACAGACCCATAGACCAGTGGAATAAAATAGAGAGTCCAGATATTAAGCCAAGCATATATGGTCAATTAATATACGATAAAGGAGCCATGGATATACAAATGGGGAAATGACAGCCTCTTCAACAGCTGGTGTTGGCAAAACTGGACAGCTACAGGCAAGAGAATGAAACTGGATTACTGTCTAACCCCATACACAAAAGTATACTAAAAATGGGTCAGAGACCTGAATGTAAGTCATGAAACCATAAAACTCTTAGAAGAAAACACAGGCAAAAATCTCTTAAATATAAATATGTGCAAGTTTTTCCTGAACGCATCTCCTCGGGCAAGGGAAACAACATAAAAAATGAACAAATGAAACTACTACATCATGCTAAAAAGCTTCTGTACAGCAAAGGACACCATCAGCAAAAGAAAAAGGCATCCTATAGTATGGGAGAATATATTTGTAAATAACATTTGAAAAGGATATATAAAGAACTCACATGCTTCAACACTCAAAAAGAAAATAACCCCATTAAAAAATGGGTGGAGGATATGAACAGGCACTTCTCCAAAGAAGAATTCAGATGGCCAACAGGCACATGAAAAGATGCTCCACATTGCTAATTATCAGGGAAATGCAAATTAAAACCACAATGAGATATCACCTCACACCAGTTAGAATGGCCAACATAGAAAAGACTAGGAACAACAAATGCTGGCGAGGATGAAGAGAAAGGGGAACCCTCCTACACTGCTGATGGGAATGTAAAATAGTTCAACCATTGTGGAAAGCAGTATGGAGGTTCCTCAAAAAACTCAAAATAGAAATACCATTTGACCCAGGAATTCCACTCCTAGAATTTACCCTAAGAATGCAGGAGCCCAGTTTCAAAAAGACAGATGCACCCCTATGTTTATCGCAGCACTATTTACAATAGCCAAGAAATGGAAGCAACCTAAGTGTCCATCAGTAGATGAATGGATAAAGAAGATGTGGTACATATACACAATGGAATATTATTCAGCCCTAAGAAGAAAATAAATCCTACCATTTGCAACAATATGGATGGAGCTAGAGGGTATTATGCTCAGTGAAATAAGCCAGGTGGAGAAAGACAAGTACCAAATGATTTCACTCATCTGTGGAGTATAAGAACAGAGAAAAAAGTGAACCCAAGAATGGACTAACAGTTGCCAAAGGGAACGGGACTGGGGAGGATGGGTGGCAAGGGAGATATAAGGGGGAAAAGGGGGCATTATGATTAGCACACATAATGTTGGGGTCGGGGCACAGGGAAGGCAGTGTAGCACAGAAAAGACAAGTAGTGACTCTATAGCATCTTACTAGGCTGATGACAGTGACTGTAATGGGGTATGTGGTAGGGACTTGATAATGGGGGGAGTCTAGTAACCACAATGTTGGTCATGTGATTGATTGATACCAAAAAAAAAAACAAACCTGAGAGTGGGTAAGAAGGAAGATTAACATTTCAAGAAGATACAGCAAATATTTGTCGGCAGCTAACAACTACAAGCCTTTGGAGAGTAAAGGAAGGTAAAGCAGAGATCCAGAAAGGAGGAAGGAGTGAGGTGCCCACACTGAGGGCAGAAATGCCCCATCCACAGCCTGAGCACTATGTACTGATGCAATGGAAAAGGCCACAGGTGCTGACAAGCAGGGATGAAGGGATGGAAGCCGACAACGGCATCAGAGATGTCATATATGCATGAGTCTGGATCCATGTCCCTGAGGTAGTAAGTGCTCTAGTAAAGGGGGCACTCCCTCAGGCCTCCTCAGTACCAAGCCTGAGGATGAAATGGTGTAGAGGAAAGCCTTTGTGCATCTTTGCACAATAGCCAGGCCTCCTCTTTCCCTCCTCACTGTCTGCATGGCTGCCAGCACAAGCGTGTTGTACCAACTCCCTATCCACTGGCGACTGGCAGGGTTCCACCTGACTGTGGTGGTGAGTGTGCTGCAAACCTATCTTTCCTTGGCATCCCTTACTGCAGTTGAAGTTAAGAGCCACTTTGAATTAATTTCATAGGATCAGAGAATTTGAGGGCAAAGAGATCTTTGATCACCAATTCACATATTTTACAGATGAGGAAAAACAAAAACTTAGAGAGGTGAAATGACTTTCCTTCACAGTGAGTGTATTGCTCTTTCCAGAAAAAGGCAGCTGATTTTATAGTTTCAATTTCACATATTATGACTGTGATTTAAATAAAACAGTTAGTAAACAGTGCTAAAAAAAAGTCAAGCTAATTATTTGTTAGTATAATCTTAACTACCCATGGAAGTTCAGGCAGACTTTACTGCTTAACTAAATTCATTCTCCTTTGCCCAAAGAGACATAAATAAACTTGAAAAACATGGAGGAAAAAAACTGGATATGATTCTCCTATCTGGTATGGTAAGTCAACTATGCATCTATTTCTGACTGAAAGAGTGATGTAAAGAGATGTCACTAAGAAATAAAAAAGGGAAAATACCTATATTTACTTCCCTTTGGGAACTAAAGCCCCAGCTTAATCTCGGTTTGGCTTCTTACCTTTGTAATTTTCTTTCTTTATGAAATAATCCATCAGTAAATTAAATGTAAAGTTATCTGGAAAAATTCCATATTGGACCTGTAGTGAAAATGAAAGTAAAAAGAAAACAAGAAAATAGATCCACTTTAATTCAGTTTGTAATATATGCCCATGTATTATTCAGGACAAAACTTGCCACCATTAGCTTTAAAATATCTGACTATCATTTTACAGCATTTGTGACAGTGAAATAGAAGCTGTGACTCATGAGGTTTGGTAATTGGAACTGTTGGTCAGGGTGAGAATGTTGTTAGTGGGTGTCTGATATAAGACAACTGATGCGCGAAAAATAAAGTTTGATTCTAACACCTCATCATAGTTAAAAAAACAAAAAATAAAACAACAAAACCTCTACATACTCCACTGTCAGTGATTCTTTTTATAAGGTACAAATATCAATGCAAAATGGACTCCCAAGAGAGAGCACACATTATCACATTAGGCAGCGTTTTCTGGTCCTTGGACTGTTTTTCCCCAACTTTATTGAGATATAATTGATACATAACAAAGTATAAGTGTAAGGTGTGCAACATGATGATTTAATACACATACATATATGGTGAAATCATTGCAGTAAGGTTAGTTAACACATCTATCGCCTTGCATAACAGTTTTTTGTTGCTGTGGTGATGAGAACATTTAAGATCTACTCTCTTAGCAACTTCCAAGCACACAATATGGTATTGTTGACTATAATCACTATGCCATACACAGATCCTTAGAACTTATTAATGTAACTGAAGTTTGTACTCTTTGACCAATATCTCCCCATTCCTGGGCCTTCCACACCCAGCCCATTGCATCTACCATTCTACCTACCCTCTGTTTCTATGCATTCAGCTTCTTTAGATTCCACATACAAGTGAGGTCACAGGGTATTTGTCTTTCTGACTTCTTTCACTTGGTATAATGCCCTAAAGGTTTGTCCATGTTGTCACAAATGGCAGGATCTTCTTTTTTATGGCTGAATAATATTCCATTGTGTGTATATACCACATCTTCTTCATCCATTCATCTTTCAATGGACACTCATGTTGTTTCCATGGCTTGGCTATTATGAATAATACTGCAGCGAACGTAGGGGTGCTGATATCTCTTTGAGATAGTGATTTCATTTCCTTTAGTTATGTACCCAGAAGTGGAATTCCTAGGTCATATGGTAGTCCTCTTTTAATTTGAGGAACCTCCTACTGTTGTCCATAGTGGCTGCACCAATTCACATTCCCACCAACAGTGTATGAGGGTTCCCTTTTTACCACATCATCACTAACACTTGTTATTTCTTGTCTCTTAGGCTGGTTTTTAAAGACCGTAGAACTAGGGCAACAAAATATTACTAACAAGCTCCTAGGATGTTCTGTTCTCAGGCAGCTGTATATTTGAGAATTTAGAATTCTCAAAATATGGGCTTTAGCATCTGCCTCCTAATTTTGTAGGATTGTTTTGATGTAGAAGATTTCTAAGCCTTAGACTTACAGAATCAGAATCTCTGGGAATGGGACACAGAAACCTGAAGTTTAGTAAGCTTCCCATGTGATCATCATGCATAATCAAGTTTGACTACTAGTGATTTAGAGCGTGGTTATATTTTTGTTATAAATTCTTACTTCAGTAGGATTAACCACTATTCCCCACACTGCTCCATTCTTCCCCCATCAACCACCAGAAACACTTGAGGAATTTTCCTGCATCCACCCCCTTGGGAGAGTCTGCTAGTCCTAACCCCCTGTTGCAAATCACTGTTTAACTGAGTCACGGTTACTAGTCGGCTGTTTGGGGTGCCTCAGGTGTGCTGAAACCTAAGAAAAGTTTAGAAGCCATTGTTTTAAAGGTAGCTCCTGGACAGTGTTTATATTTCTCAAAGCAGTCATCTATATCAGCACTATCCCTGGGGGCTGGGTAAAACAAAAATGTTTTAAACTGATGTATCAGTAAAACTGCAGGGAGCCTTAGAGATCAACTGGTCAGTGATTCTCAACCCTGGCTGCAGATTAGAATAAACTTGAGAGCTTTAAAAAGATACCCATGAGGGATGAGTAGGCAAGCACAGAGGATTTTAAGGGCACTTAAACTACTCTGTATGATACTGTAAGGGTAGATGCATGTCATTATACATCTGTTCAAGCCCACAAAATATACAGTATTACCAGTGAACCCTAATGTAAACTATGGACTTTGAGTGATAATGATGTGTTACTGTAGGCTCACTGATTATAACAAATGAATCACTCTGGTGGGGATGGTAATAATGGGGGAGGCTGTGCGTGTATGAGGACAGGGAACATATGGGAAATCTCTGTACCTTCTGCTCAGTTTTGCTGTGAACCTAAAACTGCTCTAAAAAAAATAGTCTATTTAAAAATTTTTCAAAACCCATTTGAAAAAAATACCAATGCCTAGGCTCCAGAAAGATCAATTAAATTAGAATCTTGTGGGTAGAGAAAAGCATCTGTAATTTTTAAAAGCTTCCTGTGTGAGTCTATGGGAAGTCAGGGTTGGCAATCACTGACTTGATACAACTCACTTGACTTAAGAGTCGAGAAACCTAGAACCTAGGATAAAATTATATGCCTGAAGTTACAGGCAATTGGTGGGACTTCTGGGTTACAGCCTGGGTCTTCTGACTTTGCTAATGCTCTTTCCACTAAAACTAGGAGCAGCAGAAAAGGAGACAGACGATTCTGCCTTTCTAGATCCTTCTTGCTTTGTGTTTTCATTGAACTGTTCTTCTTTGAGTATAATCTGTCATTAAACTTTGAACTGAACATTAAATTCTTCCTTGGGGGCCTAATACTAGATTTATCAGTGAACCTGCTTATCTGCTTCATTAAATTATAAGCCTCCTGAGGGCAAGGATAGGATATTGCTCATTTTTGTAGTCAATACCATGCTCAACAGTGTCTCACACATGAAACATTTACAATGTGTATTAAGTTGAATGGGGTCTAAGTCATGGGAGTGAAACCCTCCAAACAACATTTGAGTTCTAACATGCAAGGTCCAGTGACACTACAGAAATAATACATTTTCATAGAAATGTTGTTACAATCTTTTTATGGGTCAGACTAGTGTTGTAGCGTGAGACTCACAATAATAACATTCTAAACCTTTGCTTATTTTGTACTTTATTTCATACAACAAAGGTAACAAAGACTAAACCCTGGGTGGAGTGTAATGTTCAGAGAGAGACCCTAATCATAGGGGGATCTAAGGGAGGAGTCAGGGAAGTCAGAAGGTATGTTTTGAGTAACCTAGGCATATTCTCTTTCTAAAAATGTATAAGACAGTCTGAACACTCTGGAAATAGCATTCCGGCAAAATGGTCATGTCCTTTTCCCCAAACTTTACCAAAGGGAACCAGGCAAGAAATCCAAGGCTCAGGGATCAAGAATGAAATGAGCCCCAGTGCAGAGTTCTTGGGGTTGGACTGCCTTTTGCTTTTATTGTCCATTTCTGAGTCACTATGTGTGCAAAAGAAGCAGCTACAGGAATTGTTTTATTAATGTGTTGATTAATTTATATCTAACTCCATTTCCAAAAAGGATATCTGAGAACAAATACATTTTGAAAGTTATTTCTTATACTATTCATTGCTGTATTGAATAGGAACAAACACCACATGGTCTAAATTCAGGGAAAGAAGCTACAAATACCAGGAGACTGCTCACCTTATTTATTAGAGTATATAAGGCTTTGTCTTGTGCACCGTATTTCAGACACTGCCTAATCCAAGTGTGGATGGTCCAGTCTCTCAGGTACCAGCAGTTGGGGCTGTGTCGAAATCTAAAGAAAGAATAAGGAGAGAGTAAAGTGTGTTAACTATCACATGTCAATGCAAAATACATCCTACATCAGTAGGTCCTTCTCTTAGACATTTACAAATGTGCAGTCAATGTGACTATAAGTCATACAAGTCAACAGTTGATAAAAACTTGATGATAAAACTTATTAACTATAGAGTACAAAATGAGAAAGAGAAGGCAAAATAATAATAACAAAAATTTTATTCCTTAACAACCCCTCATTCAACATCTTGCTTTAAAATATGAGATTTACAACAAATGATATGGGGAAACTATTCAACTAACCATATGTGGCGTTACGTATATACATATTTCATTAAAAGAGAGATGTGAGGATGAAGTTGACACTTCTGAAGTTTAAAATAAAACAGATGAAGCAATAATGAAAAACAGAGTAGCATAGCAACTCTAGAGGCAAATCAGCCTTTGATATCAGCTAATGATATTTCTGTGGCACTTAGGAGAGATGGGGACACTTTTCACTGAACCAAAAGAAAACAAAAAAGCAGAAAAAAATTAAAATTGAGCGAAATTTAACATTCAGGTCCTCCAGGATCCACAATCCCACCACCTTTCTCATGGCTTCATTCCAGCTCTTTCCATCTCCTTGGTTCCTACAGCTCCCCACATGGGTTTTTAAAGCCTACACAGCCCAAACTGAGGTCTATACAGTAATAACGTTCCCACAAAGGAATGGAACTTGGAAAGGAATTATGAATACTGCTCTTGCCTCCAGTCTACACACACTGGTGACACCTGGGGCTGGGGTGTCACCAGTTCCTGGGGATGCCTGACACAAGGTTGCCAGTGGAGGCATGACTGTAAGGAGTTTGTATAAAGCACTTTGCAGTTCTTTTTTTATTTATCTGTTTGAATGGGACAGATCCTGAAACATCCTAACATGTCAGCGAAAGACCTCACCTTTTCTTTAACTATTTAGAAAGAAGGTTTCTAAAAGGCTCTACAAAAATCAAAGTGTTTTCTTAGGATCAAAAAGGTAAGACAAAAACTTGGAGTGAAAGGCTTCTGTGCTCTATTTGAGGGTTGGGGATAGGCTAATACTTTAGAGGCAGGTTATTCAATCTGCCACCTGCTATTTCCTGCCATCTGCTCCTGGGAGAGTTTCCTTCTGAACAGGTTCTCTGCCAAAATAAAAGCTGAGAAAGAGAGAGGAAATGAGAAGTAGTATTTAATTTAGGATATTTATTAGTGCTCTGGTGAGAGAATTGGCAAAAATAAGATCTGAAGTTTTATGGATATAGAGTCATCTACCCTCTTCAGACCTTTGAAAATCTTAGATTTGGCTGGAAAACATTTCTCATTCTAGGATTCTCTATAGATTTAACCCCCTAAAAAGCAGAAAGATAGAAATATATCAAATTATGCTCAGGATGAACATGCCCTGGCCAGGAAAAGGCACTGTATAGGGTTTGGGTGTACCAGGGCTACTGGGATCCTCTGTACACAAATGCAACAGTATATATATATCTTTAAGTATTTCATGCTTTCCCTCATATTTTAAAGTCAACTGGTGAACTACTTGAGTTCCTTTCCTGGTTACTCTGAAAAATTTGAGATTTGAAGTGTAATGGCCAATTAAAAGTTAATTTTATTTTTTAAAGAAAAAAGGTCAAGTGAAGTATCAGGTAAACTACCAAAATCACAGTGATGCGTCCTTGCTGGCCTGTAGACTACCTGGGCAAGTAGAGGCAGTGATTCATTCAACACCGATTCATTCCTCAATGCCTGACACAATTTGTGACCCAAAAGATTTTCAGAAAATGAAAAAAAGGAGTCTCAATCAACACATGTATTAAATGCTGTTAATGTACTGATCATTTTGTTAATATCTGTGGTATACACAAAGAATCGTAAACTCCTTATTTGGGGCATTTATAATCTCATCACAAACGTTACAGGAAACAGAGTTTTAATAGTAACACAAGGTGGGTCATGATATGGATGCAGCTCGATGCTGAGATGTGTTCTGGAAGTAGTGGTTAGGTTCAGTCCATTTTTTCCTTTAAAAATAAGCAAACAAAACAAAATAAAAAACACCTCCTTTGCCCACATTGTTTTCAACCTAAACCTCATTTTACATAGAATCTTCTGTCTCTGGATGTGTCCAATGACCACTGAAGTGATGACTGTTCTTTTCGGTGGAATATGAGAGCACCATTATTATACTCAAACAAACACCTGTTTGTCTTATTCATGATCAGCAGACCATTTTTAGGCTCTGAAGAATAACAAAGATTGATAGGACCTAGTTATAGACCTTCAGAGCACAAACTAAAGTTTCTTTAAAGCCATTTGCTAACTTTCTGAGGCTAACTTCAACACAGGGAAGGACAGAAAAGTCTTCTCAGAAGTCTGTCCTTCTGTCCTTCTCACACTTAATTTCTCAGAAACCTGAAGGGAAAGGCACTCAAGTCTTCACGCATCTACCATAAACATCTCAGCCCAGCAGCCTCTGAGAGATCTGTCAACAGACTCAGAAGGGTCTTTAATAAGCCCACTCCTTCTCCCACCCTGGAACAGGGCAACTGCATAATATGACCTCTGCTCCCTGGGACCTAATAATGTAGATGCACAACCAGGTCCATGACATTTTCAACTAAACAAAATCAATTTAATGACAACTCTAAATCAATTCGGGAATGAGGGAAACATACGTGTGTTATCAGATATGCTGCCCAGAGAGCAATTACTGTATTTCCCAGCCAATCAGCAAATAGTCTTTTCTAAGCCTCCATCAGTGTTAAAAAATGAATTAGCACCCAACTTCTGTGAGTAGCTATCTAGAATATTAACAATTCAAACATTGAGATAGTAGGATCCGATAGCAAATTTGGATAGCAAGTTTGGATAGCAAGTTTGAGACGAATTCCTTTGTCAATGACATTTCAAGCAGTTCAGACAGATAAACCTGGGTCCTTTTCAGAACTGCCAGTGGTAATATGACAGGCCGGTACATCTCTGAAATGGGTACTTGCCTGGAATGATTCTGTGGACTGCTGGACGAACATTCTCCCTCTCAGCCAGGAGAAAGGCAAAGAGACAAGAACACAACTAACACATTGATTTTCCAATTTGCCTGCAAACAGACTGGCTTTTCTTCTCGCCTGCTCTGACCACCAGCCTGACCGATGACAGGCAGCCACTGCAGGAGTCCCCTCTGTGTCCCATGCCATCAGCTGTTTGCTCACCTCAACAGAAGCTTTATTGTTGTTCAGGCCAGCAGGCTGCCAAGCTAGGCAAACTGTGTGAGTGTGGAAAAGATAAACAAATGCAACCCAGATAACCCCAGCAATGCTTGTGCTCATGAAGGCCAGAGACTTTTTGAGCTTCCAGCTTATAAAATATAAGCAAACTTCAATTCTAAAAACATGAGTATTTCTTGGAGGAAGAAGGGGCACCAGAATGGGGAGAGAATGAAGAACTGTGGTCTCCAGCTCCAGCTCCCATTCCAAGAGCTGGCATCCCATAGTGGAAGAGATCTCTGCCCACAGCACAAACAGGGTTTCCAGGTGAAGGCAGGATTTGCCTAGGAAGCAACACCATGAACAACCAAATGGAAGGAACTGAGAAATTTACCCTCCTCAAAAATTAGGTTATCATTAGGTCTCCTAAGGCACTGGCCTGCACTGTGGCTCATTCAGAACTGATGCTACCAGGAAAGAAGGAAGGACAGCAGAATTGCAGACTGCAAAACTGACGTGGAGGTAAAAGTCTTCGATACCTTAGCTAATTTTTAGAAGGGAAGAGAGGTTATATCCAAGAAGTGAAGAGTGAAAAGAAAAACACCAGAGATGTACTATTATAATCACAGCATTGAAGGCACTACACTGAGTGTAGAAAAGTCACATGGGATTTTCTATTTGTGATCCGTTTCAACGTTTCACTGAGCAAACAAAAAGTGCGGTACAGCCTTTCTGCCATAGGATTCAAATAAAGGTTATCATTGAGGGCAAAAGGGGCAGTGCTCACCAGCTCTTTCAGAATCACAAATAAAAGTGCCCCTGGCAGAGCAGGGCTAGTGCACAGATGCCAGGGCCTGGAGCTCAGCAGCCCCGTTTAGCTGCAGCACTGGCTCTTCCAGATGAATGAGCAAGCTTTCCACAACGTTTAGCTGATTATGAGAGCCACCAACCTTAAACACACACATGCAGCTTTCCTTCCTCCCTAGTGAATTCTGTATCCTGTGGCAACAGGCTGTACAGATGGAAACCTCAGCCCCTGAGCTGGGGACATGGAGATGAGTGAGGGGCCGGGGAAAGGGAGGAAAGAAAGAATGCCAAGAAGAAAACACAGCTGCTCCAAAGCATGCAGGGTAGACTGGAGCCTTATCAACGAAGCAGAGTGTGTAATTATTAAAAGGTTTGAGCACTTTCCTGAACCACAACCAAAGACCAACAAAGTGTCATGTGACTATTTAAACCAGAATCTGATTCAGTCACTGCTACCCACTTTCTCATTCTACAAGAATAATCACTTTCTTTTGTATCCTGCTGGAAATCCTGCTTTCATCAATTATTAGTTGCTGTCAACTACCACATATAAAATCAGTGAGATAATTTTCTAATCACTATTGTATTTTTGTCAAGTGTTTAAAAAATGGGGCAGAATCAAATTTAGGAACTGATAAAAAAGACATCAGTATCGTAGGTTAAAATCTCTTTCCCGCTGAGATCCCAGTCTTACTCCTACAGGCAAACTTGGGTTAATTTTAATTTTGGACAGTCTGTTCTGATTGTACACTAAGAGTGGCACCAGGAGGAAGAACCCCCTCCCAACAACCCCTCAGATAGTCCACCAGTTTGGGATTGGACATTTCCGATGCATTTGTTATCTACTCATGAGGCAGATAAAAATGACCTTTAAAAAAAAATTCTAATACTTTTTCCTTTCTTAAAAGACAAGCTTACAGAGATATAACGTACAAACATTAAGATCCCTGCTTTTCAGTGTACAGGGCTACGGACTTGACAAATGTGAACAACTATGTAACCACCACAGTCAAGACCTAAGAACAGCTCTGTCAATGCTGCCTTTGTAATCACCCTCTCCAAAGTTTGGTGGTCAAATTAAGCACATTTTATTTAGATAACCTCCTTGGGTCTCTTTCTAATCCCACAGTTATTAATTTTGGAAGAGGAAAAGCAAAGAAGGTAATAAAACTATAACTTTTCTCTTATTTTCTAAGTTATATTGTGTCAATTTCCAGGAAGAATTTGAAAATCCCAGTTTGCAAGTTGTTTTCTCTGAGTCCTATAGTCATTAGACCTTCTGGTGTCCCTCTGTGCCATTCTAAAAAGGGTAATAAGCAAGTGGATTTTTGGTAGAGAATAACACAAGCATGGAATTTTGCAAATGTGAAGTGCTAAATAAATGCAGCATAATAGCACATTTTTTGAAGTGAAAATGGATAACAGAGAGACTTGTTAGATATCGAAGTCAGAGTCTAAATTTGTCAGACCCAAGGCTTAAAAATGAGGTCATTAGCATTCCACCCGGAAACACACTGGTATAACACGTGAGAAACGACTCCAAGAGGAATACTGTTTTCCATATCCTCTCTGGAAACAGAAAGAAAGCAGTGACAAGTTGGACATTACGTCCCAAATTATTATCTTTTTCTTGTCTCTCTGACCCGGCTGCTGTTTTGCCACATTGACCTCACTCACTCTAGAAGATGAATTTTTTATTCATGAAGTTAAGTATTTATTTACCAGTAGCTAACCTGCGCCAGTTGGCCCATATCCTACCCCCACTGGCCTACCCAGTTTCCTCTAACTGCAAACAGTCTCAAAGATGACATCCTCCCTTTCTGATTCAGAAAGAAAAACAACTAGACTGACTATGTTCTGTTGCTCTTTCTGTCATGGTATAAAAAGGTAAAGCCAGTCAGAATGAAGGCAATTGGTCTTTGTAAACTGGAATGCCATTTTTATTAGCCTCTAAAAGATGACGGATATGGATTATAGGCAGAGTGGGAGATGAAAAAAGTATTTACAGTGACTGCTCAGGTGTCCTCCTTGTGATGGTCCTAAAAGCAGAGAATGGCTATCTCTGCGGCCAGCAATTGACCACAGTGAAACTATGCCCAGAAGCCCCTAGTGGGCTTCTCTAGACATAATAAAGCTGGACACACAGGTCAGCTTCATGTCTGAGAGACAGTCACTGGAAGGCAAAGTGCGGCTAAAGGGAGAAGGCATTTAGCTAGGAACAGCAGGAAGTTGAGAAAAACTGGATCTTGGAACCAGTCCTATTTATAAAAGCACAGAAAGTTTCAGGGATTAGATTGGTTTGGGTAGAGATAAGGGAAATACTTTTGATTTTCAGTAGGAAATCTATGATCAATGAACTAGCCTGTTTAGAAAAAACACAAAATTACCTGATGTCTTCTCAAGTTTTGGCCAGGAACTTCGAACAAAACTTCTGCAAAATCTGATGACTAAGACAGGAAATCACATATACTAATTAATCACTAGTAGGCTGTCCATACAATAGTTCTGAAGAAAGGGAAGCTAAAAAAGAAAAAGGAGGAAAACAAAAGAACAGAAATCAGAATTTCTAGGCTTAGTGAAGTTGTCAGGATTAAGTTTGCCACAAAAGAAATGAGCATGTAAAGATGGCTGGGCCAGGGGTTAGAGCACATCAGTATGGAAGCAGAAAAGAATTCAGCAGATTTGTATGTGTTTCTGTGTGTGAGATTACAGATTTCTTTAGGGGTATTTTTGAGAGAAGAGAAGTTCAGCATTAATCTGGATTTCTTAAGAATCAGATTTTTTTTTATTAAAGAAGAAGAGCATCTCAGTGTTTTAAACATTGATTCTCTAATACATGGAAAAGTTGAATACCTAAAGATTCTGTTTACAGCAAAAGATCGGACTTACTCCTAGTTCTATAACCCTAGTTCATAGCTAGTTTCTATTTCTGGAACTCCATGTTAAGACTTTAAGCTCTTAGAAGTTAGGAGAGACGTTTTTTCTTTTTGTGTCCCACAGTAGTAGGTGTTTGAAGATTTGGCAACAGTGATGCGGTCTACTAAGACTGTATAAAAACAAATAATGCATGTTGAAATTCATGAGTTTTATTAATATTTGAAACAGTAAACCACTTCCAGTTTTGAAGTATCATCCTGCCTATAAATGGATGAGGCCAGGAGGAAATGCTACCTTTTTTTTTGTGAAAGACAGGAGGCGCTCAGAGATGGCAGAGAATGTGGAATAACATGTGGTCATTTGGGAAGCCTCCTACTCCTCACTTTCTTCCCTGCTGCCTCCTTCCCACCAGACATCAAAGATACATGGACCTGTCGTACAGTAAGTTCAGGGAATAGACAAGCTGATAGGAGAGTGGAACCAAAACCACGAGGGCAGAAGACAGAGTACATGATTCAAAGAACTCCCCTAACAAGTTCTAAATAAAAAAATTTAGACCCCCCTCAAGACCTGAAGAGACTTTTAGGCCAATTAAATTGGGGGTAGGAGAAGGAAGAAAGCTTATATAGAATTAGAGAATCTATAATTTACTGCTGGTGGGAACCTTCAATATCCACTATCCATTACACTATTTTTTAAGAAGTTATTATTTCCCAATGTGAATATGATGTGAAATCGTCAAGTCAAATGTCTTTACTTTACAGAGGAGGAATCTTGGTGTCCAGTGAAATGAAATGACTTACCAAAGGTCAGCACAGTCAACAGCAGGACCGAAACCAGACCCTTTACTGTTTCTTATTCTTACTTTTACCACAGCCTCTCAATTCCTTTATTTGTAAGACATCTTTAAAAAGTATCTCTACACTTTGACAAAGGTTTCTAACATACTGAAAAATACACAAGATCTCTTCTAAATTCAGAGAAAAATACTCAGGCTGTGCAACAGTTCTGGAATTGCCCTGAACCAGCTGCTTCACTTTGGAAAGTCACTTGATCCTTCAGGGTTTCAGTTTCCTTTAACTGTAAAACAAATGAAGAGGTAGGATTATCTGGATTATGAACTCAAATGTCTCCAGGGGCCAGTCAGTTAATAAAAATGCATGAAGAACCATGTAAGACAATATGTACAAAGCTGCCTGTATAAGCAAAGTAGCTGCCTAGTTATACTGTTTCTGGAAACATACTCTGTGGGCCAAAGAAAATACACTGGAACTCTGGACTAGACCAGACCCCCAAAACTCCTTCCAGCTCTTAAGCTTAATGACTCTGAAGAATAATAAGCCTAATCCACTAATTAAAATATCAGTCATTTGCATACTTTTATTAAACCAGAAAAATGGCAGTGATACAAATAAGTGAATAGAGACTCAAAGATAAACAAGCTACCATTCAACCCACAGATGATTCCATTTCATTTGACTAGCCTCTGTTCCCCTACCAGGTGAACACCGTTTTGCCCAGTCTACAGAGATCATTATGGGGACAGCAGACTTTGCAAACTGGCATCTAAAATTTCAAGATGAGATGATACAATCACTAAAGTTAAACTCAGTCCTTAAGTAGATTTTAATTAGAGATTAAGTTTTGCAGGAAATAAAATTTCAGTAATTGATCCCTCTGTAGTATTTTCTACTCAAATGAATACTTCATTGTACTCAATTTGAACCTAAGACTCTGACATTCAAAATAACTGTCCTATACAACACAAACTGTTTTGTTTGTTGCTCCTTTCTTTTATTCCTTAAATAAATGACTTCTAAGCAGTTATAACCACCTCAGTCAGATCCCCACCATAAATTACTTGTTTTGGGTATCAAACCCCCTCTTATCTGGCAATTCCTAGAACAGAAATGGTTGAGCCCTTTTAAAAAGGGGGACTAGAATGGGGGTGATCTTAGGGATACTAAGAAATTACTTGCCAGTTTCTGGAACTATAAAAGGATACAATCTCTTTTTATAGTTAAAAAAGGAAAGAAATTTGAAAATTGAGATTTAGATTTGTCAGTGCAGTTGGTTTTCAAAAAGTTTTGTCACTTACACAAATAAGCCCTTATTTACATATGAAGGTAGGAAAATTAAGATGACCTTTCTTTCTTGTGCTGCCAAATGGTAAAAATCAGGATGAATACATTTAGTAAGCAGCAACTCATGGTTCAAGCTAGTCCTTCTCCCATTATAAAACCAAGCTTTTCAAAAAAACTGAGTATCTGAAATTGTACAGACTTAACATACTAAGAAAATTCTTAACAATGACCGAATACAAACTTCATGTTATAGAAAGGCTACGGGTTAAGACAATTTCTTTTAATATAATAACAGTAGTCATAAGAAAGAATGTAGAAAGGCTACAGGTTAAGACAATTTCTTTTAATATAATAACAGTCATAAGAAAGAATGTTTACAAATCTACAAGAGAAGAATGAGGTCTTTAGTAATATACCAAATAGAAAAGTCTGGGTGAAGTTGCCCTGGCTGGCAAACCTTCCATAAAACCACCACGCTACAGCTAAACAAAAGTTCTTAGGCTAGCCCAGAAGGAGGGAATGAACAATTTAAAACATCTTTTATTGCCTGAGAATTTTTTTTCCAATGTCTGAAAGTGCCAGGAGAGCTCTCTCAGTGTGACTGCAGGCGGCTTTCCAAAGTCCCTCTGCTTTTCTCAGTATGAGTCATAGGGAGAGGGGAGAGCATCTTGGCAAATACACAGTCTTTCTTCTTTGGTTCCACCCACCCTCCTCCTTTTATTTAACTTTTTTTAAAAAAAAGCTTTGATGGATAAAAGTTAAATAGATTCCAGACAGAGGCTTAACTGAAGAAGTTTGAACACCAGGGAGGCAAAATATCATTGCAGAAGTCTCCATTGTTTGCCATTGTGAGCCACAAAAGCAGGGAGGCATCCTCTGCATCCTGAAAAGGGCTGTGCCCATTGATCATGTGTCAGATCATAGCTGTGTTTTGTGGGAGAGGGGAGAGAAACAAGCTATGAAAATACCTTCGCTTCTCTAGCTTCCTAAACATCATTAGCTCACATGCTGGACAATTACAGCAAACTGGCAGGGGCAGGGGCTCAGTCTTTATGAGTGCACATTAAGTGGAATTTTAACTGCAGCAGCTGTAGGCTATCTGTGTGTACATACATGGCTGCTACAATGCATGCAGCCTTCACTGAACAGGACAATTTTCCTTCACTAAAATTAAGCAAAAAACCAAGGGAGCTACATAAAAAAATTTTTTTAAGAAAAAACAATAATGTTAAGGAAAAGATGAATTTTAATCTAAAGAGAGAAGAGTCCAACTGCTGTACCTTTATGGAAACACTTATTACAACAGAATGGGGGCACTTGGGGAGAGCAAAGCTACTCTCTCCTGCATGTGATCATCAGCCTACTATGAATCACAATATGCTGGAATTTTGTGTGTCAGCGAGAAACATACTCCTTACCTTCAGTGAGGTTAGACTGCAAAGATCAAAAAACCAGTATTTTCTGAGTATCAAAAACAAGCTTAAAAGGTTAATTCATGAGGGCGGGAGCCAAGATGGCGGCGTGAGTAGAGCAGTGGAAATCTCCTCCCAAAAACACATAGAGCTATGAAAATATAACAAAGAAAAATCTTCCTAAAATAGAGACCACAGGACACAGGACAACATCCAGACCACATCCACACCTGCAAGAACCCAGCGCCTTGTGAAGGGGGTAAGATACAAGCCCCAGCCCGGCGGGACCCGAGCGCCCCTCCCCCCGGCTCCCGGCGGGTGGAGAGAAACCGGAGCAGTTTTTTTTTTTTTTGGCGAGCGCTTTTTGGAAGCCTTAGAGGGACGGGCCCCCGTTGCTGGGGAGGCAGGGTGGCGGGACCGGTGAGGAGGTGCCTGGGAACAGCGCCGGAGGACAAAGAATATCCCGCGTTTCTCCCTGCGAGACCTGGGGGCGGGTGCCTGAGACCGGTGCCTGAGGACGGAGGAGGTCGCGCGTTTTTCCCCTTTTTTTTTTTTTCTCTTTTTGGCAAGCGCTTTTTGGAAGCCTTGAAGGGACGGGGACCCCAGTGCTAGGGAGGCACGGTGGCGGGACTGGTGAGCGGGTGGCTGGGACCGGCGCCTGAGGACAAAGAATATCCCCCGTTTTTCCCTGCGGGACCGGTGGGCGGGTGCCTAAGACCGGCACTTGAGGACAGAGGAAATCGCGCGTTTTTCCCCTTTTTTTTTTCTCTTTTCTGCGAGTGCTTTTTGGAAGCCTAAAAGGGACAGGGACCCCGGTGCTAGGGAGGCAGGGCGGCGGGACTGGTGAGCGGGTGCCTGGGACCGGCACCTGAGGACAAAGAATATCCCGCATTTTTCCCTGTGGGACCGGTGGGTGGGTGCCTGAGACCAGCACCTGAGGACGGAAGAAATCGCGCGTTTTTCCCCTTTTTTTTCTCTCTTTTTGCCAAGTGCTTTTTGGAAGCCTTGAAGGGACAGGGACCCCGGTGCTAGGGAGGCAGGGCAGCAGGACTGGTGAGCGGGTGCGTGGGACCAGTGCCTGAGGACAAAGAATATTGAGCGTTCCTTCCCTGCGGGACCGGTGGGTGGGTGCTTTTTGGAAGCCTTGAAAGGACAGGGACCCTGGTGCTAGGGAGACAGGGCAGCAGGACCAGTGCGCGGGTGCCTGGGACCGGCACCTGAGGAAAAAAAAAAAAAAATCGCGTGTTTTTTCTTTTTTTTTTCCTTTCTGTTCCCTCTCTCATTGTTGCTGTTGTTGTGTTGGTTTGGAGAGTGCTTTTTGGAAATCTTAAAGGGGCAGGACAGGTCACTTAGACCAGAAGCAGGGAATCGGGGGATCTCTGGGCACTCTAACCCCCTGGGCAGCAGGGAGCACAGAGGCCCCTTACGGAGATAAATAGTCTCCTGGCTGCTCCCCCTCTAACGGGGCTCCACCATTTTGGAGGAACAGCCCCAGCCAGGCCAAGCCCACAGCAACAGTGGAGATAAACCCCAAAGCAACTGGGCAGGAAGCAGAAGCCCTGTCTGCGCACAGCTGCCCAGCACAAGCCACTAGAGGTCGCTATTCTCCCAGGAAAAGGCTACAAACCAACAAGAAGGGAAGCTCTTCCAGCGGTCACTTGTACCAGCTCTGCAGACTATCTCTATCACCATGAAAAGGCAAAACTACAGGCAGACAAAGATCACAGAGACAACACCTGAGAAGGAGACAGACCTAACTAGTCCTCCTGAAAAAGAATTCAAAATAAAAATCATGAACATGCTGACAGAGATGCAGAAAAAAATGCAAGAGCAATGGGATGAGATGCAGAGAAAAATGCAAGAGCAGTGGGATGAGATGCAGAGAAAAATGCAAGAGCAGTGGGATGAAGTCCGGAAGGAGATCACAGATGTCAGGAAAGAGATCACAGAAGTGAAACAATCCCTGGAAGGATTTATAAGCAGAATGGATAAGATGCAAGAGGCCATTGAAGGAATAGAAGCCAGAGAACAGGAACGTATAGAAGCTGACATAGAGAGAGATAAAAGGATCTCCAGGAATGAAACAACACTAAGAGAAATATGTGACCAATACAAAAGGAAAAACATTCGTATTATAGGGATACCAGAAGAGGAAGAAAGAGGAAAAGGGATAGAAAGTGTCTTTGAAGAAATAATTGCTGAAAACTTCCCCAAACTGGGGGAGGAAATAATCGAACAGACCATGGAATTATACAGAACCCCCAACAGAAAGGATCCAAGGAGGACAACACCAAGACACATAATAATTAAAATGGCAAGGATCAAGGACAAGGACAGAGTTTTAAAGGCAGCTAGAGAGAAAAAGGTCACCTATAAAGGAAAACCAATCAGGCTAACATCAGACTTCTCAACAGAAACCCTACAGGCCAGAAGAGAATGGCATGATATACTTAATGCAATGAAACAGAAGGGCCTTGAACCAAGGATACTGTATCCAGCACGACTATCATTTAAATATGATGGTGGGATCAAACAATTCCCAGACAAGCAAAAGCTGAGGGAATTTGCTTCCCACAAACCACCTCTACAGGGCATCCTACAGGGACTGCTCTAGATGGGAGCACCCCTAAAAAGAGCACAGAACAAAACACACAACATATGAAGAATGGAGGAGGAGGAATAAGAAGGGAGAGAAGAAAAGACTCTCCAGACAGTGTATATAACAGCTCAATAAGCGAGCTAAGTTAGGCAGTAAGATACTAAAGAAGCTAACCTTGAACCTTTGGTAACCACGAATCTAAAGCCTGCAATGGCAATAAGTACATATCTTTCAATAGTCACCCTAAATGTAAATGGACTTAATGCACCAATCAAAAGACATAGAGTAATAGAATGGATAAAAAAGCAAGACCCATCTATATGCTGCTTACAAGAAACTCACCTTAAACCCAAAGATAAGCATAGACTAAAAGTCAAGGGATGGAAAAACATATTTCAGGCAAACAACAGTGAGAAGAAAGCAGGGTTGCAGTACTAATATCAGACAAAATAGACTTCAAAACAAAGAAAGTAACAAGAGATAAAGAAGGCCACTACATAATGATAAAGGGCTTAGTCCAACAAGAGGATATAACCATTCTAAATATATATGCACCCAATACAGGAGCACCAGCATATGTGAAGCAAATACTAACAGAACTAAAGAGGGAAATAGACTGCAATGCATTCATTGTAGGAGACTTCAACACACCACTCACCCCAAAGGATAGATCCACCGGGCAGAAAATAAGTAAAGACACACAGGCACTGAACAACACACTAGAACAGATGGACCTAATAGACATCTATAGAACTTTACATCCAAAAGCAACAGGATATACATTCTTCTCAAGTGCACATGGAACATTCTCTAGAATAGACCACATACTAGCTCACAAAAAGAGCCTCAGTAAATTCCACAATATTGAAATTCTACCAACCAATTTTTCAGACCACAAAGGTATGAAAGTAGAAATAAATTCTACAAAGAAAACAAAAAGGCTCACAAACACATGGAGGCTTAACAACATGCTACTAAATAATCAATGGATCAATGAACAAATCAAAATAGAGATCAAGGAATATATAGAAACAAATGACAACAACAACACTAAGCCCCAACTTCTGTGGGATGCAGCGAAAGCAGTCTTAAGAGGAAAGTATATAGCAATCCAGGCACACTTGAAGAAGGAAGAACAATCCCAAATGAATAGTCTAACATCACAATTATTAAAACTGGAAAAAGAAGAACAAATGAGGCCTAAAGTCAGCAGAAGGAGGGACATAATAAAGATCAGAGAAGAAATAAACAAAATTGAGAAGAATAAAACAATAGCAAAAATCAACGAAACCAAGAGCTGGTTCTTTGAGAAAATAAACAAAATAGATAAGCCTCTAGCCCAACTTATTAAGAGAAAAAGAGAGTCAACACAAATCAACATAATCAGAAATGAGAATGGAAAAATCACGACAGACTCCACAGAAATACAAAGAATTATTAAAGACTACTATGAAAACCTATATGCCAACAAGCTGGAAAACCTAGAAGAAATGGACAACTTCCTAGAAAAATACAACCTCCCAAGACTGACCAAGGAAGAAACACAAAAGTTAAACAAACCAATTACAAGCAAAGAAATTGAAACAGTAATCAAAAAACTACCCAAGAACAAAACCCCGGGGCCGGACGGATTTACCTCGGAATTTTATCAGACACACAGAGAAGACATAATACCCATTCTCCTTAAAGTGTTCCACAAAATAGAAGAAGAGGGAATACTCCCAAACTCATTCTATGAAGCCAACATCACCCTAATACCAAAACCAGGGAAAGACCCCACCAAAAAAGAAAATTACAGACCAATATCCCTGATGAACGTAGATGCAAAAATACTCAATAAAATATTAGCAAACAGAATTCAACAGTATATCAAAAGGATCATACACCATGACCAAGTGGGGTTCATCCCAGGGATGCAAGGATGGTACAACATTCGAAAATCCATCAACATCATCCACCACATCAACAAAAAGAAAGACAAAAACCACATGATCATCTCCATAGATGCTGAAAAAGCATTTGACAAAATTCAACATCCATTCATGATAAAAACTCTCAGCAAAATGGGAATAGAGGGCAAGTACCTCAACATAATAAAGGCCATATATGATAAACCCACAGCCAGCATTATACTGAACAGCGAGAAGCTGAAAGCATTTCCACTGAGATCGGGAACCAGACAGGGATGCCCACTCTCCCCACTGTTATTTAACATAGTACTGGAGGTCCTAGCCACGGCAATCAGACAAAACAAAGAAATACAAGGAATCCAGATTGGTAAAGAAGAAGTTAAACTGTCACTATTTGCAGATGATATGATACTGTACATAAAAAACCCTAAAGACTCCACTCCAAAACTACTAGAACTGATATCGGAATACAGCAAAGTTGCAGGATACAAAATCAACACACAGAAATCTGTAGCTTTCCTATACACTAACAACGAATCAATAGAAAGAGAAATCAGGAAAACAATTCCATTCACCATTGCATCAAAAAGAATAAAATACCTAGGAATAAACCTAACCAAGGAAGTGAAAGACTTATACTCTGAAAACTACAAGTCACTCTTAAGAGAAATTAAAGGGGACACTAATAAATGGAAACTCATCCCATGCTCATGGCTAGGAAGAATTAATATCGTCAAAATGGCCATCCTGCCGAAAGCAATATACAAATTTGATGCAATCCCTCTCAAATTACCAGCAACATTCTTCAATGAATTGGAACAAATAATTCAAAAATTCATATGGAAACACCAAAGACCCCGAATAGCCAAAGCAATCCTGAAAAAGAAGAATAAAGTAGGGGGGATGTCACTCCCCAACTTCAAGCTCTACTACAAAGCCATAGTAATCAAGACAATTTGGTACTGGCACAAGAACAGAGCCACAGACCAGTGGAACAGATTAGAGACCCCAGAAATTAACCCAAACATATATGGTCAATTAATATTTGATAAAGGAGCCATGGACATACAATGGCAAAATGACAGTCTCTTCAACAGATGGTGCTGGCAAAACTGGACAGCTACATGTAGGAGAATGAAACTGGACCATTGTCTAACCCCATATACAAAGGTAAACTCAAAATGGATCAAAGACCTGAATGTAAGTCACGAAACCATTAAACTCTTGGAAAAAAACATAGGCAAAAACCTCTTAGACATAAACATGAGTGATCTCTTCTTGAACATATCTCCCCGGGCAAGGAAAACAACAGCAAAAATGAGCAAGTGGGACTACATTAAGCTGAAAAGCTTCTGTACAGCAAAAGACACCATCAATAGAACAAAAAGGAACCCTACAGTATGGGAGAATATATTTGAAAATGACAGATCTGATAAAGGCTTGACGTCCAGAATATATAAAGAGCTCACACGCCTCAACAAACAAAAAACAAATAACCCAATTAAAAAATGGGCAGAGGAACTGAACAGACAGTTCTCCAAAAAAGAAATACAGATGGCCAAGAGACACATGAAAAGATGCTCCACATCGCTAATTATCAGAGAAATGCAAATTAAAACTACAATGAGGTATCACCTCACACCAGTAAGGATAGCTGCCATCCAAAAGACAAACAACAACAAATGTTGGCGAGGCTGTGGAGAAAGGGGAACCCTCCTACACTGCTGGTGGGAATGTAAATTAGTTCAACCATTGTGGAAAGCAGTATGGAGGTGCATCAAAATGCTCAAAACAGACCTACCATTTGACCCAGGAATTCCACTCCTAGGAATTTACCCTAAGAACGCAGCAATCAAGTTTGAGAAAGACAGATGCACTCCTATGTTTATCGCAGCACTATTTACAATAGCCAAGAATTGGAAGCAACCTAAATGTCCATCTGTAGATGAATGGATAAAGAAGATGTGGTACATATACACAATGGAATACTACTCAGCCATAAGAAGTGGAAAAATCCAACCATTTGCAGCAACATGGATGGAGCTGGAGAGTATTATGCTCAGTGAAATAAGCCAAGCGGAGAAAGAGAAATACCAAATGATTTCACTCATCTGAGGAGTATAGGAACAAAGGAAAAACTGAAGGAACAAAACAGCAGCAGATTTACAGAACCCAAAAATGGACTAACAGGTACCAAAGGGAAAGGAACTGGGGAGGATGGGTGGGCAGGGAGGGATAAGGGGGGGGAAGAAGAAGGGGGGTATTAAGATTAGCATGCATGGGGGGGAGGGAGAAAGGGGAGGGTGGGCTGCACAACACAGAGAGGACAAGTAGTGACTCTACAACATTTTGCTAAGCTGATGGACAGTAACCGTAATGTGGTTGTTAGGGGGGACCTGATATAGGGGAGAGCATAGTAAACATAGTATTCTTCAGGTAAGTGTAGATTAAAAATTAAAAAAAAAAAAAAAAGAAAGAAAGAAAGAAAAGGGGGATTACTCCTTAACAGGATAAAACTATTGGTAAATCAAAGATCAACGCATGCTTTAAATATCCTTAATGTTGATCACTTAAAGGGTGTCAGATGATCAGCTATGGAGGTACTCTTTTCTGATAATATTCCTTTCTCTTAATTAAAAAAAAAAAAAAAAAGCAGTTACTGTGTGCTGACCTCCAATGAGTTCTGCACAGTGGTATAGAGGGCATGTCAAAGTGTGGGCAAAGGGTCTGTTTGTTTCTACGCAGAAGATCAAGGCCTAGCTTGGATACCCAGAAAATGAACTAAGATACGATATGAGGAGGAGCTTCCGGCATCAGCACTCTCTGGAGGACTCGTGCCGGGGGATGATCATCAAAAAGCCTCCACAGGGATCCGGACGATGCTGCGGTTGTGGCTGCATCCAGCCCACCATCTCCTGGACTTTCCATGAGAAGGAGGAGGGAGATGTCTAGGCTGGCATGTGCATACAGTGAGACAACGAATTTGACTGGATCTGTACTGTTGGAACTCAACCAGGAGTTGGGAGGGGTGCAAGTTGTAGCACCCCAAAATCTCATGACTATAGACTATCTATGGTTAAAAGAACATATGGGATGTGAACAGATCCCAGAAATGGGCTGCTTTAATTTGTCTGATGGTTCAAGTACAGTTGGAAAATATCCATCATATCATAGATAAATTTTCACAAATGCCTAGGGTGCCTAAATGGTTTTCTTGGCTTCACTGGAGATGGCTGGTAATTATAGATTTGCTTTGTTTATGTCACCGTATTCCTATTATGTCAATATGTGTGTGCAAATTAGTTAGTAGTTTAAAACCTATACATACTTAAGGTACTATACAAGAAGATATGTCAAAGAAATAATCAATCCTCCCAAGTTTCCTTCATATGCTACATCTATAGCTTTTCTTCTTCCTTCCTAATTACAAACTTTAAATAGAATTCGTGCCTCATATCGAATTTACCGAGTATCATAATTCCTCCAGGTGGTAAAGATACCTCGAGACAAGTGCTGGGCATAGAAGCCACAGGGCATAAATCTGCAAAGAAGTAAAAAGCTAACCTTTGCAAACAATATGGCTTCTCTCTCACTTACCAACTTTACATTTCCCTGTATGGCCCCGGAAGATGACTGGTTAGCCAGAGACGGGTAAGATTCCTCAAGGGAGGAACAACCTAAGACAGGCACAGTCGCAGGGGGGCCATCAGGTGAGAATTTGGGGATCAACAGAGGTGAGGCTCAGAACCTCACCCCCCCTGCTTTGAGAGAAATCTTCTGCATCCGTGGATGTCTTGCTGCCCTTGTCTAGCCTGGATTAATACTTAGTCCATAGGCACACACCTGATCATCTGATCATCTACATTTGCCTTCTTACAGCACTAAACTATGTTTTCTACCTTTATCTTGCATCTACCTACCACTTCAGCATTTTATTAAAAATAAAAATAATAATAATAATAGGAGAAATGTGGGATCAACATATAAATCAAGTACAAAAATCAAATGAATATTCATATTTGACCTGATGGTTTATAGGTCATATTGCATGATCAAAACCGAAAGTTTCTGTGATGACTGCCCTTGTACTGTTCACCATGTAAGAATTTATTCACTCTGTAAGAATTCGTTCACCATGTAAGAACTTGTTCGTTATGCTTCAGAAGATTGGAGACTGACGAGAATTAGGCTTGAGATGGATTAATGATTGTACAATGAGCATTGACCCCCCTATACTGAATTTTATTGTTGTTAACAACCATTTGATCAATAAATATGAGAGATGCCCTCTCAAAAAAAAAAAAAAAAAAAAAAAAAAGAATAGTGCCTGGCACGTAGCTGGCTCTCAATAGATATTTGCTGCATAGTTAAATGGCTAATAAAATGAAATACTGAGATAAAAAAAAAAAAAAAAAAAAAAAAAAAAAAAGGTTAATTCATAAGAATCATATGCAATTCCTCATTTATGTAACACTGATTATTTCATAACACCCAGGTACTAAAGTTTTCAAATTTATAGTGAATCCAACTTTCCTCTCCTCTTCCCAATAATCTCTTTTTTTATTTGGTTGTTTTCTTCAGATGTATTTAAGAAATAAAATGTTACATATATAAATAAAACTGTACCTTCTTCCTTCCACTTTCCAGAGAACAGCTGGTATCCATGATTCTCTGCATGTTTCTGTATGTAGGAATGTGTCCTGTGTTGAGTACTTGTAGGCACTTGCGCCTTTAAACTCTGCATCAAGGACCACAGGGAACTGAGCCAAACCACAATAATATGTGCTTCTCCAGGCTCCATAAAATTACTGCTATCTCAGATGTGAGGGAGCATTGGGTGCCCTCTTTACTGTGGAAATGAATCAGCACTGCCACTAGAAAAATCCCTGAAAAGGTGATTGCCACTATGCATTTCATTGGAACTCAGTCCTGACTCAAGCTTGTGACCTGGTTAAATCAACCTGAGAATCACTTTTTTTGTCATCTATAAAATAGAGGTGATAATGCCTTCATCACTGGGTTGCTATGAAAATCAAAGGAGAATTAGTTAAGTATTTTAACCTGTAACCCCTACTGGAAGCAAGCAGAGTAGAAATATACACACAAACAAGTAATATTGTTAAAGCTCCTTGACAGAGGCTGGGTGGCATTCTGTCAGGCATCCTTACAGTTGCTATTGGCATATCTTCATCAGGTCAAGAACTATGACAGAGCTGCTTTTGGTAGGAGAGAAGTGGTTAAGATGTAAGACTTGGCATCAGATAGACCTTATCCCTACTTTTTCTCTCTCTTCTCTTAATACCTCCAGGAAACTGACTCTAAAACCTCAGGATCCTAATCTGTAAAATGTGAGTAAAATTTGTACCACTTTAAAATAAAACAAAAAGGCTCACAACACATGGAGGCTCAACAACATGCTCCTAAATAATCAATGGCTCAATGACCAAATTAAAACAGAGATCAAGCAATATATGGAGACAAATGATGACAACAGCACAAAGCCCCAACTTCTGTGGGACGCAGTGAAGGCAGTTCTAAGAGGAAAGTATATAGCAATCCAGGCCTATTTAAAGAAGGAAGAACAATCCCAAATGAATAGTCTAACATCACAATTATCGAAATTGGAAAAAGAAGAACAAATGAGGTCTAAAGTCAGAAGAGGAGGGACATAATAAAGATCAGAGAAGAAATAAATAAAATTGAGAAGAATAAAACAATAGCAAAAATCAATGAAACCAAGAGCTGGTTCTTTGAGAAAATAAACAAAATAGATATGCCTCTAGCCAGACTTATTAAGAGAAAAAGAGAATCTACACACATCAACAGAATCAGAAATGAGAAAGGAAAAATCATGATGGACACCACAGAAATACAAGGAATTATTAGAAAATACTATGAAAAACTATATGCTAACAAACTGAATAACCTAGAAGAAATGGACAATTTTCTAGAAAAATACAACCTTCCAAGACTGACCAAGGAAGAAACAGAAAATCTAAACAGACCAATTACCAGCAACAAAATTGAATCCGTAATCAAAACACTACCCAAGAACAAAACCCCTGGTCCAGATGGATCATCGCTGAATTTTATCAGACATTTAGAGAAGACCTAATACCTATTCTCCTTAAAGTATTCCAAAAAATAAAAGAGGAGGGAATACTCCCAAACTCATTTTATGAAGCCAGCATCACTCTAGTACCAAAAGCAGGCAAAGACACCACAAAAAAAGAAAACTACAGACCAATATCCCTGATGAACATGGATACAAAAATACTCTACAAAATATTAGCAAACTGAATTCAAAAATACATAAAGACGATCATACACCATGATCAAGTGGGATTCATCTCAGGGATGCAAGGATGGTTCAATATTTGAAAATCCATCAACATCATCCACCACAGCAACAAAAAGGACAAAAACCACACGATCATCTCCATAGATGCCGAAAAAGCATTTGACAAAATTCAACATCCATTCATGATAAAAACTCGACAAAATGGGTATAGAGGGCAAGTATATCCCAACATAATAAAAGCCATATATGACAAACCCACAGCCAACATTATACTTAACAGCAAGAACCTGAAAGCTTTTCCTTTAAGATCAGGAACAAGACAGGGATGCCCACTCTCCCCACATCTATTCAACATTGTAAGGGAGGTCCTGGTCACGGCAATCAGACAACACAAAGAAATAAAAGGCATCTAGACTGGCAAGGAAGAAGTTAAACTGTCCCTGTTTGCAGATGACATAATATTGTACATAAAAAACTCAAAAGAATCCACTCCAAAACTACTAGATCTAATATCTGAATTCAGCAAAGTTGCAGGATACAAAATAATACACAGAAATCTGTTACATTCCTATACACTAACGATGAATTAGCATAAGAGAAATCAGGAAAATAATTCCATTTACAATTGCATCAAAAAGAATAAAATACCTAGCAATAAACCTAACCAAGGAAGTGAAAGACCTATACCCTGAAAACTACAAGACACTCCTAAGAGAAATTAAAGAGGGCACTAATAAACGGAAATTCATCCCATGCTCTTGGGTAGGAAGAATTAATATTGTCAAAATGGCCATCCTGTGTAAAGCAATCTACAGATTCAATGCAATCCCTATCAAAATTCTGACAGCACTCTTCAACACACTAGAGAAAATAGTTCTAAAATTCATATGGAACCAACAAAGACCCTGAATAGCCAAAGCAATCCTGAGAAGGAAGAAATAAAGCAGGCAGGATCTCGCTTCCCAACTTCAAGCTTTACAACAAAGCCACAGTAATCAAGACAATTTGGTACTGGCACAAACAGACCCATAGACCTGTGGAACAGAATAGAGAGTCCAGATATTAAGCCAAGCATATATAGTCAATTAATATATGATAAAGGAGCCATGTATATACAATGGGGAAATGACAGCCTCTTCAACAGCTGGTGTTGGCAAAACTGGACAGCTACATGTAAGACAATGAAACTGGATAACTGTTTAACTCCATACACAAAAGTATACTAAAAATGTATCAAAGACCTGAATGTAAGTCATGAAACCCTAAAACTCTTAGAAGAAAACACAGGCAAAACTCTCTTGAATATAAACATGAACAACTTCTTCATGAACATATCTCCATGGGCAAGGAAACAAAAGCAAAAATGCACAAGTGGGACTACATCAAACTAAAAAGCTTCTGTACAGCAAAGGACACCATCAATAGAACAAAAAGGCATCCAACAGTATGGGAGAATGTATTCATAAATGACATATCCGATAAGGGGCTGACGTCCAAAATATACAAAGGGCTCAGGCACCTCAACAAACAAAAAGCAAATAATCCAATTAAAAAATGGGCAGAGGAGCTGAACAGACACTTCTCCAAAGAAGAAATTCAGATGGCCAACAGGCACATTAAAAGATGTTCCACATCCCTAATCATCAGAGAAATGCAAATTAAAACCACAATGAGATACCACATCACACCAGTTAGCATGGCCACCATCCAAATGACAAACAACAACAAATATTGGTGAGGATGTGGAGAAAAGGGAACTCTGTTACACTGCTGATGGGAATGTAAATTACTTCAACCATTGTGGAAAGCAGTATGGAGGTTCCTCAAAAAGCTCAAAGTAGAAATACCATTTGACCCAGGAATCCCACTTCTAGGAATTTACCCTAAGAATGCAGCAGTCCAATTTGAAAAAGATAGATGCACCCTTATGTTTATTGCAGCATTATTTACAATAGCCAAGAAATGGAAACAACCTAAGTGTCCATCAGTAGATGAATGGATAAAGAAGATGTGGTACATATACACAATGGAATATTATTCAGCCCTAAGAAGAAAACAAATTCTACCTTTTGCAACAATATGGATGGAGCTAGAGGGTAATATGCTCAGTGAAATAAGCCAGGCATAGAAAGACAAGTATCAAATGATTTCACTCATCTGTGGAGTATAAGTACAAAGTATAAACTGAAGGAACAAAACAGCAGCAGACTCACAGAACCCAAGAATGGACTAACAGTCACCAAAGGGGAGGATGGGTGGGAAGGGAGGTATAAGGGTGAAAAAGGGGCATTATGGTTAGCACACATAATATTGGGGGAGGGGCACGGGGAAGGCATTATAACACAGAGAAGACAAGTTGTGATTCTATAGCATCTTGCTACGCTGATGGACAGCGACTGTAATGGGGTATGTGGTAGGGACTTGATAATAGGGGAAGTCTAGTAACCATAATGTTGCTCATGTAATTGTACATTAATGATACAAAAAAAAAATTTGTACCACTTTATATGGTACAACCCTGTATTGATATGAGCCTAGAGGAGATAAAACACATAAACTGCTTAGTATAATGGCTATAGCACAGGCACTTTCAGACAACGTGAACAGAGCTGCCAACAGCACCCACATGCAAAGGGTCACTGGGCTAAATGTGAGCTGTTATGATTATTTTCCTCCACAAAGGATGTGACTTGCACAGTGCTGGGCACACATGTGCAGCAAATACATAACTGTCAGCAGCCAGCTGGCAATAGAGTAGGAAGGACAGGGTCAGCAAGAGGGTAAAGAGTTTGGAGCCCCTCTTCCTCTAGATACAATCTCAAATGAGGAGCTGGAAGAGGAGCTGGAGGGGAAGAACAGAGAGGGGAACACCATCACAAAGGTTTAAAGTCAACCAGTACAGAGTGTGCCAGTCAGTCTAATGACTGGTAGCAGTATTTCTCATCTTATTTGTGATAGAAAAAGGTCCAGGCAGGGAGAAGGAAGTGGGGAAGTGACCTAATGAGGAGTTAATTTACCCATCAGTGCTCTTCTACCCTGGGACTGGTTTTCTCAAGCTTGGCAAGGCAGAGTCACACACAACAGACTTTACGCTTTGGGTCCTCTGTCAGTTCAGTGCCCACTAGCCTCTGGCCTGAGTCAACAACTGAAGAATAGGTACACCTACTGGAGATAAAATGAGTCACTCAGAAGAGAAACTGCCAAGCACTGCTCATGGCTGATTTGTGCTTGGCGCAGACTTTCAGAAGAAGGAAACAGGTATCTAGGTGGGTCATGCCACATATCGAAGCCTAGGAAATAAAAGAAAGGCACAGTGAAGTCCATGCATTTGCTGCTGAGCAAGCTACTGTCCTAGCCTGCAATCTGTCCACTGAGCAGCCAAGAACCCTCTTTTTCATCTCTTAACTACCACTGGTAACTCAAAAAGAGTTTAAGGCTGAAAGCTCCCATTCCTGCCTCTAACCCAAACGGAGCCATCAGCTTTTTCAGAAGACCTGGACAAAGCAGCTGACAGCAGCCACATGACAGCAAAGGGCCACAGAGTTAACAGTCTATCTATGAAAAATAAATACACAACAGTTTTCTCATGTTGAAAAAAACTGTGGAAACAGCTAATCACTAGTAACTGTTTTAGGATCCTGTGTTTGGATAGGCTCAAAAAGTGAGAGAAAGAGAAGGTGGGATGTTGCCACAGTGACCACAGAATTTGATCATCTCTAGGATTTTCTGTAACTCTAAGCAGCTACAGGAAGGTCTAATTTATTAGCAATACTTATATTAACTATATTTAAATGAAGAAATGCTTATAAATTAAAGAGCTTGCTTATTCTGAGTATTTAGATCTTTTCACAAAAAATCAGACTGAAGGGAAGCTTTCTTTTCCCAGATCAGTTTGTGCAAAATCTTTATTTAACTGTGAATGAGATCTATGCTGATGATGATAATAAACAATAGTATTACTAATTAGGAAGTATGAGCACTCTCTATGCACATTTTCTTAAGTACTCTATATATACTTTTTCCTTTTTACACATTAGGAAATTGAATCTGAAGAGGATAAAAATTTAGCCTAAGACTTCGCAATAAATCCAACACAGCTGGTTTTCCCTGCGGTATTTGAATAGACATCTTGCTGGGTATCATTGAACATCAGCAGGTAGCCTGCATTTAGATAGTCTGCTTTACAAACAAATTTGTCGCTCTGAATACTTGAATTAGAGTTGGCATGGCAGGATGTTCATATTATAAGAGGAAGGTGGAAATGAAGACAACAGGTTTATGCCATGGTAGCCTGGCAGTGCAACTTTCTTGGGAGACCCTCCCAAAGAACCTTTAGGTCTTTTCTCTTGGGTTGGTCAGTTTCCCCAAAGACTCCTTCAATGAGAGTTAAGAGTCCTGATTCAGTCTCTCCAGAAAGAAAACTGCCCAATTTTCTGCTAGGGCTGGTGAGAAACAGTCTGGATATTTCACAACTTCATATGGAAATTTCCTATCAATCCTCCCGTTTCAACTTCACCTACATCCCTACTTTGGGAATCACTTGCTGCTTTTTACTTAGGAGCTCTCCTAGGGTCCTATGACATGTACTGCTCCCTTCATATTTCCTCTCCTGCCAGCTCAAGCTGTAGCTTTGTCTTTCTGCTAAGTAAGTGTGTTACTTCTTGTCTGTTTTCTAGCTTCCAAAATTGTGTTGCTGTTCTTTTCTCTCCTGTTCTCTTCATTTTGCTCATTTTTGTATTTTTTACCCTTAATTGTCATGTTTGTGGAGGTTTTGTAAGGGATTAGGAAAAGCACATATGTTCAACCTGCCATGTTGAATCAGAAAACGCTACAGGCTGCTTGATCTCTCTAACCCGTAGCTGATGGATTATATAATGACCTACAAGTGATAATGAACAAGAAAATGTACTTGAAACATTCAAATATATTTCAGCAGTAGTATCCTCTGTTTTACAATAGAAGGAAACATCTTGAGTAAAGTAGTAACCTTCTGGGTTTCAATTTCAGTAAATTATAAAAACAAAAAGCCAGAAGAGTCCTTTGATGACCCCTTTCAACTCTAATACCCTTCATAAAAGGCTAAAAATAAATCACAGTGCTATGATGAATTATTTATCAATCTAAAACATTTTCTTGAAAAAATTTGTGCACATATAGTAAGACCCCAGTATGTGGATGGTATGTTAAGTGTTAAGAAATATTGTTTAGACACAGTCCCTAAAAGTGTAACATTATCTCCTTTGTTCTGGAGGAAAAGAAAAGGATAACTGAATGTAACAACATTATTCAGGATTACTTTGAGCAATGGAAGATAGCTAAATCAAACTCGGCAAAAATCTCCTTTAAGAAGGTAGGAAATTATGTGCCATTGCAGCCACTTCTTGAAATGTGAAACTTCAGCCATATTCATAGGAATTTCTCTGCTCTGATGATTTTTTTTTAATGGAGTATTTTATCTGTATCTGAAGGGTCAAGAAGCTTGGGGGATGGAGTCCAGAAAATTATGAAACCAGTACAACAGGAGTATCTAACACAGAAGAGCACCAAAGGACTTATGTAGCAAGTTCCTGTAGCAGATCTGCAGAAAACCTGGGAAATTAGTGTGCATATATCAGGTCACAGTGCAGTTTCCTGTCATATAGATATAGATTTAGATGTCTATATATTAGAAGGGACAGAGGAGAAAGGGAATAAGGGAAAGGGAAATACAATAACCACCTTCACTTACTATCCTTAGAGTTGACACAAAACTAAACACCATTTCCCCCTTCCCAAAATTCTATATAGACCCAGTTACTTTACACGGAGGGAGCAGTCACAGTCTGAGATAGAAAACTGTCTGAATTTCGTGAGTGCAGTACCACATTAGAACAAGGATCTCTTCCTTTGCACACTGTGGGGAACTACCAGCATTATTGCACCATACAGCAATACAGCATGTAATAGCACCTGCACTCCCATCCAGCAAGTGTGATCAAACTTTTCATTCCTTGCAAATGCCACACAGAGTGTGACATTACACACAAGCCATGTCACACTGATATGAACACTCACTGAATAGTACTACTTTAGTACTGCCCAATGCCCACACCTCAACCATTCTTGTCTCTTTGGGCACTCAAGATGACAACACATAGATGATATATTTAGTAATAAAATCAGCACCCAATAAATTTCAAACTCTTAGATTATCCAGTCACTGTGCTAACTGCTTTCTAAAGACTATTTCATTTATGTATCAGAACAACTCTCTATAAGGTAAGTATAATATTATCCCCATTTAACAGATGAGGAACCTGAACATCAAGGTTAAATAACTTGCCCAAGGTTATACAGTTAAGATGAAACAAGGTCAGAACTTAAACCCAGACAATCTGACTCCAGAGCTCTTGACTCCAGAGCTGTAGTACCCGATACTACAAATGGATGGTTTTAGGGGCAAAGTCTCTATTAACTACCGAAATTGTTCCAATCAAGGTATCAACAGTGAAATAGGATGTGCTATTCCAATTAAGATTTCCTTCTAGAAGAAGGGGCATTTTGGCTAGAAAACTTTGATTTGTCATTTCAGAAGTTAAAAATAAAATCATCTGGTTTGAGTCATACAGAATGAAAGCCATTATTGTTTCTCTCCTGATTCTGGAATACATTATAAATAGATGTCTGGCAAGCTAACTCAGCCCTACAGTTTCAATTATTATTCACTGAGTACAATCAATGTCACCATTTGCTATTACATCCCTTCAATGACTATATACATCTAATGATACCACTGACTTGTATATCTCTGTGATATATTAGATGTACTATGGAATTATGTTTTATTCCCTTACAGGTTTATATATATACTCACATAAGAAAATGCTATCAACTGGAATAACATGCATCTTGTATTTAAGAGCTATAGCCATTCCAAAATTTCAAATAATGAAAGGTATTATGAATAAAATAAAACTCAGGGGAGGGGTAGGTAGGAGAATGGTTCTGTGCTGGACTCAGTGGAAAAGAATCCTATTATAAGAATATGGTAGGGCTACAAAGGGACTCTTCAAATTATCCATTCAATCCCTTCACTTTCTTTATTATAAACAAGTGGGCTTGGAATGATTATGCAAACTTGGCCACAAGCTCTCTGACAATGTGATTATGTAAGTTGTATTAACTGAGCCTTCATGTGCTGCCTTTTCTTTTCTCCCAACTATCCAAAGTCACTCAGCACCGTAGTGGGTGTGGCTGCAGAAATACAGGGTGAGGCAGAGTGGAAGCAGTTCAGTAAGAAGCCTCAGTGAGGAAGAGGAATTGCTCTCGCTTTAGGCATTTGCCGGAATGATCCTCCAGTGAGTCAGTCTGCTATAAATGTTTTCTCATAAAATGTCCAACTGGTTCTGTACTCGGTGCCACTATGCTGACTCATGCTATCAGATCTCAAGAATAAGATTAAAACATGCGACTCCTGAAAGCTTAATGCATTCCTCTATCCATCACAGAGGATATTACTATTATTACAAGATGCTGTGCTGTTTTCCTGTACAGAACAACCAGACATGCCATTCTTGGTTAGCTAGGATTTAGGACAGTTTTTCTAAGATGACTTCCTAAAGAAATACAAACATAAGAATAAAAACAGTAGGTGTGTCATTGTATGTTATTTCTATACTATTGACAGGAAGGAAAATTATCCATTAGGTATCCCAGGTACCTAAAGCTTCAGTTTTGATTCCCTAGACCTGACCGAATTCTAGTTACTGTTGTACTTTGGGGGGAAGGAAAATCCTGGGGCAAAATACTTTTGAAACCAAAATCAGTCAAAGGGAGAAATAAAGTGGAAGAAGCCCATTTATTTCTTACAAGCGGTTGTCCCACATCTCTCCAGACGGGGCTGCAGGAGAGAACTCCACCCAACCTCTCTATTCAGATAAGCCCTTGCTTACCCCAGTAATTACCTACTGACATGGAGATGGACTACTTCTCTCCACCCCTTAGAAACACCTATTGATATGGAGATGCACTAAAGCCAGGCAAGAGATTATGGAAATACTGCAATTTTACCCACATTGCTGTAAGGACTTTTGGTGGAATATTTAACTGTACCCTATTAAAAATAGCTATGTGCCTTTGGGAAGGTCTTTTATTCATTCTCTGTGATAGTTTCCAACTCAATTAATTAGATTATTTTGAACAGCTCAAATAGACTACGAATCTATAATATAATCCTGCCTTTGGAGGTCCACAAATGCTTAGATGATTTTTTTCTCCCTCCACTAAAATGTCCGTAGACCTTTTCCCCTGGTTGCTAAATCTTTCTCTTCTTTCACTAAGGGCTGCTGGAGGAAACTGACCAGTATGCCTGCTACATTTAGTCACGATCCTAAATCAACTGAATCTGGCCTAGTGAATGCTTCACTGCTCCCATGGAGATTCATGTGCATGAGTTTTATGGGTAATCGTTTTCAGAAGATCATAATTTCATATTCCAGGCTGTGGTGGGAAGAAAGAGTAAGAATCGTATTTTTATGGTACTCCACATGTAGTAGTATTTCACTATTGTTAATACATTTTTAGTGTGGTTTAGAGTGGTGGTGGTAAAGAAAAGAGATTTTAGAAATGGCTGTCTCAGTTGAGATGGGATTTTTGTCATTATTTATAGCAGCAAAATGCACTTTTTAGCCACCCAAGGATTTGCTCTACAAACAGATCAAAGTGAAGCTTACAGCGTCCCTGCACCAGGGCATCTTGAAAGATCTAGAGTCCAAGGCAAAGAGAGCTGATGTCACAGAACTCTGACCAGAGAAGCTGCAAGGAAAGCCCACACGTCCGAGTGAGTGCACCTGCTGTTCTAAATGCACTAACGTCTAATCTGTGTGATAAAAAGAATCCTACTATGTTCTCTGTTTTTTGTTTTTACAGGCTTATGAAGGAAAAGGAGAAGCACATTTTGTGCTTTCTACAATCTAGGCTGAAATGAACCATTTTGTCTTCATGATTTCAATGACCAAAGACCTTGGGTGGCTATGTAGTTAAGAAAATATCTTAGCTGCAGATAACTGTTTAATCTACATCTCCAGCCCAAATATCTCCCCCAGCTGCAGACCCATATATTCAACAGCTTTCCAGACATCTTCATTTAAACCTCACATAAACTCTTCAAACAAACACACCTTATATAGAACTAAACATATTATATCCACTTTATCTCCCTCCTTCAACTGTGGTTCTTACACTTTCTGTATTCTTTATCTCCAACAGTCTAAGATTACTTAATCTTAGATTACTTACTTAACTACTAAAGTCACCCAACCCAGAACACTCCATGCTCTGAGTTCTACCAGACCTCCTGACTATCTCTTAAGATTCTGTTCCACCCAGTTTATATATCTAATTCCCCCAGTGGCTTCTTTACAAGCTTCTATTTAAAAGTTTTTTTTTTAATTTTAAGAAATTGTCTTATATAAATATAGCAATTTTCACATATATTTAACCATTATAGAAAAGTACAGAGAAGTAAAAAATCACTTGAATTCCCACCACCCAGAGCTAGTTGGATTTCCAGTGTTTATTTAACTAATCCTTTAGTGATTTAACTAATCCCTTAAATGATAGGCACACTTCACAATCATAAACAAAACTATTTTCTTGACCCATGTACCAATAAAATTTCTTCTTAGAATGAATCCTTACAAGAACCAACTTAAGCTCCTACCAGAGTTCTTGAGAATGTCTGTTGCTATGAGAATGGGTATTGGTAAATTTTTAATCTTCTTCAATATGACAGGCAAAAAGTATTTCATTATGTTATTTATTTACTATTTACATATTCTATTTATGTGGTAAAGCTGAATATCTTTTCACATTTTTACTGGACATTTGCCTTTCTTGCTTCTAGAACTGCCTTTTCTTGATTTTTCCTTTATTGAATATTCACTATTATTAATTTAAAACTCATTATTTATTAAGGTTATTAGTAAATGATTAGTTTGGAATTACTATTTCCTATTTTTTTACATCATTTTATTAGATTAAGGCATTTTACCCATATTTTACTTTTTAAATTTTCATATGGACAAATCTGTTGTCTTTTATTATGATCTTTGTCATTTATGTCACATTTAGAAGGGTCTCTATGTGTCCAGATTACAAAAATATTTGCCTATTGTATTTTCACATACTCATATGGTTTTAATTTTTAAGTTTAAGTCTTTGACCATGGAATTTATTCTGGTAGAAGGATACAGAAATGTCTCTTTCCATTAGATATTTCTTAAGTTATATATCCAGTCTTCCAAGCACTGATTTTTGTTTTCCCTACTATGTTATTTCTCCTTCTATCTACAGATTCATAATTTTAAGATAATCACACATACTTTTTGGCTGCTGTGTTCTGAGTCAAACAAGGCTGCAATTACAAAATATATCATGGAGAGAAAAGTTTATAATCAGAAACAGAAGGAGGCATCTCCTGCTTTTTATTCTACAAACACTTAAAAAAGTCTACTTTTCTTTTTGTGCAAAAAATAGTACAGAGATAAAATGGATATCCACTGAGAATGTAAAATCACTACATAATAAAATATACAACAGATATAAAAGAATCTAGTCTAACAGTAACATAGTCAAGTAGTCAAAATGTTGTTCTATATAATTAAGTGGTTCAAAATATACATGGAATGCGAGCCATGTTTCCAGGGCAACAAAATGCCAAGTTTCATATCACTTTCTAAAATAATTAACTAAATCATTTACATATAAGTGGCATCTTCCACGTGCTTCTGAAAATTGCTAGATTGGTGTGATTAAAATGCTGATCAGGAAACTGTGATAAAAAAAAAAAATGCTCCCAGCTGCTATATATCCATGAAAAAAAACAACAAAACTAAAAGCAAAAACCTGTTAGTGTACTCTGGATGCATTATTGCATTTTTGTATTGGATTATGAGGGCAGAACAAGGCAGAAAAACTCACAGTTTGCAGCAGCAATAGCTCTGATACCCATATAGTACTTATGAGTATTATGAGAGGATTGCTGATATAATGTAATATCTCTACCATGAAGCAAAACAAGGACTAGTCATTTTTTTATTAAGGTATCACTGATACACATTCTTATGAAGGTTTCACAAGAAAAACAATGTGGTTATAATATTCACCCTTATTATCGAGCCCCCCCTCATACCCTATTGCAGTCACTGTCCACCAGTGTAGTAAGATGCCACAGAGTCCCTATTTGCTTTCTCTGAGCTACACTGTCTTCCCCGTGACCCCACACACCCCATGTGCACCAACCATGATACCCCACAATCCCCTTCTCCCTCCTTCCCCACCTATCCTCTCCTATCCCTCCCCTTTGGTGACCATTAGTCCCTTCTTGGAGTCTGTGAGTCTGCTACTAGTTTGTTCCTTCAGTTTTGCTTCATTATTATACTCCACAAATGAGGGAAATCATTTGGTATTTGTCTTTCTCTGCCTGGCTTATTTCACTGAGCATAATACCCTCTAGCTCCATCCATGTTCTTGGAAATGGTAGGATTTGTTTCTTATGGCTGAATAGTATTCCATTGTTTATATGTACCACATCTTCTTTATCCATTCATCCACTGACGGACACTTAGGTTGCTTCCATATCTTGGCTACTGTAAATAGTGCTGCGATAAACATAAGGGTGCATATGTCTTTTTGAATCTGAGAAGTTGTTTTCTTTGGGTAAATTCCAAGGAGTGGGATTCCCGGGTCAAATGGTATTTCTATTTTGAGTTTTTTGAGGAACCTCCATATTGCTTTCCACAGTGGTTGAACTAGTTTACATTCCCACCAGCAGTGTAGGAGGGTTCCCTTTTCTCCGCATCCTCACCAGCATTTGTAGTCCCTAGTTTTTTGATGTCGGCCATCCTAACTGGTGTGAGGTGATATCTCATTGTGGTTTTAATTTGCATTTCCCTGATAATTAGCAATGAGGAGCATCTTTTCATGTGCCTGTTGGCCATCTGAATTTCTTCTTTGGAGAAGTATCTGTTCATATCCTCCATCCATTTTTTAATAGGGTTATTTGCTTTTTGGGCGTTGGGGCATGTGAGTCTCTTTAAGGATTGGTCATTATGATCTATAACTTCTTTCCTGTCCACTACCCATTACTCTATACACTACCATGACCTTCAGATAAGTACAACGTATTTCATTTGTAGGCCACTTCCTGTCTGTTGACAGTGGTCACTATGTTGCCATATTCAGAAGGATTCTAAGGCTGAATCATGACAGCTGAAAATGAGTCCATGATCAAAGAGTAATATTTGCCAATAGTAGACATCAATTGTCATGTAGAAATGTAAGTTATCTGCCAAATCTTTAAAAACACCAATCCCTTCTGTCCCTAAAATCTTTCTAGTCAGCAAATTCAAATACATATACTCTCATCCATGTATACCACACTAACCTCTATTTAGGAAAAATGGTATGAAATAATTGTTAAAAAACTGGGATTGACTCCCTGGCCTGGATTTGACTCTATGGCCAGCTACTTCTTAGCTAGCGGTGTGTATTTTTAGGCAAGCTACTTAATTTTTTCTGATTCTTGATGTTTTATCTATAAAATGAGGAAACTATAAGAATCCCCTGAAAAATCTGTGTAGGGACTCAAGCAGTAACATAATCATGTGGCTGGAACTCAGATGAAGGCTGCTGCTATTACCATCTCTATTCAGTGACATTTTTGTGGGGCCTGTTATCTAGTAGCACCTTTTGACCCAGAAAACCCTACAAACAAACCCAGGAAAAGCATTGCAAAGCTCAGCAGTAACAATTCAGCAAACAAATACTCAGTAGGTACTGAAAATGCTATAAAGATAAAAAGATCAAGGCCACTCCCAGACTACTGCTGTACACTCTATTAGAAGACAACCAAATATTGGAAGCATACCCAAATATTTGGTTAAGTATTATTCTGTTCTATTTGTGAGGTGTTTCTGGAAGAGACTAACATTTTCATTGGTAGGCTGAGAAAAGGACTGCTCTCTTCAGTGTGGGTAGGTCTTATCCACTCTGGTGAAGTCCTGAACAGAGTAAAAAAGGCTATTGGAGAGAGGATTCTTACTTCCTGTCTTTGAGCTGGGACAACAGTCTTTTCATTCTTGCCTTTAGACTCAGACTGTTATACCATTAGCTCTCCTAGTTCTCAGGCCTTCAGATTCAGACTGGAATTAAACTACTGTGTCTCCTGGGTGTCCAGCTTGCTGACTCACCCTGTAGAAATCAATCTCCTTTTTTCTACATATATACATACAGACAGACAGACAGACATATGCTAGGATACAAATAATATAATAGGTTATATATTAAACAGAACCAGTAGGTTATATATGTATATATACACACATGCACATACATGTGTGTGTGTGTCCCCTATTGGTTCTGTTTCTCTGGAGAACCCAGACTAATATAACATGCAAGGACTGAATGGAACCTCTATTTGGTTCAATCACTTTCATAACTGGGTTCATCACATATCCAAAAAACAAAAGTAAATAAAAGGTTTTCCCCTATTGTTCACAAAACACCATGTTTCATGGTATGAAAGCCAGACTCTGGCATGTTAATGCCTTGTAAGACAAAGTGTTTCTCCTTGATTATCTCCTAGAGCTTTTCTATGTCAGTAAAAGAGTGAATTAAAGAGCACTGGACCATGAGGTTTGTTAGGGGAGACACTCTTCAGTAGTTGTGCACAGTATCCACTATTGTGCACAGTCTGAACAGGCACTCAAAATGGACCAATGACCTAAACATAAGACCTAAAGCCATAAGAATCTTAGAAGACAACATGGGTAAATGTTTATGACATTGGATTTAGCAATGGAGTCTTAGATACAATACCAAAAGCATGAACAAAAGAAAAAAAAATTCTAATTCATTGAAATTAAACACTTTTGTACATTATAGGACATTATAAAAAAAAACAAAAAACAAAAAGACAACCTTCAGAGTGGTAGGAAAATCTTCAAATCATATATTAATGAGGGTCTAGTACTGAGAATACATAAAGAACTCCTCAACTCAACAATAAAGACAGGCAATCCAATTAAAACATTGCAAAGCACTTTAATAGACAATTCTCCAATGAAGATATACAAATAGCCAAAAAATACAAGAAAAGATACTTAACATTGTCAGTCATTAAGGAAATCAAATCAAAATCACAATGAGATACTGTTTCATACTAGGAGCACTATTATTAAAAAATAGAGGTGGAGCCAAGATGGCGGCGTGAGTAGAGCAGCAGAAATCTCCCAAAACCACATATATCTATGAAAATATAACAAAGATAACTCTTCTAAAAATAGAGACCAGGGGACACAGGACAACATCCAGACCACATCCACACCTGCAAGAACCCAGTGCTTCACGATGGGGGTAAGATATAAGCACCGATCCGGCGGGACACGAACGCCCCTACCCCTAGCTCCCGGTGGAAGAAGAGGAGTCAGCAGGGAGGGAGAGGGAGCCCAGGACTGCTGAACACCCAGCCCCAGCCATCCGGACCAGAGCACAGAAACAGTGCATGTGTGGGGCCCTGGATACTAGGGAAACAGTGTGGCAGGACCAGTGAGCGGGTGCCTGAGGCCGACGCCGGAGAACAAAGAAACGGGAGCAGCCATTTTTTTTTTTTGGTGAGTGCTTTTTGGAATTCTTAAAGGGACAGGGACCACAATATTAGGGAAACAATATTAGGGCAGCAAGACCAGTGAGTAGGTGCCTGAGACCAGCGACTGAGGACAATGAAACTCATGCATTTTTCCTTTTTTAATTATTTAATTTTTTTGTTGTTGTTGTTGCTGTTGCTGTTTTGGTTCAGAGAGTGCTTTTTTGGAAGTCTTAAAGGGGCAGAGCAGGACACTTAGTCCAGAGGCAGGGAATCTGGGGATCTCTGGGCACTCTAACACCCTGGGCAGCAGGGAGCATGGAGGCCCCTTATGGATATAAATAGCCTCCCGGCCGCTCCCCCTCCAACGGGGCTCCACCATTTTGGAGCAGCAGCCGGAGCCAGGCCACGCCCAGAGCAAAAGCGGAGATAAACTCCATAGCAGCCGGGCAGGAAGCAGAAGCCCTGTCCGCGCACAGCTGCCCAGCACAAACCACCAGAGGTCACTATTCTCACAGGAGAGGAAGGCCACAAACCAACAAGAAGGAAAGCTCTTCCAGCCGGCACTCGTACCAGCTCTGCAAACTATGTCTATCACCATGAAAAGGTAAAACTACAGGCAGAAAAGGTCACAGAGTCAACACCTGAGAAGGAGACAGACCTAACCTGTCTTCCTGAAAAAGAATTCAAAATAAAAATCATGAACATGCTGACGGAGATGCAAAGAAAAATGCAAGAGCAATGGGGTGAAGTCGGAGGGAGATCACAGATGTCAGGAAGGAGATCACACAAGTGAAACAAACCCTGGAAGGATTTATAAGCAGAATGGATAAGATGCAAGAGGCCATTGAAGGAATAGAAACCAGAGAACAGGAACGTATAGAAGCTGATATAGAGAGAGATAAAAGGATCTCCAGGAATGAAACAACACTAAGAGAACTATGTGACCAATCCAAAAGGAACAATATCCGTATTACAGGGGTACCAGAAGAAGAAGAGAGAGGAAAAGGGATAGAAAGTGTCTTTAAAGAAATAATTGCTGAAAACTTCCCCAAACTGGGGGAGGAAATAATCGAACAGACGATGGAAATACACAGAACCCCCAACAGAAAGGATCCAAGGAGGACAACACCAAGACACATAATAATTAAAATGGCAAGGATCAAGGACAAGGAAAGAGTTTTAAAGGCAGCTAGAGAGAAAAAGGTCACCTATAAAGGAAAACCATCAGGCTGTCATCAGACTTCGCGAAAGAAACACTACAGGCCAGAAGAGAATGGCATGATATATTTAATACAATGAAACAGAAGGACCTTGAACCAAGTATACTGTATCCAGCACGACTATCATTTAAATATGATGGCGGGATTAAACAATTCCCAGACAAGCAAAAGCTGAGGGAATTTGCTTCCCACAAACCACCTCTACAGGGCATCTTACAGGGACTGCTCTAGATGGGAGCACTCCTAAAAAGAGCACAGAACAAAACACACAATATACAAAGAATGGAGGAGTAGGAATAAAAAGGGAGAGAAGAAAAGAATCTCCAGACAGTGTATATAACAGCTCAATAAGCGAGCTAAGTTAGGCAGTAAGATACTAAATAGGCTAACCTTGAACCTTTGGTAACCACGAATCTAAAGCCTGCAATGGCAATAAGTACATATCTCTCAATAGTCACGCTAATGTAAATGGACTTACTGCACCAATCAAAAGACACAGAGTAATAGACTGGATAAAAAAGCAAGACCCATCTATATGCTGCTTCCAAAAAACTCACCTCAAACCCAAAGACATGCACAGACTAAAAGTCAAGGGATGGAAAAACATATTTCAGGCAAACAACAGCGAGAAGAAAGCAGGGGTTGCAGTACTAATATCAGACAAAATAGACTTCAAAACAAAGAAAGTAACAAGAGATAAAGAAGGACACTAGATAATGATAAAGGGCTCAGTCCAACAAGAGGATATAACCATTCTAAATATATATGCACCCAACACAGGACCACCAGCATATGTGAGACAAATACCAAGAGAACTAAAGAGGGAAACAGACTGCAATGCATTCATTTTAGGAGACTTCAACACACCACTCACCCCAAAGGATAGATCCACCGGGCAGAAAATAAGTAAGAACACGGAGACACTGAACAACACACTAGAATAGATGTACCTAATAGACATCTATAGAATTCTACATCCAAAAGCAACAGGATATACATACTTTTCAAGTGCACATGGAACATTCTCCAGAATAGACCACATAGTAGCCCACAAAAAGAGCCTCAGTAAATTCCAAAATATTGAAATTCAACCAACCAATTTTTCAGACCAGAAAGGCATAAAACTAGAAATAAATTCTACAAAGAAAACAAAAAGGCTCATAAACACATGGAGGCTTAACAACATGCTTCTAAACAATCAATGAATGGATCAATGAACAAATCAAAATAGAGATCAAGGAATATATAGAAACAAATGACAACAACAACACAAAGCCCCAACTTCTCTGGGACGCAGCGAAAGCAGTCTTAAGAGGAAAATATATAGCGATCCAGGCACACTTGAAGAAGAAAGAACAATCCGAAATGAATGGTCTAACATCACAATTACCAAAACTGGAAAAAGAAGAACAAATGAGGCCTAAAGTCAGCAGAAGGAGGGACATAATAAAGATCAGAGAAGAAATAAACAAAACTGAGAAGAATAAAACAATAGCAAAAATCAATGAAACCAAGAGCTGGTTCTTTGAGAAAATAAACAAAATAGATAAGCCTCTAGCCAAACTTATTAAGAGAAAAAGAGAATCAACACAAATCAACAAAATCAGAAATGAGAATGGAAAAATGATGACACACTCCACAGAAATACAAAGAATTATTAAAGACTACTATGAAAACCTATATGCCAACAAGCTGGAAAACCTAGAAGAAATGGACAACATCCTAGAAAAATACAACCTCCCAAGACTGACGAAGGAAGAAACACAAAAGTTAAACAAACCAATTACGAGCAAAGAAATTGAAACGGTAATCAAAAATCTACCCAAGAACAAAACCCCGGGGCTGGATGGATTACCTTGGAATTTTATCAGACACACAGAGAAGACATAATACCCATTCTCCTTAAAGTTTTCCAAAAAAATAGAAGAGGGGATACTCCCAAACTCATTCTATGAAGCTAACATCACCCTAATACCAAAACCAGGCAAAGACCCCACCAAAAAAGAAAATTACAGACCAATATCCCTGATGAATGTAGATGCAAAAATACTCAATAAAATATTAGCAAACAGAATTCAACAGCATATCAAAAGGACCATACACCATGACCAAGTGGGATTCATCCCAGGGATGCAAGGATGGTACAACATTCGAAAATCCATCAACGTCATCCACTACATCAACAAAAAGAAAGACAAAAACCACATGATCATCTCCATAGATGCTGAAAAAGCATTTGACAAAATTCGATAAAAACTCTCAGCAAAATGGGAATAGAGGGCAAGTACCTCAACATAATAAAGGCCATATATAATAAACCCACAGCCAACATTATACTGAACAGCGAGAAGCTGAAAACTTTTCCTCTGAGATCGGGAACTAGACAGGGATGCCAACTTTCCCCACTGTTATTTAACATAGTACTAGAGGTCCAAGCCACGGCAATCAGACAAAACAAAGAAATAAAAGGAATCCAGATTGGTAAAGAAGAAGTTAAACTGTCACTATTTGCAGATGACATGATATTGTACATAAAAAACCCTAAAGACTCCACTCCAAAACTACCAGAACTGATATCGGAACACAGCAAAGTTGCAGGATACAAAATTAACACACAAAAATCTGTAGCTTTCCTATACACTAACAATGAACCAATAGAAAGAGAAATCAGGAAAACAATTCCATTCACAATTGCATCAAAAAGAATAAAATACCTAGGAATAAACCTAACCAAAGAAGTAAAAGACCTATACCCTGAAAACTACAAGTCACTCTTAAGAGAAATTAAAGGGGACACTAACAAATGGAAACTCATCCCATGCTCATGGCTAGGAAGAATTAATATCGTCAAAATGGCCATCGTGTCCAAAGCAATATACAGATTTGACGCAATCCCTATCAAATTACCAGCAACATTCTTCAATGAACTGTAACAAATAATTCAAAAATTCATATGGAAACATCAAAGACCCCGAATAGCCAAAGCAATCCTGAGAAATAAGAATAAAGTAGGGAGGATCTCACTCCCCAACTTCAAGCTCTACTACAAAGCCATAGTAATCAAGACAATTTGGTACTGGCACAAGAACAGAGCCACAGACCAGTGGAACAGATTAGAGACTCCAGACATTAACCCAAACATATATGGTCAATTAATATTTGATAAAGGAGTCATGGACATACAGTGGCAAAATGACAGTCTCTTCAACAGATGGTGCTGGCAAAACTGGACAGCTACATGTAGGAGAATGAAACTGGACCATTGTCTAACCCCATATACAAAAGTAAATTCAAAATGGATCAAAGACCTGAATGTAAGTCATGAAACCATAAAACTCTTAGAAAACACCATAGGCAAAACCCTTTTAGACATAAACATGAGTGACCTCTTCTGGAACATATCTCCCCAGGGCAAGGAAAACAACAGTAAAAATGAACAAGTGGGAAAGCTGAAAAGCTTCTGTACAGCAAAAGACACCATCAATAGAACAAAAAGGAACCCTACAGTATGGGAGAATATATTTGTAAATGGCAGATCCGATAAAGGCTTGACATCCAAAATATATAAAGAGCTCACATGCCTCAAGAAACAAAAAACAAATAATCCAATTAAAAAATGGGCAGAGGAGCTGAAGAGACACTTCTCCAAAGAAGAAATTCAGATGGCCAACAGTCACATGAAAAGATTCTCCACATCGCTAGTCATCAGAGAAATGCAAATTAAAACCACAATGAGATATCACCTCACACCAGTAAGGATCGCCACAGTCCAAAAGACAAACAACAACAAATGTTGGCGAGGTTGTGGAGAAAGGGGAACCCTCCTACACTGCTGGTGGGAATGTAAATTAGTTCAACCATTGTGGAAAGCAGTATGGAGGTTGCTCAAAAAGCTCAAAATAGAAATACCATTTGACCTAGGAATTCCACTTCTAGGAATTTACCCTAAGAATGCAGGAGCCCAATTTGAAAAAGACAGATGCACTGCTATGTTTATCACAGCACTATTTACAATAGCCAAGAAATGGAAGCAACCTAAGTGTCCATCAGCAGACGAATGGATAAAGAAGATGTGGTACATATACACAATGGAACATTATTCAGCCATAATAAGAAAACAAATGATACCATTTGCAACAACATGGATGGAGCTAGAGGGTATTATGCTCAGTGAAATAAGCCAGGTGGAGAAAGACAAGTACCAAATGATTTCACTCATCTGTGGAGTATAAGAACAAAGGAAAAACTGAAGGAACAAAACAGCAGCGGAATTACAGAACCCAAGAATGGACTAACAGGTACCAAAGGGAAAGAGACTGGGGAGGATGGGTGGGATAAGGAGGGGGGGGAGAAGAAAGGGGGTATTAAGATCAGCATGCATGGGGGGTAGGGAGAAAGAGGAGGGCTATACAACACAGAGAAGACAAATAGTGATTCTACAACATTTTGCTATGCAGATGGACAGTGACTGCAAAGTGGTTTATAGGGGGGACCTGGTATAGGGTAGAGCCTAGTAAACATATTCTTCATGTAAGTGTAGATTAAAGATAAAAAAAAGAAAGAAAGAAAAGGGGGATTACTCCTTGATAGGATAAAACTAACTGTAAATCAACGATTAATGCATGCTTTAAATATCCTTAATTTTGATCACTTAAAGGGTGTCAGATGATAGGCTATGGAGTACACTTTTCTGATAATATTCCTTTCTCTTAAAAAGAAAGAAGCAGTTCCTGTGTGGTGACCTCCAATGAGTTCTACACAATAGTATAAAGGGCATATCAAAGTGTGGTCTAAGGGTCTGTTTGTGTTTATACAGAGGATCAAAGACAAATTTTCACAAATGCCTAGGGTGCCTAACTGGTTTTCTTGGTTTCACTGGAGATGGCTATTAATTTTAGATCTGCTTTGGTTATGTAACTGTATTCCTATTATGTTAATGTGTGTGCACAATTTAATTTGTAGTTTAAAACCTAGACATGTTTAAGTTACTCTACAAGAAGATATGTCAAAGAAATAATCAACCTTCCCATGTTTTCTTCTGTCTGCTACCTCTATAGCTTTTCTCTTCCTTCCTAATTACAACCCTTAAATAGAATTCGTGCCTCATATCGAATTTACCGAGTATCATAATTCTTCCAAGTGGTAAAGATACCTCAAGACAAATGCTGGGCATAGTAGGCACAGGGCATAAATCTGCAAAGAAGTAAAAAGCTAACCTTTTCAAACAATATTGCTTCTCTCTCACTTACCAACTTTATATCTCCCTGTATGGCCCCAGAAAATGACTGGTTAGCCAGAGACAGGTAAGATTCCTCAAGGGAGGAACAACCTAAAACAGGCACAGTCGCAGGGGTGCCATCAGGTGAGAAAATCGGGATCAACAGTGGTGAGGCTTAGAACCTCACCCCCCCCCCCTGTTTTGAGAGAAATCTTCTGCATCTGTGGACGTTTTAATGCCCTTGTCTAGGTTGGATTAACACATAGTCTACAGGCACACACCTGATCATCTACATTTGCTCTCTTACAATACTAAACTATGTTTTCTACTTTTATCTTGCATCTACCTACCACCTCAGCATTTTATTAAAAATAAAAAAAATAATAATAATAAAGGGAGAAATGTGGGATCCACATATAAATTAAGTATAAAAATCAAATGAGTATTCATATTTGACCTGATTGTTTATAGTTCATAATGCGTGATCAAAACCGAAAGTTTCTGTGATGACTGCTCTTGTACTGTTCACCATGTAAGAACTTATTCACTATGTAAGAATTTGTTCACCATGTAAGAACTTGTTCATTATGCTTCAGAAGATTGGAGATTGATGAGAATTAGGCTTGGGGTGGATTAATGATTGTGTATTGAGCATTGACTCCCCTATACAGAATTTTATTGTTGTTAACAACCATTTGATCAATAAATATGAGATGCCCTCTCAAAAAAAAAAAAAAATAGAAGATCTGGTGAGGATGTGGAAAAAATGGAATTTTTTCCTTGCACATTACTGGTGGGAAAGTAAAATGGTTCAGCCACTGTGGAAAGTAGTTTTGTAATTCCTCAAAAAGCTAACAGAATTACCATATGACCCAGATATTCTACTCCTAGATATAAACCTAAAAGAACTGAAAACAGGTGCTCAAATACATGTACACATATTCATAACAGCACTATTCACAGTAGTCACAAGGTAGAAACAACATGCCATCAACAGATGAATGGACAAACAATTGTAGTATATGTATTCACATGATGGAATACTGTGGTCATAAAAAGGAATGAAGTTCTGATACATGCTACAATATGGATGAACCTTGCAAACATTCTAAGTGAAATAAGCCAAAAGCAAAAGGTCACATAGTTTGTGACTCCATTTATATGAAATATTCATAATAGGTAAATCCATAGAAACAGAAAGTAGATTATGGTTGCCGTGGACTGGGGAGAGGGAGTAATGAGGAATAACTGCTCAATGGGTAAGGAGTTTCCTTTGGAGGTGATGAAAATGTTTCAGAACAAGATAGAGGTGATTATTGCACATTGTGAGCATTCAAAACCAATGAATTGTTCACTTTTAAATGGCTTTTATGTAACATGAATTTCTTAAAGAAAAGAAGACAGAAAGAAAGCATGAGTGTGATGGGTTCAATTGTGTCTCCCAGAAAGATATGTTGAAATCCTTACCTCCAGTACTGTGACTATGACCTTACTTGGAAATAGGATCTTTGCAGCTGAAATCAAATTCAGAGGAGGTCACTGAAGGGCCCTAATCAAATACAACTGGTATCCTTACAAGAAGTGAACACACACACACACATACACGTGGAGAATGCCATGTGGTGATGCAGCAGGAACTGGAGTGATGTATCTACAAACCAAGAAACACCAAGGATTGATAGCAAAGCTGGAAGCTAAAAGGAAGGAATGGAACAGATTCTCCCTGGAACCTCTACAGAGAGTATGGCCCTACTAGCACCTTGATTTCAGACTTTTAGCCAGAACTGTGAGAGAAGAGATTTCTGTTGTTTTAAGCTACCTACTTTGCGAGAGTTTGTTACAGGAGTCCTATGAAACACACATATGGGAAAAAACAAGGTAGATAGTAGACTTAGGGAAGAAAATAAGCATATGGCTGGAAGAGCAAAGAGACTGTGAGGAGAGCTCAGATATGAAAATTCAGAGTACTTCCATAGGGAAAACTGGAAAAAATGATTCTAATCTTGCAGCCTAAGGTAGTAACAAGAGTTCAACTCTTGTTACTCTTCAACAAGAAAGAAGAGTGCAAATACTTATTTATTTAATAGGCAATTACTGACATTTGTTTCATGTATGGTACTTTTTAAGGTCCTTTGTTAACTACCAACTTTTATCAGACAAAGTTTACTCAAAATGCAGATAATCTCACAATTTGATATCATGAAGCTCGGCCACATGTAACAATGTAACCTGAGTGATGTTAAGTCGGGGTTATGGCTGGCTGGCATGATATGAAATGGCATCATGGAATTGGACACTTAAGATTTGGCAGACTTTTAAAAGGAAAAGAATGAATCCCTAGGGCATGAGTAGGGCCCAGTTTACAGAAATACAATTAATATTTGTTAAGTAAAACTGAATGAGCCAGGAAAGATAATTTCATAAATGTAGGGTTTATATTAGGGATTAATGATATCTGGTTGGAAAATTAGGTTGGAACCAAATTATATGTACAGTCTGGGCTACCCCTGAAATATGTGGCTGAGCCTCAGCAGGTAGGAAGATTGGATAATCACTTTATTTCTCTTCTAACTTCTAATCTAGTAAATGATAGTGGGCTTACTGATGACTGTCAGATATGAGTTACATAGCTGTATCACCTCAATAAAGAAAGTTATCTGGACAGATGTCTCATAGAGTTATTAAGTGGATGATGATGTTCACGTCTCTTTTTACAACTGGGAATTGTAAATCCAAGGAACCATTAATATAACTTGTAAAACACAAGCAATATCTAGTATCTTAATTGAAAAAGCAGCTTGGTTTTGTTATGAAAACCAAGAATAAGACTTATAGTAGATTTATGACATTAATTAATTTAAGTAAGGTCAAATACTTATTTTAAACTAATGATTAGAGTTCTGAAGTGAAAGCAGGATTCTGATTTGAAATTTGTTAATGATTTTTTTTCTCTTTTGTTGAATATGGACATTAGAAACAGAAACACAAAACAGGTTAGAGCTTGACCTAGGATGATACCCTAGAGGACAGAGGAGGAGAAGATACAAGAATATGGAGGGAGAAACTCCTTGGTGGAGTAGAGAACAAATGAACCAAAGATGCTAGGATATTAAAAGTAAATCATGGACATAGAAAGGGGTGACAATTGGAGATAGTACATATATCCACCTGTGCAGCAGTTCCTTTATTCTCACAGGCTTGAAAAGATTTGGGTCTAGAAAATTAGATATCCACGTTGTCTCCTTGTTTCTAAGATCCACTTAGTTCCTTGTCTGACCCTCTCATAATGTGCTAAGGAAGTGGCCGTCTGTGTCAGCTTCTCTCAAGGATCCCTAGATGGAGCACACATAGGATGGCCCCATCTCACAAGACCAGTGAAGGAACTGAACAGCATGGCACTCTTCCTGAGACCCAGATGTGAGGTAAGTGGAGGTCCCCAAAGTGGCACCATGTGCTTGTTCATATTCTGTATATCTGCTGCTGACTGGGTTCCCAGCTCTAGGCAGAGAAATGACAAGGAAAGTGTTATTGATCTAAAGGAGAAACGGCAATACAGAAGGAACTAGAAATGTGCTATGTGTTACCATTAGGTCCATGAATCTTTCCTCCATAGTATGAAACATGCTCAGTTTTATGGAATAATGGCTCAGAGCTTAGGGAAAGCCATCCAGAACGTGGTACCCCTTTGTACCTCTAGAATGCTTTAACCTTTCCAGATCATTTCTACATCTTTAAGCAAAGAGATTCCTACAAAACGTTCTATCTTTATTTTAAAGATGAGGATACTGAGGTCACAAAGCTAAACGACCTGACTGGGCATCAGACTACAATCATTCTGATAGAACCACATGGAAATTCCAATTCCAATCCAGGGTTTACTGCCAACTGCACTACTTCCCTAGACTGAAATTCTGTTTCACAATGAAATTTATTTGAAACTGCCTTAAAAAATCATCCTTACTTGTTCATTAAATGGGTTCAAACAATGTATGAACAGAAGAAATGTTTCAATCAGTATTTTAAATGGCATTCAAACTTCATTCTGTCATTCATTTGAGACATATTTATTGATGCTCAACTATGTTCCAGACACAAATAAGTGCTGGGAATACAAAATCAAGGAAGATATAATCATTATCCTCAAAAACTTCACATTAGATCTGTGGTTCTTCAAAAACACGGTTTGTTTGGTCAAAATCAAATTTTCTGCTGCCAAATATGAGATATCAAAACAAATTAAAAAGAATCTGTGCTACCTTACAGTAATAAGATATCAAGATCTTTATTTAAAAAAACGTGTGCCCAGATGCTGCTTTCCAATAAACATCCAGGTAGGAATGATGTGAATCATGACAAAATACCTGGCCTAAAAGATCAGACAGCAGAGTCTAAAAGATTTCTATCTGTAAAGAAAGGTAATACTTAGACATGAAAAGAGAAAGAGAGGAAAAAATACTCTAGAGGCATTAAAAACTACTTTCACAGTGACTCCTAAACTAAATAAGCATGGGCACCAAAACTAGCCTCAGCAGTTTCCCTACTTGTATCCAGAGAGTTGAAAGCTAACTTTGTTTCTATGGTAGGGAAAGATCCTAAAAAAAAATCTAAAGTCAATTCATTAAAATACAATAAAAATTTAGAATCACAAACATGTCAAACTTAATATCAAAAGACTGTATCACAATATACCTCACTCTCAAAATGATTGTCTTTCTATCAATCTTTTCAAGTCCAGAGGCTTACAGACCTTTAGTAGCAAATCAAAACAAAAACTAGGTAACTTCCACCTTTGTCCTTAAAAAGATATTACTCTCAGGGAGAGAGGGATTAAATATGGCGGTGTGAGAGGTGAGACAGAGGCTTCCTCCTAAAACCACATATAATACAAAAATATAATTAATAAAACTAATCCTGAAATAGCAACAGGAAAGATGACTGCGCCAGACTGTACACACCTGGAGAAAAGAGCAGACCTCACAGAACAGGGTAATGTACCAAAGCTGTGGGCCAGCAGGACCCAAGCCCTTCCCCAACCCCAACTCACCAGCTGGAGGAAGAGAAACAGAGCAGGGAGGAAGTGGAGGCCTGGGACTGCTGAATATCTAACTCTGGAGATCTGCTCTGGGATCACAAACCTACATATCATGGTGCTTTCATGATACTCTCGTGATTAGGGGATTGGAAAGCTAAGACAGGCAGAATTTCTGGAGAGACTGAGATTCCAGCTGCTTTAGGAAAGGAGGGATCCATATCCAGCTGCTCTGGGACAAAAGAAAGGCGGGTACTCTGAGAGACTTCCTAAAAAGGAAGCCCTTAGCAAGAGGGCTGCTAAAGGGGCAAGGATTGCACAGAGCTTACTGCTCAGGAGAAAGGACAGGTAGACAAAATTGTCCAGGTGCACTCTGCCCAGCAGGTTGGGAGCTTTCATGATTTCCAGATGCTCCAGCTCCTTGGCTGGCTACACAGCACCAAGGACCCCCTCCATGATAAGCAGCCTACTGTGCCTTTCCCTGGGCCAGCCGCACCTAGCTCGCAAACCGGCAAACCCTACCCTGGCATTAGGCCAGCCAGAGGGAAGATCTGTCTACAGCAACTACAAATGCAAAGCATAGTGGCTTATACCTGTGTGCAAGGCCCACTGGTTCAGGCAGTGGAGACAGGCACAGTGGTCAGGAAGAAGGAAACAGCCCATTCCTCCCCCACCAGGCACCAATACCACTCCCCTGTGACCCCGACATTGCTTCAGGGGCTGAGCAGCTCCAGAGAGTAGAGCTTCTGGACACTAGAGGGTGCCATATACAACTATGAAATGCCAAAGGAACCTGGTTCAGAGTAAAATTAATATAACTCCTGAGAAAGATGACATGGACCTCATGACTCTTCCTGAAAGGGAGTTCAAAATAAAAATCATTAACATGCTAATGGAGATACAGAAAGATATTCAAGAACTCAGGAATGAATTCCGGTCAGAGATCCAATCACTGAAGAGCACAATGGAAGGTATTAAAAGCAGGTTGGATGTGGTGGAGGAGACAATAAATCAAATAGAAACTAGAGAAGAGGAATACAAAGAACCTGAGGCACAGAGAGAAAAAAGAATCTCTAAGAATGAAAGAATATTGAGAGAACTGTGTGACCAATCCAAAAGAAACAACATTCACAATATAGGGGTACCAGAAGAAGAGAGAGAGAGAAAGGGATAGAAAGTGACTTTGAGGAGGTAATTGCTGAAAACTTCCCCAATCTGGGGAAGCAGATAGTCTCTCAGGCCATGGAGACCCACAGATCTCCCAACACAAGGGACCAAAGGAAGACAACACCAAGACATATAGTAATTAAAATGGCAAAGATCAAGGATACGGACAGACGATTAAAAGCAGCCAGAGAGAGAAATAAGATCACATACAAAGGAAAGCCCATCAGGCTAACATCATATTTCTCAGCAGAAACTGTACAGGGACAGAAGGGAGTGGCATGATGTATTTAATGCAATGAAGCAGAAGGGCCTGGAACCGAGCTTACTTTATCCGGCAAGATTATCATTTAAATTTGAAGGACAGATTAAACAATTTCCAGATAAGCAAAAACTGAGAGAATTTACCTCCCACAAACCATCTCTACAGTCTATTTTGGAAGGACTCCTATAGATGGAAGTGTTACTAAGGATTAATAGCTGTCACCAGAGGTAATAATACCACAGTAAGAAAGTAGAACAGCTAATTACTAAGAAAACGCAAAATTTAATTAACTAACCCTGAAGTCAATCAAGGGATACACAAAGAGAACAGAATATGATACCTAATAGATAAAGAATGGAGGAGGAAGAAAAAGGAGGAGAAAAAAAGAACCTTTAGATTGTGTTTGTAATAGCATATTAAGTAAGTTAGGCTCTTAGATAGTAAGGAAGTTAAACTTGAACCTTTGGTAACTACAAATCTAAAGTCTGCAAAGACAATAAGTATATACCTATCGATAATCACCCTAAATGTAAATGGACTGAATGCACCAATCAAAAGACATAGAGTCACTGAATGGATAAAAAAAATAAGACCCATCTATATGCTGCCTACAAGAGACTCACTTTAAACCCAAAGACATACACAGACTAAAAGTGAAGGGATGGAATAAGATATTTCATACAACTAATAGGGAAAAAGAGCAGGAGTTGCAGTACTTGTATCAGATAAAATAGACTTCAAAACAAAGAAAATCACAGTAGACAAAGAAGGACATTACATAATAATAAAGGGGTCAATCCAACAAGAAAATATAACCATTATAAATATCTATGCTCCCAACACTGGAGCACCTTCAAGAAAATAAACAAAATAGATAAACCCCTAGCCAGACTTATCAAGAAAAAAAGAAGGTCTACACTCATAAACAGAATCAGAAATGAGAAAGGAAAAATCACTACGGACACCACAGAAATACAAAGAATTATTAGAGAATACTATGAAAAACTATATGCTAACAAACTGAATAACCTAGAAGAAATGGACAACTTTCTAGAAAAATACAGCCTTCCAAGGCTGACCAAGGAAGAAAACAGAAAATCTGAACAGAACAATTATCAGCAAAGAAAATGAATTGGTAATCAAAAAACTAAGAATAAAACATCTGGACCAGATGGCTTCACTGCTGAATTTTATCAAACATTTAGTGAAGACTTAATACCCATTCTCCTTAAAGTTTTCCAAAAAATAGAAGAGGAGGGAATACTCCCAAACTCATTCTATGAGGCCAGCATCTCTCTAATACCAAAACCAGGCAAAGACACCACAAAAAAAGAAAATTACAGACCAATATCCCTGATGAACATAGATGCAAAAATACTCAACAAAATATTTGCAAACTGAATTCAAAAATACATCAAAAAGATCATCCATCATGATCAACTAGGATTTATTCCAGGGATGCAAGGATGGTACAACATTTGAAAATCTATCAACATCATCCACCACAGCAACAAAAAGGACAAAAACCACATGATCATCTCCAGAGATGCTGAAAAAGTATTTGACAAAATTCAACATCCATATGATAAAAACTCTCAACAAAATGGGAACAGAGGGCAAATACCTCAATATAATAAAGGCCATATATGACAAACCCACAGCCAACATTATACTTAACAGCAAGAACCTGAAAGCTTTTCCTTTAAGATCAGGAACAAGACAAGGATGCCCATTCTCCCCACTTCTATTCAACATAGTAATGGTGGTCCTAGCCACTGCAATCAGACAACACAAAGAAATAAAAGGTATCCAGATTGGTAAGGAAGAAGAACTGTCCCTGTTTGCAGATGACATGATATTGTACATAAAAAACCCTAAAGAATCCACTCCAAAACTACTAGATCTAATATCTGAATTCAGCAAAGTTGCAGGATACAAAATTAATACACAGAAATCTGTGGCATTCCTATACACTAACAATGAACTAGCAGAGAGAGAAATCAGGAAAACAATTCCATTCACAGTTGCATCAAAAATAGTAATACACCTAGGAATAAACCTAATCAAGGAAGTGAAAGACCTATACTCTGAAAACTACAAGACACTCATGAGAGAAATTAAAGAAGATATCAATAAATGGAAACACATCCCATGCTCATGGACAGGAAGAACTGATATTGTCAAAATGGCCAACCTGCCTAAAGCAATCTATATTCAATGAAATTCCTATCAAAATACCAACAGCATTCTTCAACGAACTAGAGAAAATAGTCCTAATATTCACATGGAACCACAAAAGACCCCAAATAGCCAAAGCAATCCTGAGAAGGAAGAATAAAGCTGGGGGGCTTACGCTCCCCAACTTCAAGCTCTACTACAAAGCCACAGTAATCAAGACAATTTGGTACTGGCACAAGAACAGACCCATAGACCAACGGAACAGACTAAAAGTGAAGCCTGATATAAACCCAACTATATATAGTCAATTAATATATTATAACGGAGCCATGGACATACAATGGGGAAATGACAGCCTCTTCAACAGCTGGAGTTGGCAAAACTGGACAGCTACATGCAAGAGAATGAAACTGGATTATTGTTTAACCCCATACACAAAAGTAAACTCGAAATGGATTAAAGGCTTGAATGTAAGTCATGAAATCATAAAACTCTTACAAGACAACATAGGCAAACATCTCCTGAATATAAGCATGAGCAACTTTTTCCTGAACTCATGTCCTCGAGCAAGGGAAACAAAAGCAAAAATGAACTCATGGGACTACATCAAACTAAGAAGTTTCTGTACATCAAAGGACACCATCAACAAAACAAAAAGGCATCGTACAGTATGGGAGAATATATTTGTAAATGACATACCCGACAACGGGTTAACATCCAAAATATATAAAGAAGTTACACGCCTCAACACCCCAAAACCAAATAACCTGATTAACAAATGGGCAAAGGATATGAAGAGACAGTTCTCCAAAGAAGAAATTCACATGGCCAATAGACACACTAATCATCAGGGAAATGCAAATTAAAACCACAGTGAGATATCACCTCACACCAGTAAGGATGGCCAGCATCGAAAAAACTAAGAACAACAAATGCTGGTGAGGATGCAGAGAAAGGGGAACCCTTGTACACTGCTGGTGGGAATGTAAGCTAGTTCAGCCATTGTGGAAAGCAATATGGAGGTCTCTCAAAAAACTAAAAATAGAAATACCATTTGACCCAGGAATCCCACTCCTTGGAATTTACCCAAAGAATACAAGTTCTCAGATTCAAAAGACATATGCACCCCTATGTTTACTGCAGCACTTTTTACAAAAGCCAAGATATGGAAGCAACCTTAATGTCCATCAGTAGATGAATGGATAAGGAAGATGTGGTACATATACACAATGGAATACTATTCAGCCATAAGAAAGAAACAAATCCTATCATTTGCAACAACACGGATGGAGCTGGAGGACATTATGCTCAGTGAAATAAGCCATGTGGAGGAAGAAAAATGCCAAATGATTTCCCTCATTTGTGGAGTGTAACAACGAAGCAAAACTGAAGGAACAAAATGGTAGCAGACTCAGAGACTCCAAGAATGAACTAGTGGTTACCAAAGGGGAGGGGTGTGGGAGGGTGGGTGGGGAGGGAGGGAGAAGGGGATTGAGGGGTATTCTGTTTAGTACACATGGTGTGGAGGATCATGGGGAGAACAGTGTAGCACAGAGAAGGCACATAGTGGATCTGTGGCATCTTGCTCCACTGATGGACAGTGACTGCATTGGGGTATGGGTGGGGACTTGATAATATGTTTAAATGTAGTAACCACATTGTTTTTTCCATTTGAAACCTTCATAAGAGTATATATCAATCATACCTTAATAAAAAATTAAAGAAAAAAAAGATATTATTACTCCCTTTACACCATGAATATTTTGGAATAGGAGCTGTTTTGGCACCATTAGGGAAGGTGATAGGAAAAGGCCAGAAATATGAGTGTGTACTTTTAGGAGCTGGGTTAACATCTGTACTTTCACAACACCAAAATTTCTTGATGATTGAAATTTAACCTGTCTGGATGTTTGTGAAGCTGACAAATAATGTTTTTATGAGACTGGGTGATATAAGAAATAAGTGTTCTTTTGGTCTCAGAGGAAGAACCCCTAACTTTAAAAGACTAGGAGCAAGGCCCTCTGCTGTCCCTCACTAGCTGTTTGACCTTGGAAATGTTTCTTCTCTGGCTTACTTCCTTCATGCACATTAGAAAGGCAAAAACTGTATCTGCTGCTTCAGTTTTGCAGGCTTTTATATGAGGATGATAAACAAAAATGAGATGAAAATGTACTTTTGTAGTGATACAAGCAATTATTATTATTTGACTTTATCTTGATGACCCATGATGTTATTCCAATCGATAGGTGGCCAAATGGACTTCCAAGACGTTTGTTCACTCTCATCCCAATCTGCCTGAGCATTCCCAAAGGCAGAGAGTTAAAGTGTGCACAGCCACTTGTACCCCCACTTATGAAAGCACATTATTGAATGATATAATCAGCCAGCTCTGGGACTAGCAGCTCAAATGGGGAGGAGGTGGCAAGGGAAAGAATATACATCTGCCTTTCCTGGTAATTCTTTCACTGACTACACTATTTATGTGGTACAGTACAATTCAAATATGTTATATACAGGTTGGCCTTTTAAAGTGATTCATTTTGAGCACTGTCAAAAAGTGTGAACAGGGATTAAAACTGGCCCTGGCAAGTATGTTATCAGGTATAAGGCCGCATTTTTTCAGAAAATGGTGCTTTTTCTCTAATTTTCCTGTTAGAGAGAGGCAGTCTTTTTCTTTTTCCACAAAGATGCTCCAAAAGCTATTTGAGGTTCTGGTCTCATAGCTGAGACTTTTTACTATCACTTGAACCTCACCAGGAGGGAGTGGAAGGAGGGATGTACAGGCAAATAAGGTATTTGGAAAATATTCTGACAACAAAGTTGTCTGACACAGGAGAAAAGGGGATAACGGAGGTAAAGAGGTAGACAGGATTGTGGACCATTCCCCCTGATATTAAAACATACTAGAAAGCTACCTTAAACAAGTGTGATGCAACTGGATGAAAAGGCAGATCAGTGGAACAGCACAGAAAGTTCAGAGAGACCCAAACCCAAACAAGAAATGAGCATCTCTTACGGCAGCTTATTATATCCTTTAGCAAAAGATGGATTTTTCAATAAATGGCATTAGGATATTTAGCTAGCCATTTGTTTTATGCATGTGTCAGGGTATGTGTCTGAATGGACCTGTACTGCAAATAATTAAGACAAAATAAATTCCAGACAAACTGTATTTCCATGTTGAAAACAAAGCATACATTCACTGAAAGAAAATGTGGGAAAATGTTTTGGGATGGAGAATGTCATTCTTAGTCTAATGCAAATGCCATAAAAGAAAAGACTGATATATAATAAATTATATAATATATAAAAATGTATGTAGACATTCATAGTAAAAACTATCATAAAACAAACTAATTTAAAAAAGACAAAAAGAAATGAGAAAAATAGTTGCCAATTCAAGAGTACTGAGAGTACTACAAATCAATAAGACTAACAACCTAGCAGAAAGACAGGGCAAATTATAAGAAAAGAAAGTTCTCAGAAACAGGAATGATTTTTAAGCATGTTAGAATATGTCAACCTCACCAATAATGAAAAATACAAAATAAAACTACCTTGAGAAGCCATGTAACTATTTGAAAATACTATTACGTAATTTAAATCTTCTTAAGAAGAGAACTCCAGGCTCATGTGACTTCACTGGTGAATGCTATAACATATTGCAAAAATAATATAAATCTGACACAAAATGTCAGAAAATAAAAGGAGAGAAGACTTTCCAATACCTCTTATGACTTCACATAATCCTGATGCCAAAACCACACAGGTATGTTGTAAACAATGAAATTTGGACATGAGTATTACTGACAACATATTTTGGACAAATATTAACAAATTAACTTAGGAATACCTCTGCACAATACATTCTTGGGAATTCATCCCAGGAATGCAAGGCTGGGTTAACATCTGAAAACCAATCAAAGCCCATATGATTACCTCTATATTTGTAGAAAAACTATTTAGCATAATTGAGCAGCTGTTTGGGAAAATGGCTGATTCCAGGGCTGGGGTAGGTAAAGTATAAGATGAGACTAAAATATATTTTAGTGCTAGAAAGTGCTCAAAGAATTACAGAGACACAGCGAAACAATGCAAGAGACAGGGTCTCCCTATTGACTAAATTAGGGGCATTTTGAGCATCAGAATAAATAATGGATTATAACTTACTGAGTAAAATAAAATCATGAGTCATTATAATAGAAATGAATTAATAAATAAATGAGGGGAAAGACAAGCTTCTTTTTCATAGGAAGGACAATTTCTAAGTGTTTTATGGGTTTTGATGTTATTGTAAATGATTTTTCTAAACTTTATTTTCCAACTTTAAAATATTGAAGAAATGGTGCAATTAGAAAATCATCAAAGGATGCCAATGTTAGTGGGTTTAGTTGATGAAGAATAGGATATTTCATCATCTCAAAGTATCTCCCTACAAATAACTTCCTAATTACAAAGGAACAACAGTGAATTTATAGTGGCCAAATCTGGTAGATACCACCTTTATAAGGTGACCAAAATTAACTTTACTAATACAGGAATGAACTATCAAAATGCATTTCCTGGTAATGGTGCACTAAGCACAATATCACTTCTGTGATACTCCTGTCCACAGACTCCTTCCTTTCTAGGAAATACCAGAGAAACCTAAAATGAGGGACATTCTACCGAATCACTGGCCTACACTCTTAAAAAATGTTAAGGTCAACACACACACACACACACACACAGAGACTGAAGAACTACTCCAAATTAAAGGAGACTAAAGAAACATGGCAACTAAATATAATGTGCAATCCTGGTTTGGATTCCAGACTAGGAAAAAAAAACAAAAAGAACATTTCTGGGAGCAACTGACAAAATTTGAATATGGACTGCATATTAGATAGTACTTTTGTATTATTGCTAGATGTTTGGATTTTAATCATTGTATAGTAGTTATGTAAGATAAATGCCTAAATAAATGGTCAAACTATAAGTATCAGTAAACAGTATCTTATAAGTTGGGTGTCCATCAGTTAACGAGATCATCTTACCTCTTCTGGAACCTGTATAAAAAGGGAACATATGCCAGCCATCTGCTGTTATTTAACATTTAATACAGGCTGATGATAATTATATCTATGCTCAATCTAGGATATAAAACTGCCATCCAATGGATTGTTTTTCCTCAATGTCCAAGTTGCAAAATCAGACAGCACAGGAATTTGCTTAAGTGTTAGTCTTTACTTTTTCCCCTCAAAGAAAACAAAACAAAACAAAACAAGATGCATGAAGTGACACACTGGAGTTTTCCCCTTTTGAAAATGTGTTAAGAACAGGGAAAGTAGGTAAGGGAATAGATCAAGGGTTGGCAACCTAGGACCTATGGGCCACATTTGGCTGTAGCCTGTGTTTTTGTACAGCCTGTGAGCTAAGAATAGTTTTTACATTTTTAAGGGGTTTTATGTAGAAAAGACCCATATCAAACCTGGGACAGTTATCCCTAGAAAGGGGGTAGTTATCTGGCCCAAACATTTACCCTGTCTTTCTTGCCAAAGCAGTCCTACCTCAGGATTTTTCCAAAGAAGAATCGAGAAGGAAATCAGCCTCAAATGTGTTTCAAATAAATTTTTCAACAAATGTGAAAACAGATTTTTCTTCTGTGTCATGGGAGAAGAGATTAAAACATTACGAAGTACTTTAAACATTCAGAAAAGTTTAGAGAACAGGCATGTCCCTGACAACTTACCTTTGTCATAGTTATTCGACTTTTTTTTGTTGTTGTTAAAAAACAAAGCCTTATAGATGCAGTTGAAGCCCTCTATATACATCTTCTGATTCTCCTCCTACCCTACTGACTTTCTTCACAAGTAAATAACATCCTGAATTTTTTGTTTATCATTATTGGACATATTTTTATATTCTTATACTTCATACTATATCCATATAAACATATATGCTATAATTTTGCATGTTTTCAAGCTACATAAATGATATATTATACTATGAGAATGTTTCTTCACCATGCTTGTTTCACTCATGTTTTGAGACAACCATGCTAATACAAATAGCTTAAGCTCATTCTCCACTGCTGTGAAGTATTCTATTGTATGCATCCATCAAACTTTATCTATTTTCCTGCTGAACACTTAAGTTGTCTCTACTTTTTACTATTATGAGCAATGCTACAACGAATATTCTTACAGCTTACTCCTTGTACATGCCAGAGTTTTTCTGAGGCATTGGCCCAAGAGTAGAATGCTGAGTTGAAGACCATGCCCATCCTCACTTCACTTCATATTGCCAAACTGCTCTTCAAGGTGGCTATTCAATTTTCAACTTCCACTGGTAATGAATCAGAGTACCAGTGGCCCCTCTTCTTTACCACAATTATTACTATATAGACCTCATTTTTTGTATCTGATTAATGTGTAAATACAGCATTTTAATATGCAACTTATCTGAATACTGAGGGCTGGGAGCATGACTGTAAAGCATTTAAACAGTTGAAATAGAAATTGAGAGACCACTGATGACAATTGTATCAATGCTCATCCTGCAATAAAAAAACAGCATCCAATAGACTATTATTCCTCAAGCTGATGAGAAAAAGAGCATCTTTTCATATATTTATGGACAGTCTGGATTTTTCATTCTGTGACTTGCAGTTCAAATCCTCTATCCGTTTTTCTTTTGAATTATCTTCTCATATTAGTTGTGTCGATACTAATTTTTGTCAGTTATATGCATTGCCGTTCTTTCCCTTGTCTTCCACTTCTTTTAATTTGTTAATGGTCTCTCTTGTGGTATAGAACTTTTTAATTTTTTTCTAGTATTTTTTAATTCATTTTATCATTAATCTACAATTACATGAAAAACATTATGTTTACTAGACTCCCCCCTTCACTAAGTACCCCACAACAAACCCCATTACAGTCACTGTCCATCAGCGTAGTAAGATGCTATAGAATCACGACTTCTGTGTTGCACATCCCTCCCTATGGCCCCTGCCACATTATACATGCTAATCATAAGGCCCCCATTCTTTTTCCCCAACCTTATCCCTCCCTTCCCACCCATCCTCCCCAGTCCCTTTCCCTTTGGTAACTGTTAGTCCATTCCTGGGTTCTGTGAGTCTGCTGCTGTTTTGTTCCTTCAGTTTTTCTTTGTTCTTATACTCCACATATGAGCGAAATCATTTGGTACTTGTCCTTCTATGCCTGGCTTATTTCACTGGGCATAATACCCTCTAGCTCCATCCATGTTGTTGCAAATGGTATCATTTGTTTTCTTATTATGGCTGAATAATGTTCCATTATGTATATGTACCACATCTTCTTTATCCATTCATCTGCTGATGGACACTTAGGTTGCTTCCATTTCTTGGCTATTGTAAATAGTGCTGCGATAAACATAGGGGTGCATCTGTCTTTTTCAAATTGGGCTGCTGCATTCTTAGGGTAAATTCCTAGAAGTGGAATTCCTAGGTCAAATGGTATTTCTACTTTGAGCTTTTTGAGGAACCTCCATACTGCTTTCCACAATGGTTGAACTAATTTACATTCCCACCAGCAGTGTAGGAGGGTTCCCCTTTCTCCACAACCTCGCCAACATTTGTTGTTGTTTGTCTTTTGGACAGTGGCAATCCTTACTGGTGTGAGGTGATATCTCATTGTGGTTTTAATTTGCATTTCTCTGATGACTAGCGATGTGGAGCATCTTTTCATGTGACTGTTGGCCATCTGAATTTCTTCTTTGGAGAACTGTCTGTTCAGCTCCTCTGCCCATTTTTTAATTGGATTATTTGCTTTTTGTTTGTTGAGGTACATGTACTCTTTATATATTTTGGATGCCAACCCTTCATGGGATGTCATTTATGAATATATTCTCTCATACTGTAGGATGCCTTTTTGTTCTGTTGGTGGTGTCCTTTGCTGTACAGAAGCTTTCCAACTTGATATAGTCCCACTTGTTCATTTTTGCTTTTGTTTTCCTTGCCTGGGGAGATATGTTCATGAAGAAGTCACTCATGTTTATATGTCCAAGAGATTTTTGCCTATGTTTTTTTCTAAGAGTTTTATGGTTTCACGACTTACATTCAGGTCTTTGATCCATTTCAAATTTACTTTTGTGTATGGGGTTAGACAGTGACCAGGTTTCATTCCCATACATGTAGCAGTCCAGTTTTGCCAGCACCATCTGTTGAAGAGACTGTCATTTCCCCATTGTATGACCATGGCTCTTTTATCATATATTTATTGACCATATATGTTTGGGTTAATGTCTGGAGTCTCTATTCTGTTCCACTGGTCTGTGGCTCTGTTCTTGTGCCAGTACCAAATTGTCTTGATTACTGTGGCTTTGTGGTAGAGCTTGAAGTTGGGGAGAGAGATCCCCTCCACTTCATTCTTCCTTCTCAGGATTGCTTTGGCTATTCGGGGTCTTTGGTGTTTCCATATGAATTTTTGAACTATTTGTTCTAGTTCGTTAAAGAACGCTGTTGGTAATTTGATAGGGTTTGCGTCAAATCTATATATTGCTTTGGGCATGATGGCCATTTTGATGATATTAATTCTTCCTAGCCAGGAGCATGGGATGAGTTTCCATTTGTTAGTGTCCTCTTTAATTTCTCTTAAGAGTGTCTTATAGTTTTCAGGGTACAAGTCTTTCACTTCCTTGGTCAGGTTAACTCCTAAGTATTTTATTCTCTTTGATGCAATTGTGAATGGAATTGTTTTCCTGATTTCTCTTTCTATTGGTTCATTGTTAGTGTATAGGAAAGTCACAGATTTCTGTGTGTTAATTTTGTATCCTGCAAGTTTGCTGAATTCCATTATCAGTTCTAGTAGTTTTAGAGTGGAGTCTTTAGGGTTTTTTTATGTACAATATCATGTCATCTCCAAATACTGACAGTTTAACTTCTTCTTTACCAATCTGGGTTCCTTGTATTTCTTTGTTTTGTCTAATTGCTGTGGCTAGGTCCTGCAGTACTACGTTGAATAACAGTGGGGATAGTGGGCATCCCTTTCTTGTTCCCGATCTCAGAGGAAAAGCTTTCAGCCTCTCACTGTTTAGTATGATGTTGGCTGTGGGTTTATTCATATATGGCCTTTATTATGTTGAGGTACTTGCCCTCTATACCCACTTTGTTGAGAGTTTTTATCATGAATGGATGTTGAATTTTGTCGAATGCTTTTTCAGCATCTATGGAGATGATCATGTGGTTTTTGTCCTTCTTTTTGTTGATGTGGTGGATGATGTTGATGGATTTTTGGATGTTGTACCATCCTTGCATCCCTGGGATGAATCCCACTTGGTCATGGTGTATGATCCTTTTAATGTATTTTTGAATTCGGTTTGCTAATATTTTGTTGAGTATTTTTGCATCTATGTTCATCAGGGATATTGGTCTGTAATTTTTTTTGGTGGGGTCTTTGCCTGGTTTTGGTATTAGGGTGATGTTGGCTACATAGAATGAGTTTGGCAGTATTGCCTCCTCTTCTATTTTTTGGAAAACTTTAAGGAGAATGGGTATTATATCTTCTATGTATGTGTGATAAAATTCCGAGGTAAATACATCTGGCCCGGGGGTTTTGTTCTTGAGTAGTTTTTTGATTGCCATTTCAATTTCTTTGCTGGTAATTGGTTTGTTTAGATTTTGTGTTTCTTCCTTGGTCAGTCTTGGAAGGCTGTATTTTTCTAGGAAGTTGTCCATTTCTTCTAGGTTTTCCAGCTTGTTGGCATATAGGTTTTCTTAGTATTCTCTAATAATTTTTTGTAATTCTGTGGGGTCTGTCATGATGTTTCTTTTCTCATTTCTGATTCTGTTGATGTGTGTTGATTTTCTTTTTCTCCTAATCTTATCTGTTTTGTTTACTTTCTCAAAGAACCAGCTCTTGGTTTCATTGATTTTTTCTATTGTTTTATTCTCAATTTTATCTATTTCTTCTCTGATCTTTATTATGCCCCTCCTTCTGCTGACTTTAGGCCTCATTTGTTCTTCTTCCAATTTCGATAATTGTGACATTAGACTATTCATTTGGGTTTGTTCTTCCTTTTCTAAATATGCCTGGATTGCTATATACTTTCCTCTTAACACTGCTTTTGCTGCGTCCCACAGAAGTTGGAGCTTTGTATTGTTGTTGTCATTTGTTTCCATATATTGCTTGATTTCTATTTTAATTTGGTCGTTGATCCACTGATTATTTAGGAGCATGTTGTTAAGCCTCCATGTGTTTGTGGCCCTTTTTGCTTTCTTCATACAATTTAGTTCTAGTTTTATACCTTTGTGGTCTGAAAAGTTGGTTGGTAAAATTTCAATCTTTTTGAATTTCCTGAGGCTCTTTTTTGTGGCCTAGTATGTGGTCTATTCTGGAGAATGTTCCATGTGCACTTGAGAAGAATGTGTATCCTGTTGCTTTTGGGTGTAGAGTTCTATAGATGTCTATTAGGTCCATCTGTTCTAGTGTGTTCTTCAGTGCCTCTGTGTCCTTACTTATTTTCTGTCTGATGGATCTGTCCTTTGGAGTGAATGGTGTCTTGAAGTCTCCCAATATGAATGTATTACATTCGATTTCCTCCTTTAGTTCTGTTAGTATTTGTCTCACATATGCTGGTGGTCCTGTGTTGGGTGCATATATATTTACAATGGTTATATCCTCTTGTTGGACTGACCCCTTTATCATTATGTAGTGTCCTTCTTTATCTCTTGTTACTTTCTTTGTTTTGAAGTCTATTTTGTCTGATACTAGTACTGCAACACCTGCTTTTTTCTCCTTGTTTGCATGAAATATCTTTTTCCATCCCTTGACTTTTAGTCTGTGCATGTCTTTGGGTTTGAGGTGAGTCTCATGTAAGCAGCATATAGATGGGTCTTGCTTTTTTATCCATTCTAATACTCTGTGTCTTTTGATTGGTGCATTCAGTCCATTTACATTTAGGGTGATTTTCGATAGGTATGTACTTGTTGCCATTGCAGGCTTTGGATTTGTCATCACCAAAGGTTCAAGGTTAACTTCCTTACTATCTAAGAGTCTAACAACTCACTTAATATGCTATTACAAACACAACCTAAAGGTTCTTTTCTGTTTCTCCTCTTCTTTCTTCCTCCTCCATTCTTTATATATTAGGTATCATATTCTGTACATTTTGTCTATCCCTTGATTGACTTTGGGGATAGTTAATTTAATTTTGCATTTGCTTATTAATTAACTGTTCTATTTTCTTTATTGTGGTTTTATTACCTCTGGTGACAGTTATTTAACCCTTCCATCTATAGCAGTCCCTCCAAAATAGACTGTAGTGATGGTTTGTGAGACGTAAATTCTCTCAGCTTTTGCTTATCTGGAAATTGTTTAATCCCTCCTTCAAGTTTAAATGACAATCTTGCTGGATAAACTAATCTTGGTTCCAGGCCCTTCTGCTTCATTGCACTAAGTACATCATGCCACTCCCTTCTGGCCTATAAGGTTTCTGCTGAGAAGTCTGATTTTAGCCTGATGGGCTTTCCTTTGTATGTGATCTTATTTCTGTCTCTGTCTGCTTTTAACAGTCTGTCCTTATCCTTGATGTTTTCCATTTTAATTACTATGTGTCTTGGTGTTGTCTTCCTTGGGTTTCTTGTGTTGGGAGATCTGTGGATCTCCATGGCCTGGGAGACTATCTCCTTCCCCAAACTGGGGAAGTTTTCAGCAATTACCTCCTCAAAGACACTTTCTATCCCTTTCTCTCTCTCTCTTCTTCTTCTGGTACCCCTATAATGCGAATATTGTTCCATCTGGACTGGTCACACAGTTCTCTCAATATTCTTTCATTCTTAGAGTTCATTTTTTTTCTCTGTGCCTCAGCTTCTTTGTATTCCTGTTCTCTAGTTTCTATTTCATTTATCGTCTCCTCCACCAGAGCCAACCTGCTTTTAATACCCTCCATGTGCTCTTCAACGATTGGATCTCCAACCTGAATTCATTCCTGAGTTCTTGGATGTCTTTCCATACCTCCATTAGCATGTTGACCATTTTTATTTTGAACTCCCTTTCCCGGAAGAGTCACGAGGTACATATCACTTAAATTTTTCTTGGGAGTTGTATTAATAATTTTACTCTGGATCAGGTTTCTTTGGCGTTTCATATTTGTATATGGTGCCGTCTCGTATCCAGAAGCTCTATTCTGGAGCTGCTCAGCCCCTGAAGCATGTCAGGGGTCGCAGGGGGGCGGTATAGGTCCCTGGAGGGAGGAAAGAGCTGTTCCCCGCTTCCCGGCTGCTGTGCCTGTCTCCACTGCCTGAACCAGTGGGCAGAGCACACAGATATAAGCTTTTGTTCCAGAGCAGCCGGATATGGATCCCTGCTTTCCACAAGCGGCCGGAATCCCAGTTTCCCCAGGAACTCCGCCTGTCCCAGCTTTCCAACTCCGTAATCAGAAGAGTATGATGAAAGCACCATGAAATGTAGGTTTGTGCTCCCAGCACAGATCTCCAGAGCTAGGTATTCAGCAGTCCCAAGCCTTCCACTCCCTCCCTGGTGAGTTTCACTTCCTCCCCCAGTGAGCTGGGGTGGGGGAAGGGCTCAATTCCCTCTGAGTCACAGCTCTGGTACGTTATCCCGTTCGGTGAGGTCTGCTCTTTTCTCCACGTGTATGCAGTCTGGCGCCATCCTCTTTCCTGTTGCTGCCTCAGGATTAGTTGCGCCAATTATATTTTCTAATTGTATCCAGTTTTAGGAGAAAGCCTCTGTCTCTCCTCTCACGCTGCCATCTTTAATCCTCGTAGAACTTTTTAATTTTAATGCATTAAAATTTTTCAATCTTCTATCAGCTATGTGTTTTGTGTCTTACTCAAAAAAATCCTTCACGATGTCATACCAATATTAACATTCTCCTACATTTCTAAAAGTTTTATGCTTTTGCCACTTAAGTTTTTAATCTACCTAAACATAATATGTGTGTACATGTGCATTTTGACATAGGAATTTTTTTTCCATATAGGTAATCAATTGTCCAAGCATTTATTAACTAATCCACCCTTCCCCTTTGATGTGTAAAACATCTCAATATGTGTACAGATCCATTCCTGGGCTCTTTCCATTCTGCTCTACTAGTCTGCTTGTCTAAGTCTAGGAAACATTTTGTTTTTGTTTATCATAGCTTTCCAAGTCTTATCTGGTAGACCAATCATTTTCTCTTAGTCTTCTTAAAACTGTCTTAGTTATTTTTAGTTATTTATGGCCTTTTCCTCTTTCATTTGCATTTGAGGATTATCTTCTCAGGTTGTACAAAAAATTCTGCTGAGATTTTGGTTGGAATTGCATTGAATAATAGATGAAATTCGAGATTTAGTGTCAAATAGTTTAAAACAAATAAAATGAAAAGATATAGTTAAAAGCCTGCAAGAAATACACTAAGAAGCAAGTGTTTTTTCCTTTGTAAGTTGAAAAAAGTATGTAATTACTGTTTTGATAAGGAAGTATCTTTTTTATTAAGATATCATTGATATACCTTCTTATGATGATTTCACATGAAAAACACTGTGGTTACTACATTCACCCATATTATCAAGTTCTCCCCATAAGCCACTTAAGTCACTGTCCATCAGTGTAGTAAGATGCCAGAGTCACTACTTGTCTTCTCTGTGCTACACTGTCTTCCCCATGATCCCCCTCACATCATGTGTACCAGCCGTAATACCCCTCAATCCCCATCTCCTTGCCTCCCCACCCACTCTCCCCCATCCCTTCCCCGCTCACCTTTGGTAACCACTAGTTCCTTCTTGGAGTCTGTGGTTCTGCTGCTGTTTTGTTCCTTCAGGTTTGCTTCATTGTTATACTCCACAAATGAGGGAAATCATTTGGTACTTGTCTTTCTCCACCTGGCTTATTTCACTGTGTATAATACCCTCTAGCTCCATCCATGTTGTTACAAATGATAGGATTTGTTTTCTTCTCATGGCTGAATAGCATTCATAAGTATTTTTAAATATGTAAAAACTTGTATATTCTATCTAGGCAAGGCCACAGGACTCAGCCCAGTTTTCCATATTATAATAATAAGGTATATAAATAGAAGCTCTTACTCATTTCTACAGCTGGGGGGAAGAAAAACAATAAATAAAATACACAGTAGGGAATGCTGACAACATTAAACGTCTTCAGACATTCAGAGCACTTGTGCATTCCAGATATCAGAGCTACAACCATTGGAAGCAGTCCTTCAATTTCTATTTCAACTATTTAAATGTTTTCCAGTTATGCTGTAGCCCTAAGAACAGGCTTCTCTTTTTGCATTTAATCTGCATTTTGATTACTGATTTGAGAACAACATACAGTTCCGGGGCAGGTTGTTCCTAACTGGGAATCACCTTTTGGCTTCTCCTTTTAGAGAAAGATGGGAAGCTGATGACTTTCTGCTGCCCCCTTCTGGTTTTTGGCTGCTGAAAACTTAACAATATTGGTATACAGATGAAACTCAATTGTCTTTTAGGGTCAGGCAGCTTCCCCCAAACTGTGACATTTTCTCCATCTAGGTGTTAAACTCGTAGTGCTCATAAGCATCTATTTCTCCCTATCACTGAGTCCTGATAATCTTTGTACCTTGATGCCCTTGGAGTGGGGATGTTGGAAATGGTTGGGGACTACTGTCTTAGAAACCTAAAGTGTAGTTCCAAACACATTTTCCCTAAGGAGAGAAATTTCAGGAAGGAACAGTCCTGTTCTTCAAGATGTTACAATCTATTATAGACAACATTAAAGCTAAAATTTATTGAACACCAGCTTTATCTGTTCCAAGACTGTTCTGAGGACTTTATAATGTATTTATTCCTTAAGTGTTATCACCATCCTAAAGCACAGGCACTATTTTAATCTCCCCTATATGGATATGATACAGTATAAGTAACTGTATCATATAGCTAACTAATTCCAAATCTGGGATTCAAATCTATGTAGATTGCTCCAGAGGTCATGCTTTTATTTACACTATATGACACAGATTCTCAAGTAAAGAAATAGAAGAAACATGTATTTCTGACTTTTCAAACAAAGTAAGCAGTCCTTAATAGATTAAAAAAAAATTCTATGGTGGGGGGTGGTAGGAGGTCACATTCAAATGGTCAAAGTCAGGGCAAGTTAGGGATGTAGCAGAATTTGGGACAGGCCTTAAAAGACAGGTTGTATTCTACTAAAGGGAGATGGGGGAGAGGGCAAAGATATGAAAGGGTAGGGCACATTCAGAGCCATTCTGGCTGGAGTCTGAAAGCATCGTGTCAGTGTGCCATTCCTGTTAACTGTTATTCCCTGCTACTGACTCAGCAAATGGAGGAATAAAAGAATCTATATGTATGAGATCCACCAAGTTCTTTCTTCAACAAATAATTTCAGTGCTCTTTTTAGTAAAACTCTGCCTGGCTGTTATCAATGAAGACTAATGACCTATTTGAGTTCCACCTCTTGGCAGCCTCCAAGAGTCATGTAACAGCCAAAAGGAAATAAATACACGTTCACATACTGTAATGGCCTAGAGTTGGAAGACCTGGTTGTAAGTCCCAGTCTTGCCCATTAACAGTTATGAAATGGTGGTAGCATTTGTCTTACAGTCAGCATTACTATTGAACAGAATAGACCTCAAAATATAAAATCCATTTGGTAAAAAACAAACATAACTGGAAATCTATCATGCAAATGATAGCAGCCAAGACCACTAAAAAGAACTCACATAAATACTTCTAGCTTCTCAAATGGCCTCTTGCCTAGACACATGGCATCTGGAAATACTCAGGAATTTACTTGCGATTGGCCTCAAAACTCATGATGCAATCAACTGAAACTTGTTTCCACAAAGATCTTCTTGAAGCTTCTGTTTATCTACTCATCTCTCCCTTAAATATTTTACCAGCTCCTGAAAAGTATCTCTTAATTAGCTTCAAATCAAATGGTCTTAAATGTAAGCCCTTCTAAATCTCCTTGTTTATTAAATATAAGACAACACATTTATTTATGCCTTTCTCTTTGCCCTACAGCTGTACTTCCTAATACCCTGATTATGACTTCAAGTAATGAAAATAGTCAGCAAAAAGAATTCAGGATCAAAGGACCTTATACTGTGGAAAAAACAACTTAGGGTATATCTTTTTGCATGAAACTAGAGGTTTTTGTTTTGTTTTGTTTTGTTTTTTTTAGGCTTAATCCCCAAAGGATTCTACAGCTATTACAATAGATCTATTTTAACTCTCTCCTTTTAAATCTCATGTATATGCAAGGTGCTTGGTGGGTGTTCCAGAGAAAGGGGACAGGAAAATGTCAAATACATATGGCACAAAAATTAGTTCCCTGAAAAATAAAAGTGAATACTCAACTTCTCACACTAAGAATTTACTAAAGGTATGGAAAAATAGGATGGTAAATAAAGCCTGACATCCAAATTCAGAAGAGATTAAGAGATTCCCCTTAAGACTTCCTGTGGCTTAATTATTTATTTATTTTTAATTTTTATTAAGGTATGATTGATATACACTCTTATGAAGGTTTCATATGAAAAAACAATGTAGTTACTACATTTACTCATATTATCAAGTCCCCACCCATACCCCAAATGCAGTCACTGTCCATTAGTGCAGCAAGATGTGGCTTAATTTTATATCTATTAGTTTTTCTTTTGATATTCATGGTTAATGTGGCTGAAACTTCAATTCCACTATTTCGGTAAATAAAGTTCTGAGTGAGAAACTAAACAAAGACCAGAACTCATGCCTTCAAAGTCTGAGGCTTCTGGTGATGAAGTCCAGTTTCTGTATCAGTGAGATTGAGAAACACAGAACTTCACAGAAGAAAGGTACCTTGGGAGGCATCCAGGATAATTTGCTCATCTAGGAAGCTGATGTCCAGAGAGTTCATTAACTGATTACAAGTTACAGATCAAAGTAGCAACTAAATTGATCCTAAAATACAGGTCATCCTGATTTCTTCAGGGTCGTCTCAGCATTTTTTCATGATTATGCATTTGTTACTACTAAATCTCTGTATATGCTAGCTTTTTTCTGGGTTTAATTAATTTTTTGCCACTTTGTTATGAAGTATGTAAGTATTCACTGGGTCTTTATCTTCTGGTTTATTACCTAGACTGTCTTAGGAAAAAGAACTGGCACAAAGAGATACAATGGTCTAGCTGACGAACCTCTGAACTTGAAGTCAGGTGTTCACCACATGGTTCTAAGGAAATTGCTTAACCTTCCCAGGTCTCAATCTCACAGACTCTAAAAGTTAGTAGGACTTCAGAGACAACCTAGTCTAAAATTTCCCAGCTGGTGCCTGGACCCTTGGAAGACCCTAATGCAGGAATGTTTTGGCAGGTGTTCTTCCCCGAAATGTCTGTGATCAGTTCCTCTCGAACAGTTTAAACATGGTCGGTAGGCCTAAGATGTGATGCAGCAAGCTTAGAAATCTGTATGTGCAAAATGAGAGGGCAAAAGAAAGAGCCACTCTCTTGCTGTCTCCTAAATGTACTTGCAATTCAATACTTCCATCAATGGACTAGCCATTTTCTCATTACTGAGATTCAATTTTCAGTTCATTTTTGACCCTCCTTGTTTTCTATCTTTATATTCAACCCTGTCATAAATCCTGTTGATAGGTTTTCTCCCTCTTATGTGCAAAACATTTCTCTCTTCATTTCCACTGTCAACTACCATAGGATAGGTCTTATATCATCTTATGCATAGACCATTCATTTCCCTCCAAAACATACCCCTTTCAATACAAAATTTACTGTTAATATTATTGAAATACTTTTATTATGATATACACTTCTCAAGAATGTACTGCTGACTAACTTGAGAATCTTTTATAAAATATTTTTTGAATAAGTAATATACAAGAGGTACAAGAGAGAATTCAGTGAAAATTCATGCAGGTATCTTCCCCCAAAGATGTTATCAGTTTTTGTGTGTATGCATGTAACATTCCAGAGACAGTCTATATATACACACACATATATATACACACCATGTATCAAAGCATATATATACACATAGTATTACATATACACTGGAAACCATAGTGGTAACATAATGAAAAGTTCTGCACCTTGTTTTTTTCCACTGAATGGATTTTATAACTTGTTCCATGTGAAATACAAATAAAGCTGTCTCATTCTCTTTAACCACTGCTCAAGAGCCCACTGTATAGCTGTAGAAGAATTAATTTAACTAGGCTTCTATTGATGGCAAAATCTTTTATTTTTTGCCATGGATATTATTTTACACTTGTGTATCAGGAGGCTTAATTCCTACATATGAAATTACTGGGTCAAAGGGTATGTACATTCATAATTTTGATAGATGTAGCTACAGTTTTCTCTATAGAGGTTGTACCAATGTACACATCTACTAGCAAGGCATAATAATGACAGATTTTAAACTCTTTCCTTCCCTCCATAATCTGCCTCCCTTATTTCTCACTGCTCCCAACTAGGCACTCATAACTCTCATTAGGGCAGTTCCCCATTAACCTCCAAAAAGCCAGTTCTCACCCTATCCTATACTGCTTGTTCATCTTTAACACTTGTTCCTGTTTCCTCTACGCATCTAATCTTTAAGGCTGTCTCAAGTTTCACCTCGTCTATGAATGTATGGTGATAATGACATCAATCCCTCTACCTGCCCAAAGCACACTCTAAAACACACATTTTGTCACAAAAATATAATCAATTTACCTATTTATTATATCCTGGGTTTGTGTTGATTTTGAATTGTTCCACATACCTTGTTATCTCCAACTGATTTATAATCTTTTCGATTGTAGTAATTATATCATATTCTTCCTTTGAACATACTACAGTTCTGGCAAATTAAAAGACAATTCTCTTACATCTTCTATTGGCTTCAGAACTTCCCTTATAAACAGAGCTGAGAATCATTTGTCTTACAGGCATGAAATCTGTCTTCATGTACTTCCATCTCAATTCTGTCATGGCATTTTGAATTTGCCTTCCATGGAAAAAGAATGATTACTGACTTTAATAAAGTCAATCTCCCTTATAGTCTTTCCTTTTACCACTCTTGTTTCTGAATATATACTAGGCATTCAATACATATTTATTGAATTGATTTTGCTCCTAATTTCTCTACATTAATAAGGTTTGTATGTATGTGTATACACACACACACGTGTGTGTATGTGTGTGTGAGTGTACACAGGGTATGGGATGCAAAGGACTGAGACTAGCCAAAATGATTCTGAAAAAGAACTAAGTTAGAGGACTTACACTAATTTTAAGACTTACTATAAAACTACAGCCATCAGGACACTGTGGTGTTGGCATCAAGACAGATAAAGGAACAGAAATCCATGGAACAAAATAGTCCAGAAACAGACTCACATACATATGAACAACTGATTTTTGACAAATATTCAAAGGTAACTCAGTACAGAAAGAACAGTCTTTTCAACAAATGGCACTGATACAACTAAGCATTCTGATACCAAAAGATTAACTTAGATCTTTACCTCATATCGTACACACAAAAAAATATATGGATGGATCATAGTCTTAACTATAAAGTCTATGAAACTATGAAACTTGTAAACTTCTAAAACTATGAAACTTCTAAAACAAAACATAAGGCAAAAATATCTATGGTGTTGGGTTAGGCAAAAACTTCTTTGCTGACAACAAAACCACAATCCATAAAAGAAAAAAAATTGACAAGTTGGACTTCCATCAAAAATAAAAACCACTCTTTGAAAAAACAGTTAAATGAATGAAAAGACATAGCTATGAGAAAAGGAAGTCTCACAATTCATTAATAAGACAACAAGGAACTCAATTAAAAAAATGGGCAAGAGATTTGAACAGCCACTCTACCAAAGGAGATACATGGGTGGCAGATAGGCACATGAAAAGATACTCCACATCATCAGTCATTAGGCAAATACAAATGAAAACCACAATGAGATACCACTAAACCCTACTAGCATGGCCAAAGGTGTGGGCAAAAATGTGGGGGGACTAAACTGTTGCTGGGACTGCAAAATGGTATCACCACTTTGGAACATATATACCTACCATATACTTGAGCCATTCCACTCCTAGACATTTACACCAAAGGAAAGTAAGCATACATCCCTATAAAGACTTGTCGATGGATGTTTGTAGCAGCATGGACTGCTATGGACTCTTAGGACAAGAACCTCCAGGAGACCCATTCATTCCACAGAAGGAATAAAAGAGAGTAACTATCTAAGATTTGATAAGTAATTTCTGAGAAAAACAGACTGTCTCATGGAGCTCTGCAACAACTTTTTTTTATTGTATGACAATGGGAAAGTTAGGTAGAATGTTAGAACCAACACCAGGAATAAACCGATGTGTCCCTTACATGCCTTTTACGGCCAGGCTCCAGGCTGAAATAACAAAACCAGTGGGGAGGGAAATACAAAAACTGAAGGACCAGAAGCTAGGTCTCATCCTAACTCTCATCACAAAGCCCCAAAGAGTCTTTGGAAAGGTGCGGACAATGGCCCTGACAATCTGCTATTCTCTAACACAGAGCCATTAACAGGAAGAAACTCTTCCAGGTCTACGGTAAGGATCAGCAAATAGCAATAAAATAAGGCACTGGCATTATTTAAGTATGGAAGTGTTCCTTAAAAATGCTCTAAGAGTCATTTACCTCCTCTTGGGCTCTTACTCTTATCTTAATAATGTTCAATCATAATGAGCCCTGACAATATGTTAACAGAAAAATTTGAAATTTCCCTTTATTGCTGTATACACAAACGACCTCTGTGCCCTCAAAAATGAATTGCTACTGCTCAAACTCATGATATTCCCTCCTAATAAACTTCCAACCTCCCCTCTTTCTACAGGCAGTCATGGATTCTTACAACATAGGCCTGGGGTAGTGTGTGCTCACCTTCTAATGAACCGTCAGGATATTTTTGCTTATTGAAAAATGAAGCTATTTTGGTCCTTCCTTTTTAAGCTGGTTGGCAGCATGGGACCTGGAAACATGCAGGCTTGCCATCTGCCTCTCCCCAGCTGTTCCTGACCTGCCATCCGTCTCCAGCAAGGGACGCCTGGTATCTGCCAGGTCAGTTAAGCAACTGATGAAAGATGCTTGAGGCCAAGGTCCAGCGTGGATGAATGTGTTGGCAGCATACAGCCTGCCATGCAACCTTGACTTCCTCTCATTAATGGGTAGATGCCACTCACCATGACAACACAGAGCTGTAGTCTGAGAAAAACAGACTGTCTCATGGAGCTCTGCAACAACTTTTTTTTATTGTATGACAATTAATTCCACATTCCCTACATTTTTGTTGAAAACCAAAAGTCTACTTTAAAAAAAGTTATATTCCAAATAGAAAGAATATTTTATATATATTAAGAATTTCTATTACTTACCCTTCAGGAATGACCATTATGTTGCAGATTAAATGATCGATCTGCTTATCGACATTCTGATGGCAAAAGGAATAAGCTTAATTTAATGCATCTTTAAATTGCCATAGTCACAAAACGATTTGAAGTCTAAATAAACCTTACAAATGTAATTTCCAAACATCCTCAGTGAAGAGGATACCATAAGAAAAGAAGAAATTTTTATGGCTGAGTTTGTATTCTATTAATGCAGTGATCAAATACTAATACAGGAATTGTTAAAGCTTGTTATTACCATGAAAATAATGGCTTTTACTGATGCCATGCAGTTTTATCTCCTGAAAATGAAGACAGAGCCTGCCTCAGGCTTGCTTGTCTGCATGGGGGCAGTACATATAGACTTGGGGGAGCCTGAGCTCAGAACTACTAACTAGGTAGCCCAAGAAAGAGATGCTCTCCAAAAAATGATTAAGGAAAATTCTAGATAAGCTTGCTATAAAATAACATTGATCCCTAGCTAACAGGTCCTAAAAGGGGATCTCTTGTAGCCAAAAAGATCATCATTTTTAGAAAACAATAAACATCAGCCCACAGACTACAAGAAATATAAGGGATTTCCTCTTAGCCCTTTAATTTAAATTTTCTCTTGCTCTACCATGCTCTATACTTTTTGGTCTCCATGGAATCCCCTCTTCAACTTCCTTAAAAAAATGTTTTAGCCCCATCTGGGACCCTTACTGACAATATCTTGCACTGGTGGCACTGTCTCACTGTTCACATTTCTGCCTTGTGGCTTCCCTTCTCTGCTTGGGACAGGCAGTAGCCCACACACACACCCTCTATGTTGGTTATACTCTCTGAATTTCTATGCCTTAGTCTCTGCATCTGTAAAATAAAGATGCACATGGAGTTCTTTGGAATGTTATACATTTAGAGGAAAGCAAGGGTAGAAAGCCTTTTTTCTTCAAATGCCAATGACAGGGCATTTAAGTGAAAAGTAGAAATTAATCCTATGTTCAAGGGAAAAAAATATTTTGCTCAACTCTTTTTAAAACTAACATGCAACATATAAAACTCTTTTTAAAGAACATAAAATGTAAATCAGCAGCCAACTTCTTATGCCCACCAATCAGACAACTCTTTCTTTCAGCACCATAAGCTGTTTCACACTTCTCTTCCGTGCCATAAAACCTTCTCTGCTGCTACTGTGGGGAAATATGCATTCTTCTCCCACCAAGCACAGGCGTGAGGGGTCCTACCAAAAATCACGCGGAAGTGTTCCTGCCCAGCCCTGTCCCAGCACTGGTCTCATGGACAGCATCACAGGGCCTGTCCGAAACGTCTCACTTTTCTGCACACTTTCTTCCTGCTCTGGCAGTGGGGTGGGGGTGGGGGGGCGTTGAGCGTATAATCTTAGGAGACTGGCTGTATCTTTCATGTGGAAAACAGAACACATATCAACCACATGTTTATCTTACTCTATAAGGTTCAAACCAAAATAAGAAGAGTCTTCTTTGTAAGAAGAATAAACAAATACCTAGAAAACTTCAAAAGGCCTGGGAGAAAAGGCAGTACTAAGTGGAAGCAAAAGACCTTTTATTCAAATGTGATCTCACAGCAAGGTTCTTAACAACTTTTTTGTGGCAGGAACTCTGGCAGTCTGATTAAGCCTATGGTCCCCTTCTCAGAATAATATTTCAAGTGCATAAAATAAAAGCATATAGGAACACATGGAAAATCAATGAAGTGAAAAACAATTATCAAAATATTGAAAAACCTTGTGATATGGTAACATGTACTTCTTTAACAATGCATGCAACAACACTAGCTAGCAGTTATTTAATTACAAATATAATTTCTAAGCAGTGATAACTTATCAAGCTATTTACAACAAATATAATGATATATGAATAGTCAATGATTTTTATTAGTGAGACAGACACAGACGTTGCTAAATAATACTGTGATCTATTGCCTATATTCACAGCCGAAGGAAATGCTAATTATTGAGAGGTTAGTGAATGGTAAAATAATTTTACTCTCATCTAAGTTCAAAGACTCCTTTGAATTCTCTGCAGCCAGAGGCACAGCTTTTTTGGCTGAAGCAGCAGCAGAAGCAGAGGGCTGGTGGTAGCGTGGCCCGGTGGGTCCCTCACAGACTATTCCTCCCCAGCCCATCCCCCAAGGCCCCTGTGAGGAACCACCTGAAGAGCCTCTTGGAAGACAGCCTGAAAACCACTCACAAAGGAGGTTACCTCTGCCGAGAGCTTCTATGCAACAGCTTGCCTATGACGATTTTCCCACCTTCCCAGCCATATCTATACATATTATATGAAGTTTCTGGAATGGATCTCTCTTATCACCTTCTATTTTAAAATTTTACTTATTTTTTTATTCTTTTATTTCCATGATGTTTTCTTTATTTTGTTTCAGCCAAACAGTTCCTTGAATGCTTTGTTTTCTTGTTTCTTGGCTTTCATGTTTTATTTTACTTCAGTTTGGCCTTTTTACTGTTTTACTCATTTCTACTCTTGCTTTATTTTCCCTTTAGATGTGTAGTGTTATCAGAGACTTTTTAAATCTACGTAAACACCTACGTAGTTTCTTGTATTAACTGCCTCAATCATCTTTAGTTCACATTATTCTTTTGTTTAAAGCCTCATTTCCCTTTCCTTGATGTCCTCATTTTTATTTATAGATGGGCTGGGTAGAAGTTAAGCATAGCGTTGCACACCTCAAAGACTAGCCCACAGCCCAAAAGGGATGTTAGGATATTGGTTCTCCCTCTTGCTGTCTCAGTAGGAGCCTTTCTAATTCTCCTTAAAAGACCCCTTAATGTTGAAGCCCCTCAACTTTAAACCTGTGTAGTTTGGGAGAGTCAAAGGCTTAAATTTTCTCCTGGGATGACAGGATGATAACAAGCTGCCATTTGCCAACAGTATCCTGAACTGCTGTAATGTGGACCTGCTTCCTTGTGCACCTGATGTCATGGCAGGGCTCAACTCTCCCTCCACTGGTCTTTAGCTCTAATACTCTTTATATAATCACTAGAGAGATTTGATCACTAGAAGATGAAAGGATGTGGCAGCTATACTCTGCTTGTAGAACCTGGTCTCTACAGGCTGAGGCAGGGGAAGAGTTGAGCCAATGACAGCCAGAAGTTCTACTGCAAGCCTTGCCCTCAGAGATGGTACTGCCTGGGCAGTGAGAAATCCTTGAGGCAGGCCATCAAGAAGCTGTTCCTTGTCTAGGATTAAGAAATTGCTTCTATATTTCCTCATCCTAGACCTGTGATTGTTAAGTTTACTCAGATGTCTAAAGGCATCCCATGTAGGGATGTTGGGCACTGTAGCCATTGCATGCTGAAAACCTAACCCTTGGAAATACCATAGGCCCTTGGTATCTTCAGGATTAACATACCTGATTTCAATTTATTTCAGTTAATGCAAGAGTTCATAACTTGCAACTTTTAATTTTGCTGCAGGATAAGTAACTATGTTTTGTATGTTCCCTAAGGCTGGAAAGCAGAAGTAAGACATTTAGCTAATAAATGAACCTAGCCAAACTTCATTAACTACATCTTATCTACACCTTAATGGAATTATAACTAGTCTCATACATATGTAATAGTAACCTTGTGAAGACACAAAATGTTTATTTCTTTAAAATAAAAAAGCTGAGAAAAAGAAAGTCAATTTTCTGGGCAATGGAAGGGAGGAGAAAGAAAACAGATAAAAAAGTGATGTCTCACAGTTAGAACACAGAACACAGAACATTTAGATTAATGAAGTGTAATTGACATACAATATTACAACATTAGTTTTGATTGCACAAAGGATGGGAAATCAAATTAAACAGTGGTTCAGATTTAAGATGGACAAGAGTCCTCTGTATGATCTATATGGAAACAGGAAACAGAAATTTTGTGAAACTTTTGGAAGAGTCATGTAAGGTCTTGAAGGTAGGACTTAAATTCCTCAGTTAAACTTTAATATACAATGAAAGAGACAGTGCCTTACTTATTTACCATTACATACCCAGTACTTGGACAGAACCAGGCATGCAAGAGGTGCTCAGCAAATACTTATTGAATATTGAATTACTGAAATATATGCACAGAAGTACTTGTAAATTTGGGATATATTTCTTCCAAGACTATGACTCTGTGTCCCACAGGATAGAATTCTAAGAAATGATTTCTATTTAGAAATTAGAACTATTTTCTGCAGTTTGTCATAAACAAAGCAAGAGAATGAGAACTAGATGACGCTAGCCCAAATACACCTTTCACCACAGGCACAGCTAACTATCAAAGGAGCCTGCAGTGCCAAAGAACCACTAATCAAGGGAGGGCTTATCTCAAGGGACCCATTTATATTTATCTTAGTGAAGGGCAGGAGTGCACTTACAATTATGACTTCAGGAGCTAGGGTTTAAACTTAAGACATCATTAAAGGCAATCTTAGATTTAAAATAAATGTTTCTTAAAGTGTGGAATCTAATCTATTTGAGATTTAAATTTGAACAAAAAATGCCAAAAAGGTGGTAGAATTTACCCAATTCAGAAAGAAAAAAAAAAAGCCTCATCACTACTTTGCAAAATCACATAAAAGAAAATTGAATAAATTTTCACTGATATAAAGCAAGGTTTAAAAAATGTACCCAGATGAACAAAACAGCAGCAGAAGCACACAACCCAAGAATGGACTAACAGTTACCAAAGGAAAAGGGACTGGGGAGGATGGGTGGGAAGGGAGGGATAAGGGCGGGAAAAAGAAAGGGGGCATTACGATTAACATGTATAGTGTGGGGGGGGGGGGCACGGGGAGGGCTGTGCAACACAGAGAAGACGAGTAGGGATTCTGCAGCATCTTACTACGCTGATGGACAGTGACTGTAATGGGGTTTGTGGGGGGGACTTGGTGAAGGGGGGTGCCTAGTAAACATAATGTCCTTCATGTAATTGTAGATTAATGATACCCAAATAAAATTAATTAAAAAAAAAGAAATGAAAAAAATGTACCCAGATGGAAATAACTGAAATACAATCAAAACAAACTAAGATCAAATGGGATATTCTAATGCAATGCCTACTGGAAACATTTTAGATTTCAATCTATTTTTATAATCTAAAAACTGGAACAAATCATTAATCAGATTTTTAAAATCACAATAAAAAGCTATAAGGTACCATTTTGATATTCGAGAGATAAGAAATCAAGTATAAGAATAAATCATAATTTATTTGACCAGTCCCTTATTTAATGAGCTTTAGATATTCTAGTCATTTGTACTATTGATGGTGCTGTACTAACCATATAACTTTGTACATGTGGGTAAGTGTGTCTGTAGTTAACAGTGAGATTGTTCACAACTGTGAGAATGAATGAAGTAAATGTGGTAATGCAGAAAGTTTTAAAATGTAGTACTAACTGAAAACAGGTGCCAAATAGTGTGTATATATAGAATGCATTACCATTTGAATTTAAAAAGGAAGAAGAGATAGATACATAATTTTTCTCCTACCAGACTGACAAAAAATCCAAAGTGTGAAAATACCTCTGTTGGCTAAACTGTTAAAAACAGGCCTCTCTCATACACTGCTGGTGGGAATATAAACTGGTGAAACCTCAATGGAAAGCAATTTGGCAACAGCTGTTGAAATGACAAATGTATATACTTATGAGAATTAGGTGCAAACTCACTTATATATGAGGTTGTTAGTTATTGCATTGTATATAATACAAAAAGACAGCGCAAACAACCTAAACATCCTACAGAGGGAGCTGGTTTAGGTAATATATTCATAATATGGAATATGATGCAATTATAAAAAATGAGGCAGTTCTCTCTGTACTGATATGGAAAGACCTCCAAATCATAAACTTTAAAAGGGATGTGAAATAAGAGAATACATATATACATAAATGAAATGGAAAACTCACTTATAAAGATAATACTCTGCATGGTCTATCTCTTCTCGAGATGAAATGTTGTCCACAAACTAAAAGAAAGAAAAAGAAATCTTCAGTTGAATACAAATTATGCCATGTATTGGGCCTAATTCACATTGACGTTAAAAAATGACAAAACACCCATTTTATTGGAACAGAGTTCACACGGTGTGCCTCCATCCTTGAAATCTTTTTATGGTAATACAAACAAAGAATATACAGTGACTTCTCATTTTCTGTACGTAGAAAAACCTTGGTTAGAAAAACTACTTGAAAACCAAATATGAACCTTACTTAGAACAAGAGAAAGCTCCTGTTACTATATTTAAAATTAGTCATCAATATTTCCCTTTATCTTTAAATCTTGATATTTTCTACATGTTCCAAGTTCCTATGGGAACACATAGCTGAAAGGATGAAGACTCTATAAAGTATGGCCAAAGAGATAAAAATCTGAATTCAGAGAATGCAGGCTTGTAACCTTTTCCCTACTCTGATTTGGGTGCTGCTACAGACTGGTCAAACCGTGATTCTTCTACCAACAAAGTCTTCCTTTGGACAATAAAATCCCTGAGTATGTTCCTTAACTCTCAAAGAAACAAACAGGAAAGACTATTCCAAGAATGGATTCTACCCTAAAGAAGAGACTAAGGCAAAATGGACAGAGTAGGAAAAAATGCATGTTCTGAATATAATTAAAAACTCATGAACCAACATCATACTTAACAGCGAGAACCTGAAAGCTTTTCCTCTGAGATCGGGAACAAGACAGGCATGCCCACTCTCCCCACTGTTATTCAACATAGTACTGGAGGTCCTGGCTACGGTAATCAGACAAAACAAAGAAATACAAGGCATCCAGATTGGTAAAGAAGAAGCCAAACTCTCACTATTTGCAGATGACATAATATTGTACATAAAAAACCCTAAAGACTCCACTCCAAAACTACTAGAGCTAATATCTGAATTCAGCAAAGTTGCAGGATACAAAATTAATACCAGAAATCTGTTCCTTTCCTATACACTAATGATGAACTAATAGAAAGAGAAATCAGGAAGACAATTCCATTCACAATAGCATCAAAAAGAATAAAATACCTAGGAATAAACCTAACCAAGGAAGTGAAAGACCTATATTCTGAAAACTATAAGACACTCTTAAGAGAAATTAAAGAGGTCACTAACAAATGTAAACTCATCCCATGCTCCTGGCTAGGAAGAATTAATATTGTCAAAATGGCCATCCTGTCCAAAGCAATATACAGATTCGATGCAATCCCTATCAAACTACCAACAGCATTCTTCAATGAAGTGGAACAAATAGTTCAAAAATTCATATGGAAACACCAAAGACCCCGAATACCGAAAGCAATCCTGAGAAGGAAGAATAAAGTGGGAGGGGGGATCTCACTCCCCAACTTCAAGCTCTACTACAAAGCCACAGTAATCAAGACAATTTGGTACTGGCACAAGAACAGAGCCACAGACCAATGGAACAGAATAGAGACTCCAAACATTAACCCAAACATATATGGTCAACTAATATTCAATAAAGGGGCCATGGACATACAATGGGGAAATGACAGTCTCTTCAACAGATGGTGCTGGCAAAACTGGACAGTTACATGTAAGAGAATGAAACTGGATCACTGTCTAACCCCATACACAAAAGTAAATTGGAAATGGATCAAAGACTTGAATGTAAGTCATGAAACCATAAAACTCTTAGAGAAAAACATAGGCAAAAATCTCTTAGACATAAACATGAGTGACCTCTTCTTGAACATATCTCCCCGGACAAGGGAAACAAGTTGAAAATGAACAAATGGGACTATATCAAGCTGAAAAGCTTCAGTACAGCAAAGGACACCATCAATAGAAAAGGTATCCTACAGTATGGGAGAATATATTCATAAATGACAGATCCAATAAAGGGTTGACATCCAAAATATATAAAGAGCTCATACACCTCAACAAACAAAAAGCAAATAATCCAGTTAAAAAATGGGCAGAGGAGCTGAATAGACAGTTCTCTAAAGAAGAAATTCAGATGGCCAACAGACACATGAAAAGATGCTCCACATTGCTTGTCATCAGAGAAATGCATATTAAAACCACAATGAGATATCATCTCACACCAGTAAGGATGGCTACCATCCAAAAGACAAACAACAACAAATGTTGGTGAGGTTGTGGAGAAAGGGGAACCCTCCTACACAGCTGGTGGGAATGTACATTAGGTCAACCATTGTGGAAAGCAGTATGGAGGTTCCTCAAAATGCTCAAAATAGAAATACCATTTGACCAAGGAATTCCACTTCTAGGAATTTACCCCAAGAATGCAGCACTCCAGTTTGAAAAAGACAGATGCACCCCTATGTTTATCGCTGCACTATTTACAATAGCCAAGATATGGAAGCAACCTAAATGTCCATCAGTAGATGAATGGATAAAGAAGATGTGGTACATATACACAATGGAATATTACTCAGCCATAAGAAAAAAACAAATCCTACCATTCGCAACACCATGGATGGAGCTAGAGGGTATTATGCTCAGTGAAATAAGCCAGGCGAAGAAAGACAAGTACCAAATGATTTCACTCATATGTGGAGTATAAGAACAAAAGAAAACTGAAGAAACAAAACAGCAGCAGAAGCACAGAACCCAAGAATGGAATAATAGTTACCAAAGGGAAAGGGACTGGGGAGGACGGGTGGAAAGGGAGGGATAAGGGTGAGAAAAAAGGAAAGGGGGCATCACAATTAGCATGTATAGTGTGGGGGGGCGGGGCACAGGGAGGGCTGTGCAACACAGAGAAGACGAGTAGGGATTCTGCAGCATCTTACTATGCTGATGGACAGTGACTGTAATGGGGTTTGTGGGGGGGACTTGGTGAAGGGGGGAGCCTAGTAAACATAATGTTCTTCATGTAATTGTAGATTAATGATACCTAAATTAAAAAAAAAAAAACCTCATGAAGAGGGAGAGAAGAGTAAATAGGGGAAGACTTTCTAAAAATGCCTATAACTTATGGGTTTGATTTAGAAATCTTATTAAGGGGGCAGATAAAATGTGGTTCAAACATAAGACCTGAAGTTGAGAACTAGCTCTTCTGACTGTATGCTGTGTGGCATGAACAGACGGCACAGCCCCTCTGCAACCTGGTTGCTCCATCTGCATAAACAGAATAAAGGCACCTGCACTGAAGAGTATGAGGCGTCAATGAGAAAGTGTACATGACAAAGCACTTTAAACTCTGAAGTTCCACCTAAACAAACATCAGGTGTTATGGCATACAGAGATTGTATCCATGATGAGAGGGATGAGCCAGTGGTCTTTCAGTTTCCCTCCTGTCTGAAAACTATGAGTCCATTAATATTTATTCTTTCTTAGAATTTCTGAGCTATCAAAATTTCTTCCAATGTTAACAAGTGAATTCTATTACTTTGAAGGGTATAGAAACATAAAAACAAATCATGGTATTATATAGCAGAATATCACATCCTGGAAAATGAAAATAAATCAGACACAACAGTAATCACTGACACTGGAGTCTGGAAATTTATCATCTTTTAATTTCAGTCAAAGAGATTTGCTATTTTACTGTAAAACAGGAACTATAAAGCATACAATACTTTGGAAATATATTTCCTATGAAAGACAGTCCTTATTTGCACAGCCTCATCTATGCAAGGAGACTTTTTTGCTTTCTTCCCCCTCTTTGAAAATATATATATATTTAAGTTTTCTTACCCGTGATATTGTTAAAGAACTAACAGGCAACTTTCTCTCATATGTTTTATCCATTAAAGATGCTAGATCAGCTGTGAAGACAAAGAAGGAAAAAGAATCTTGTTAAATATACATAATTCTTAAGAAAAATCTAACAGATACAATCCTGCCAGATGGCTGACAACATTATGAAGTCAGTATTAAAACAAACTCTTTCTTGTTCTTTTTAGAAATTATTTTTGTATAAATTAAAGAGGACAAAGGAATATAAATAACATTTTTAAATGATTAATTTAACTAGAATAAGGATTATTTTTAAAAATCCTAACAGTTATTTAGTTCTTAAAAAATGGATAAATAAAGTATCTCTGGAAAGAGACCCAAGAAAATGTTATTACTGACAGACTCCAAGTAAAGGCATTAGATGGTAGGGAGGCCAAGGAAAGGAGACTCTATCTATTGCCTACACATTTATTCCTTTTGCATTTTGAACTTGATAAATATATTAGCTATTCAAAAACTTTAAAAGTTGGAATTTATCAAATGACTTTTATAAATTCCCTGAACAAATCAGAGTGCACTCTGGCTATGCTTAATGATTTTTGGCCTGAACTATTCCTATTCTGGTTGCTTTTAGCAGAACATCCATATGAATACTTGGTATTCCTGAGATTACACTGTTATCTCAGTGTCTAAAAAGATATGAATATGAGGCAAAACACTCTTCAAAATAATTATTTCACATCTTCTCATTACTTCTCAAACTTCAATATGCTCCCTCCCCTTCTTCCATCACTCTCAGCTCATGATTTTGTGTCTTATTTTCCTGAGAATAAAATATAAGCAATCAAAAGAGAACTTTATTCTCCTACAATTAGGTCTGCCAGCATCTGTGCCCATATACTCTGCCTTCTATTTATTTAATTTTGACAAAGGATGAACTTTATTAAACAAAAATGACAAAGACCTCCCTTGACCTCTTATCTCCTCCAACTCCATCCCCTTTGCTCTGCTCCTTTCAACAGCAAGACTCCTCAGAAGAGTCATCCAGGTCCAACTGCTACTACTTGTTTAGTTCCATTCTCTTGTGAACTCACTCAAACTGGATTTTGGTTCTCATCACTCCATTAAAACCAAAGACCACCTCCTCATTGTTAAATCCAGTGGTTAGATCTTCATCTTCCTCTTCCTTGACCCCTCATATAGTATTTAATATAGTTGACCATTCTCTTCTCCATGAAATACTCTTTTTTTCTCTCTTTCTTGGGTTCCTTTGCAGGATCTCCTCTTCTTCACTTCTAAATGCTGGAGTGCCCTAGGTCTGAGTGGTAAATTCTTCTCTTCACCATCTGCTCAGCTTCTGGGTGATATTCTCTCTTCCCCACAGTTTTAATCATCATCTGCAGATTATTGACTCCACACATATATGCCTACCCTGACTTCTTTCTGCCTGTAACTCCAGACTTGGATTTCCAACTGCATGGGTGCCATCCCCATTTTGGTGTCTAACAGGTACCTAAACATTACATGTCCTCTCAATTCTCTAGTCTTCCACTCCAAACCTGCTTTTCCCCATGCCTTTCCCATGTCAGTAAATGGCTCCTTCATTTGCTGGCTTATTTAGGTCAAAAACCTAGGTGTTATCCTTGATCTCATTCTTTTTCACACTCTGTAACCAACTGTCAGCAAATCCTATAGACTCTAGATTTGAAATTTAAATACAACTCTATATTCCTATATATTGATCTGTGATACCAGTACCACTGGTAACCTCTCACCTGACTGGTCACCTTCACTACTGCTCCCACCCTGACAGTTAAGGCTCCGCAAAATGGTCTGAATGAACCTTTTAGAAAGTAAATCAGATCCTGTCTGTCACTTTCTTTTCTCAACCAGCCAATAGCTTCCTATCATCTTTGGAATAAAATCCAAAATACTTTCTATGACCTACAAATGCTTAAATAAGCTGGTCTATTTGTTTTCTGTTTTTTATACCTAGAAGTAAAATCCATGCAGGCAAGGGCTTAAAACAGTTCTATAAAAAGACACTCAAAAAATATGTAAAGAAATGGATAAAAGGAAGAAAGGAAGTGATGTGTGTGCATCCTTCATGGAGTTGTTATGTCAGGTCTCCAATAAGAAGTTGCTTACATCAGGCTTGCCTGCTTTCGCACCGACTGCCTCTGTAAACATACCCACCCTAAAAAGCCTGCCAGTGAACGCCCAAACCAGGTAACTCCATACGTCAGGCGCTCCGGTGAATGCCCGAGCTGGATGCCACATGTGGACTGTCCCTCTTATCTTCGATCCCCGAATGGATGGACTGGACTATATGAGCGACTGGACACAGAACCCCTGTGGCAAGCTCGTTCTCCAGGTCCCTGACGTCGGACCACAGACGTGTGCTCCTGCTCCGTCACCGACTCACCACTCCACTGGAACTGTCTCCACTGCATGGTTTTCACTTGGGACAGACGAGAGGCTGTTTGGGACAGTTTAGACTCGAACCATCCATTGTGACTGGTATGAAATGTATTGATCCATGGTATGTGTAATTTTTAGATATGCTTAATCCCCCCTGAGTGTCCTGTGAAAGGAAACTGCAAAATGAGCCGTGTGATTCATGCAACCTTAAGAGTGTTAGGTTCATTACTCCACGGCCTCGCGGATTCATGCTTCCTGACCCACTCACATCAGGAAGGGAGAGAGAGAAAAGGAAGGGCGGGAGGAAGAAAAAGAAGTAACTGGACTTCCAGGTGTGTTTTACTCCCTGTGTAAGAAAGGAGACCAAGTAAAAAGGAGACAAAGGTAATTAGCTGATTACTGTGCATCCTGACCACACTTTTCCTTTTTCCTCTCCCCGGCGCAATGCTCGCGGTGACTCAGTAGCTACTAGGGGAGACGGTTCGCAAAGCCTCTACAACCTGGTATGACTCTTCTTAAGGCCATCTTAAAGGGATTGGAACCAGGTGACTAAAGCATGTTAAAACACATACACGAGTCCCTAAAACCTCTTTACATTAAAGCAAAATGATATGGTTAAATCTGTTTGCTCAGAAAACAGCATCAAACAGCACTCTCATGATACCACATCTTTACAATAACTTCATAAACAAGGCTCTTGTGCTGAGATGATAGACCACAGAAAAAATTGCCTCCTTTTACTCAAAATTTAAATTTTAGTTAAAAAAAAAAAAAGCAGGCTCAGTATCTACTGGCCTCATTGAAATGGCCACCATTTCCTCACGGGTTTCACATAGTACACAATGTCTAAACTTTGCACTGAGCTGGCTTTAATAGTGTAGTAACTCAAGATTCCATTTTAATCCTTCACACGAAGACATCTTCAGTCTAGTGAAATCAGCTGGGGTCTGAAAAAAGACAACAGCTGCAAAGCCAGCATCTGATTAATAACATTTGCATATTACAAGTCAGAGAAAGGTTTGCTGCTAAATATAATATGAGACCAATCACCTCACATGATAGCACTGGTGTGATGAATGAGGCAGAAAACCGCACAGAGCAGGGATGGCCAGGAGAGCTGGGGCAGGTGCTGGTCTGCAGAGGGCCAGCACCACAGGCTTCTGGACTGTGGGCTTTAACATCAAAATCACACTTCATGTTTCAGTGAGGGACGAGCAGATGCCTAGTTTTTTCCTCAGAGGGATGTACCAAAGAAAACACTTTCTTGCCTATCATTCAGCTCCTCTGGCATACACACTGCAGCGATGGCTGAGGTCAACAAACACCATATGGGAAAATGGACCTGAAACTTGAATTCATCACTGAACAAAACTTACAGCTGTACAGTGTAGAGGTATGTCCAGAAAATGAAATGCATACTAGTATAAAAATGCTCTTGTTTGAAGAAAACAATACCACTGACGATTGAAGGACATAAAAGATTTTACTGAGCAAATGGCACTATTTCAAGTATCAGAGCACAATGGCTCACAAACCTGGCTGAGGATTTGAACCACCTAAGGACTTTAAAACTTTAGAACTTCAGATTCCTAGGCTTTACACCCAGAGGACAATTCTAATTCTTATTTTTGAGGTGAGACCAGGGAAATACAAATTTTTAAACAAAAGCCCAAGGAGACTGCAACGCAGCCTCACAGGCACTAGTGATTTGAGTTATATTTGAGTGCTACCATGGATGAAACACAGAGGAAGTCTTGAATGTTGCTCCTAAGCTTAAAGATATTAAACTGAATTCCATTTCTGGAATAAGGTTGACTAAACATCCTTTAAAAAATCTCCCCTACTACTAAAAAAAATACCTAAATAAAACTTTAATAACTCAAATATATGACTGAATTCTCAAGAAGGTGAAGTAAGTGTCAAGGCCAAAGGCAAATTGGGAGCATAAACCTTGAGTGTTTAAGGGAGTAGTAAGGGTAGCAGTCACCTGAGAGTATCTGCAGGCCTCCAGTGACACAGAACTCTGGTTTTAATAATTTACAGGGGACAGAGGATAGAACCACGGCTTTTATAAAATGAGAAGCTGGTTCAGAGATCCTCAGGTAAAGCCAGGACCATCCAGGCTACAAACGGTGAACTGGAAAATAACATAAACACCTAGGATGTTGTCCCCTTACGATTCTAAACCGCAAGGTCAGCCCTCACACCTCTGAAGCCCTAATGCAGACTTCTTATGTTATACAAGATATACCAACCTGAGAATTCCTTATAAAATGGCTTCAAGAGCTGATTTTATCATATAAAATTCTAGAAAATGCAAACCGATCTATGGTAACAGTGTATGAGTGGTTGCCTGGGAATCTGGGAGGGTAGGCAGAAAGAGGAAGAAATGATTACAAAGTAGGAGAAAACTCTGGGGGAGGGGGATGACAGATAGCCTTAGTGTCCTGATTGTAGTGATGTGTGCATGGACATATACACAGGTACATGTCAAGTTACCAAATTGAACATTTTAAGAATGTGCAGCTTATTGTATGTAAAGAATACATCAACAAAGTTGTAGAGAAAAAACCTAATAAATAAGTTAAAGAACAGGTTAGACAAAGGTGAGATGAGAATGAGTGAACTGCAAGATGAAATAGAATTTACAGGCACACTTGAATTTATAGGCATACCTCATTTTATTGTGTTTTGCTTTACTGTACTTCAGATTCTGTCCTCTTTTATAAATTAAATGTTTGTCACAACCCTGCATCGGTAAGTTAATTGGTGCCATTTTTCCAATAGCATTTATTCACACATGTCTCTCTGTCACATTTTGGTGATTTGCCCAATATTTCACGCTTCACCATTATTATTACATTTGTCATGGTGATATGTGATCAGTGATTACGACTTGGTGAAAACTCAGATGACAGCATTTTTTTTCAATTAAAGTATGTACTTTTTTTTAGACACAACACTACCGCGCACTTAACAGACTATAGTATAGTATAATCATAACTTTTATATGCACGGGGAAACAAAAAAAATTCATTTGATTCACTTTATGGCAATATTGATTTTATTGCAATAGTCTGGAACTGAACACACAATCTGAGTATCTCTGAGGTATGCCTATGCGCAGAATTTAGCAAAGATAAAGATGAAGAGTATAGAAAAGGAATTAAGAGATACAGAAAGCAGAATAGTAAGGTCTAAAATACATTTAATGTCTAAGAGAACTTAATAAAGAGAATAGGGGAGAATGATACAGTGAGATAATAGTTAAGTATTTTTTGGAACTGATAAAAGATATGTTTTCAGATTCAGGAAACACACAGAATCTAAGTCAGTTAAGTAAAATTAAAACCACATCATGACACATTACAATGAAAATGAAGGATAAGAGTACTTTAAACGGAGCCAGAAGTAAAACAGTACTTACAAGGAAGAGCAACTACAACAAGAAGTATCTTCTCAAAAGGAACAACAGAAGACAGAATAGTACATTGAGCATAAATACTATCAACACAGAATCACATACCTAACAAAACTAACTTCTAAGATTAAGGGAAAAATTAAGATATTTTTATTTTTATTCTTTAAAATTTGTATTGAATTATAAATGACATATAACATTATATTAGTTTCAGGGGTACAAGATAGTGACTGGATATTTTTATACATTATTAAATGCTCACCACACTAGGTCTAGTTGCCATCTGTCACCATATAATGTTATTACAGTATTATTGACTATATTCCCTATGCTGTACATTGCATACCCATGACTTAATTATTTTATAACTGGAAGTTTGTACCTCTTAATGCCTTTTGGTGTGCACCAAAGTAACGCAGCTTCAAATTATATAAAATTCTCAGAAAGAAAATGATAATCTCCTTAATGATCACAAAATCTTATAGTAGAGATATTCTGGGAAAGAAACCTCTGTAAATAAGAGGGTGGTCTCTAGTTCAAAGCTGTGATAAGGAAGGTCACTGAAGAAAAGACAGATCTACTAAATCCTAGGAGCTGCAGGTGAGAAATTATTAGATAGTTTCAGTTTTTCATGATTTGTATATGTAACTGCACTTAACTGTTACACGTTCAGTCAACACTAAGGTCTCTCTGGGCTTAGGGCCATCTATATACCTTATCTAATTTATGTAATAAAGAGCTAGATATAGTTATTACTGTGCTTCCTACAAGGGATCTGGAAAACTAGGGTTGAAACTGTTTTTGTTTCCCACATTTAAGAAGAAAAATAAGGACAGATGACACAGAACATATATAGAAATAGAAGGAATTTGGAAAAACTAACCTAGGAACTAGTTGAATATTTAGATTTCCTTCTACCTATTTGTCTCTGCTACCAGAAGCTTTAAAACAAATACAGCTGACTCTTGAACAACACATGGATCAGAGGCACCAACCCCCACCCCACAGTCAAAAATCTTCATGTAACTTGTGACTCCACAAAGACTACCAATAGCCTACTGTTGACTGGAAGGCTTACCCATAACATAAATAGTTGATTAACACATATTTTGTATGTATAGGTATTATATACTGTATTCTTACAATAAAGTAAGTTAAGGAAAATGTTTTTCAAATTGCCATAAATCTCCAAAAAATTTTCCAATTTATTTGTTGAAAATAATCTGCATAAAGGTGGATCCACACAGTTCAAACCCATATTGTTCAAGGGTCAACTAGAGTTCCAATAAAGGAACACTATGAAGGCAAGCTCTGTATACACATACTAAGAAAATTACTAAGGGAGGAGGATGTGCTCAAGTCGTCCCGTCTCTAGAACTTCCAGCAGATGGTAAATATGCAACCTAGTAAATGAATAGATGTCACAGGATGGAAATACAGAACTGACAAAAGTTGAGAAGGCAGGTTTCAGAAAATCTCCATCAGGCTTTAAGAGCAGGATTTGAAAAATGATTTCAACAAGCCAAAGGCCTCCATAGATGAAATGACACAGCAAAAGTAAACCTCAGCTAAGTAGAAGTGTCATTAAGAGATGACCATAGTTGTCAGTTTCAACCTCAATGCAAATGTAACAATACAATTCTCTTTGGATTCAGAAAGGGAGTTCTTAGAAACAAAAACAAAAACATGATAGTAACCAACACCAAAAGGCATCCCTTACTTTACGATTACTTATAAACTGAAAAATCAGAAATACAGTATTTAATTCAGCAGGGCTTGGGAATTCAATTCATGAAGTTCAAGCCACTTGGACTTTTTACTCCTAGCAGGGTGATTCAAGCAAACTTCCTCTCCTCGTACCCAGGGAGCTTCCCCATCAGGCCTGCCCTCCTACTGGCACCCTACCCGCTTTCCCAAAATGGTTTTCTCCTGAGTCCTATTCGCTGTGGACCCTAGTTTGTAATTCTGCTGCTGCTACCTGGCTAATGCTGGTAACTTTCATCCTATCCCTCTCCAACAGATCTGCACAGCTGGTGGAGGAATTGCAGAGACAATGCTTTGCTTCAGTGTTCATGTTAACCAAAGGGAAACCCAGTACAGAAACAGTCTAAAACTGACATCTTCTGACTTGAGTTGGAAAGTCCAAGAACTCCCAGGGCTCTATAACGTCCAGTTGGAAAACTAAGTTCCTTTCAATAAAAATAGCAACTGCAATGGATTAAAATGCCAGGCATGCTTAAATCCATGAGTTCATAATACTAAAAACAAAAACAAAAAAACCCTCATTGATCATCTTGGGAGGATGGTAGAGCATCTACTCATTATTTTGAAAACTGGCTCTTCCATACAAACTATATCTTGGGGTAACTAGACTGTTGAGGAAAGGAAACTTTTTATTTAAGGTGCTCAAAATATATTTACTGAATATGAGTGAGAAGGAGTACAAATTTTAAAGTGACATGGATATTACCTTTGAAGACTAACTCATGAGTGCTCTTTCCAGAAGGTAACATCAACCTCTCAACGTTCCCCATCTTCATGACAGTTTATTATATGTATCCTCCTAACATTTTTGCAGTTGACTTCTAATTGCTTCCTCCACTTCTATTTTTGCTCCCTCCACAATCCATTCTGCAACTAGCAGCATGCAGCTTTTAAAAAGGTAATCAGATTTCTCATACTGCTGCTTAAAACCTTGGAAAGGAGATTCTTTTACAGAAATTTCTGGAGTAATAAATGAGGAAGAAATGGTAGAATTAAAATAGCAACTTCATCCATTAATGAAATAATGGATCTAAGCAATGGCCATTAAAATCACAGACGGACAGTCAGCCAAATACTGTGTGACTCCTGAAAAAAGTAAATAACACTTCCTATAAAGTATTCATGCCAAAACAAAAAACAAAAAACAAAAATCCTGAATCTGATCAAGTCTCCTTCTCTACTTGCCATTTTTATAGGACAGATGGAAGGTAGAAGAACAAACATGTCAAACACCACAGTAAGGATAAAAACAGTAAGCCCAGAATGTGGATAACTCCAAAAGGCCTATTTTTTCCCCACAAATAAATTATAAGAAAGAGAGAGAATCCTATCGATTAAAAGATACGTGAGAGAAAATTCAACACATTTATATAATGTATGGACCTTATCTGGATACCATTTTAACAAACTGCAAATTAAAAAGAAACTTTTAAAACATTTGAGGCAATGTGAACATTGATGGAATATTTAATGATGCTAAGTAAGGAATTACTAATACTTAGATATGAGAATGGTATTACAGTGTTTTTTTAAGAAAACTTTATCTTTTAGAGATGCTTATCAAAATATACACATGAGATCATCTGATGACTAGGCTTTGTTAAAAAGTAATCTCGTTGACTGGTTAGCCAAAGACTGGTAAGATTCCTCAAGGGAGGAACAACCTAAGACAGGCACAGTAGCAGGGGGGCCATCAGGAGAGAAATTGGGGACCAACAGAGGGGAGGCTTAGAACCTCACCCCCCTTGTTTTGAGAGAAATCTTCTGCATCCGTGGATGTTTTGTTGCCCTTGTCTAGCTTGGATTAATACTTAGTCTATAGGCACAGACCTGATCATCTACATTTGCCCTCTTAAAGCACTAAATAATGTTTTCTACCTTTATCTTGCATCTACCTACCACTTCAGCATTTTATTAAAATAATAATAATAATAATAAGGGAGAAATGTGGGATTCACATATAAATCAAGTATAAAAATCAAACGAATAATCATATCTGACTTGATTGTTTATAGTTCATGATGTGTGATCAAAACTGAAAGTTTCTGTGATATGACTGCCCTTGCACTATTCACCATGTAAGAACTTGTTTGTTATGCTTCAGAAGATTGGAGACTGTTGAGATATAGGCTTGGGGTTGATTAATGACTGTGCATTGAGTCCCCTATACAGAATTTTATTGTTGTTAACAACCATTTGATCAATAAATATGAGAGATGCCTTCTCAAAAAAAAAAAAAGGAATCTCGTAAGAAAGGAAGGGGATTGATGCAACAAGAATGGCAGGGGATTGATAACTGTCAAAGCTGGTGACAGTACATAGGGGTTCATTATACTATTCTTCCTACTTCTATTTTTATAAAAAAGATTTAAGAAGAGGCAAGAGAAGGGGAATATATAACCATACAATTGCATTTATAGACCTTATATGTATTCTGATTCAATCAAACAATGAAAAAAACACTTCTGAAAGTAAATTTCAAATTTCTGAGGGAAACTTGAACACTGACTGGATATTTCATATTTAAACAATTATTAATATTTTAGGTCTGATAATGGTATTAAAAATATCCTTATCTTTTAAAGGTATATATTTAAGTATTTATGGGTGAAATGATATACTATCTAGGAATTGCCTTGAAATAATCCAAAGGATCAGGATGGGGGGATGAGTAGAAGCAGAGATGAAGTAAAGATTGACCATGAGATGGTAATTACTGAAGCCAGCTGATGGGTAAAGGGGATTCTTCATACCATTCACTATATTTTTGCATTAAGTTTTACATTTGCCATTATAAAACATTTAAAGAATTTAACCTGTGGTGTTAGAAGTCAGCACAATGGTTACCTTTGAAAATGGGAACGGGAGCCACAATAAGGGCTTCTGGAGTGGTAGGAATGTTCTGTTTCTTATACAGGTTTGTTCACTTTGTGATAGGTCATCTGTCTTTACATTATGATTTGTGCACTTTTCAGTATATTTTACACTGCAATCAAAAAGTATTTTTTTAAAACTAAATAAATCCACTGTGTATCAACGCATGGGCAGGCACTAGGGTAGAACTGCATGCAGGTACTACGGCAAACACTGAGAACGCCGTCTTTGCTCATCCATAAGGGGAAATAGCTGCCTGTCTTAGCCGGCTGTGTGAACATTAAACGGGATGGCATGTGTGAAGTCCTTGGCGCAGAACTAGCAGTGAACCACGGCTGCCTTTTGACTCATATGTCAGAGGACCTGAGCTGCATTCATGGCGTGCTCAATCCCGAAACGGCAGTGTAGGTACTACGCGCTAAATAGCACTCCCGGTGTTAAAACAAGACCTCCATAGTAATTAATTACCCTCACACTGGAAGCGGGTCAGATCTCCACTCGCCCTCCGTCTAGGTTCTAACAGAAAACCACTGAGACTGAAGAAGGGAGGCACCATAGCTCCACGCCGATCCGGCGCAATCGCTTGAGCCGATGGAAGCCCCACACCAATAGCCGGGACCTTCCCTCGCAGTCTCCACCCCACGCCCTCCAATGGAGGCTCGCGGAGGAAATCTCTCATAGCGCCCTCCTCCCTCCGCTAATCAGCAAGCCCGCACCAGGCCATGGCGCCCAATCACAGCGCTCCACATGCTAAGGGTAGACCTACGCGCACGAGCGCACAAGGTGGGGTTGGGGGCGGACAGGCCGGCGCCCAGACACCGGTCTGCAACGGCTCCGCGGCGGTCTCCGCGGAAGCCGCACTGCCACCTACTGCCCGGTCTGCGAGCTGCAGCTCCGGGCGCTCCGCCTAACCAAAGGCGGGGCCTCACTCAATTCTCAGGGGCCCATATCACACACAATCCAGAGTTAGGGAAAACATGCGGTATTACCACATGTGGGCTAAAGTTCTGTTACATTCAACTTTACAGTAAAAAAAAAATACTGTCTCAAACGGCACCTTTTTCTTCTAAACAGTTTGAGTTGGAAAGCTTACCTCACATCCTAACATTCTATATAGGGGTGAACTCAAGGGGGCAGAGACTCATTCATCCCACATATTTCTGGAGCACTTTACTGCATGACAGCGGATTATCTGCAGGAAGCATTAGCAACATCCCTAATTTACAGGTACAGAAACGAGGTTAAAGTGACAGTTTCTGAAAGTGACAGAGTGGGGTTCACACCCATGTCTGCCCCCAAGTACAGACTCTTCACGACATCACACTACAAGAGAGGTAGAGAGTGCTGTAAGAATATAGGGCAAGGAAAAATCAGTTCTGACTGGAGAAGGATTCAGGATGTACATAGGATATTGGAGGAAGGCAGTTTTCAGTAAATGGTAACTGGTACTGCTTTTCCAAGTACACTAATTTTAGAGAGAAGATAATTACCTTCATGTGATATTTACTCATTGCATATTATTATGCTTATTCTTTGGTGAACAGCTTCTGCTTATTCAGAAATCTGTAATGTTCCCTTAGATTTGTTTCCAAATCAAATACAATGTTCTCCATTCCTAATTTTTCCTACATTCCTAGGAAAGTGTTAACAATAGCTTTCCTGAAATTATTCATTCTCTTCTCTGTACTTACATATCACTTTTCTTGTAATTCATATATAGCACATCAGAACAAGCTTTTCAATATAATTAATTCAATCCCTGTTGGTTTTATTACTGTAATAGTGGTTCTAGTGGTCAAAGGAGTGCTGGTGGCCCTAGAGAACATTTTAGAATATACAGGGTTATTTTTGGCGACTATCACAATGACTGCAGGGCATTACTGGCACTTAGTGCGCAGAAGTGAGGAAAATTAGATAACCTGCAATGCTGAGACTGTCCAACACATCAAAACATTGTTCCTGTTGGGAGCCAGAGTTTTCAGTACGGAAGGGAGATACAAATATGGATAAAGGGTGGCAAGGAAGAGCCCTGTGGGGATGAATTAGAATTAGAGGTTTCAATATGAACTCATTATTTGTAAAATATATACATGTAAGATTATATGCACGTATGTACAATATATTTATGTTTGGCATACATATTCTTTCTAGCTCTGTCCACTGAACGGGCAAAGCAGCAAAAACTCCACTGTAACAAGAGGACACTTAGTACACAGATCTTGGTTTCTAATACTATTCTCTACTTATAGGAACCAGAGCTCTTTGGAGAAGCAGTTGATTCCAGGGCTACAACAAGGAATGCATAAGATGGAGCATTGGGAGCCAGCTTGAAAGGGCTTCTACTAACCAAATCTGAGACAATTTGGCCACCAAAATAATTAAGGATAGTAATGAATCATTAAAAGAAAAAAAAAAGAGGAATCCACAATCTGTAAGACTATTCTGACATATAAATGGATAAATAGATAAAGAAAAAAAGGGAGGGGAGAGCTCTTGCTTATGATAGAATATTGATAGAATACTGTATAAAATATTGATAGAATACATTAGTAAATGTGGATATATTAATGGGGTGGGAAAACATTTTGTAACCATCATAGTCAAGACTGATGCAGGCAATAAGCTAAATGGATGCTACATCTAGGGGGAAACGTATGAGAAGCAGCAGGACATTTGCATGATACTGAAATATATCTCCCTACAGATTGTCTATGAGTCACAAGGGAGAAAAATATTAACTCTTCAGTGGGGAAATCAGACAACTGACAGGGTAGTCAAAGCATCTCCAGAGAAGGCAGATGGACATCAGGTGCCTCCAGATGAGAAGATACCCTGAGGAGAACACAGTGTCACTGATAATATTCTGGTAGGAGGAGCATATCTTGAATTTAATCATGAGGAAATATCAGATAAACCCATAAAGAAGAATATTCCATGTAAAAAAGGCACTGCTTCTTAACACGTCAGGTAACACACACAAAGCACTCAGCTTAAAGGGCTAAAACATATCAACAAACTCTCAAATGGTTTTTTAAAAATGTATGTACAGATAGAGAATGAGAAAGCAAAAACAAATGGGTCAAAATGATGACAAGTGAATCTGGGCAAAGGGTATCAAATTTTTTATAAGTTTAAAATTATTTCCTAATAAAAAGTGAAAACATTTGCCCAGATACCATGCCATCTATGACATGGCAGACATTCACACTACTAAAAAAAAAAAAAAATAACACCTGTTTATTTAACATATAAACTACTTAACTATTTAACATATAAACACAAAGTACTTTTTTGGGCTCAGTTTTAAAAATAAGTTGAATTTTCCATAAATGAACTAGCATGTAAATTGAAAAAGATAGCACTTCGACTCATTCAGAACTTTACTGAGAGCTGTTTACCATTTTGGGAATAAAACCATGTCACTTATGATAACGCCACTGCTGGTATTTGACTTCGCCAGTCCCACATCTGTATCCATTTGCATTTCTAACTGTTGTTCACAGTGATTCTACATTTCAGTCCAAGCAAGTGGTTGCTCATCTTCAGATCTCCTCAGCCCTGCTTTGGCTGGCCCCTGCCCATACACCCATTCCTGGACTCAAAAACCACCTCTGATTTAGTTTTTGTAATCACATTATCAAGGGAGAAAATGAGTTTTTTGACCATCCTCCACATCCCCACCCCTGCCTCCAAACACACACACAAAGACAGACATGAGAAAACATAAACATGGGGGACTTTATTCTTTAACATAAGTCAAAAAATGCAGAGAAATAAATATGGGGGAAAATATTAGATGGTAACTGGAATTATATTTAAAAAATACATCAGTCCCATAAAACTATCACCAATTGTCTGACTTTATCAATATCCTGATGATGTTATATATACTTTACATATATGAAGTACATACATTTCACAAAGTCCTCATAGGGCCAACGATTTTTTTTTAAGGCCTTGTTTTATAAAAGAGTGGTGCTATGTTTGTGATGTGATATAGGGAACAGAAAATGGAAGGATAATTACGAGCCTACTGCCTGAGAAGATGTTAGCCAACTATTTTCCCTAAATGGCATATATGAGATTATAATGCTGCTTTCAAATCCATCCACCGCATGGTAATGAAAAACAGAAGAGTCAAAAAGATCCCCGAAGTTCACAAGTTAAGAAATAACAATAAAAAAGGATGAAAATATAAAATACATTTTTCTCTGTAGATAATGTAAAACAGAGACACGCTGCATGGTAAACTAACTATATGATAAAAGTGGACAAAAACAAATAAAAGAATTGTTTGCATTAATTTATGGAGACTAATCATCAGGGCACAAATGAAATAGAAACCTGCAGAACAGCAAAAATGATTCTATCAGGTATGAAACAACAGTCTAATTCTTTTTGAGAATTAAAATGTAGCTGAGTGGGATCATCATAAAAACATCATTTCATTTCATATATACATCATATATGATGATAAACATATGGAGTGACTGAAGATAACACATAAAATAGTCCAACAGGTACCTACCAAGGTGACAATGTTCTTTTTCTCTTGCTTCCCACTTGTGGCTGTCCACATATGCTGCAGAAAGCAGGCATCTTTTACCTGAGGAAAAAGTCAATTATTTCAATAGGCAAGGTTTTACAAGAGGTTCAGTTTATATATCTATTCTATTAAACATATCTTTGTCATATCTTCAATTCACTAGATTACTTAAAAGATTCTAGTATGGTGCTGTAACCAGTGTTGCACAATCCAGTTCATGATAACATGCATTCAACCTCTAACAGGTAGAAGATGCAGGAAAACTGAAAATCTCTACAATAATGTTATGGGTAAAATATTTGGTAATTTTGTCCTATAATTTTAGGACTAGGAGTCATTTGTTTCCATTGTTCTAACTCCTTCTTAGAACCCAAACAGGCTGGACTATTGCTTACCTCATTAAGCAAATACTTTATAATCACTAGTTAGTTCTAAAAACATCTCCACCTGACTTAAGATCAGCATATTTACTCTTATTTCACATAAAGCAGAGAGTAATATCTTTCCTAGTAACCCAGCAACCTAGTAATAAATAAGAGGAATCCAATAAACCAAATTTGAGCTAACATACAAGATGGCATAAGCTGTATTCCCAGCACCTGGCACAATGACTGGCATATGGCACTGCTCAATGATCATAAATTCAAGAAATAAATGAGAAAGAATAAATGGCAACAATCAAAATTAAAACCTTTTTTTGCTTCAAAGGATACCATCGAGAAAGTGAAAAAACAACTCACAGAATGGGAGAAAACATTTACAATCATTTATCTGATAAGGGACTTGTATCCAGAATATATAAGTAACTCTTGCAACTCAAAATTTAAAAAGACAAATAACCCAACTAAAAAATGGGCAAAGAATTTGAACGGACATTTCTTTAAAAAAAAGAAAGCATATACATGTATACATACACACACATACACATACATATAAATGGCCAACCAGTCCAAGGAAAGATGTTTAATATCATCTGCCATCAGAGAAATCCAAAATACATTGAAATATTTCACACCAACTAGGATGACTATAATTAAAGGACAGTAACAGTTGTTGATAAGGATGTAGAGAAACTGGAACCCTCATATATTGCAGGTGGGGATGTAAAATGGTACAGTCATTTTGGCAAAGTTTGGCAGTTCCTCAAAACATTAACATGGAGTTACCAAATAACCCAGCAATTCCACTCCTAGGTATACACCCGAGAAATTAAACCATGTATCCACACAAAAATTTATATACAAATTTTCATTGGAATATTATTCATAATAGCCAAAAAGTGGAAACAATGCAAATATCCATCAATTGAAGAGTGGATCAAAAAAATGGGGTATAGTCCTACAATGGAATACTATTGAATAATAAAAAAGAAATGTAGTAGTGATGTATGCTACAACATGGATGATCTTGAAAATATTATGCTAAGTGAAAAAGAAGCCAGTCACAAAAGATCACATATTGTATAATTCCATCTAAAAAGAATGCCCACAATAGGCAAATCTAGGGGGACAAAAAGTAGATTAGTAGTTGCCTAGATCTGGAAGGAAGCAGGTTAGGAAAGTCTGGAGAAAATGGGGAGTGACTGCTAATGGATTTTTTTGAGGTGATGAATATATCCTAAATTGATTGTGGTCATGGCTGCAAAACCCTCTGTATATACAAAATAGAAAACAAAACAAAAAACTCCACTGAATTGAGTACTTTTAATGAGTGAATTGTATGATATGTGAATTATGTCTCAAGAAAGGAAGGAAGGAATGGCAGAAAATTACCTAAAAGTCAAAGCAAACAGTAAGCCAAACATACTAGATGGCACAGGAGATGATTAAACACAACACCCTCATGCCATTGTTATTCTCTGTCTATATCCCAACCAAAATAAACAAACAGAAACATCTCTGTGGGTTTCTATACAAACTAATTCCTCCCTTACTTTAAGCACATGTCAGACCTTTACTGGAATAAAATGTCTAAATCTGAGATCTAAAGCTTAAGCAAGGATGCGATAATATGAAAAGGCTTCCAATGACTGTCTCCATGAGGAACTAAGATGTATTTTAAAATAGTAACCATTAAAAAGTGCTTATATTTCAAATGGATTATGTTTTTAAATGATTGGATGTTTGGAGTTTAGAATACATTTTTCACAGAAACAATGTTATAAATTGATCTGCCAAGAGGATAAATACAATGTGGATGGTTATGTTAGGTGTGTAGCTGAATACCAAGTCAGGAGTGAGGAGACTTGAGATTTAGTTTGAGTTTTACCAGCTGGTAGAAAACTTCAGCTCCTGCAGCTGCAAAGAAGGTGAACTAGGTAGTATTAAAGAACCCTGCATGCTCTAACAGTCTGCCACAGAACCACAAGAATCAATTTAGATAATCCATACATAATTTACAGCAGCATTTCTATGCAAACTGCACACCAATTTCTAAAACTAGAAAGATCTTTTTCTGTGAAAAACAAGAGCAGCCCTTTTCTACATATGAGCTGAGAGAACTGTTAAGCCTTATTTACCTCAAGACACCAGGGGTTTACTTATTCTCAACCTATTACTGTTTTACTTATTTATTCTCTATTTCTTCTTTTAGATCATGCTTTTTTCTAGCACAAGAAATTGCCTAGAGTCAAGAAAGACAATTATCTGGATTAATGTTCAAGAGTTTTGAACTAGGAGACAAAAAGCAAGGGAGGGGATGATGGGGAAAGACAGGAGACCCAGAATGTCCTGTGTGCAATTGTTTAAGGGGATTACATGAACTAAAAACAAAATAAGACCAGTAAATTTATAAAAGGTAGGTGAGCCTAACAACCTCTCTATTTATGAACTTTTTATAAAGTTCCCTTATAAAGAAAGTAATCAGTAATAATTTTCCATCTCCACTGAGGGTAGGACAAAAGGATGTGGGTATAAGGATAAAGAATTTAAATTTAGCAAATGGAAGATTTTTCTAATAGAAACCAATGATAAACATAGGAATGAATTGCCAAATATGGCAGGCAGAATAATGTCCCCTTAAGATATCCATATTCTAACCCCAAGAACCTATGAATATGTTAGGGTATGCCACAAGGGGAATTAAGGTTGCAGATGGAGTAAAGATCAGCAAATCAGCTGATCTTAAAATGAGTGTGTCCTGGGTCATCCAGATGGGCCCAATGTAACCACAAGGTCCTTAAAAGTGGAAGAGGAAGACCTGTTGTTAGTGCGATGACACGTGAAGTACAACGTGGTAATAAGGACTTGACCAGCCATCACTCACTTTGTTTTGAGAAAGGGAACCATGAACCAAGGAATGCAGATGGTCTCCCGAAGACAGAAAAGGCAAGGAAACAGATTCTCCCGAAATTCCTAAAGGCAACACATCCCTTTCAACATCTTGATTTTAGTGCAGTAAGACCCTGTCTCAGACTTTTGACCTACAGAACTGTCAGATAAAATTCTACGTTGTTTTAAGCCACCAAATTTGTGGTAATTTGTTACAGCAGCAGTAGGAAATTACTACACCTTAAGACAGACAGGTATTCCATTTTCTGTAAGTTTTTAAAGCAGGATATTCATCTTTCTGAGATACTTTATGACACTTTAAAGTTCTCTCCTCTGTATAGTTGGTAGATCTATATATGAACATGAGACTCAAAGAATTTCTAAAAAGTCAGAACACTAAATTGAGTGGACAATGGCAAAGTGGAAATCTACATCAGCATCTCAAACTTTAATGTGCCTATGAGTCTTGATAAAATGCAAGTTCTGATTCAGTAGGTCTGGGATGGGGACAGTCTGCATTTCTAACAAGTTCCCAGGTGATGATGATGTTGAGCCTCAGACCACACTGAAGTAGCAAGGGAACAGATTATCAGCCTCACAGGTTTAGGTCTCTGAGCTTGTTAAATCCCATTCTTAGTATGTCCCACAAGAGTATATATAAACTTTTCTTGAACTTGTTTATCCTTCAGCCATTCAGCTTTCAAGGCAACCATAATCTCTAAGATAACTATGCACTATAAAAAGTATTTTCCCCATTTACTTCTGAAAAGATACCTCCAAGAACCACAGTTTCAACGTTTGGTGACAACTTGGCTCTATCCATATCCTTATTCATTTTATAGTTATTTTGGCCTTTGGTCAAATGTCTCCAAACATGTTTTCCACCCAAAGGGAAACAGTGTGATTGTGGACATAGATAGGCTTTAGAGTCAGAAAGTCTAAATTTGAATCCTTGTCTTGCTAATAAATGCTATGAAATGCTGGCAAGTCATACCACGGCTTCATATGTAAAATGGGGAAGTAATGCCAACCTTATATCAGAGTTAAAATGAGGGCATATATCAAGTGCTTAGCCTAGTGTCCACTGTGTAATTGGTGCCAAGTTTCCTTCCTCTAGCATCTTCATATATTGAAGTCACTTTTTTGGCTCTTCTCAATAAATTTTCCTTTCATCCTCTTGATCATTTTAGTTGCCCTTCTCCATGTTGAAAGGAGAATCAATGGAAGCACCAAAGTGTTTCAAATAATGATTTGTTATGAATTTGTACAAAGTAGAGTATTTTTTCCTCTTACCCTGCAATGGTTCAAAATGTTTTGATGATTTAAAGTCAAGGTCTTTATGGGCATTCTCAAATCCCAAGTGGTCCATAATGTGCTCTGAACATTAATTATTAAAAAGAAATCTCTTTTAAACTGAAGTCAGGAGGCCAGAATGGGGAGCTCTTATTGGCTGTCAATTGCAGACCCAACAGGAAGAGAGGTACCTTGCAATTCCATAGTACTTTCCATACTACTTTAGTAGCCTAGCAGGAAGAAGGGCTTTCTCCTCTCCTGGCAACTGTCTGGCCAATGAGACCATTACAACTCAGCCAATGAGAAGTCAACTCCCAGTTCACTCCCCGGTCTCCTTGTTTATAAGAGCCCTCCCAACTCCTCCCTCCCTCTCCTCTCCAGACTTGCTTGTGGTTTTGGGATATCTTTCACACCCCAAACTGCTATTTCTCTGCTATTCCAGAATAAGCCCATTTTTGCTCGTTAATAACTGACAGTGTCATTTTTAAGGTGAATAGCACTATAAGCTTGCCTCAGAGCTTTCAGTTCCTCACTTTAAGATTCCTTTGATCTATTGTCTAACCTAGTGCTTCCAATATAACTTTCTGGAATGATGTAAATTTTCAATTCTGATCTGTCCAATAGAAACGCCACTAGCCACAGGTGTCTATTGAGCACTTAAAATGTAGCTAGTGTAACTAAGGAACTGAATGTTTCATTTTTTAAAAAACTGATTTAAATAGCCACATGTCACTAGTAGCTACCACAATGGGAAAGTACAGGTGTAACCTACCACAAGTTTCACCAATTCCAAGTAAGACCAAAAAGAACTGGAAATTCTTTCAAGTCACCCTTCTCTAATTCCCAGTTCCTGTGGGAATAACTGCCCCCCAAACATTCTAAGCAACCATGATACTTCTGCCTGACAGGCAATCCACGGTCTAGTTTAAACTGAAAAGCAGGAACAACCATAATTAAACAAGCTAATAAACAGCTACAACAGCTAATTCTTACTGAGGTGCCAGGTATTATGCATACCACTTTACCTAATGTGTGGCACTGAACATTTTCTCCAGCTAGGTCAACCAGTTAACCCTCAGAAAATTTCTGGTGGCTAACTATGAGGTTTCACGTTGGCATTTGATCGCTTTTGCTAAAGAATTTTGAGCAAGAGCATATATGTTGCTGTTTTACAGGGGCTAGAGAGGTATGTTGGAAAGAGGTGATAACAGACATTGGAAACATCGGTTGTGATTACTGAATTTTAAATATATCAGATATATCTGTCAAGATCTAGCTTTTGTAAATGTTATATTTTTTTCCCAATGTTCTCATCAGCAGATCCATAATAAAGGTTTTGAGTGGGCTGCCATTCACACAAAAATTACAAGTACTTTAGAAGTAATAGTATACTGACATTTGCTGTCTACACGTGGAAACCTGTACCACAGAAAGGTCAGTCAAAAGTTGTGGCCAAGGTCATCAGGTAAAGTGAGATTAGGAGGGAAAAATTCTTCCATCACGTGAAGACTAGGGATCTGGCCAAGTGTGAGAAGGTGAGGAGAATATTTACGATACATCTCCAAGAAAACTTAAACTTACTTGCTAGCCCCGTGAGCGGACACGCTGGAGCTTTTCATGATCAGCAAACAGACGACCACCCTCACACAAAAACCCATCACATCACACGCTAAAGCTTTCATGCCATAAATTCCTCTGCTCTTCACACCTTCGTACTGGCAGACGCTATTATTTTAGGGAAGGAGATGATGAATACAGACTTCACCTTCCCATTCTGTGCTACCAACCTCCCAAATGGTTTCTTTAGCAACTAAATCCCAAGGCTTTCCTTTCCTCTCGAAAGCCCACCGCTCCCCTCACTCAAAGAACAGAGTTCTCAGGCGCCCACCGAAGCTGCCCCGCGAAGGCTCCAGTTACCAACCTGCCGGGGTGAGCGGACGCAGAGGAGCCCTCCGCGCCAGGAGCGCCGCGAGCCGCACCGTGGGGGCCGCCATCTTGGAGCATGCCAACAGGGCGCCAGCCCGGGGGCGCCGGCGGAGGAAGGGGCGGAGTCACAGCCAGGCCCCTCCTGGGTACCGCAGTTGGTGCGGCCCAAGACAGCATGGCTGCCGCCATCCGGCCCTCCAAACAAGTCCAGCTGCAGGCCCTGCGGAACGTGCTGTCTCCCGGGGTGGGCGGTTCAGACTCCGCCTGCCGCCGCTGCCCACTAGGAGGTACTCGCGGCCTCGGGCCGCAAAGGAGGGGAGGGATTGGGGTGGATGGGAGCTTTACGTCTCAACGGGCATCCCTTGAAATAACAGCTCCTCAGTCCGCACGACCCTGGAGCAGCCTACGTGCCCTCACCCTCTAGCCGCACGTGGGTGCCGCGGTGGCCCCTGGGTGTTGTGGACTCCTCTATGCTTGGGAACCAAAGGACAGTGGGGCTGGGGTCTTTGACCTTGGGGTGTAGTATGGATTATTTATACCACATGGAGATAAGATCAATTACTAGAAAGAGGCATTCAGGCTCTACTCATATTATTTGCTAAGTATAAACCCTCGGACGGGGCTGTTCTCGGAAAATCAGGAAACATGCGTTCCCCCTTGGGTGCTGAACTGTGGAGGTCTCAGACTTTCCTACTTCGGAGTCCCAGCTCTTTGCTAACAGTCTGAAAGACCTTGAGCAGGTTTCTTCTTTGTAAAATTATCCCTTAATATTTTTATGAAAATGATTGAAAATGCTAATGAGTGATGATAAAAACAACACTTTGCTTCAGGTATTACTGTAATGCATTTTGCATACGTTAATTTTTTCACACACCATCCAGTGAGAGAGGTGCCATTCTTTTCTCCATTTACAGAGGAGGAAATAGCAAGACTAAGTAATTTACCGGAGGTCAGAGGGGACTACCTGGTAGAGGACGGATTGGAAACAGGCAGGCCAAAAGTAGAGTCCTGCTGTAACCACTTCTCCAGACTTACCTTACATAAATAAACAGCAATTTTTGTTATCTTGTTACTGCGGTACAGAGAGCTTTTAGGATGATTCTTTTTCCAAGTTCCGCTCAGTGCACAGCCAACCTTCCTAAAGAAATGATGTTTCCCAAATTCATCTTCACTACTAAATTGTGGTCATTTATTTCTGATGTGTCTTGAGATACTTCGAATCCAAATCTGAGAGGCCATGACAACCTATTCACAAATGACAGAAATAGGAATTCCAGTGGTCAAACTATAAAGCTTTTCCAGTACACTATATCCTTCTATCTTGACCTGTTTTACATTTATGCATAGCCTTTAATTTGTAATTCCCTTGTTGTCCCTTAACTGGATGATGAATGTATCTTTCAGATGTGGAATTCCTGTCAATCCATCCCCATACACAGTTAACCACTAGCTCCTTTCATACACAAACAAAACTTGTCTGAGGATTTGCATCCTATGGTACTTTGGAGATGTTTTTTTCCCACCGGGTGACTTATATTGTGCCTGTCTGGATGGATTATTTATACCAAGTGAAGATAAGATCAATTACTAAAAAGAGGCACTCAGGCTCTACTCATGTTATTTGCTAAGTATAAAGCAGTCAAAATGATTTTACTCTTTTTCTTTAATTTACAGCTAAAAGGTACCTACTTACAGATAATGTCATGAAATTAAAAGAATTTCAGCACAAGAAGGTGGCTATTGCATATCATCTTCCTGGCACCAAAGGTAATCAAATCTATTTTGTTATTTCTTTCACTGACCTGTCATTCAAGTTTCCTGTGTCTATATGCCTGTTCAGTCTCTCCTTCAAGGACTTTATATCTCAGAAAGATTAAGATGATTTATTCTTAGTTTCCTCATCTACCACCTTTCACATGTCTCTCTGCTATTAACACATTCTACAGCTTTCCTCTTATCCCTTCTCCCAGCATCCCAGAGAAATACTGAAATTAGTGCTGCAACCAGTCCTCCCTAGATCCATGCCACTCAAAGTAAGGCTCAAGGATCAGCAGCAACTGGGAAGTTGATAGAAATGCTAACCCTCAGGCACCAGACGATTTGTATGCACAATAAAGTCTGAGAAGAACTGTTCCAGATGATTGGTTTTCCAAGTTTTTGATGCAACCCTCAGTTAAGAATACATCTCACAGGTGTCCCCAATACACACATACAATACCCATAAATGACATAAAGTGAAATAGAAGAATCGTATGTGTGACAGTGCATTTTCATATATTCTAGTCTTCTGGAAGTCAATAAGCTAGACAAAGATTTCTTTGAAAAATTAGTAGAATATTGGTAATTGTTGAGACTGGCTGATGGGCCTATGGGAGGTCATTATAGTGTTCTCTCTACTTTTGGATATGTTTGAAAAATTTTATTATAAAAAGCTGAAAACACATCCCCACCACTGTAGGTTCTGTTCCCTTTTGGCATCTGAGAAATCTTGATACATTCATTCCCACTGAGTTTTGCACATTGCAAAACTCACTGAATTTGCACATTGAGTTTTTTCCAATATTTCAAATTCCTTTATAAACAAATCAAGACTTTCCTCTCTTTGAATAACTCTTTTGTTTGTCTCTATAGACTTCTGTAGCTCTTCTCCTTGTCACTGTCAAATATTTATGAGTACCGAATGAACACTTCTTGCTTCCTTTCACTCCCAGGCCATCCTCCAGAAGTGAGTCTTCCCTCATGTTCCACTAATCATACTGTTATATAAAACAAGAAGATAAGCCTTAAGAGCGGGGAGAGTATGTTAATCTCCAGTTTAGCAGACTCAATCTAGATTTCACTCAGTCTTTTCACCCCACGTCTTTTGGAACTCGGAAGTTTGCAGAAATTAGGTTTCTGTCATTATCTTGTTATTTTCAATTGTCAGAGTTTTTCTAAGACTGTGGTAGTTGTGTGTGTGTTCTGAAAGGCAATTGATGTGATTAGTGCCAATCTACTCCACTGTCAGATTGATATTTATAAAATTTTCTCAACACGTGGAGATTGTAAGAGCCCCCTGTGGTACTCTGATATGCCACATCATGTAGGAACTCACCTGCACTGGCTTCCTAGCTCTTCCATAATGGACCTTACCCCTTCTGGAGCCCAGTGTGATATCCTCATAATCTAGTCACGGTTCTCTCCTTACCACCTCCCCCCAGTTCTATGCTGTTACTCATGCTGAATCCCACACCAGGAATGCCTCCCTTACCTCCTTTTCTTCAACCCTATCCAGCCCTTTCCTTCTCCTCTGGTACTTCCTCATTTCCAGCAAACCTGGTCTCTTTCTACCACCTGACTTGTCTCTTCCCTCCTATTATGTTTATAGTTGGTCACATTTCACCTACTCCGTCATTATTTTCAGATAGCTCTGTATAAATATCTCTTGTCTTCCTGAATAGATTTTACGCTCCTTCAGGACAGGAACCATACCTTATCCTTTCTTGTGTCTCCCACACAAATGGTACCTCTCAGTATGAATATGTAATAAGCACTTAAATCTTGATTGATTTGTTTTAAAATGCAGATTACATCTGTTGAAATTTTGGATCCTTAAAGTTCATTAGGAAGGATTAAAAAGTACAAGATGTAAATTGATCCCATTAAAATCTTGTAGATTGGACATTATTTAGAAATGTTTAATAGAATATATCCTCTTAAGTCTGACAAGTGACAGAAGGAATGAAAAGGAGAACAATAATGCCTGTGATTTCCTGGCAGTTACTCTGTGCTATGCCCTGTGCTAAATGCTTTACGTACATTATCTCAGGATAATCCCATGAGGTAGGTATCATCGTCCTCACCTTACACAGGAGGAATCAAGGCTCATAGATAAGGATCTCCCCATAGCATACAAGTGGCAGAGCCTAGATTTCAACACAGGTCCTTCCATCTCTAAAACCTTTAACCATTATGTGGTTCTGCAAATAAAGATTCGAGGGTCCACTTATTAATTCAAACCTTGTGGGCCTTCTTTTCCTTAAAGTTGAGAGCAGTGGCTGCCTCACCTTCCCAATCTTCTGTTTCTAATATATGTTGTGTGATTCTTTTAAGCACTGTTCCTTCAAACTTGGCCTTGGAGCAAATCTCATAGGCTTGTGTTGGCAGCAGCTGATACTTAGAACAGCCCTGCCTTCTGGAAAATAGATGCTTGCCTGGTGCCTGCCTTGCATCTCACCCTACTTTCTGGTGAGAATAGAGTTCCTTCCTAATGCCAAGAAGCAATGTTTCCTGTTGGTGTTTGACTGTCTCCATAGTTGATCAGATATAAGATGAGGGACAGAGACAGACTATGAACACCTTGAAATCATTCTGTTACTAGAAGAGCATTTGCTGCTGTGGAAAGGACTCTTTTTAACTCCATGTGCATTATATAGTTCTGTGGCATGCTTTCTAAGAGCTGAGTAGAGAGACCACGGGAATGAAAGAGGTAAATGTGGACCAAGTGAAAGAGACATGAAGTGGTCCTGAATCATGTGATTCAGCCACTGGGGCAAACCATTTTCAGTTCGCCTTTCCTTTCCTTTATCTGCTAGGTGCCGTGCCATGTGATGGTTTGGATATCTTGGTTACATTTTCTTTCTTTTCTTTTTTTCCTCATAGTCACCTATAAATACAGTTCTTTGGCCTAAGCCTCTGGAACATTAATTCTCAAACTTCACCATTCATATGGAATCACCCAGGTGGTCAAAAATGCAAAGTTTGAGTGTGACCTGGGCCTGTGCCCCTACAATGCAGATGTTTTCCTTCATACACCACCTCTGACACTTTGCTCTTGAGAAGACCAGCCCGCGATGGGAGCTACGTGGCTGTGAGCCCTCTCAGTGCCTCTTTGCAGGGTGTCAGATTCCAGCTTCCCTTTCTCCCTGAGGTCACGCTCCTGATAGTCCCAGTCAACCTGAGTGATGGTCACTATAGTTTGCTTTCTTCCAGAAACTTATTTGAGAAATTTGGAAGAAAAATTGACCCAGAACAAGCTCATTTTACAGGATGAGTTGAAAACCATGCTTCACTTGTGTGTGTCCCGGGATGACGTGGAACTGGCTAAAAATGTCATTTACAGGTGAGACATGTTCTCAGAGTTTTGCTAGCCTTCATCTCTTCTCGCTCTTCCTTTTCCTGAGCAATCTCACTCACCTCCAAGATATCAGCTGTTACCTATACACTGGTGAATTATTCCAAATCTCTCGCCCAGATGCCTGCCTGGATTTCCAGATAGTTATATTCATTTATGTTGTAAACACTTAACTGGGCTCCCACTACATGCCAGGTGCTGAGAAAAGAAAAACATATAATTCATGCCCCAAGAAATCACCAGCCTGTTCACTCCCTCCACGTCCATGTCCTGTAGGTCTTCACATACAGCTTACACAAATGTCTTCCTCTGTATTTTCTGTCGCACTTAAACCGGTCACTCAGGATACCTGGGAGCCTCTTTGCTGTAATCTCATTTGCTCTCCTGCCTGGCTGCTTAAGAAATCTTGCTGTTTCCACTTGCCTGGATTCTCTCATCTCTAGCCTGCCTTTTTCTGACCCCATTACTGGTGTGTCGATTTAGGCCTCAAAGTTTCCCTTGGATCAGTTCAGTGCTCCTACGGGTCCTTTCTCCAGGCTTATGCCTATGATGTTCCATTGTCACTGATCCATGGTCAGGGCTTCCCGCATCAGAAGGAACTCACAGGTAGTCACAGTTGGCTCAGAGACAACCCAGCAAAGGCTTTCCTTACTGGGGAGCAGTCTGACACCGAAGCAGCTGGCTTCCTTTCTGAAATTAAGTTTACTGCTTCTTTCTGCCATTCTCTGAAGATATGTTTCTATACATGGACCTGCATGTATGTTGTATATTTATATAGAGAAATACAAGGTATTCATATATAGAATAGTAGAAGAATATATACCAAACATTACTGTGGTTCTCCGGGAATTATACATTATAATTTTTTTTGTCTAATGTATACTTTTCTGATTTCTCAAACTTGTCTCTAGTGGACATTATCAGTTTTATAATGTGAAAAAATTAATGTTATTTTTAAATAGGAAAAGAAAAAACAATTTACACAAAAGTCATTGAATATTTGAAAGATACCAAATAAGTAGAAAGAAGAGATCTATCACAAATTCTGCTGTTGTCGTGGTCTTTTACTGCATAACAAACCACACCAGAACTTAATGGCCTAAAATGATGACTATCATTTCTCACCACTCTGTGAATCAAGAATTGAGGCCCCTCCCAGCTGGGCAGTTCTTTGTTGGGGCTGGGCTAAAAAGTCACTTGCTCGTTGCCAGTCAGCTGGTAGCTGGGCTCTGTGCTAGCACACGGCACATGTAGCAGTGGGCCTCATAGAGCTGCCCACAATTAGCACCACTTTACTTGGTCCCATTCTCTTGATCAGGCGACTTACCTGGCCAGCCCAGATTCATGGGGAGAGGAAATTCTGCCTCTGGATGGATGGAGCCACGGTGCATATACAGGGAGGGAAAGAATTGATGGCAGCTAAGAAATCACTGTTAATATTTTAATGTATTTTTTTTCACCACTTGTTTTCATGCAGAAATGTTTTGGTTTTGGTAGGGTTTATTTGCAGAGTTTAATTATTACTGTATATATAATCATATTTGCTTATTAATCATACATTTAGAAATCATATTTTAATGGCTATACAATATTCCATTGGAAGGTATTTTAATTAGCTGTGTCCCTATTGTTGAACATCTAAATTATTTATTTTTCACCAGTATAAATAATGCCATGATGAGCAACTCTATGCATAAAGCTTATCCTTTATTTCTTTTTGGGGTCAGAGGGTATGAACCTTTTAAAGCTTGTCAGTACAGACTGCCAGGTTATTTTCCAAAAGCGTTTTGCTAATCTATAGTTACACTGTATTGGCAAACGTAATTCTGTTGTTTCAGTTTCACAAATTGAATCATTTGTGACCCTCTGGCCTGTTTTACTCAGCCTTCTTTTTTACTACCCAAAGCTGAAGAGTAACAAAACAATAGAATTTCTGACAACTCTTTCAACTCTTATTTGTATTATAAACAAAGTATGACTCAAAACTCCTTTCTTGATGCTAATAACTCTGTTCATTTGCTGTCCTTTCCCTCTACTTGTAGACAGCTGGACAAGTGGGAAGAGGAGCAGGTCCATGAGCTAATCACCCTGTTTCCTCTCTTGTTGAGACAGGGGGCCCACGGCTGGGGAAGAAGAGGAATGAGCCAGAACATGAACTCTTTATTGGGCCAAAGATGAGGAACAACTTAATCCCCCATAATCTTGACCACATGCTGTTGTTTTGTTGATAGAGGGATTTTAGATCCTCCAACTCAAGTATTTCTTGTCAAAAAGATGTGATACAATATCTCTGTTGACTTTCCAATACTTCTACTAGTGTGAGATTCATTTAAATTAGGAAAACTTTTATTTTTAATCTGGTACAAATTTCTTATGAGACCATTTACTAAAATATTTGATTTTTAAAATTGTTTTCCTTAGCATGCCTTAGGTTTCATAAGAGCTTACATAGATAGACTTGCTGTGTCTGTATACCAGACACATGATCTCATTCAATCCTCACAAAAACTCTTTGAGTTCTTATCTCCATCTGTTTATAGTTGAAGAAACTGAGGCATATAGTAATTAATTTTTGCTCATGATTATACAATTAGTAAGTAAAATAGCTGGGATTTGAACTGTCAGCTTGGAATTAGAGTCTAAGAATCCTTAATCACTAAACTATATTGCCTTTTAATAACTCAATTATTTCTTTCTCTTCCCCAGGATTATTCAGGTATAATTGAAAAAATTCAGGTATACAACTTGATGTTTTGATGTAATAACTTAATTCCTAGCCATCATAATAAAACAATGAAAATGTTTTGTAATTTATATAATTGGATTTGAAGTGTATGTTTAAAAGTACACATCATCCTTTTTTTTGTTAGTACATGTTAGAACAGCGTATCCATAATGCAGCTATGACTTACCTCCATGATATAGCACGTTGAAAAGTACTCTTTTTTTAAAGTGAGAGCTTTTCCTCATGGTATTTGTGATTAATTCATATGATGAATGAATCTTTCTGAAATCTGATTTACGTGTAATCATGAGATACTTACTTCATCATCAGATTGTCTTCTAAAGCAGAAAGAGTTGATTTTTCAAAGTAAATTCTTGCTAGCAATTTTCAATTCTGTAGTTCTAACTGATGGACTGGCTGCTTGTAGAAATCTCAAGCCACATATAAGACATCACTGTCTTTGGAATTATCCTTTTACTAAAACTAAAATTCCAACTCTAAAACTGCATTTACCTTTTTTAGCTAGGTGATTGTAGTTCATACATGCCTTTCCACAAGCTGAGAAAAACAGATCGGTCTAAACTGTAAAATGTGTCTATTGTCTGCCATCCTGTATGGAGACAAAGCCATTCTTGAGGGGAACAGAGCATCATCCCTCCCCTTTTGTTCCTCTCTTGATGAGGCCCATACAAAGAGTGCCATTCTGATGGCTTTACAGATGCAGGACCCCTGCTATTCCCTGACATTCACTCAGTCCTAGCAGGTTGCTGGTAAATTGAGAAACTGATTACAATGTACATCTTTCTTTTATTTCACAGGGTATGTGGGCCTGTAACAAACAGCCCTGTTTATTTAAATACCTGGTGTGCTTCTGCATGCCAGGATTCTTCTGATTATCTTCAGTTCTGTACTTTTCCCCTTCAGACAGAAATTATCTCATTATTTATGGTGCCCCCAACACCTAGCAGAGTGCATGTCATGGCCTATCTGTCCTTTTCTTGTGGCCCACTGTTTGACTCACTGAATCATTTTGATTGCCAGGTACCATGCAGAGAACAAAAATATCAATTTGGGAGATTATAAGTTTGGACCACTTTTCATAAGGTTGTGTTACGAGTTGGATCTTGAGGAATCTGCAATGGAGCTCATCAAAGACCAGGTTATTATCTCCCGATTGCTTTCCCTGCTGGCCTGATTTCCTTTTGCTGAGGATGGGGTGTTTCTAATGATGTTGGGAAAAACATCTCTGCCCTTCACATTATTCACAGTACATTATTTCATCTACATTATAACACATTGTTCCTGGCTTAGATTTTCAGAGAAAGGCTGCTGAGTTGAATGAGTGAGCTTTTGCCTGCATTTTAAGGTTTTACAATCAGTTCCCATGAAGTGTAGAATGGATACGAAAGTGTAGAATGGATACGAAAGAGGTATAGGTACAAATTACAAGGTATTTACCTACCTTGGATGTATGTTCACCTGGGACTGACATTCTTTCTTTGAGAAACTTAGTAGGGGATAGTTTTGAGACAAGTTGCTATTTTGAGACCACCTTCCCTGTCTTCACCTGTATTTCTCTCCTGTTTTTGTATTTTGACTTCTACTTGAAGGCTACATTATAAAGTGTTTTTCCGTTTTCAAATTCTTTTACATATTTTGATTTTCTTTTCCTAAAAACAAAAGTAACAGTAATTATATTTGTATTTATTTATTGAGTATTTACTACGTCCTCAGCATGTGCGTAAGCGCTATACATGTTTCATTTCATTTATTTCCCACACTAGCCCTGGTGGGTTTAGGTGGATACTATTATTTCCACTAGAAACTGGGACCCAGAGACATAAATTCCATGGTCAGAAACATTCATTAAATTTTGGGGTGGGGAGCTGACCACTTGGGACATTTCAGTATTTTTAGGAACCTCCATAACAAAGTTACCCTGCCTCTAACTCTTTTTCATGCAAAGTGTTCTGTCCATGGTGGAACTGTTAATTCTGTTTGCCCCTCTTTTAAGGACACCCAGATGTTAGAAAGGTGACTGTAATATAGTAGTAAGCAGAGAAAAGGTGGTTTCAGAACAGTATTATTTTGAGCTTATTTTTTTTTAAAGAAGAAATATACATACATATTTACATTTTAGTGTATGTGTATGGAAAAATCTGAGGTTACACACTAACCCACTTATTGTCATGGGGCAGAATTACAGGGAATTACCACTTTTTACTTTATATAATTTTGTATTGTTTGACTATTTTATAATAAGTCTTAGTTAATATAACTGAAAGAAATGAAAGTTTCATTGTAAGAAATCATAGTTGTGAGAATAATGATGAAAAAACAAAAAAAAGAAAATGGAAGTAAACTTTTTTTTAACCTGCCTGTGTGAAACATTCATGGATGGGTAAGTTTCCTGAAGTTGTGGAATGAACTAAGTTCGAGTCAGGTGATATAAAACCTAATCCTGCTTTTACACTAACTTGTGTCCCCTACCCAGAACCCTATAGTGCTGCCAGTACTATAGCCACTAGTCACAAGTACCTGAATCCTTGAATTGTGACTAATTCAAATTACATGTGTTGTAAATGTAAAATATGCAATGGGTTTCAAGGACTTGGTACAAAAGAGAATTTACATTCTCTTACAAAGAATTTTCCAAAAAGTGTTTAATATTTTACAAATTATTTTTATATTGTTTACATATTAAAGTTACAGTTATATTTAGTGGTTTAAATAACATATTAAAACTGATTACATGTATTTCTTTTACTTTTCTTAATGGGTCTACTTGGAAATTTAGAACCACTTACGTGGCTTGCACTGTGGCTCGCAGTATCTTTCTTGTGGCCAGGGCTGCTCCGCTGGCTTCCCATCACACTTAGACTACAACTCAGACCCCCTGACTGTGATCTAGAGGGCTTTTTGTGGTCCCTCATCTCCTGCCACTCTCCTCTTTGCTCGTGTAACTCTGAACCTTCTTGTTCTTTCTCAGACATGCTAAGCCCATGGCCTTAGATAGAATGTTATACACTCATCATTGAGGCTTTCTCTTTTATAGTATTGAGATCTCTTCTTCTGAAAGAGCCTTTCCTGACCACCTTCCATCATCTTCTCTATCACTTGTTCCTGTCTCATGCTCTTCATAATGCTTATTGATATTTGAAATCATATTTTTATTTTGCTCACTTGTTTATTATCTCTTCTGCCATAATTAAGTTCAGTTAGATCATAAACCCCACTAGAGTTTAGGGAAGGGTATGTGTCTTATTCATCATTTCTTTGTTCTCTGCACCTAGAACAGGGTCTGCATAGTGGGTCTCAGAAAAGAACAAACTTAAGCAAGACATTTTATGGTGTATTTAAATGGCATGTGTCACATTAGCATGACACTAAAAAAATGTTGAGAACCACTGTTTTAGTGAATCATTTCAAAAAATGAGTAATCAACTCTATTATTCATTTGCCAAAAAAGGGATCATAATTATGTAAGACTCTCCTGCCTTAGTCCTCAAGCATACTTACGGCTGCCATTTCACGTTCATATGCCGCCACCCAGTTTCCAGGATCACTGCCCACCCAAGGGTTAATTGGCTCGTTTCTTTTCCTAAGCATAGCAGAGCCACATTTCAAGAAAACATTCCTCACCGTATTTCTGAAACCCAAAGTCACTTGCCGTACCTCTTACTCTTGTTCAGCATGTGTGTTGTCAGAGGGATGGAACCAACAGAGTGGGTAGCATTTGAATTTTTTTGAAAAATAAGTCCTTGATATACCAGAGATTTATTAGAAAATGTAGGAGGCCAAATGAGTAAAGCATGCACAAAAATAAGTCTGGGATAGATAAATACAATATGAGGAGAAGTACTTCCTTAATAGCTTTAACTTTTAACTGAAAATATATTGTTTTTCTTTATTAGCATTTACAAGGTTTCTTCTCAGACTCCACATCATTCAATATTTTGATGAATATGCTATTTATCAAAGGCAAATATAAAAGTAAGTATCACAATTTATTTGCTGAAAAATTCTGCTGTCTCTGCTGGTATAGCAACCAGGAAGAACAATGGGCCATACAAAAATGACCCTTATATTACTGATGAGTGCCTGAATTGTGAAGACCTCATTCTTTAAGTTTGAAAACATTTTGGAATCGCCTTAAACTAAGCACCCCAGATTTTGCTTACACTGAAATTATAATAAATTTTATGAAATTCATTCTTGCTGTGTGACAGATAGAATTAAATTATCTGTCATATAACTGACAGATAGCTTTTATTATGGCGAAATATACTTTCTAGTGATGGTACTGAACAGGTTAGAGTACTGGGCATCAACAGTAGAGGACTCTGAACTCACTTAAATGCGCTTAATACTGCCGGCCCACTCCTGACTTCCGGCAGGTGCATTGGAAGTACTGATCGAGATGAAAAACCAAGATGTGAAGTTCAACAAAAATACCTATGTCCTTGCTTTTGCGATTTGCTACAAACTGGTAAGACTATTTTCCCATAATTTTTAGAGCATCATGAGTAGTATTTGAGAGAGGATTTTTTTTTCTATAAATAAAACTCAGTTCCTCTGAAGTCTGTTTTCCATCTGGTACAGATATTTCCATTTCAAATGTGTTCATTTTTGGAAAACTCAAGTTAGCCATGCCACACAGTTTTATCATGGGAAAAGCAATTTTATCATCTTTCACCCTTTTCTGGCAATTACATAGATAATGAGAACAAGAAACTGTGCAAGGTTCAGGCTGTGCTCTAGAGTCATCTTGCTGAGGCTCATGCTGACCTCCACCAGACCAGTTTTCTTTGTGGCACTCTCCCATGAAAATCTTACCATCCTTCATTGGCACACTCAAGGGGCACCTTATCCTCACCAGTAGCCCTTGATTGTGCTCTATTTGTATAGCACACATGACGCTCATAACATTGCCTGATATACTAAGTAGATGCAGTTTTTTCCTTCCCACTAGAGGGGAAGCTCCTTAAGGTACCTTTGTGTGCCAGCTCCTAATAGTGCCTGGTACACAATTGATCTTTAATAAATGTACATGATGTTAAAATGAACTTTGGGGACAGAGAACATGACTTAGGAGTCTATATACTACTGTCTCTGGATCATTTCTTGCACACAGTACCTGAATGAGTGATGATAAATGAAATTGTGCAATGACCAAGATCCCACGCATTGGCATAACTGTTCATGCAGTTTGAACCTTAGAAACTTCACCTATAATTTTATGCTGAAAATGAAGGAATAGCAATCAAGGTAAAAGAACATGGGCCATTGAAAAACTTCCGAAAAGTGTTGGAATACCAATTTTCCAAAGCAAAAGAGGCAGTTTGTCACAGTGAAAAGAAAACCAACCTGGAAATTGAGAAATTTGGAGTCTAGTCTCAACTGCAGCATTTACTGGCTTTGAAGTGGTCACTTATCTCATTTGTGACAAGGAAGTGTTGGATTTAGGAGCTAGCAAGTTTTTTCTATATAGGACAGAGAGTACATATTTCAGGCTTTGGAGGCCCATATAGTCTGCCACACAGATCTCTGTCACTCGTTCTTTGTTTTTACAAACCTTTAAAAGTATAAAAACCATTTTTAGCCATAGGCTAGATTTGGCCCAGGGGTCATACATAGTATGCTGATCACTGGACTGGATTATTAGGTGATCATTTCCAATCATACCATTTTATGATTCTGTGAAACAGAAGGCCAATGACACAGTGCTTGAGGATCAGTTACTCAGCATTGTGACACCCAGCTTTCTGCCCCTTTTAGAGTTGCCTCCCGGAGTGGATCCTGAAGTGGAAAGAACTTAATTCTACCACTTAGGAAGGGCCAGAGGACTTTCTTCCCTGCCCAAGTGTAACTTGTTTCACTCAGTGGAGACTGGAGTTGAAAAACGGAACTGGCCAACCGTTAAACATGGCAGGCCAATTATGGAAACTGTCCTCTTTCATCAAGTCAGGATTGACTTTAAGATGAAGGTTGAGTTGTGTCTTGACATATACACACAGTTGCAGAGCTGCTATTGCTCTCACGAACCTAACTCACCTATAACACATACAAAGGAAAAGGATTTGGTTTTACCATTGCCGCCTACTGGTTTGTGCAGCACTCACATTGTTCACACTCGGGTTTGTTTGTTTTTTTAAGCTTTCTATTTTCCTGTAATCCTTCTATGATTTACATTTTAAAAAATGTTGTTTTCAAATATTGGACTTGCATGGACATTTGGGAAATAGATAGATTGGTTAGATTGGAAATCAGCTCAAGAAAAGTTTTGTAGTGTTGCTGAGCTTTCTTCTGCTATTTAATATAGTAGCAGCTGACACTTTACACTTTACATTCTGGTACCTATGTCTAGAAACCAGCCTGTCCAGGTACAAAGAGACCTGGATGTTTGTTAAAACTGCCCTGAGTCAGAAAATAGGCAAAGAGCTTTACAAGTAAAGTTAACTTAGATGTGAGCTGCTAACATACAGATAACTTGGTCTGTTTGCAAATAGCCTCTCTATGGGGCTTAATCTTTTTAGGTAGCTCACAATAGGCTCTGGGAAATTCCCCCCAAAGGAAATCTGAAATACTGAGCACTAGTAATCATTTTATTAAACTTAAAAGGTTCATGATACTTATTTATTGAGCAATCTTGTCTCCTCCCAGAATAGCCCTGAGTCTTTCAAAATCTGTACTACACTAAGAGAAGAAGCTCTGATCAAAGGAGAAGTCCTGTCCAGGAGAGCATCCTGTTTTGCTGTGGCACTAGCTCTGAATCAGGTACGGCTTTGGGGTGCACTTAAGTGAATTAGGAGTGGACAAGAGTTTACTGCTCTCATTTGTTTTTGTTTTTCCTTCCGAGAGGGTATCATAAAGAAAAGGTCCCCATAAGGAGACCAGTACCTTTGGTGCCATGACAACCTACATCTAGATCTGTGCCTCCAAAGAAAGTTTTCATTTATAGTTGAGGACCTCACTTGTGTTGCTATGAGAAGGGGCTGGCCACGGAGAATCTGTGGAGTGGAAGCTGCACTCTGAGAATTTCTCAAGTAATTAAGTGAAAATTTCAAATGATCAGATTACTAGGTAGCATTCTCAGAGAATAGTTTAATTTAATGGCCCCCAAAGCTGAGTGCAGCTCCGATGAGTGAAGACTCCTGGGTCAGCCCATTGTGGAAGTGGGGCCCATCACATATGTCACACTCAGAACAAATGCTCTTGTTTGGAAGAGCTTTAGCAATCTTCTGGTCTCCCCTTCACTGCACAGATGGAGGCAACTGAGGCCTGGACAGAGAGAGGACCTCTCTGCTCTCATACCTCAGTGAGGCACAGTTGGTACTCTGGGACAGGGGCCCCTCTCTTAAAGAGCTTTTCCCAAGATGTCCTATCCCAAGGCCAAAGAAAATGGGAAATACTTTACATGTTTAATATGTAGTAAAAGGAGATACTATGGCAGCAAAAATAAAAACCATGCCATCTTACTTATCTGGCTGGTAAAATATGGCTGGAGAACTCTTAATTATCATTAATTAGAAATGAAAATATCAGGTTGATCCATTTCCATATACTGCTAGGAAAGTCACTGAAGGACAAAGATGTAAGGATATAACAGTTTCTACTGCTTTAACTTTCTAAGCTTCCCTCTCTGGCCTGGGGTATTGCTTTGTCTAAGTCTATCATAAGCTAAGGGAGGTTAATAAAAGTCTCTTCATAGCATTAGTATCTTTATATAGATCATGTGCTGGTTCTTTCTGGTTATTCATCATTGAAAAACAAGCTTCTCTTAGACCAGCCACTTGGAGAAGATTCATGTCAGACAGAGACCAGAGCTGTGTTGCCATGTTCTATGTTAGCAAGACTTTTCTTTCTGTGTGAGTTTTGTCTACAGATATGCATGGGCTCTATTTCTCCCTGGCTGGTGGGAATAGGCATGAAAGTGGTTTTCATTGAAAAGTCTATTTTGTGCTGCTTTTGAAATGACAGACTGCTTCCTGCACATACGGCTTATCTATGTAAATTCTTGATTAATCTCACCTTTGCCACCAAAAGGATACAGAGACTTCTTCATTACTAGTCCTAAGCTCTGTTACTATTAGTTGTAAACAGGAATTTCGGCTTTGTACTTGAGGGTATGGCCCTCACCTTTGAGAGTTACTCTGCAGGCTCTTTCTGAGATAACACCATGTTCTCCCATTGCTTTGCCAGGACTGACCCACATTGCATCTCCAGTTTTTTTGGCAGTGCTTCGGTCTCTTCTGTGGTTTGAGGTTTCTGCTATGTTGTAATTAATGTCGAAGATGGAGTTTACATTTCTCTTTCTCAATGTTTTTTTAAAAAACTCATCCCAGTTGGAGAACGGGAGATGCCAACTTTATGCCTCCATCTTAAAAGCTGGAACTTGGGCAGGTTGTTAAAACATTCACTAATATGGCACTTTAGGAAACATTTTATAGAATGTGTATTTTCAATTACCAAAAGAACTTTTTTTTCTTAGTGGACTTAAAAACCTGGGATACTATGAACAGGAATATCCTCACATCTGTACATGGTCTTTATGGTAACAGAGTGATGTTCATATGACTTGGAGTATGACTTGTTTTTCTTCCTTCTAGAACCAAGTGGAAAAAGCTACATCCATTTTTTCTCAAATCATGAAACCAGAAAGCATAGTCTGCACTAATTTAAATGTAGGTAACTTCTTTATGCTTGAAATGTAATAAGATGATGTCTGCATGTTTTTGTGTGTGTACAATGACTTTTGATACCCCATGGTCTTCATTCAATTCATTTATTGAGCTCTGTGTGAAAATTATAGCTACTGTGAGAGGAGGCAACACAGGATGTGCTTCTGGGAGTTTATAGATAGGTGGGAAACATTGATATGCTGAGATACAAGATATGGCTAAATGTCACAGGTGTAACACGTGACTACAGAAGGCTATATATGTAGAGAGAAGGGAGATGGCTTGCCAGCCTCTCGACTGAGACCTGAGAAAAACCTGCCTGCTCATTGCATCCTGCCCATAGTACCTAACTCAGAGAGACAGTATACCTCTGATGTATAAAATAGTGCCTAATGTAGTAAGCACTGAATCAGTGTTAGCTATTTTCATATTTCTTCTGTTGCCAGCCTGCCATGGCCCATCTCCCCCAGTGAGCAGTTGATCATCTATACCTTCCTGGAGCAATGAAAAAGACCAAGAGACTCTCTTGTTGTTAAAACTATTGCAGTCCCCACTCAGCCAGCCCCTACTGAGGCCCTGCTTATATTCTGAGTACATTATGTTGTGGGCAGTTGAAAAGAAAGCCCTTCTTTCAAGAAGTTATAGTCTCCTGAAACATTAAAGGGTCAAGGTGAGGAAAACATTGTCAAAAGAACAGAAATGTGAACATGGGTGTGATGTAAACTAGGATGATGGTTCAAAGCCCTTGCAGTATTACAGGATGCAGATCAAGGGCTGGCTAGCAGGAGAAGAGACTTGTTGAGCAGTGTTCCAGGAGAGGGCAGGGCTGTAGGGCTGGAGAAATGGAGTTGAAGGGCATTCTTTGTTGGGAGATTAGTTTTGCTGAGGGTTTCATTTAAAAGAATGTAAACTGTTCATTGTAACTACATCTTACATGCTCCGAGTCCTTAGGGAAGTTACTTAATGTTGTGGACCCCATTTTTCCTTTATCTGTAACAGCAATAGTAATAATACCATCCTTTCACTGTGATACTTGAAAGAATAATGCATAAAAAGTAGTTAGATAGTGCCTGGCATGTAATCAGTATTCAGTGAATGCTTGCTAACACCAGTAGTAGTTGTTTGAAGTAAAGTATATTAAATAAAAAGGAACAGGTCCTAGAACCCAGAGAATAGGAACTGGGCATGACTCTAAGCTTCCATGGCTTTCCGTCCTGCCCGGAGTGATTGTCCCCAAATGTCATCCCCAGGCCAACGCCCAGACAATGGAGGAGTAGAGCCAGATAAGCCTGCATGGTAACCTTTGGAGAACAGGATCCAGTAGGAAGCTTGCGATACATAACAGTCTTATATTTGACCTCATGTTTTCTTTTTAAAACGCTTTCACATGAGGGAAAGATGAGTCTAGGGAACCAGAAAAATGGGGACAGTGATAACAGAGAACCTAGAAAAAAAAAAGATGGGTTTGGAAGGGAAGACACCAAATACTAGAAATATCCAAATAGAGATCTTTTAGTTTGCAGAGGGCATGAGCCTAGGGCAGGGGGTGGGGAGGGGATGAGTGTCGGAGCTGTCAGTTAAGAACTCATCTGTATAAACCCAGTAATGGACCTGATAAGAACTGAAGAACACCACAGAAAAAAGGGAAGTAAGAGGACCCAGAAGTAGTTTATAAGGCATCATGGTGAAGCAGACAAGGAAGAAGCTGTACCAGCGCATAGAAACCCCGGAGGCCGATAGCCCGTACGTGTCATAGCATGCCGCAAAGACTGGGCAAGCCCGTCTCCCTCTCCCAAGACTGGGCACCTGAACAGAAACTGCAGGTCAGAGCAGGAGGGTCAGTCAGAAGAGCTCGCAGGCTAAAGCAGATCTGGGAGGCTAAGGTGGCAAAGGTCCAGAGCCCAGAAGTTTAGGTCATTTTAGCTAGCAGTACCAGTAAGCCATGCAGGTGTCTTCCAGCAGACACCATATGTGTTTACCTTCTGTGCTTCCGACAGGATTTGGACAGCTCTGGGTATCCAAGTATATAACTCTTCCTCAGGGAGAGAGTGGCCTACAGATGCACTCATTTCATGATTGGACAGAAGTAGAACTGCTAGAATTCCAAATTTCATGACATCAGGTAGGAAAGAAGTATAGGAGAGTATAGTGTGAGGAGTTTCATGTGGATCATTAGTAGCTTTTCCTAGAGTTGAAGTGAGCTTGGTGGGGTCTATAAGGATTGATAGTGAGAAAGTGAAGAGAGTGAGATCAGCAGGGTTTTAGTTTAATTTAGCTAAGGTACAATGCTAGGTACTAGACATCCCTTCATTTTATACAATACTGTCAGAACAATATTTCTCCATATTATATGTGTGAAAATGAAGATTCAAAGGGTAGGTAAATTACCTAAGTTGTCAAAACTGATCTGTTCAACTGCAAAGTGTAGGGTTTCCCCACCACTCCAGAACCACAGAGATAAGGGTTGTGTTCTTTTATCCAGGACTGGGACTAGTTGTTCCTCCTGAAAGATGGAGAGAGCACAGGACTTGATCTCAAAAATGAATTTGCTATGAGTGCATATACTCCACAACCTTAAATTTGGGTTCCTCCTTTGTTTCAATCCTTGGCTGTCTCTCAGATCTTAAGAGACTCCACTAACGATTTTTTTTTTTTTAATGAAAAGTGCTTTGGTGGAAGTGAAACATGAGCCTACTGAGAGAGAAGCTGTCCACTCACAGTAGAAGGGGAAGTCCAGAGCACGGTGGGAAGTTTACTCGTGAGCCAGGGCAGCAGGAGCAGCTCCTCTTCCCTGAGAGCTGGAAAGGAAAGGCAGCCGGTACACATGGTGGGATGGGCATGTTTCAGGCAATCACTATGTAAGGAACCTTGAACTGATCTTGAATTTGAATCATTCCTGCCATAAATTGGGTTGCAGAATTACCCATTGGCCAGAAATGTAAAGATAGTTTTATTGTTTAAAAATTCTTACTCAGGAAATTCTTCCAAATGTCTAATCTAAATTTCTCATATTTCAATATAAGAAATCTGTTTCATATTCCTCAGGGATGTTGAAAAAGGGATAGTTGCCATTCTCAGGTTTAATAGTCCGTCAGATTTTGGGTCTCTGTTATTAGAGCAAGTTTTTAAAAAATGACTTAATGGCCTCTGGCTTCTCCAAGGCTGAGTCATCTACTTGGAATCCTGGAGTGTAATTTGTTAATTATTAAGAAATGGAAATATGACAAATAGGCTGAGCAGAGAGTCTGTTCAATCAGTATTAGCAGAAATAAATGAAGTTTTTTTCTGATCTACTTTAAAAATTGATGCCTTATACTAAAATCTTTTCCTCCTTCCAGTTGGAATTTGAACTTACCTAATTTTCCTTCCTCAATTTAATATTCTTGTCATCAAAATTGCCCCTACTGCCAATATGACCCAGAGGGCCTGGTTCCCGATTTTCCCAGCTAATAGTTACTACATACTGAACTGACTTAGCACACAATCTCATCAAGGCATACATAGGTTGACTCTGCTGTCTGAATTTAAACCCATCAATCCCAAAAGAACCATAACCCCCCTTTTTAGCAATGCTGCTCAATATCAAAGAATTAATTTCCACCTCCAAATACATCTGTAAGTAGCAGAGAGCAACACAGGGTAACTTTCTGCTGATTCTATTTGAATTCTAATTCTTTCTCTGGAAATAAGGCATGTCTCCAAGTGGAGACCCATTTTGGAGCTGCATTACCTTGCAGGGGATTGACAAGTGGCTAGTTTTGCTGTTTTATTTATTTTTGTTATTTTTTCTATTTGTTAATACAGGTGCGTGTTTTCATGTCCCTTTCTGTTATTCACTAAGGTCACCCTAAAGTTCTAGCTCATGTTGCTAAGGCCGCACAGCTGGAAAAAGAGTCAGAACTCATTTCTCATTAATCCCTTTGTGGCACATCTCACCAATGTGTAGAAGTTAGGAATTACATTTGGTTGGGAGTCATGCAGACTCCAAAAACAAGAGTCTACACAAATTAAAGGCTTTTTTTTCTTCCATATAGAAGACCAGAGGTGGTCGGTCCAGGTCTGGTGCAACATTCCATGATATCGTCAGGGACCTGGCCTCTTCCTGTATTTCCACACCACCATCCTAGGCATGTGATTTCCATCCATTACATCTCCATTCCAACAAGAAGTAGAAAGGATGGAGGAGGACAAAGAAGTCAGTCCCATTTTGGGATGCATTCCCAAGTGTCTCACCCAACAACTTGTACTGAAGTATTATTGGCCAGAAGTTAATCCCATGACCACAGCTAGTTGCAAAGAAACCTCAGAAATACAGTCTTTAAGTTCTATACATGACAACATCAGTTAAAGTTAGGAAGTTCTGTTATCAAAAAAAAAAGGGGGGAGAATGGATACTGCTTAGAAAACTGGCAGGCTCTACCACACTGTGATATTCTACTTCAAACACAGAAAGCTTAAAAAGAAAAGAAATGCAATTTATGCATGTTCAGGGCTTCTGTTCCCTTTTCTGGTCAAAGGAATCCCATGACTTATCAACATTTCCTGAGGGGTCAGGAAATCAGAGAAGGCAGGAGTAGTTTTTCTTACCAAAATTTCCCCTGCTCCTTACTAATTCAGTTTCCCCAGCCTTTTGTTTGAAATCTGTGAGAGCAAAGCAATGTGCTGTAAGAAAATTTAGCTGCCTTTATCTGCACCCTGAGACTTCAGTTTAAGATAGGCTGCTAGCTTTAATTTTTCTCTTCGCCTTTCATCGGTAACTGCCTCATCTATATTGCCCTTCATCAGTCTATGTCAAGGTATTAAAACTTAACTCTTGAAATCCCTACTGAATCAGAGATAGTTGCTGGAGGCAGGGAAAGAAATTGGAAATACTCATGAAGAAAAACTGAAATCTTCCAGGAGCATATCATTAACAGTTGTAAGCATGGAGCTCCAGGATGTATGTCCTTATAAATTGGTGGGGACCTACATTCCCCTTCTCATTCATTGTTGAGGGTCTACTAGATGCCAGGCTCTGGAGATGTAGCATTCAACACTGTAGACTGTGTGCCCTCAGCAGGACAGACCACTGCCAACCAAATTGGGATTGTTTTTTTATAAACAAGACTGTTACGAACTATTAAGAGCAGAGATTTTACCCTACTTCTAAGTTGAGTTAACCCGCCACAGTGTCATGAATGCTGGTAGTGCACAAGACACTGAGAGATGAAGGACAGTTTATTACTCAAAACAATAGAAGTAGACAGAGTGTTAGCATTTTTGCATGAGTTTCTTAAACCCAGTTCCCACAGGGCAACATGAAGAGATCTAGATGGCTCTTGCATGCACAGGCATTATATTTTAAGAGAGGAAACTCCAGCTTGAGGAACCCAAACCTCTTATAATGGGTAGTAAGCATGCCTGCTCTTTGCTAGGAAGAGACACTGTCTGTCTTCCCAGAGTGTTGGTTATACAAACATCCTTGAGAAGATGGTCTGGAATAAAGGCAGGCAGTGCTTCTGCTTGAATGAACCCCATGGAGTGTTGTCTCCCAGCAAAAGGTGATTTTGCTGTGCTTTAGAACACTGGGCTTAGATCGAGTCCTTTGGATTTAATCTACTTAGAGTCATTCATTCTGCTCTTCACGACCAAAGATGACTCCTCACCCTGCTCAACTTCTCAACAAACACAAAATGTTATAAAATGGACTGCTGGAAGGACTTAGTTGGTTTGATATAAAAAAGGAGCATCTCTTCCAGAAAAGCTACCTTTCCTAAGGATAATGAGCCTTAAAAATGCTTATACCCTTTGGCTTTGTAATCTCACTTCTGGAAATTAAGTTTTCATTTTCTTTTTAATGTATGCACATTTATCCATATATCAGTGCATGGTATTATTTAACATGATGACTATTTATATGATGCATTGCTATGCATTCATCATTTAAAATGAGGTATTTTTCCCTAAATTTTCTTAATGCTATGAGAAAATGTTCATTGTATAAATATTATAAATAATGGTTAACATTAGTGACTTCTGAGTTGTTCCCATTTTCTTTAACCTTTCCTGTATTTTTCAAATTGTATGTAGTGAACATTGGTAATGGGGGGAAGATGTGTTCTTTTTTCCTGTTTGTGTCTGTCTGATGGAAAGTAGTAAGTGGTATCATGAAAGCCAAGTATAGCACCCAGTTTTGAAAGTTGTTTAATAGCTACACTGTAAATAGGAGTGCCTCAGTGAAACGTTAACCAGCTTCCACTTTATGTCTGTAGCAACCTATGTGCCTGCAATTTCCTAAGCAAAATAAATAAATAAGTGAAGTTAGCATTTGCCCCAGAGCCAGTCTTAATGCAGTTGTCTGATTGTCATATCCTCTGACTCTAGAAGAAATTGGGAGAAAGAAACTGATAGTGATGTTTATTGCATACCTCCTGTCACAATAACGCAGAATGTGAGATGTAAAGGTATTTTCCTCATTTTACAAATAAATTGAAAGAGAAGTTAAGTACCTGGCCAGAGTCGCACAGCTAGTGATCACCTGTGCCACGATTCCAGCTCAGATATGCCAGACTCCAAAACCCATGTGCTTTCCATTTCTATCCTTAAGCAGTTTCTGAAGTTATGGTCTTTTGATTAGCTATTGGGAAACAAATTTTGGCAAGTGGACATACATTTGAATCATCTTTTTAGTTTGTCTAAGCAAATAAATTAAGAAAAAGCGAGAAAGCAGGGTAGATGCCTGTGAATGTAGGCTTATGAACGGGACATTTCTCAGTGCTGAATACGGGCTCAGTCTTTTTGCTTGTTTCTTCTTCAGATTATGATCCATCTTCAGTCAAATATGTTGGAAACCCTGATAAAGGTACTAAAGGATGCTACAGAGGGAGATTTACCAAGATTTGTGAGAAGACACGAGTTCTCAGAAGAAGTGGTGAGTGTGTGATCACTGTCCGGTCGTTTAGCGGTGAAAGGGGGCTCTTCAAACTGTCCACTTCCTGTGACAGCCTCTCTGTTGCTCCAAAGACTTCCGTGTATGGGTACAGGGATTTTGATTTTGTTTTTCCCTAACAGAATATACCCCCTGAACTTGTAGAAAAACTTTCTCCTTTGACATTATTCTTGTCCCCCACACTGTTTTCTTGGGTCCTGGCTCTCCTTTTCTTCTCTTCCTGTCTTCTCGTACCTCCCAAACTTTCTCCCCACTCCTCACTGCAGTTGATGCCTCGCTTCCTGTTTCCGAGGGAAAGGTGCCATGAGGAGAGTCCTGCTGCTACACCAGCGGCCTCCCCCTCTGCCCAGCCCTCCCTCCTGAAGCCAGGCGGCTGCACACACCCCTCAGGAACCGGCGCCCTCCGACCCACCCCAGGGCATCGGCCCGGAAGCTGTCTGCCTCATCTGAGCATCATTGGCACCCCTTTCCCTGGGGGTCATCACCATAGCAAACAGCAGGCGACAGTACCCCATCTTAAAAAAAGGGAATCTCCCCTTCTTAAGCAAATTGAAAGACACGCCTTGTGTTTAGATACACTCAACCTCATAAAGTCAGTTCTTCCCAAGTGATAATGTAACATCTCAGTAACATGCTCCCTGCCAAAAGAATCTAGTTAAGTTTTAGTCAGAAGAGCAAACACACAAGAATTGTTGTGAGAACCCAGTGAAGAAGAGCAGGAGCTGCTAGAGCTGCCTCATAATAAACCGTATGAAAACTTCTGTAATTAGAGCGGGGGTGTCAGCTCCTGAAGAGACCAACTAATAGGACCATAGAAATGTTTTGCAAAGTTATAAAACAAAATTAAATAAAAACGAAGAGAAAGAAGCAATTTTTAAAAATTGAAAGGAGGGGGGGCGGAGCCAAGATGGCGGCGTGAGTAGAGCAGTGGAAATCTCCTCCCAAAAACACATAGAGCTATGAAAATATAACAAAGAAAAATCTTCCTAAAATAGAGACCACAGGACACAGGACAACATCCAGACCACATCCACACCTGCAAGAACCCAGCGCCTTGTGAAGGGGAGTGCTTTTTGGAAATCTTAAAGGGGCAGGACAGGTCACTTAGACCAGAAGCAGGAAATCTGGGGATCTCTGGGCACTCTAACCCCCTGGGCAGCAGGGAGCACAGAGGCCCCTTACGGAGATAAATAGTCTCCTGGCTGCTCCCCCTCCAACGGGGCTCCACCATTTTGGAGGAACAGCCCCAGCCAGGCCAAGCCCACAGCAACAGCGGAGATAAACCCCAAAGCAACTGGGCAGGAAGCAGAAGCCCTGTCTACGCACAGCTGCCCAGCACAAGCCACTAGAGGTCGCTATTCTCCCAGAAAAAGGCTACAAACCAACAAGAAGGGAAGCTCTTCCAGCGGTCACTTGTACCAGCTCTGCAAACTATCTCTATCACCATGAAAAGGCAAAACTACAGGCAGACAAAGATCACAGAGACAACACCTGAGAAGGAGACAGACCTAACTAGTCCTCCTGAAAAAGAATTCAAAATAAAAATCATGAACATGCTGACAGAGATGCAGAAAAAAATGCAAGAGCAATGGGATGAGATGCAGAGAAAAATGCAAGAGCAGTGGGATGAGATGCAGAGAAAAATGCAAGAGCAGTGGGATGAAGTCCGGAAGGAGATCACAGATGTCAGGAAAGAGATCACAGAAGTGAAACAATCCCTGGAAGGATTTATAAGCAGAATGGATAAGATGCAAGAGGCCATTGAAGGAATAGAAGCCAGAGAACAGGAACGTATAGAAGCTGACAGAGAGAGAGATAAAAGGATCTCCAGGAATGAAACAACACTAAGAGAAATATGTGACCAATACAAAAGGAAAAACATTCGTATTATAGGGATACCAGAAGAGGAAGAAAGAGGAAAAGGGATAGAAAGTGTCTTTGAAGAAATAATTGCTGAAAACTTCCCCAAACTGGGGGAGGAAATAATCGAACAGACCATGGAATTATACAGAACCCCCAACAGAAAGGATCCAAGGAGGACAACACCAAGACACATAATAATTAAAATGGCAAGGATCAAGGACAAGGAAAGAGTTTTAAAGGCAGCTAGAGAGAAAAAGGTCACCTATAAAGGAAAACCAATCAGGCTAACATCAGACTTCTCAACAGAAACCCTACAGGCCAGAAGAGAATGGCATGATATACTTAATGCAATGAAACAGAAGGGCCTTGAACCAAGGATACTGTATCCAGCACGACTATCATTTAAATATGATGGTGGGATCAAACAATTCCCAGACAAGCAAAAGCTGAGGGAATTTGCTTCCCACAAACCACCTCTACAGGGCATCCTACAGGGACTGCTCTAGATGGGAGCATCCCTAAAAAGAGCACAGAACAAAACACACAACATATGAAGAATGGAGGAGGAGGAATAAGAAGGGAGAGAAGAAAAGACTCTCCAGACAGTGTATATAACAGCTCAATAAGCGAGCTAAGTTAGGCAGTAAGATACTAAAGAAGCTAACCTTGAACCTTTGGTAACCACGAATCTAAAGCCTGCAATGGCAATAAGTACATATCTTTCAATAGTCACCCTAAATGTAAATGGACTTAATGCACCAATCAAAAGACATAGAGTAATAGAATGGATAAAAAAGCAAGACCCATCTATATGCTGCTTACAAGAAACTCACCTTAAACCCAAAGATAAGCATAGACTAAAAGTCAAGGGATGGAAAAACATATTTCAGGCAAACAACAGTGAGAAGAAAGCAGGGGTTGCAGTACTAATATCAGACAAAATAGACTTCAAAACAAAGAAAGTAACAAGAGATAAAGAAGGCCACTACATAATGATAAAGGGCTTAGTCCAACAAGAGGATATAACCATTCTAAATATATATGCACCCAATACAGGAGCACCAGCATATGTGAAGCAAATACTAACAGAACTAAAGAGGGAAATAGACTGCAATGCATTCATTGTAGGAGACTTCAACACACCACTCACCCCAAAGGATAGATCCACCGGGCAGAAAATAAGTAAAGACACACAGGCACTGAACAACACACTAGAACAGATGGACCTAATAGACATCTATAGAACTTTACATCCAAAAGCAACAGGATATACATTCTTCTCAAGTGCACATGGAACATTCTCCAGAATAGACCACATACTAGCTCACAAAAAGAGCCTCAGTAAATTCCACAATATTGAAATTCTACCAACCAATTTTTCAGACCACAAAGGTATGAAAGTAGAAATAAATTCTACAAAGAAAACAAAAAGGCTCACAAACACATGGAGGCTTAACAACATGCTACTAAATAATCAATGGATCAATGAACAAATCAAAATAGAGATCAAGGAATATATAGAAACAAATGACAACAACAACACTAAGCCCCAACTTCTGTGGGATGCAGCGAAAGCAGTCTTAAGAGGAAAGTATATAGCAATCCAGGCACACTTGAAGAAGGAAGAACAATCCCAAATGAATAGTCTAACATCACAATTATTAAAACTGGAAAAAGAAGAACAAATGAGGCCTAAAGTCAGCAGAAGGAGGGACATAATAAAGATCAGAGAAGAAATAAACAAAATTGAGAAGAATAAAACAATAGCAAAAATCAACGAAACCAAGAGCTGGTTCTTTGAGAAAATAAACAAAATAGATAAGCCTCTAGCCCAACTTATTAAGAGAAAAAGAGAGTCAACACAAATCAACATAATCAGAAATGAGAATGGAAAAATCACGACAGACTCCACAGAAATACAAAGAACTATTAAAGACTACTATGAAAACCTATATGCCAACAAGCTGGAAAACCTAGAAGAAATGGACAACTTCCTAGAAAAATACAACCTCCCAAGACTGACCAAGGAAGAAACACAAAAGTTAAACAAACCAATTACAAGCAAAGAAATTGAAACAGTAATCAAAAAACTACCCAAGAACAAAACCCCGGGGCCGGACGGATTTACCTCGGAATTTTATCAGACACACAGAGAAGACATAATACCCATTCTCCTTAAAGTGTTCCACAAAATAGAAGAAGAGGGAATACTCCCAAACTCATTCTATGAAGCCAACATCACCCTAATACCAAAACCAGGAAAAGACCCCACCAAAAAAGAAAATTACAGACCAATATCCCTGATGAATGTAGATGCAAAAATACTCAATAAAATATTAGCAAACAGAATTCAACAGTATATCAAAAGGATCATACACCATGACCAAGTGGGGTTCATCCCAGGGATGCAAGGATGGTACAACATTCGAAAATCCATCAACATCATCCACCACATCAACAAAAAGAAAGACAAAAACCACATGATCATCTCCATAGATGCTGAAAAAGCATTTGACAAAATTCAACATCCATTCATGATAAAAACTCTCAGCAAAATGGGAATAGAGGGCAAGTACCTCAACATAATAAAGGCCATCTATGATAAACCCACAGCCAGCATTATACTGAACAGCGAGAAGCTGAAAGCATTTCCACTGAGATCGGGAACCAGACAGGGATGCCCACTCTCCCCACTGTTATTTAACATAGTACTGGAGGTCCTAGCCACGGCAATCAGACAAAACAAAGAAATACAAGGAATCCAGATTGGTAAAGAAGAAGTTAAACTGTCACTATTTGCAGATGATATGATACTGTACATAAAAAACCCTAAAGACTCCACTCCAAAACTACTAGAACTGATATCGGAATACAGCAAAGTTGCAGGATACAAAATCAACACACAGAAATCTGTAGCTTTCCTATACACTAACAACGAATCAATAGAAAGAGAAATCAGGAAAACAATTCCATTCACCATTGCATCAAAAAGAATAAAATACCTAGGAATAAACCTAACCAAGGAAGTGAAAGACTTATACTCTGAAAACTACAAGTCACTCTTAAGAGAAATTAAAGGGGACACTAATAAATGGAAACTCATCCCATGCTCATGGCTAGGAAGAATTAATATCGTCAAAATGGCCATCCTGCCGAAAGCAATATACAAATTTGATGCAATCCCTCTCAAATTACCAGCAACATTCTTCAATGAATTGGAACAAATAATTCAAAAATTCATATGGAAACACCAAAGACCCCGAATAGCCAAAGCAATCCTGAAAAAGAAGAATAAAGTAGGGGGGATCTCACTCCCCAACTTCAAGCTCTACTACAAAGCCATAGTAATCAAGACAATTTGGTACTGGCACAAGAACAGAGCCACAGACCAGTGGAACAGATTAGAGACCCCAGAAATTAACCCAAACATATATGGTCAATTAATATTTGATAAAGGAGCCATGGACATACAATGGCAAAATGACAGTCTCTTCAACAGATGGTGCTGGCAAAACTGGACAGCTACATGTAGGAGAATGAAACTGGACCATTGTCTAACCCCATATACAAAGGTAAACTCAAAATGGATCAAAGACCTGAATGTAAGTCACGAAACCATTAAACTCTTGGAAAAAAACATAGGCAAAAACCTCTTAGACATAAACATGAGTGATCTCTTCTTGAACATATCTCCCCGGGCAAGGAAAACAACAGCAAAAATGAGCAAGTGGGACTACATTAAGCTGAAAAGCTTCTGTACAGCGAAAGACACCATCAATAGAACAAAAAGGAACCCTACAGTATGGGAGAATATATTTGAAAATGACAGATCCGATAAAGGCTTGACGTCCAGAATATATAAAGAGCTCACACGCCTCAACAAACAAAAAACAAATAACCCAATTAAAAAATGGGCAGAGGAACTGAACAGACAGTTCTCCAAAAAAGAAATACAGATGGCCAAGAGACACATGAAAAGATGCTCCACATCGCTAATTATCAGAGAAATGCAAATTAAAACTACAATGAGGTATCACCTCACACCAGTAAGGATAGCTGCCATCCAAAAGACAAACAACAACAAATGTTGGCGAGGCTGTGGAGAAAGGGGAACCCTCCTACACTGCTGGTGGGAATGTAAATTAGTTCAACCATTGTGGAAAGCAGTATGGAGGTGCATCAAAATGCTCAAAACAGACCTACCATTTGACCCAGGAATTCCACTCCTAGGAATTTACCCTAAGAACGCAGCAATCAAGTTTGAGAAAGACAGATGCACTCCTATGTTTATCGCAGCACTATTTACAATAGCCAAGAATTGGAAGCAACCTAAATGTCCATCTGTAGATGAATGGATAAAGAAGATGTGGTACATATACACAATGGAATACTACTCAGCCATAAGAAGTGGAAAAATCCAACCATTTGCAGCAACATGGATGGAGCTGGAGAGTATTATGCTCAGTGAAATAAGCCAAGCAGAGAAAGAGAAATACCAAATGATTTCACTCATCTGAGGAGTATAGGAACAAAGGAAAAACTGAAGGAACAAAACAGCAGCAGAATTACAGAACCCAAAAATGGACTAACAGGTACCAAAGGGAAAGGAACTGGGGAGGATGGGTGGGCAGGGAGGGATAAGGGGGGGGAAGAAGAAGGGGGGTATTAAGATTAGCATGCATGGGGGGGAGGGAGAAAGGGGAGGGTGGGCTGCACAACACAGAGAGGACAAGTAGTGACTCTACCACATTTTGCTAAGCTGATGGACAGTAACCGTAATGGGGTTGTTAGGGGGGACCTGATACAGGGGAGAGCATAGTAAACATAGTATTCTTCATGTAAGGGTAGATTAAAAATTTAAAAAAAAAAAAAAAAAAGAAAGAAAGAAAGAAAGAAAAGGGGATTACTCGTTAACAGGATAAAACTATTGGTAAATCAAAGATCAACGCATGCTTTAAATATCCTTAATGTTGATCACTTAAAGGGTGTCAGATGATCAGCTATGGAGGTACTCTTTTCTGATAATATTCCTTTCTCTTAATTAAAAAAAAAAAAAAAAAAAAGCAGTTACTGTGTGCTGACCTCCAATGAGTTCTGCACAGTGGTATAGAGGGCATGTCAAAGTGTGGGCAAAGGGTCTGTTTGTTTCTACGCAGAAGATCAAGGCCTAGCTTGGATACACAGAAAATGAAATAAGATACGATATGAGGAGGAGCTTCCGGCATCAGCACTCTCTGGAGGACTCGTGCCGGGGGATGATCATCAAAAAGCCTCCCCAGGGATCCGGACGATGCTGCGGTTGTGGCTGCATCCAGCCCACCGTCTCCTGGACTTGCCATAAGAAGGAGGAGGGAGATGTCTAGGCTGGCATGTGCATACAGTGAGACAACGAATTTGACTGGATCTGTACTGTTGGAACTCAACCAGGAGTTGGGAGGGGTGCAAGTTGTAGCACCCCAAAATCTCATGACTATAGACTATCTATGGTTAAAAGAACATATGGGATGTGAACAGATCCCAGAAATGGGCTGCTTTAATTTGTCTGATGGTTCAAGTACAGTTGGAAAATATCCATCATATTATAGATAAATTTTCACACATGCCTAGGGTGCCTAAATGGTTTTCTTGGCTTCACTGGAGATGGCTGGTAATTATAGATTTGCTTTGTTTATGTCACCGTATTCCTATAATGTTAATATGTGTGTGCAAATTAGTTAGTAGTTTAAAACCTATACATACTTAAGGTACTATACAAGAAGATATGTCAAAGAAATAATCAATCCTCCCAAGTTTCCTTCATATGCTACATCTATAGCTTTTCTTCTTCCTTCCTAATTACAAACCTTAAATAGAATTCGTGCCTCATATCGAATTTACCGAGTATCATAATTCCTCCAGGTGGTAAAGATACCTCGAGACAAGTGCTGGGCATAGAAGCCAGAGGGCATAAATCTGCAAAGAAGTAAAAAGCTAACCTTTGCAAACAATATGGCTTCTCTCTCACTTACCAACTTTACATTTCCCTGTATGGCCCCGGAAGATGACTGGTTAGCCAGAGACGGGTAAGATTCCTCAAGGGAGGAACAACCTAAGACAGGCACAGTCGCAGGGGGGCCATCAGGTGAGAATTTGGGGATCAACAGAGGTGAGGCTCAGAACCTCACCCCCCCTGCTTTGAGAGAAATCTTCTGCATCCGTGGATGTCTTGCTGCCCTTGTCTAGCCTGGATTAATACTTAGTCCATAGGCACACACCTGATCATCTGATCATCTACATTTGCCTTCTTACAGCACTAAACTATGTTTTCTACCTTTATCTTGCATCTACCTACCACTTCAGCATTTTATTAAAAATAAAAATAATAATAATAATAGGAGAAATGTGGGATCAACATATAAATCAAGTACAAAAATCAAATGAATATTCATATTTGACCTGATGGTTTATAGGTCATATTGCATGATCAAAACCGAAAGTTTCTGTGATGAATGCCCTTGTACTGTTCACCATGTAAGAATTTATTCACTCTGTAAGAATTCGTTCACCATGTAAGAACTTGTTCGTTATGCTTCAGAAGATTGGAGACTGACGAGAATTAGGCTTGAGATGGATTAATGATTGTACATTGAGCATTGACCCCCCTATACTGAATTTTATTGTTGTTAACAACCATTTGATCAATAAATATGAGAGATGCCCTCTCAAAAAAAAAAAAAAAAAAAAAAAAAATTGAAAGGAGGATGAAACAGATGAACCCATGTGTCACATTGATAGCTTACGCACACAGAGAGGACTTACTGTAAGTCATTTGAAATTTAGTAACTCTTACATGTCTAGTAATACATAACATAAGGGAAAAAAGAACTGTAAAGAAATCATAACATTTTGGCAGTGATTATATTAGTGATTCTGCTATCGTCGGATAACAAAGAGGCCTGTTGGTGGGTCTCCACTCTTTTCCCTCGTCCCTTGCCTCCCATAGTGCTGGTCCTGCTGGCCACTGAGGTGGCAGGATTGGCAGCGGAGGGCAGGTGGCTGCTTCCCCCTCTGCCACGCCGTTGCCCTCCCAGCCCTGCACTAGTTCCTCACTGCCACCCAAAGGCTTCTTCCTCCTGATGAAGAGAGCTTGTCAGGACACTAACCAGATATGATTACATTTAAAGCAGCTTTCTCTTTGAGGTTTTAGCTGTGTGTAGTCTGTGACCCACCCAAACCCTTTTGTTTGGAGTATGTTTAGAAAAGTAGGGAAACTAGAGATGTAAATGGGTTTTAAAGTGCACGTGTGTGTGTGCACAGTACTGACAGCTTCAGTTTTCTCAGTAGCACTGATGCTGGCCCTCGTTCCGTAGATCTGGCCCACCAGACTCTTGTCCCATTACATGACTAGAGCATCCAGACAAGCTCCACGTTGACAAATACTGATTGCTTTTGTCTCATTTTTGTTCCCCAAAGCCTGTAGGACTGATTTACCTAGAGAACTCACCCCCTAGCTCAGTATATTCCGCTGGGTGTTGTGAGACCACACGGGGAACTACTTGTTAAGCAATAAATTGATTCATGTAACTCCAGTAGCTTTTGAGCCAGTTCTAAATATTTGTGAGATTGCATGTGGAGTCTTACATTGTAAAACTCTTCACATTTTCTCTAGTTTGCAAATGCTCTATTTATAACAGTAGTTACTAAAAATGCTGTATGTGTGGAGATAAGGTACTGTTGTGCCAGCAGAGAAATGCTGAAAAGAATTGATTTCCTGCAATCCTGTGACTGAAACCACTCAAATATAGCTATTTCTTCATTGATTTCTTTGTAAAAACTAGATTAATAAACAGTATTTAGTACAATCTCTTTTCTGCTTAAATTGTAGAAAGGTCCTAATGACACCATTTAATATTTCTGTTGTGATAGGAGAGAACTGATGGGTATGCAGTTAGAGCAGAGTTACCTCCAGGTTGGCAAATCTTTGCTGCTTTGGGAAGCTGCCTCCTGCACGTGATGTCACCTCTCTTGAACATAAGGACTGTAAACAAACTTTTCTTTGTAAGAACTTTAAGAAGTGCTACAACTTCTTACCTGAAGGTTCAGTGGGAGCCCTTGTTTGAAAGGAAGGGATGTAGGTAGCAAATAGGGATAAGATATATTTAGAAGATGCCTGAAAGATTTGTTAGGGACCCTGATCACAGCTAAGCTTCACCAAGAAATGTTAGGTTGTATCATTAACTAAGCAGAATGTTGGTTTTGTTTGGGAGGTAGCTTCACATCCTAATTTTGACCTTACCTACTTCTACTGTGTGCTAAATATCATTCATATACTTGTGACTTCAAATATTTGCACTTCTGGTCTAGACCTCTAGCCTATGCCTCATGCTTGTATATCCATTAACCTCCTGACATATCCACATAGATGTTTCACAGGCTTCTCAATTGCATCCAAAAGAGAACTCTTGATTTTCCCTCTCCACATCTGGTCTGCCCACTTTCCCCATCTCAGTTAATGACATCACCCACCACCAAGTTACTAACTCCCAAATTGGGACAATATCTTTGACTCCTCCCTTTCTTTCATCCCTTCAACAATATTTCCTTTCAGCTTAACCTTCAGAATATACCTCACATGCATCTACTTCTCTGTATTTTCTATATATTTTTCAATCTAAACCATTACCTTCTGTCATCTGGGCTAAGATAGGGCCTCTGGATTGGTCTTTTATCCCCCAACTCTCTACACAGCTTTTGAAACCTAAATCACATCATGTCCCAATTTGGACTCTGATGGCTTTTAGAATTAATATCAAAAAAGTTGCCATTACATAAAGTCCTATGTAATTTGGCCTTCTCTGCTGCTCTGATTGTTAAATTGAACAAACTGTTCCATCACTGTTTGATCTCCTTTCCCTGTTATGTTTCATTGTATCATTGTTCTCTTTCTACCCCCCTTTATAAGATCTTGGGTATGATTTTCAAGTATTCATTTGAATTTTGGGTGTGTACTTCTCTATGCCCCAGGACCCTTGTTTTCACCATGCTGGCAGTACTCTATACATTTTTACACATTTGTGTCTCTGCTTCGTAGATAAAGAAAAGAATAGGAAGAACTGCAGAGATACAATGCTGTTCTCTTTTTGCTTTTTCCAGCTGGCAAAAGTGAGGGAAAAAGTGAAGAGTGTGCCCCCACTTCTGGCCAGGTTTGATGAGATCTACGGGCAACTGCACATAAATGGCCAGGTCACCCCTTCCACTTTGGATGCTCTGCTCTGCCATACCCCCAAGGACAGGAAGCCCTGTGTGATGCTGTTAAGCAAGAGGACAGTCAGCCGTCGGACCTTCCAGCCACTCAGCCAGTCCCTGTGGGCTGAGTAAGCCTCCGGACCACTTCTGCACCTGTGGGTCTTGGTTGGCAAGGGCCTGCTTCTGGTGGGATACTGGCATCCTAAGGAATTGGGCATCGTTCTCCACTGGACCCTGTAGTAACACTGGTTTCCTCCTTCATTTCTGAGTTCACTGAGTGCTGGCATGCCGACCTGAGAAGTTAGTAGGTCGTGCCGCCGTGGAGATCTAGACATGAGCAAGCAGAAAGCTCATCTCGGCTCCCTCAGAAACGAGGCGTTGCCTCTGTGAGCTGCTGAGGATCATCCCAGGAATGTGGTCATGGTCCCCAGTGCAGCTTCCGGAGCCAGAGCAGAACCCAATAAGCACTACTGGGGAAGAATGTCACTGTAAGTGGTTGACTCCAACTAATTTTCAGGGGAGTAGTTACCTGAAGATTATACCCTTGCTGAATTCAGGTCTGAAACCCTTGTCGGCCATGCTGGAGAAAAGCCCAGGGTTTTCTCATGATTCTGTCATCATTTATTTGTGACCCTAAATAGGATACTTGAGCCCTCATTTTTACATCTATAAAATAATGGTGCCTATGTGAATCTGCATATTGATTTGAAATTTTCATTCAAAGGTTAGTAGTGTCAAACTTCCTCACAAAAATAAAAATAAAAAGGTTCCTGAGAAAAACTTTCTGGGATTATGTTTTGTTTCTTAGTGGCACAAACAGAATGAGAATTTAGCTCTCAGAACTGATATGTAAGCCAAAATTTATATTATTACTGCTTTGATCATAGGCAAGCCATGTGCTCTTCATGATAAGTGCCAATCAAATGACATAATGCTCTCTCTATTGCTTTTCTATGTGGGTCATAAATATTTGGGCCTGTAGTTCATCTCATTTGTTAATGATTTTCTCTTCACTTTTTGGATGTCTCTTTTTTTTGTACAGTAACTGTGTAATGACAGCAGATAAAGCTTCCTCACTGACCCACCGCTTGATGGTTTGAGGCCCAGCACCGGGTGAGCTGTGTCTTGTTTCTAAAGGCCCACATGACGTTCAGGCCTCCTGGCCACCTTCCTAGAGTACTCAAGACTCTTCAGTGCTACTGAAGAAGTACGGTTAGCTTTATGTTCTGCAAGAACTGTTCTTAGAATCAGAGATTTGAGAGTAGGAGGAATCTTCTGAGTCTTCTCATTTAACACTCCTTTCACGTCAAGGAAGTGACTTGGCCAAACTGACATCCCTACCTTTAGGTGGAGCTAGAGACTCCAGTCCGGTGCCTTCCCTCTTTGCCACCTTCTGTGTCGCCAGAGAAGAAAAGGAGAACCTCTGCAGAGATAGAATACGAGGGACTCCCATCACTTACATAACACCCACCTCATAGGCTTGCTTTGAGGGGGGAATGAGTAAACGTAAAGCAAACAAACAGTGCCTGGGATGAAATATGCTCTAAATGTTTGCTGTTGCTATTTCTGTCAGTAGCATGCAGAATGTTCGCACCTCGTTGAAGAATTGCATACACAAATGAGTTCTTCTTCCTGCTTGTAGATACCATAAGAATTTCTCTTGCTATGTCCTGTGAAGCATTAGCCCCTTTTAGAGAAAATTCTCTGCCTTCATAGAATCTTAATTGTATTTTGTGTGTGTCTGTGTTTTGTTAAAAAAAAAAATAAACCTTTAGATTTTTCTACCTTCAAAGTCTTAGGGAATAGTAAGGCATGCTTCCTGTCCCCCAACTTACCTTTTATCTTTTCCAGCATTTCCAAAGAGCATTCAAATGACTATTATGCTTTGGATGAATGTGGTCCTGGTTGTTAGGTAACAACCACTCATTAGCAAAATAATGACAAATTTTGTGAGCAATAAATAGCAGCCATGACCTTCCTCACCAAGCCCTGTGCTCTGGGCAGCTGGCCACTGTGGTGCTCTGCTGACTGCAAAACTGGCCTCTTCACTTGCTCACAGAAGTCTTACTGGGGGGCAGCCTAGTACAGAGATGACAAATGTGGATAATGTCTATCCCAAAATAATAGGTGACTCTGAAGGCTAAGAAAAAACACCAGAGGAAAAGTATGTCCAGTAAAGAGCATTTCATTCTTTAAAATGTGGCAGTTTCTTTGATAAATAGTCTGTCTTTGCAATCAGTAATTTGCCTACAGCATCTACTTACTCTTCAGTAATTTGCCTAAAATATGTACTTATTCTGTTAATGAGAATATTTGGTTGAACAGACGTCTTATCCCCCAGCTCTGTCATGTGCCTTTATAGATTGTTTTCACTTACTGTAAATATCTGGTGCTCCAAAATCCAAAAATGATCATGGTGAGTACAGCACAGTATGAGAAAGAGATGAAAAGCTATCTCCTAAATTCGGTGATACCAGGACAGTGTTCTGGTTCTCTCTTGCTATGTCAAAAACACTCAGGAGAACTTAGTTGCTTAAAACACCACCAATCAGTTTATTGTTTCTCATTATCCTTAGGGTGGATGGGGTTCAGCCGAGTAGTGCTTACTCAGGAGCTCATGCACTTTTAGTCACATGATGGCTGGGACTGGAGTCAACTCAGAGGCTTCCTCCCTTAGTATTGCTGGCAGCTGATGCTAGCACCTGAGCTGAGGCTGGGACCTGAACATCTGCCTGTAGCTCCCTGACAGCATAGTGGCTGGGTGCTAGGGATCATGTCCCAAGAGTGCCAGGCAGAACCTGTTGTCACCTTTTATGAACTGGTCTCAGAAGTCACATAGCATCCCTTCCACCCAAGTCACAGGCTCGTGGAGATCAGAGGGAAGGGAGCATACATTCCACCTCTCAGTGGTGGAATGTCAAAGAATGTATGGATGTGTTTTAAACTGTCACAGAGTTTTTCCAGCAAGCTCTTTGCTACCTCCCTAATGGAAGCCACCACCATCAGTCATCTGTCTTCCAGCTGCCCTCTCTACTGAAGCCGAAGTGAGCTGTCCAAACCAATGTGTCCTCTCCGCTGAGTGCTCACATCCCTAGCGATGAAGTTCAGCCTCTGACATGATCTCAAAGGTCCTACATAATCTGGCCCGGGCTGCCCAGCAGCTCCATCCCTTGCTACTCTGTATCCTTTTCCCTCCTACTCACCATTCTGGTCTTTTCCTCTGAGAAAGTGCTCTGGACCCAACTACCCCTCAAGGCCAGGTTAGGTGAGCTGCTTATGTACTTGACTTATCCACACCTACCCTCCTGTCATTGCCTGTTTTCTGTTCTGTATAGATTTAGGTGCCACGTCTGTCCCATTCTCCGCTGTCTGCCCTGTGCCTCACACAGGAGGGACCGTTAGAGGATGAGTGCTCATTTAGCTCGCTAACTCATGTATATCATGTAACCATGATTCCCTCGTGAATCACTTTTCTCTCTAGTGCCTTCCACTCAATCCCAAACACTTCACCTTTAAACCTGACTCCAAGCTTTTGTTCAGCCTATTATGATTCCTTTTCCCTCCCCACTAAAATACCCCCGCTCCTCTATCCATCCTTTTCTACCCATTTTGTAGATCCAGCTCGTGTCACCTCTTCCATAGGCATCCTCAAGCTGTGGAACCTGTGTGAATGATACATCCATTCACCAAATAGATATTGTCTACCAAAGACAAGGCACTATGAATGCCTCTTAAGATGCCACAGGGAAAGACTGTGAAAAGCTCCCTTTCCCAAAGCAGAACATTTTTAGCCTGTCATGTTGATGTTAAGGCCCTTTTATCCTAGTCATTTGCTCTTTGCTTCTGTAGGTAGTACTCACTGCAGTGATCAAAATCCTGCTGAAGAATGGACTTGGTGGTGAAATAGGCAAAAAATCTGGACAATTTTTGCTGACAGTTTTGTTGACAATGACTCAAGAAATTAATAAAAAATTGAACTAATTCATAATGAATAGTAATGGAAATTATAATGGGGAGGTAAAGATTTACCTGCTACCATTCAGGTAGGCAAAATTGTAGATTTTGCTCTCTGCAAGTGAACAAAAATTCCTTATGTGCTCTCTGGTTATATTGAGAACCTGAGAGAGGAATTCATGGAAGACTTGATCTTGTTGGAAGAGTGTTTTAAGCTTTTACTTCCTTTTTTAGGTAAGTGATCTTTCTGGATATCTTCTTCTTACCTCTTTTTGTAGCCAAGATGACAGCTGAGTTTAAGCAGCGGTTCTCAAACTTCAGCAAGTATCACGGCCACCTGGAGAGCGTATCCAAGCAAGATGACTGGGCCCCACGCCAGTGTTTCTGATTCCATAGATCTGGAATAGGGAACAGGAATGTGCGTTTCTAGTGAATTCTTTCAGGCTGCTACTAGTATGGGGACTGCACTTAAAACCACTGTTGTCAGAGGAAGCCAGGATTCCTTCATATGCATGGGGGCGCTTCGGCTTCAGATCCAGTGTCTGGGTCCTCTCTGGCCTCTGCTGTGAGGAGGAGGGAAGAGGAAAGTGTGGCCTTGTCCCTGGATTCCTGAGCAAGTATCTGCAAGCTCATGCTGGTCCCACTGCTGGGGTCTGTGCCTCGGCCACTTGCCTCTCCTCATAAGACCCTCACTTTGATGTTGACCCACCCCACCCTTAGCTCTCCACTGGATTCGAAGAATCAGGAGTCCCAGGGCATTTTGATTTAAGATCAATGAAAAATACATTTCCTTAGTGTTTTCAAATGATCTGTACATCTCTCTTTCTCTACACATACACACACACACACATTCATATAAAGTAAGGCAACATATGACAAAATACCACAAAGCTTGATGAAAATAATTCAAAATTCAAATTTATAACATATCTATCTGTAAATCTGCCTTGGAAAAGTTAAACTCAATAGGTAAAATAGCCATTTAAAAAATCACAATGGCAGAAGACATGATCAGTAAAAATGTTTATTGATGTGCAGTTGACATTAATAGTTTCAGGTGTACAACATTGCGATATGACAGATGCATTACAAAATGCTCAGCATAGTAAGTGTAGTTACCATGTAATAACCATGCCAAGTTACTACAATATTGACTATATTCGCCATGCTGTATCTTTCCTGAGACTTATTTTATAACTGAAAGTGTGTATTTCCGAATCTCCTTCACCTAGTTCATCTGTCCTCCCCTGCCCTCCTCCACCAGTACATTCTGTGATCAGTAAAATTTGATATGCGTTATAAATTTTAAAATGTGGTGAACCAAATCATTGTGAATTGATCCCGATGGGAATGTTTCAGAAAAGTAAAAAGATTTTAAAAAAGAAAATTTCTCATTAAGTGGGCTTAAATGGCATTAATCTTCTGAACAAAAATTGAACTGGTGTAATTCTGATTGAAATATATTTTAATGGTTAGCATGGAGTCAAAACAAAGGGATTAAAAATGCCCTCCCTTCTCACGGAGCTTGCATTCTGCAAGAGGAACAGACATATGGATAACTGCACAAATGACCACGTGATCACAATTTGGGATAAATAATATGTCCAGGGTAATGTGGCATGTAATGAGTGGCAAGTGTGTGCACACGCACACACACACAGTAAGAGGAGGACTTTTTCTGGTCATGGCACCAATTGCCTGTGAGTCATTTTGGCACTAAAGTACGTTGCCTTGTGCTACAGAACTTTTTCTAAGTGTATGGAGCATTGCCTGAAGGATAAAGTGTTCTACATTATATGACCCCAAACTGCCTATGTAGAGTAATACATACAATGGGGCCTTAATATTTTTTGAGACAGTGAACTAATGGCAGTTTTTAGTTTACATGTATAGTCTGCCATGCTATGCTTTAAGTACTCCATAATGCTCTCATGAACTGGTCATTCTATCTTAGTTTTACATATGACAGAGCCAAGACTCAGAGAAATCGAATGCCTGAGAAGGGGATGAGGGCAGTGGGCCAACTAGTGCATTAACATATTAGCCCAGAGCCCTCTGTCTTCCAGTTCTGACTCTGTGGGATTCTCCCCACTATTTCTAAGCTCCCAGCTAATCTGAGACCAAAGTGAATTGGGAAGGACAGGTAGTAGGGAGAGGGCACAGGGCTCCAGGGGAAGCCCCCAAGCTACTGATGAAACAGGATCACAACGCTGAATGCACCCCCTACCCACTTGCCTGCCTTGCTCAGTAGACCCTTCTTCTAAGGGCTGTGGCCTCCAGGGGCCTCAGAGGCAGCATTACCACCATGATTAAAGCTAGAGTTAGGGAAAGAAGGTCCAGAGGCAAAAAAAAGAACCCCATGCTTTGAGCTAGAAGAGTTAGGCCTCATTTAATTAGGCTCTGAGAGGAAAATGCCGCAGGAGCCCCTGAGTGGGCCTGGTAGGCACCAGAGAATCATCTGCATCTGCAGGCCTGCCTGGGAAATGCATCGCTAGTTTAGTGATGCTTACTTTCCTCATCTGCCCTTAGAACTCTTCCTGCCCCACATCAGGCCAAGCTGCTCACTCAGAAGAGCCCAGTGTCACCATGTCACTTAATCCCCCAAATCTCCCTCAGTCCCAGGCAGCAAGGTCATCCTGTTGAATTGTAAGTGATATCACAAAGAAAAGTGTAAGCCCCATGTCTTGCCAATGGGTTTCAGCCCCAAACAAGTTCAGTATGGATTCAGTGAGACTGAAAATGACAATGGAATGTTCTTGGGGGTGAAAGGGTTTATACCCAACTTTATTCCCACAGTGGCGGGTCAATCACTAGAATGCCGTCCACTCAAAGCAAGTCTGCATACAGCAAGCCGAGCTCTGCTCTGGGCCTCTCTGCCCCCCAAGCCATGTCAGTCTCTGCCCTCCTGTAGCTGTGCAGCTGCCATGTGGCCATGCCACCGTGTTGCCCAGAGCACTGGGCAGAGCTCTTTAAATAGTCAGTAGCAATGTATTGCCCACACGTGTGTAGTGAGCTAGCCAACCAGGGCCAGGTGAGAATCCTGACCATTGGAACCTTCACTTTATCTACACTCCACCCCCTCAGATTTCTGGCCCCTCAGTCTCTGTGCCCTCAATCCTGTGCAATGGTCCTTGTGCAAGGAAGCTGGAACATTGCAACCAAATTCCATAATAACATAATAACAACAGAGGTTATGACAATATACAAATAACAAATATTACAACAAATTATAACCCTCAACCTGAGGAGATCCATTGCCACCAAGTGGTCATCCTGGCTGTATTCAAACCATTTCTACTCAAATGAGTTAATCTAGAGGACCCTGTGGGGGCCTTACAATACCCACCTTCTTTAGCTACTCCAGTAGAAAGTCTTGCAGACTCACAGGCGGGTCTTGTCGCCTTGTCTCTGGCTTCTGCTTCGACCTCAGTGGCCGGAACCGCCACTCCAGTTTCAGTTGTTGCCACAGGTCCAGTAAGATTCTATTTGACTTTCCATCTAATTTCTTTCTGTCTGCTCCTGCCCTTATCAAATCAACCCACATCTGGGTCCTCATGACCTTCACGGGGCCATTTAAATTCTTCCTTGGAGCAGCAGACCGCATTTCCTTTTGTGCTTTCATTGCTTGAGCCTGAGGATAGGAGCAGAGCCTGGAGAGCTCCACAACCTGGGGAGGGGGCTGCACTTCTCCTGGAAGAACCCGCGACTGCCAAGTCTTTATTTTCTTTGGAGCTTTCAACCAGTTTTCAACTGGGTGGGGTTGTAACCGAGGAGAGGCTGATGCGTCTGGCACTGGCAGGGCCTCCATCCCCACCTGTTCATCAAACCTCCCCTCCTTCATTTCTGGGGCTGATGGCTCCACTACAGCCTTCCCCTGCCCTGCAGCACCTGGCAGCCTGCACTCTCCGGCTGCTTTTTCTCATGCCGCTGCTCCTTCTCCTGCTGCTTCCTCTCGGGCTATAGCACTTCGTAGTGACACCATTTCAGTCAGCTTTTTCTTGCGGTGGACCCTAGTCTTCCTCCCCTTCATGGTACCACATGTCCACAGGGGACACTTGAATGTCTCCCCATCCATAGGTGCAGCCCGCAGAAACACTCCTCCCATGAGGGTAGCCTGATCTTTTCCTTGGTCAACAGTGAATCCTGCCAATGATTGACAATTGTCTTCCCAGTGGGTTTCAGCCCTGGGAAAGTTCACTATGGATTCAGTGTGACCAAAGAAATTGACAGCAAAATGTTCTTTGGGTTAAAGAGTTTATTACCCAGCTTGTTCTCCAGCAGTAGGTTGAGCACTAGTGTCTGCCTCCGCCCAGAGCACTGGGCCGAGCTCTCTACATAGCGCAATAATAGCTTATTGCCTAAAGGTGTGGAAGCGGCCTCCCAGCAACAGGCCAGTTACATCATCAGGTGGTTTAAGTTCAGTGAGGATCCTGGCCATAGGAACCCCAACTTCCCCACAGGGTAAAAGGGTTTCAACCCAACTTTATTCCCATGGTGACAGGTCATTCACTAAAATGCTGTCCACTTAGAGCAAGTCTGCATGCAGCAAGCCCGGGCTCTGCCTCTGGGCCTCTCTGCCCCTGCAGCCATCTCAGTCTGTCCTCAATGCCGCCACCACTCCAGTTTCTGCTCTCCTGTAGCTGTGCAGCAAGCCATGCGGCCATGCCATTGTGTCACCCAGAGTACTGGGCAGAGCTCTTTACATAGAGTCAATAGCAAAGTATTGCCCACATGTGTATAGTGAGCTAGCCGACCAGGCCAGGTGAGAATCCTGGCAATAGGAACCTTGACGTTACCCACAACCCACTCTACAACTTGATTTGATTTTGAAGCCATGAATGCAAGTCACGTTCCTGGTACTGAGCAGCATAACCTCCTCATGTGTCCCACTGCACCCCAAGGAAATACAACATGGAGCCACTAAGGTTCAAGAGGATTGAACTTGGCTAGAAATTACTAAATTAATGTCAGGTCATTTAAGATGTTCTGGTTGTGGCTGGAGGCAGGATGGCCACATGCATGTCCAAAGAGAATTCAGCGGGAATGCTGCTCACTGAAAAGCCAAGAGGAGAACCAAGCAACTCATGATAAAGCTTTGGGGCCATAGGGCTTGTTTCCCTAGATCAAACTCCAGAGAGCAGAGGAAATACCATTTCCAGTTTAGATGAGCATTATTGTTTCTTTGTCACATCATGCTCAGGTGACAGAGAATTCAACAACAGCAGGGCTTTGTATGCTAGGGTTCATAAAATAAAAGGACAAAACAGCCAACGCATAGTAAGGCTTACCATTTGTTAGGCCCTGTGCAAAGCACTTTGTATGTGGTATCTCATTTAATCTTTAGGAAAACCCTATGTGGTAATGTTACCCTATTTCACAGATAAGGAAACTGAAGCTCAGAGAGGTTAAGGTGCTTGCCTGTGGCTATAATCTTAGGGAGTGGGGAGTACAGGGTAGTCTGATGCCTACCAGGCATCAGAGCTCATGTTTTTACCTCTGTCTCTGTATTGCCTGCCCAAGTGGTGGCTGTATGTGCATGTGTGTGTGTGCACATGCACATGTGTGCACTTTTCAGGGGAGGTGGTTTATACTGTTGATTCAGTAGAATCTTAAAGGGGACGCTGAGCAAAAAAGGTTGAAATACATGTGCATACACACACACATATACACACATACACACATACATACATAAATGTGTGTGTGTAGTGTATTCTTAGGCTTTTTTATTAATCCTTCATGCTTCATGCTTTCTATCACTACTGTGCAGCTGAAGAACTTGGAATAGACAGCAGAGGGAGCCCGGAGTTACTTTTCAAAAGGCTAGTTTGCACAAGCCTCTTCCAATTCTGAAATTCAGAGAGAACAGGTTCTTACTGTAGGCCAGACAGGAAAGGTGGCTGTAGATAGACTTCAGGGAAGATAAAGAATATTGCCCTCACTCAGATTAAGAATTATCCAGTGTTGAAAGGATGTTTTTAGAAAAATAGGATGATCTGTGTTGATGGTATACAGATGAGAGTTGCGTGTGTGCATATGCTAGACGTTTCCTAAGAAAACATCTAACTCGGCTCCTTACAAAAGAAAAGCGATGGTCCTGTCTCAGAGAGAGCATCCTCCTAAATTAAGTAGAAAGTCCCACAATAAACTGTTTGCCCTTATTTACTAAAATCACATTTGTATGTGAGAGAGGGGAAAGGAAGGGTCTAATTACTTCTATTGTCTTTCCATGCTATTCATTTGATCGATTTGATTTTGAAGCCATGAATGCAAATCACGTTCCTGATACTGACTTGTGTATCTTTTACCAGACTATCTCCTCCTGCCATTACCAGGAAGGTACTAAGTCTTGGAACTTTCTCCTTTACAGTGAGGGGGATTGGGATATCCTGGTGTATTCACCACTGCCCATTTCTAGGGATAGGTCAAAGATCAGCTTTCCATTATCACAAACCTTTAATATACATTGAGACTTCACAGAGTACTAATTATTGTAATGGTCCTGGGGTCAGGATTCTGGTGAAAGGCGCTCTACTAGAGACCTGAGCCAAGGAGAAGGACATGGCAGGTGCCCTTGCTCCCAGCGCCTGGCTCCTGAGCGTTCAATAGGCAACTTGGGCAAACCACCAAAAGCACCTGGAGGAGATTCTGTGTGACTCTGGACACCCTACAACAGATGGGGGTAAAAGAAACAAACTGTTAATTACTCTAAATGTGGCCCACTGAGTTAGTATGAACCAACTCAGAGATAAAGATACTGAGAAAAGAGCCTGGGGAAAATCCTATAGTAGACGCTATACCCCACATATTGTGTGATTGATTTATCTCACTCACCAAATGAAAAAGTCCCCAAACACCTCTTAATAGCCAACAGGAGTCTAGAGCGGAGTGGCTGGAACTAAGTCTCTTCACATGCTGCATTAGTGGATGTTAGTGGATGCCACTTTGGATGCTGGAGGTGGAGGAAGGACCAGACGAAGGTAGCATTTCACTGCACTGCATAGGGTGCAGTTGATCCCACTATAACATAATGCCCATAGGACAGGCAAAGAATCAGTAGCTGGAAGCTCACTCATGCAGGATCTGTCTTGATAGGGTTGAGAGCTGAGCAGTTGACTGGTGAATCAGTTGGTATGGATGACAGCTCTGGACTCCTCTATCCCTAACATTCCACAACCTTTGTTACCCACTTAGAGTCAAAATACGGAACCCTGCAGGCCATGGGTCTAGCCCAAAAGTATAAATATTTTATTCAGATGGACCATTCAGGTCTGTTTCTAAAATCCATTTTTCATCCCCAAACCATCTCAATTCCACATTTCAATTTGCAATTGTAGACATAAGATATTGACTATTTCAATCTGTTGAAATTCTTTTATGTGCAAAACACCTGGGTAGATACAGAGTGGGAAACAAAGATAACCAGCACACTTTTACCACTTCTAAATAGCAAATCTCCTGACTACATCTTGAAGATTCCAAGACAAATAGGAAATAGACGTGCCCATGGCTTTGAGTCAAAGTTTTGACAGGCAAGCTGGGCTACAGGAGATTGGGTGCAATTTTGCTTTCTGTTCGCACTTCAATAACCTTATGTCTTAGGATTTTTTTCCCTCCTGAATTCTACTTCCTCTTTCTTCTTTCTCTGTTCTTCTATTTTGTGTCTTCCCCATCATTTTGTTAATGCTTCTCTCTTTGAAAAAAGTATTTTAGGTCCCTTTTCTGGGCTCTTGGTGACGGAGTTTGGCTTCCTGTGTTCTCATCCATTCACTCACTGACTCAGAGTGGAGGCTACTTTACTGGAACTTGGGAGAAACCTGAGGCTTATTCTCAGTCCTGTTTTCTCCCTGGTGTAAAATTCTTATTTTAAGGGAGAAAATCTGAGCAGGCTAAGCTGAGAAAAGCAAGCAACAAGCCTAGCAGCCCATTTTCCTCACTACCTGCCCTTGGGTTTTATTCTGTAGAAAGGTAACAAGGCCATTGGAGCTGCCCATTTGCTCCCGAAATACATCTCCCAAACCCAGTATCTTGTGCAGCCTTTGACATGAGCAAAGCCCCTCAGAGTACAACATGGGCAGTAACAACCAGCTAAAAGTGTCTTTTACTGCAAGGAACACTTCAACCTTCCCAGTTTGTTCAAGAGGAAATATATCATTTAGCAAGTATCTATCTTGGCTGGAAAACAGAGGTCAGATTAAACATGACAAAATGTCTTGCCACCTCAGCATTTCCAGATCCCTCCTAACAGCTATGAACTTCAGATCTAAGTTTAAAGTCCAACTCTGGGATAACATCTCTCATGCTCTATTCTAGCTTGGAAAATGCTTATTATCACAAAATTAATAATATTATCCCATCACTGTCATCTTTATTGTCTTACACTGAGGTAACCAAATTGTGTTTGTCCATAACAACTGAGAGGAATGTTTATTTTTAAATTGATACTAGTTTCTCATCCATCAAAATTCACAAATAAATGGATGGTGCTCAATCAAACCTGTGGGTAAGAAGTCAAAGACTGCATGCATGTGAGATTAGGGAAAACTGTACACCTAATGAAGGCAGCAATAGGAGAAGAATGGGCTCCAGTGCTCATTATGACTCGGTTCACAGCACTTTTAGGTGAAGTCCACACTGTTTGGAAAGCACATTTTCATCTCTGGTCTCAAAACCTCCAAAAGCACATAGAAAAGTAAAAGATGCTGATCCATGATGGGTTTGTCTAGAGTTATCTGGGAAGGCCCTACAGTATTCGATGATGATGATGAAAATGCCTTTCTTCACCTTGTTTATCAGCCTCCCTGTCCAAAATCATAAACAAAAAGGAAGACCAACTGACCAGTAGTGAGCCCACAGCTGAATTTGTTCTATTCCAATCCAATAGAACCACATTAAGCTGCTAAAAAAATTTACCCACTGACACCGATGACAGCACTGCAGTGAAGCCCAAGCCTTTGTTTCCCATTCCCCGCTGTTATTAGGCTGCCCTGGCTCAGAGTTTGAGAAATTTAACCTGCTTGCAAATGTGTAGTTCAACACAGAATAGGAAATGAAAACCATCATTATCGCCCCAATGTTCCTTTTATACAAGTTTCCCTAACTTAGAGAGGTTCCTTTGCTTCTTATTCCCTATTTTCCTCATCTGCACTGCTCTGCATGGCCTCAGATAAGAAGAGGGGTGCTTGGTCCAGGTGGTGAAAGGTCTCAGAAATTGGCTGACTCTTTTCTGGGGCAAGAGGAAAGGGAACCCCTAAGATTTCACACCTTCCCATTTGCCCCCAAACACTGATCTGGAGCCTCAGAAGCCACTGCCTTCATAACAATAATTTGCATATCAAATATATCAAAGTCCTAGAAAGTCTAGAGAATCCCATTTGAGTTGGAGTTTCTTACATCACCTCAGCAGCACTTCAGACCAAGGGCTGTGATGTACAGCTGTGCGAACTTTGCCCCAACTAAGGACATTGGCAGGGGGTTGAGCGGAGGCTAAAACCCAGGGCTACTGACACCTATTCCTAAATCACCCCAATCCACAGTGTGGACAAGAGGGAACCATGAAAATTCGCCCCGCCCCCTTCTGCTTGACGTTAAAAACCCAGAGCACATCATTCCCTCTCTTAAAACCACCACTGCACTGAGAATCAACTCCACATCCACATGTAGCAAGTCTGACCCCAGTGACCTCTCCAACCTCAGAGATCTTACTTGCCAACTTGCCTCTTTCCTACCTCACAGGCCTTCTCACTGTCTTCGAGGCTGCCAGCACGGCCTGCTTCCGGGCCTCTGGCTTGCCCCCTCGCTTCATTACGTGCCTGGTCAATGCCATCTCTGCAGAGAGGCCTTCCCTGACCACCTGGTCTAAACGCCACCTCCCCTTCTCTCTGTCCCTTATCCTACCTTTTTATTTAAAAAGCACTCATTATTTGAATTTTATATTGTTCATTATCTGTCTCCTCTCCAGAGCAGAGGTTGACAAACTACAGCCTGAGGGCCAAGTCACACCAGCTGCCTACTTTTATAAAGGAAGTTGTGTTTTATAAAGGAAGTTTATAACTTGTATAAAGAAGTTATATAAAAGATGCAGCCACTTTCACTCACTTACATATTGTCTTCAGCTGCTTTCATGGTGCAGTGATAGAGCTGAGTGGTTGCAAAAGAAACTGCATGGTCTGCAAAGCCAAAAATATTTATTATCTGGCCCTTTAAGAAAAAGTTTGCCAGCAGCTGCTCTAGAATGTAAACTCCGTGAGGACAGGCTGTGGGTCCGCAAGTAGGTACTTGATAAATATTTATTAATGATTAAACGCATGAATGAATGAGTATCCAAATGAATCTAGAAAGTGCTTTTCTTTGTTCAACAGGTATTGAGCACTGACTTATGCCAGGCATTGGACTCTGCGCAGACGATGCCACAATGGTGAGAGACCAACAGATTCGAAGGCACTGCGAAGAAGGTCCTGTTACAGGCAAGAGCCAGGTGTTAAGGGCATAAGGAAAGATCCCGACCAAGGCATCCAGAGTTGCTGATTTCCAAGGACATGTTCTCTGAGCGAAGAGAAGTGGGAAGGGTGCTGCAGGCTGAGAGGAAATACGTACTGGTTCCGAGACAGGCAACCACAGCTATGCAGAGGAGCAACAGTTTGCCTGGCATATGACAATTGTTTGAAGGCAGTTTGAACAATTTCTTCATGGGTTTTAATAATCATTCATCCTTCTGATTCATGGCTGTCATTGAAAATCTGGAGGAAAACAATGATTCTTCCCAAGAAGACTATCCCTTTACTGCTGTTATCTTTGGGCCAACCCAAAACACACCAAATATGTTTTTTGAAGGGATGTCTGAGATACATTAGATTTCTCAGCCTTGACATTTTGGACCAGTTAACTCTTTGTTGTGGGGCTGTCCATGCACTGTAGGATGTTTAGTAGCATCCCTGGTCCCTACCAACTAGATGCCAGCAGCATTACCCCAGTGTGACAACCAAAAATGTCCCCAGACATCACTAAATATCCCCTGTGAAGCAATATTACCCCCTGTTGATAACCATTGCATTAGACAGGGCTGGTAAAATACACTGGACTTGAAGATGAAATATGTTAATACCCTGGAGATGCTGGACAGTGGGAGCTTTGAAAGCCTGAGGCACTTGGGCCTCTGAGATAAAAATTGCCTGTTTCTTTTCATCTCAAGATGGTCACCCAACATGATTACAAGTAACCACAGCATTTGAAGAATAAGCCTCAGCTACTTCTTCACTTGGTTAACCAAGTGCCATTTCTTCTAGGTACTCATGGGGTCTGTGTTATACTCAAAAAGATCAAACTAAATATGTGCTAGGACAATGGAATCCTACTCAGCAATAACAGAATACAAGCTATTGACAAGTGCAGCATGGATAAATCTCAAAGGCATGATGCTGAGGGAAAAAAGAAAGTCTCAAAAGGTCACATACTGCCTGATTTCATTTATCTGACTTTCTGGAAAAGGCAAAACTATAGTGAGGACAAGTGGTATAGAGGGCATGTCAAAGTGTGGGCAAAGGGTCTGTTTGTTTCTATGCAGAAGATCAAGGCCTAGCTTGGATACCCAGAAAATGAACTAAGATATGATATGAGGAGGAACTTCTGGCATCAGCACTCTCTGGAGGACTTGTGCCAGGGGGATGATCATCAAAAGCCTCCACAGGGATCTGGGCGATGCTGTGGTTGTGGCTGCATCCAGCCCACCGTCTCCTGGACTTGCCATAGGAATGAGGAGGGAGATGTCTAGGCTTGCATGTGCATACAGTGAGACAACGAATTTGACCGGATCTGTACTGTTGGAACTCAACCAGGAGTTGGGAGGGGTGCAAGTTGGAGCACTCCAAAATCTTATGACTATAGACTATCTACGGTTAAAAGAACATATGGGATGTGAACAGATCCCAGAAATGGGCTGCTTTAATTTGTCTGATTTCTCTCAGACTGTTCAAGTACAGTTGGACAATATCCATCATATCATAGACAAATTTTCACAAATGCCTAGGGTGCCTAAATGGTTTTCTTGGCTTTACTGGAGATGGATGGTAATTATAGATTTGCTTTGTTTATGTCACCGTATTCCTATTATGTTAATATGTGTGTGCAAATTAGTTAGTAGTTTAAAACCTATACATACTTAAGGTACTCTACAAGAAGATATGTCAAAGAAATAATCAATCCTCCCATGTTTTCTTCCATATGCTACCTCTATAGCTTTTCTTCTTCCTTCCTAATTACAACCCTTAAATAGAATTCGTGCCTCATATCAAATTTACCGAGTATCATAATTCCTCCAGGTGGTAAAGATACCTCGAGACAAGTGCTGGGCATAGAAGCCACAGGGCATAAATCTGCAAAGAAGTAAAAAGCTAACCTTTTCAAACAATATGGCTTCTCTCTCACTTACCAATTTTACATTTCCCTGTATGGCCCCGGAAGATGACTGGTTAGCCAGAGACGGGTAAGATTCCTCAAGGGAGGAACAACCTAAGACAGGCACAGTCGCAGGGGGGCCATCAGGTGAGAAATCGGGGAACAACAGTGGTGAAGCTTAGAATCTCAGCCCCCCCCCCCCATTTTGAGAGAAAGCTTCTGCATCCGTGGATGTTTTATTGCCCTTGTCTAGCTCGGATTAGCACATAGTCTACAGGCACACACCTGATCATCTACAACTGCTCTCTTACAACACTAAACTGTTTTCTAACTTTATCTTGCATCTACCTACCACTTCAGCATTTTATTAAAAATAATAATAATAATAATAATAAAGGGAGAAATGTGGGATCCACATATAAATCAAGTATAAAAATCAAACGAATATTCATATTTGACCTGATTGTTTATAGTTCATAATGCGTGATCAAAACCGAAAGTTTCTGTGATGAATGCTCTTGTACTATTCACCATGTAAGAACTTACTCACTATGTAAGAATTCGTTCACCATGTAAGAACTTGTTCGTTATGCTTCAGAAGATTGGAGACTGACGAGAATTAGGCTTGAGATGGATTAATGATTGTGCATTGAGCATTGACCCCCCTATACAGAATTTTATTGTTGTTAACAACCATTTGATCAATAAATATGAGAGATGCCCTCTCAAAAAAAAAAAAAAACTGTAGTGAGGACAGATCAGTGGTTGCAAGGGTTGGGGTAGGGGAGAGTGTGCTAGAAATGGACAGCATGAGATGGGACAGTTAGGGATCCTGATTGTGGTGGTGGTTATAGGAACTTATTCATGCACTTGGACTCATAAAACTGCGTGCCAAAAAAAACTCAAGTTATCATGTGTTAATTTTTTTTACATCCCAAAAACATAGTTACTGAAGAATATGATGGCTTTTAATACTTGCATGTCTTCTTCTAACCACAACAAAGAATTTGAAGTCATATTTTAGAAAAGGTACTGGGCAACAAGGCCTTGACCACTTGCAACAGGAGCGCTTGAGGGAAGAGGAGAAAGTAGGTGTTCTGGGACCCTATGAAGAGCATCAGCTTCCTTGCTTCAATTCCTCTTTCACTTTCCACAGAACAAGGTGATCTTCACTTCCCAATCCAGGGTTGCCAAATTTCAACCCAGAACTGGTAAAGCCCCCGAAGGCAGAAGAGAGAAATGTTTTCAGAACTTGATATATATTGGATACCAGCATACCTTGAAGTGTACATAAGGTCATAACATTATATAGATGTGACACTCTTGTGTAGGTGGAAAAGGCTCATCGGAGTGATAAAAGAGAGCCTTCAAGAGTGTTGGGCTGGTTTTCCAAGGCTCCGGGCAAGAGAAAGAACAGACAGCATAATGAAATGAAAAAGAATTGATTCTAAAAGGGATCAATATCCTGTGTTATTATTAGTATGAATAATTTATGTGTGTATGAAATAATCAGTATTTTCGGGAGATTTTTTAATCACCTGAACTATCTAGTTCGTCTATGTTGACAGTGATGGGGTTCAGGGGGCAAGGGAGGCGGCAGTGGTGACCTTTATCTAGAATCCTACCCCACAAGCATCCAGTTCACTGTAAGACATTCGCATTCCTGCCTTTCTTGGTGAAACTGCAGGCTGTGGTTTACAAGTACATGAAAGGGCTGTTCACAGGAAAATGTTGCTCATTTGCTTATGCAATGGTAATAGCAAACCACAGGATTATCACATCAGAAAAGAATGTGCTCGACTTTTCAGAGAATGAAATGCTTGGCAACAGTGAGAAAACAGTGTCATCTGCCTGATCATCCTGAAAGAGCTGCACAAAGTACAGACGATGTCACAATAGCAAATATCACACTTCTCTCTGTGCTCCATCAGCCAACATTTTGGCAACAAGACTTCAGAAGGACAATTGAAGTATCTCTAAATTGTTTCAGAGATAGTCTATATACTAAACATCCTCAGGAGCTGTGGATTCTTTTCCCCTTGGCTAAATATAAACTGTGAAAATGAGGTAAAAATTACAGCCCCCCTGTATCTGCAGGGTGAGGGTAGAGAGGTGGCAGAGGTAAGAAATGTGTTGCAGAAGAACTAGCTCATGACTTCAGATCATGGAAGTAGAGCTCTGAACTTTTCACTGGCATTTTACATCTTTTCTCTTACTTGATCCATCACAACTACCCTCTCTCCCCCAAGAAGTAAGGAAAGATGAATTCATGCCCCTTTAACAGAAGCAAGAACCAAGGCATATGTACGTTAAGAATTTGCCAGAGGTCACATGGGGGTTAGAGAAAAAGCAAGGTGTAAAACCTGAGTTTCCTGATTCTAGACCCCATGGCTGCATTCAGTGTCATCTGGCTTCACCAAACATAAACCGAAAGCTAGATGAAGATGGATACCCTCCCTACTATCCTCAGGCCTGAAGGTAGTGATGCATTCACAGCTGAGGATGTGTTTGACCCTTTTAAGACTTATCTCAAGCATCAAGCCTCCAGGGAGGATTTGTTGACTCATTTCTACTCACAAAGAATTGATTAATCCCTTGACTGATCCCCATCATACCTTAAATACAGGGCTCTTGTGTCTGTAACTCTTTCACATGCCTTAGGGCCTGGGTCATGCTGTTCTTGGATTACAAGATCCTAACACAGTGCCTCTCATGGTAGGCACTCTATACTTGTGTACTGAATGAAAAGCATGGCATGAACTTAATTCCTTAGAGAATGCAAATCAAGGGCTAACCAGGCATGGAAAAACCTTGGGAAAGTCATTTACCTCTCAAAGCCTCAGTTTCCTAAAATAGGGATAAGAAAACAATAACCTTAAATGTAAAATGCTTGGCAAGGTGTCTATCTCACAGTAAGTGCTCAGTGGATAGAAGCTCTTTGCAGTAGTCAGCCTCCAAGAGGGCCCCCAACAATCACATCACCTATGCATGCCCTTGTGTGGTTCCCTCTCACTGAATAGGGTGGGCCAATAGGACACTGAAGAAATAACTGAATATGACTTATGAGACTAGGTCATAAAAATTACTGAGGCTTCCACTTGACTCTCTCTTGGACCACTTTCTCTAGGGGGATCTAGACACCATATCATGAAGACAGTTCAAGCGGCCCTGTGGAGAAGTGCTTGTGGTGAGGAACTGGGCTTCCTACCAATGGCCAACATCAAGTCACCAGCCATGAGAGTAAGCCAGCTTGGAAACTGATCCTCCAGTCCCTGGCAAGCCTTCAGATGATGCAGCTCTGGCCAGCACCTTAACGGCAACCTCACGAGAGAACCTAGCCAGAAATGTCAAGCCACTCCTGCTTCCTGACCTACAGAATTTGTGTGAGAAAATGCTTATTGTTGTTTCAAGCTGCTAAGTTTTGGGGTACTTTGTTACAGGGAAATAAGAAAACAATACACTATTATTGTAAATGGTTGTGTGAGTATCAATAAAGAGATACCTCCCTTATAAAAACAAAAGCAAAACTGAAGGAACAAAATAGCAGTGGACTCACAGACACCAAGAATGGAGTAGTGGTTACCAAAGGGAGGGATGCGGGAGGGTGGGTGGGGAGGGAGGAGGGGATTAAGGGGCACTATAATTCACAATCACAATATAGGTAGGTCACGGGGAAGGCAGTACAGCACCAAGAAGACAATGTCTCTATAGCATCTTACTATGCTGATGCACAGTGACTGCAATAGAGGGGGTGAGGACTTGATAATATGGGTGAATGTTGAAACCACTGTGTTGTTTATATGAAACCATCATACGATTGTATATCAATGATACTTCAATAAATTTTTTTTTAATTTTAAAAAATTAAAGAGATACCTCCCACGTGGTCAATTCTGGCTCTTGACCGATCTCAGTTCACAAAAGGTATAGGACGGCAGGGCTTGTTTGAACCAAATTAGGATTTCTCCTTCCCCCAAACTGGGGAGGCAACTAAGGTACGCATTCTCAGCAACTGACCTGGAGAAAGGGAGAGAGTCCTCTTGGTGCTCTTTGCCACATTAGACAACTTCAGAAAATATCACTGGACACTGATCACATAGTCTAATATTATTAAACTGTGTCAGGCATGTAGGTCATCTCTCCACATACTGGAACACTTCTGACCCCAAAGGCTGGTGTTGGATTCCCCCCTCTGTTGCCTACCCCCAGAGGTTTGCATTCCACCCTGACCAGCCCCTTGCTTGGGTTACCTTCCCAAGCCTTCCATACCACAAAAGTTTGATGAAAATGGTGACATTTTAAAAGTAGCCAATATTTGAATGAGTATTGAGAAAACCCTTGTTATATCAAAGCTCGGATGATGGGCATGGAAGAGTTTGGTTCTGAGCTCCCACACAATTGTGTTACTGCCACTCTAAACCCCCAGGTCCCCTGCCTTCCCCAGTGACCCCTGGGGTCTCCCTAGAGTATCTATTTGCCAGTGCTACTGGAAAGCTTGATTTCTCAACAAATGTTTTCATTCTTTACCACCATCCCCAGTACTCCTGCAGTTCCTGCTCTGCTCAGTTCCTCTCAGAACTAGAGTGTTTATACCCCAGCCCCGACCCTGAGCAAATATAATTCTTCAGATAACCTTGAATTGTCTGACCTCTGAACCACCATAGACTTTGAAGGCCCCTGAGGCAGCCTCTCTCTTTATATAGGATTTACTAGTGCCCTGGGTAGGAAGACACTACTCTTTGTTATGCTCAGAAGCATTCCTTAGCTGTGAAAAATGCATGTCCAAGATGGGGAATATGAGCTCTGGCCCCTCTTCACTTCTGCCTACTTGTACTCTCTTGCTGATGAGAGGTTGACACAGACACAGTCTTCTCTCTTTGTTGAAAATCCCAAAGTTCCTACTGTTTTCCAGGGAGCTTAAATACCTATTGTCATTAGTACACTGTAGCCAGGCTGCCCTGGATCCCAGAATTCCTGGAGATGCGAATATGTAGGTGGGAGCACCATGACTCCCCGGGACCAGAACTAGAACCAGCGGAACTGCGCACAAAGTTTGCCTTGACCATTCTGTTGGATAAACACTCTCACAATTCCCACCTAAAACTCTATTAACTCCTACGTCCATTCAACCAGCTCTGACAAGATCGAGAGGAGGGCATAATAACTCTACCTTCCAAAGCACTTTAAGCTGTTGGTTTAAGGATCACACAGCATCTGGCCTTCGTCCACGTCGTGACCTGATAGCCAGGACCTGTCTTCCCATCCACACAGTTCCTTGAACATGTGAGCTTTTTAAGAATCTATGGATGTTGTGTTGTCTGAAATATCTAATGGTCTAGGCTTTAAGCACTGGAGAGTGTGTGAGTTGACTTTAGTACTCAGCAGAGAAACCACTAGATAAAAAGTTCTTGGGGTCACTAAATGGAATTTGAAATTTTAACAACTCACCTCTGCTTCAGTGCTGACTGTTACTAAGACAGTACACAAATTCTCTGTCCCTACACTTAAGGTAAAATTATTCAGTGTTGGCTCCCAGCATGGCATATTACATACACATTGAGCGTAGCCAATTAAGGTTTTAGAAATACTTCATTGGGTGGGGGGAATCGCCAGTTTAATATTTGCACAGAGGACTTCTTCCCTGGTTGTAAGTTTATTTTATGACTTCAGCTATGTCAAGAAAGAGAGGCTCCAAGGTCAGCCTGGGGCAAAAGGAAAAAGCAGGTCAAACCTAGCACCATTTTTATCCACTGGGTTTCCACTGTGTTATTACTGACCTTCTGGGTTTAGGGGTAAACTCTCTCCTCTTCTGTCTTCTCACCAGTAAAACTGACAAACTAACTCAACTCCAAATTTAATACCTAATCTCTAGAGGCAGAAAGACATGTTTCACACCAACGTTATTTATGCTATTGACATGCCTGAATTACATAAATGACTTCAATAGCTGCAAAACACAGGGAGGAAAGTAAAATTTACCAGTTTTCACTCTTCCTAAGACAAATCCACAAGTAGCTTAGCCAAACTGCCTGCCACTTCTTACAAGCAATTTTATGGTAATTCTACTATGGAAAAGAAAAAGGAGAAATAGTAGGTAAAGTCCTAGGAACTTCTCCTTTAGCTCACTCATCTATCTTTTCTCACACTTGGAGTGACAGGAACAGAGAGTGAGGATGGAAATGGTATGACTGATACACATACAAAATCTCACCAGTGGTTAAGACTTTCAGGGGAAATTTAGACCACAGCCTCAGCTTCCCAGTGCTCACTACTCTTTGGGGTAGTTCTGTTTTTAAAAATCAAAAAAATGCAATATTTGGAAGCCTCAAAATTGATATATTACAAGAGATAAACACTTCTCCCCATCAAAGGTGCTGCTTTATAGCAGAACTCAGTTCCCAGAGGACTGACAATAAAATTGTGTGATTATCGCTAGACACCAATAGGAGTGTGCACAAAGCTTGCCTTGACCAGCTCCATTCTGCTGGATATACACTATTTCTCACAAGTGACAAGGACAAAAAGGACTTGAAAATGGGTCCCTCCTTGAGATGATGAGGCCAGCTGCGACACATTCCCTCAGATTACAGGCTCCCGCCACAGCGATGAATGCCTGAAGCACCTTGAGTCCTTTCCTCTCCTAGCCCTTCTGACACCTGTCTCCAGACTGATCCTTTTAATCTACACAGCTGCCTTGGTCACGTCATGCTTGCCGTTAGTGACTCCCCAAGGCCTCCAAAAATGTCAGTTATGCCCCAGGCTGGCCTTTATATTGCGCAAGAATCTGGCTGTGTCTGACCTATAATCTCCCTCTTCCCAACAGGAATCTGCCACTCCAGTCATTCTTAACATTGCTTTTTGTTGGCCTCCACACCTTTACCTCTGATGGTCTCCATTCCTTCACTTGGAATAACCTTTTTGTGTTTCAGTCACTGTCCTGGGTTGTGGGGATAAAATGGGGAACAAAATGAATATGGCCCATCCCTCATGAAGTTCACATTCTGATCTTACTACCAGGCCTAATTTTTCTATTTCAGAGAACCTGAACAGCATCTCCTGACCACACACTTTTTTGATAGTAAAAAAAGCTCGGAGCCTTGGAGTCAGGCAGAATGGGAGGAATCCTAGCTTTGCCACTTACTAGCTGTGTGTCAGTAGACAAGCCAATTAACTGCTCTGAGCCTCAGTCATCTTCAATGTTCTATTGCTGTTATAATTAAAGTACCTGATAGGTTGTGGGTGAGGATTAACTGAAATAATGTATGTAAGGTCTTAGTAGAGAACTTTGAAGTAGTAAGCACTTAATACATGGAAATAGGCCCTCAATAAATAAATGGGTAATATAAAACTTCTGTGATACTTTTCCCTCCCTAAATTTAAACTTCTTGAAGGCACCTTGACTACACTTCCTAAGGTCACAGTAGAAGCTCAAAAAATGTGTGTTAATTTAACTCATTAGTTATATGAGATTCACAATGAACCTTTACCTAATTAGCCTTATATTTTATCAGTGACAGTACTTATGCCAGTTTTGTTTCAAAACTATGGACGTTTGCAGCCAGTGTATCACCAATGTCTTATGATAGCTTGGTTTTCTGTATTCCAAAGCTAAAGCCCCATAATATAACAATAATTCTTATCTGAGACTTTGAATTCTCACAGATATACAAATCATGTTATTGTTGAAAACCAAAGATATTTAAACTCCAGTTGTTTTAATACTTTTATTTGTGTGCATACACACAAGAAATCATACTGATTATGCTTATGAATGGATGGAGGCATTGGCACAGAGACTTTTAAGAGAAGGTTAAAATATTTTCCTTACTATTTTTTAGTACAGATGTGCCAATGATCCTGGAATTCCTATTGTTTCAAATAAAATAATGAGGTCATTGTGGAAGATTTGATTCAGGACAGCTGAGTCACTCTTCTGTATCCTGTCCTAGCAAACTGCTCCCTGATCTTCACCCCATTATAAAAATTGGCTATAACACCCCTCAACTAATGGAAAGTGAACCCACACAACACCCTGTGTCAAAGTTAGCTGTTTTCTATATTCTACTTTTTTGATGTTGACTTAGAAGTTTTAAGTATAGATTTTAACCAGAAAAGAGTTGACAGATTAATCTTGACAAACTGTTCAGTAAAATAAAATCAATGATGTCAACAAGAACATTAAGGCAAGTTTGCTAGTATTGATTCACACTGATGATGTGAGAGGAGTTCATCATGTGGGCTCTCATAAAAAAAAAAATCTATGGCTCTTGTTAAAGATGGAGAGGCAGACTTTATTCAGAACCTTCCTAGTAGGTATGGGGACCACTTGGACACAACTTTGCAATGGGGAGAGAGACTTGGTTCATCTGCAATTACAACATGAGCAAGTGGGAATTTATAGCCAAGGAACCGAGCAGGAGAGAGGTTGGGAGGATGGTGGTCAAAGAATGGAAAATTACTTAGAGAAAACATCAGGGGTAAGGAGTTTTTTGGCTAAATCAAGCTAAGAGGATTCTTACTAAAGAGAGGCTAGGGTGATCAGATGTCCCCTAGGAGATGATGGAGGGTGGAGAACCTGACCGAGTACTGAGGGTGAGCAGAAATCAAGGGTGGGAGGTTCTAGTTGAATTGACTCAGCAGGTACTTGCTAAAACTGGGTTTTACTGGGAAGTGCAATGGGCCCAGGAAAAGGCTCGGAAGCCTGGCTGAAGTTTGGCCAAGTAAAGAACCTTTGTCAGCTCCTATAACCTGAGGGGCTTTGGTGGGATCCTGAGCTAAGCATTCACAGTGCAGCCTCCAATGGTCCATCCCCACAGGGAGCTGTCAGTCAACTGGGAGAGGGAAATACTAAACAAGTAATTACAGAGTACTTGAAGTATTAAAAGAACATGAAGCAGAAACTGTAAAGGAAAATAAGGAGGGTAAGTCAGTCAGGAGAGGCACTTAGAGGAGACTGAAGAAAGAGAAGGTGCTAGTCAAGGGAACCACCTGCAGGGATGAGCTCCCAGGCAGAGGAGAGCAGCTCAGATCACTGACACAGGATGGGCCGTGAGTGGTCTGGGCAGCGTGGGAAAGCCAGTGTGGCTGGAGCATAGGGAAGACCCCCGCACCAAGGGAGGGGGAGATGGCCGGGAACATGCAAAGTGGAGGGTTTGTGAACCAGATTGGTATTGGACCTGGCTTGCCTTTTAAACAATTGTTCTTCATAATGCGAAGAGAACTGGTACTGAGAGATGATAGGACTTCGGTAAGGCCAGTGGCAGTGGGGCTCTCGAGAAGAAAGGCCGTGCAGATCTGAAAATGCATGAAGATAACTCATAGTAAATGCTTTCTTAAACTAACACAAATTGAGTATTTTGATGTTGATGTTTCTCCAAAATACAGACATTATGGAAAAAATAATTTCCACATAAATGCATAGTTTTAACATGTAATTTTCATTCAATCTTCATGTCTGGGCAGAAGGAATACCTACACCAGCTGTAAGCATGAGTTTGGAGACTATGACTGATTCTCCTGCCAAGCAAACTCCTGTTCTCTGTGATTAGCAGAGGCTGAGTCATGTGGGCAACAGGCCTGTTTATATACCGCTCCCTTAAAATAGGCTGGATGGCAGAATGAGGAGAGCAGGAGGAAATCACCTCCCAACTTGTTCTTTCTAATTTCCTCCTAAGGGAATTGAGTGCAGGAGGGATCTATTATCAAAGATGTATGAGGTTGTCCTGGGAGGATGTAATGAACCAGCTATAAACAAATTTAGTTCATAGAAATTCCATTAATGGAAAGATTTGAGAGAAATGGCTTCATTTGGTGACATAAAGCAAGTAAAAACCCCACCATAGTAAATGTCATGTGACACTGAAATTGCATGGCAGCAAATATAGCAAGTTAGAAGTAAGTAACTTGGTAAAAGCACTCTGCAGAAGCTACAGTCTATGGGGCAGAATGGGGGCCTATACTCTTGAGTAATGAATTTATCAGATAAAACAGCGTTTTTTGATTTGAACCAAATAAGGGAAAGGAAAATTCAGTACCTCTGCTTCACCTCAGCCTTTAACCCGTCTCCTTTCTCAAGGCACCCAAATATGCACCTTGTGAAGGTGCCTGAGATGTTTGAAATGGGGAGAAGTCAGAAGATTTGAAGGTAGACTGTTGCTTGAGGGCTAAAGAAAAGCTGGGGTCAGCTGAGCATTCACTTTCTACAGGGTAAAGCAATCAAATAATTTAATTTTTTTTCTTTAGAATGAATGACATTTCATGAATGGGGAACAAAAGAAAATGCTTATTATAATGAAATTTATTTTGCAAGAATTTAAACATATCAATAAAGCTCTAATCCAGGATATAGAAGATGCTTCCCCCAAATTCAAAATTGCAATGAATTTCTGAAGAAATACTGTTAAAATTTCAAACAATTCAGAACCAAAGAAAGAAAAAAATGAAAATTCCATTCCTCACTTCTCTCACCTCCTCTTCTCCCCAAAACAGCCACTGTTATACATGTGGTCAATAACCTTTCAGATTTTTTCTAACCACATGCAAATTTATATGTAAGAGATAACATAGTACTAACCCGTAGCACTTAGCGAAGGTTTTAAAAAATTCTACTAGATCTTACTAGACATCTTCTTCTGCAAATTGCTTTTATTCTCTAGAACCCTGTACTTAAAGAGCCACCTCATCCTTTTTAATGAATGCATCATTATTTTATCAGTGTTCTATTGGTGAATATTAGGAAAGTTACTTTCAAATAACAAGTTTTCTATGTAATGTAGGATTCTTTCTTTGTAGGGGCAAAATATACCTATGCTTTGGTAGGATTTTTATCCAGATGCTTTTAAACCAACTATGGATATAAATGGAGAATTATTTGAAATTACAGAAAATTGAGGCCCTAAGACATTAAGGAGTCTGTCCAAGGCTGCTGGGCGCGGAGCCTTCTGTGGCTTCTCAGCCTGAGGTCTTCCCTTTTAAGCCAGTGAATGCCGCTGTCCCCTGGGGACTGGAAGGGCTCTGAGAGGGGGAAGAAGCTTTTAGTGGAGAAAATAATGCAAGGAAAGGAGGCAGGGAAGTGACGCAGCAGGCGCGGGAAGAAGGAAGGACAAAGGGAGTTGGTGGCCTTGCCGGACCCCCAAAGAGAAGAGGGAGGTGACGAGGGACTAGTCTTTGGAATGCAGGAGATCCTGGAGTCATTTTTTCAAAGGATATTTTGTTGCCAAAATAAAATTTAAGGGAGAAGCCAGAAAATATTCACATAGGAAGGACATTGTGAAACGTTGATTAAGTCCTGGCAGATGACTCAAAGAACACTGCCATGACTCAGATGGGAATAAAAAGGCATGATGCAAGTTGTCGGAGGAGAGTGATTTTTCATGTAGTTATTTGGAGGTTAGGCATGCCAAGGACAGAGGTTACAGAAATGATGTATGCTGCCTCCAGGCAAAATTGTAAAGAAGGTCCAGCACTGTCTAGGCCCCCACTTGCCCCTCCTCAACTTTCTTCTGACTGGGAGGGCATCGTCCACTCTCTAATGCCCTGAGCCACAGTGAGAGCTCCAGAATTTCTATAGTGAAGGGGCTTGGGGACAACAATTTCTGTAGAAGAAGGGGCTAGAGGCTGAATCTTGAAGTTGCATCTGTAGAGCAAGCATACCATTTTTTCTTAGAGAATGTTTTAAAGCAAGCCAAAAGCTAAGGTTCCAAAAGATGTTTTTATTCATACTCTGCTTAATATTAAGAGAAAGTTAATCACTCACCTCAAACACTATCTCCCTTACTTCATATGGGGTGTCTTGGGGGAATGGAGAAAGTGAAATCTTCCAAGGCCCACTTTTCCTTTGGCCTACATTCCTCTGTAATGTTAGCATGGTCCTTCTCATTGAACTGCTCTGAGGACAGGTTAGGACACACTTGGGGTGCAGTGTTACTTGATGGAGTGGTTCTTCTGGAGGAGACATTATTCTTCTCAGGCTGCTGATGTTTATCTCCCTCTGCCTGCTCCTGGGGGCAGGCCAAGTAGGAGACGAGGGATTTAGCTGGTGCTTTAAGGTTGGGGAAAAAGTACACTGTCATTGGTGAAACAAACAAAATACTGGATAGATTCTTGAATATGAAGAGATACAGAAATGAAGGTGTTTACTTCATTGTGAGTGAAATGTACTGTTTTAAATACATTGGGCCCTTTTTCCTGTGACCAAGCATGAGGACATAGGAGCTCTGGAGAAGTGTTCTGCATGAGCTGAAAATAAGGCCTGGCTTCAGGGAGTTTTATTTATTAGGGGATATTAAGATAGAAGTTTCAGCCTGGTCATTGATGTGCCAGTGCATTTCATTTCCTACTCCCTTTCCTAAGGGGTGGTGTACAGTCAGAGATGTCTGCAGGAAACAGAAATCACTCTAGATATTTTTATCAGAATGAGGTTTATTTCAAGGAATATGGTGCCTAGAAAATGTTGGAAGGCCTGGAGGAGTAAATTTCAGGCCAGGCCTACAGAGATGACTTGCAGAATAGGACCGCTGAATGGGTCCCCGGGGGGAGCTTCTACTCTGGCCACCATCCAGAGATGAGGAGTCAAGAGGCCAACACTGGGTCTCTAGAACCATTGATGTCAAGATCATACCACTGGAGCTGTGATCCAGAGATAAGAAAACCTCTGCCCTGACTGGTGCAACTGCTTCTTAACGTCCATGAGGATAATGGTTGGACACTGGATAATGGAAGCAGGAAAGTGCCACCTCCATCTCCATGGCTTTACACACAGTGGGAAGGTCCCTTGTCCCATACCCCTGTTTTATTCTATCTTCCAATTCTCGTTAAAGTACCATCAACTGGCAGAACCTATTTTGCATCCAAAACCTGACTGCGAGAGAATCTGAAAATGATTGTTTATAATATTGCAATGCAGGAAAGCACATGACAGAAGAGATTGGAATTGATGCTAAGGACCAAGTGACCAAATCTGTTATAGAAGGGAGGACTTGCAAGGGGGTAGCAGTGGAGTGATACCCTCTCCCAGTAAGTCAAGAGAGAAGAGCTTCAGGTACAATACTCAGAAAGTTGGAAATGTGTCCCCTGCAGTCTAAGAGAGGGGAGGGGGATGCATTCTGACCCCTGACGGGGGAATCCAAAATGAAATTCTGTGATCACAGGGCCAATGCGATTTAGGTGCTGTACCATGACTGGCCTGTTCTTCCAGAGTCTGGGGTTCGAGAGGAAGAAAGTCAATGTCTTTTCAGTGAACATAATGGCCCACACTTGAGAGAGAGCTGGTGTGGAGTTGACTTATATCTGTGCAGTGGGTTGTCTGAAGGGGAGAAGGAACTTCAGTGGGAAGAAGCTGGAGGTCAGCTCTGGAATTATTAGGGGTTATGAAAAGAGCCATAAGCAGGCAGCAGGAAGGGAGTGTAGCAACTACCTTGAGAAGATCTTCCAAGATTTGGGATTCCTAAACATTCCACTTAAGAGAAGGAATAGGGTTTACACTCTGCCAGGCCTGCGGAGAGTTTGAAGGCTCACACCAGCTCCAGACAAATACAAATGTTCCTGCTTCCTTAAATCTCCTGCCCCCAGAGATCAGAAACTAGGCATAAGAAAGGAAGGAGGAGGAGGTGAAAGTGAGTGCTGTGAAGTGAGTTATGTCCACCACAAATTCATATTTTGAAGCTTGAACTCCCAGTGTAGCTGAATTTGAGATAGGGACTTTAAGGAAATGACTAAGGTTAAATGAGGTCATAAGGGTGGAGCCCTGATCCGGTAGGATCAGTGCCCTTAAAAGAAGAGACTTGAGAGACATCTCTTTTCTCCCCATGAGGACAGTGAGAGGCGACTGTCTGTGGGACAGGAAGGCTGTGCTCACCAGGAACTGAACTGGCTAGTACCTTGATCCTGGACTTCTCAGCCTCCAGAACTCTGAGAAATTAATTTATGTTGTTTAAACCACCTTGTCTATAGTATTTTGTTATGGCAGCCTGAGCTAATAATGGGAGGAGCCAGCCACACCCCATTCCTGTCTGACTATAACCACGAAGCCGGAAGGAGGGTAGACTCTCAACTTTACAACAAGCTTAGAGGTTCAGTGATGATACAAAGCTGGATATTTTGCTTGCTGAATTGACATCATAACTTGTTTCCTTTCATTCCCAGAGAGTGAGCTGAAATGTCATGGAATTATTCCAGGTTCCTTTCAGGGACTAGAGAAGAACTAGCCCAAAAAGTGAATTTAAAGAGACAGTAGGGACAGAAGAGAAAGCTGCCTGGTGGGTACGTCCTAAGGATTGTTCTTGTTCAGCATATTGATTATAAATTAACCTCTGAAATCAACACATCATGTTTCATATTCAAGATAACCCACATATCCTTTAAGGGATGGAATGACTACAGATCCCTTAGAAATGACTGTACCTGGCCAGTTAGAACTGGATCAACTCACCATGGAAACAAAGACAATGACATCTGGAGAGCAAGCTGAGGTTGTGACATCTACCCAAGTCCAGCACAGTCAGTGGAACTCTTGGCCTAACAGCCTGAAATGTTTCTATTTCTCTGGTACACCCTCACCCACATCTTCCATGGTGGGTGAGAAGCATCTGCCTCTTTAAGTAGAGAGATGCTCCTTAGTATTGTTTAGCTGTCAATGTTCTGATTCCATCCTCATCTTTTGGGTGAATTGGCTCCCCATGTAACAACTTGAGAGAAAGAGAGAGTTAGAGACAGACAGACAGACATGATGGGGCTGGGGGAGGAAACTAAGACCATTTCATCTTTACTGTTACATTTCTCATTGTAAATAAATAGAATGGACATGTTGGTAATTCTGATTAGACTTGGACTTCCCATGCCTGGGGAGGAGAAGGGATTCACCACTTTGCTAATACAGGTCCTCTAGTCTTCTGGATGACTTGATACTTCATGGTAAGTTCATGGATTGACATTCTAGTTTGTGTATATCAATCCCTGTGAGTTTGGTTAATGTAGTCTGACCTTGAAAATGGAGTCCCTTCTCAGTTCCTGCCAAATATCGATTAAACAAGCAAGCAATGGACCGATAAGATTTCTAGTTTTAAGAGTGATACCTGAGTCCTGTTGTGAGTCTCTTGGCAACCACTAGCTGTACTTCTGGAGACATGCATTATCAGATACCTTTCTATTTCCAAAAGGACCAATGGCTTATATAAATATAGGGAGAATTCCAGTTTGTGAGCCCTCAAGGAATCCATATAGATCATGGCAATTAAGTTGAGGTTATTTAATGAATTAGAATCTAATTTCCTGTATTGTTCATGGCTATTTTGTTGCTGAAAATGTTTGCCAAGCAAAGAATCATACAACTTCTTACTTTAATATATTCAAGCGTATTTGGTATATGACAGGTAAACTGGTGTGCAGTACAGAGCCCAGTTATAATCCATATGGGAATAACAATTGTGGAAATCTTCTGACAGGGGAATGTAATTTCATTTCAGTTACTGAAAACCAAAACAGGGAGATTCTGTCCATTAGCCTCCACTACTAGTCTGTTTTCTTCAGCCATTCTGAACTTTTTCCCAAGCAGGATAATTCTCACTACTAAAATAGCACTGTTCTAAAGCAGAACACATGGTATTTGAATGGGGTGAGAACACATGGTAAATGTTCTTGACCTTCTACTAACATGAAACCAGAATAGGTTAATGCCCTCTTTGTAGGAAGATGCCTACTGATAGGTAACAGGAGACCCAGATTTTGATTAACAAATCTGACCTTAATAAAGACAAACTCTTTTTACCACTTGTCTTTAAATCTTTTAATTGACTGAACAAAGTGAAACTATTTTTTTAGGTTTGAGAGTCAGCATTTCAAATGTGTCTGTTTATTCAGGGTTAGATTTTGAAAACATTGACTAATGTCGAAATTTGGTATACATGTTAAAGGAAATCAGCATCTGGTTTGAGGTCTATTTGTAGTTTACGTTGCTTAGGTGTCAAGCAAAGGTAAATGGCACCAAGGAAAATGCAATATGGGGTCCTTTCCTATGTGACTTTAAAGTTTTCCCAGAACTGAATAAAGGCATCACCAAGGACACTGTGTTTGTTTAAAAGCCAGTAAAGCTAAAGATAAAAACTTAGCAAAGTTTCAACTTTGTAAATTGCAAAGAACAATTCTCTTATTACATACCTTAGAATTTACCCATTGTAAGTGTTCAATTATTTTTAGCCAGTTGGCAGTTGTGCAACCATCACCACACCCAGTTTTAGAACTTTCCATTGCCCCAGAAAGTTCCCGTATTCCCATGTGCAGTGAAGCTCCCCTCTATCCTCAGCCTCAGGCCCTAATCTAATTTCTGTCTCTATAGATTTCATATAACTGGAATATAATTTGTACTCTTTTGTACATCTGGCTTCTGTCAGTTGGCATAATGTTTGGCTATTATGAATAATACTTTGATGAGCATTCTGTACAAGTCTTTGTGTTGATGTTTGATTTTATTTCTCTTGGGTAGATACTCAGACTACAACTGCTAGGTTATATGGTAAGTTTGTGTTTGACTTTTTAAGAAACTACGAAACCATTTTCCAAAGTGGCTGTACCATTTTCTATCACCATCAGCAATATATGAAGATTGCCATTTCTCCATTTGCTTAGCAATACTTGTTATTGTCTGTTTTGATTTTAGCCATTCTAGCAAGTGTGAAAAGGTAACTCGTTTTAGTTTGCATTTTCCTAATGAGTAATGACATGAACACTTTTTCATATGCTTATTAAATGTTTTATATTATCTTTAGTGAAATATCTATGTAAGTCTTTTGCTCATTTTTGAATTGGGTTGTCTTATTGAGTTTTGAAAGTTCTTTATATATTCTTAATACAAATCTTTTATTAGATACATGAACTTGAAAATATTTACTCCCAGTCTTTGACTTGTTTTTTGTTTTCTTAGTGGGGTCTTTTGAAGCACAGAGTTTTTAATTTTGATGAAGTCCAATTTATGAGCATTTTTATTATGGATCATGATTTAGTGTGACCTCCTTTTTTTATTTTGGTTCTATCATAAACTGGCTCATGGGAACATATATTCTCTTCTGTCCCTTTTGCTAAATCCCTAAAGTGTCCAAGAGTATTCTACTGAAAGCAAAACAGCAATAAGGAAGAGCTTTCACATGGGCACAGCCTCTAACAGATTATTTTGAGAACAGAGAAAAAGGCTCTTGCATTGAATAAAGGGGAGAAATAACCTAAAACAGAACATGAGAGTTAGTGTTAGAGAAATGTTGTAGTAAACCTAGTACCAAATTAATGTGGACAAGAGGTGAGAAGTGGTTACAAAAATTAATGCTACTGGTTCTTTCCAGGGATTATGAAAGAAAAAAAGCAGAGGCCTTCTGGGGGACCTTGGCTCTAGGTGGGACATGGCAGGGGCACTACTGATGTTTTCCTTTCTATGGTTCTCTGATCTCTCTTCTGGAGATATGGGAGTGTAAAACAGAGGAGGGAAAACAGAGCACTCAACCAGGAATATATATAATATGTATAAACAGAAAATAATGATGTGGAAAACTTGTAGTCAGAAAACTGAGGCTTATCTCCCAGCTCTGCCCCCAACTAGTTATTCCACTTCAGGGGTTTATAGGGATCCAGTGTGTGTTTGTGTGTGTGTGTGTGTGTGTGTGTATGTGTGACCCAGAAAAGTTCTGGGGCAAAGCACATCTAGGTGTGGTAAGAATGTACTAGCATTAGGTCCCAGAAGCCTGGAGATTAAACCAATCATTCAAGGCAAAATTCAAAATTCTACATTCCTACTGTAAACCTGAACAGACACTAAGAATCCCAGTATCATCAGTAATCTGATTTAGGGAGTAGAATAGAGGAAAGGCTTTCTGGGAGAAAGAAACCATAGCTTTTACCTTAAGCTGTAAGAGATATAGGAGATTTTTAGACTAACTGAAAGATAACTGATACTGGAGAACCAATTGGAGAGGAAGAGATTAGTTGAAATCTAAGCACTGTCATTAACAAAGAAAAAGCAGGAAGAATTTTTCTCATCAGTCCAATGAAGGGATTGGCATAGATAACTTCTGAGACCATTTCTTGCTTATGATTCTGCCATAAGAAAAAGGTTTTCATAGAAAACTGTACTTGCCAGAAGAGATTTTAAGGTAGTTGATAAGATAGAGTTGCCCCAAAATTCCCTTAATAGGGATGATATTTTGAAAAAAGTAAGAAATCAGAAATAAAGAATTCCTACCTTAAGACACATGCCAGTACTTAAAAATTAACATGTGGGAAACACTGAGGACAAACCTAATTCTGTAGATGAAATTTCCTATATACAGGAAATCAGAAAATGTTGACATTTGGGAATGTGATGCTGAGGACAGGTAACTCTAAGGTCACAATGTCAGACACAGCACTTGCATTGGGAAAAGCCTGGAGATTGGTGAATACGTTGTGAGACTCAGAAAAGACTGAGAGATCATTTAAAGGGTCTGTATGTACACCTTGGCTTGAAGGACGACTATGACCCACATATGTCACAATCAATAGATGGTCACTGAAAAGAATATATCCCGAGACTGACAATTTCCCTAATTCTCTAGATCTGCAAATCTGGGTGCTAGTACCCAGCAGCTAGGACCCACCAGGCAGATTTATTTGTGGTATATACAGTGGCTATGAATGAATTTTAAAATAAATGCTTCAATACTTGAATATGATGTTCTATAAAAATATTACTACTGAATAGGAGTCATTGCACCTATGCCGAACATTTCCCATTCTTCCCTCCGTATCTTTTTCCACCCTTGTCTGCTTTCCTCTTAGCCCTGAAGGCTGCCCTATTTGGATTGCAAACGGGGCCTTTTGCCCTTTAGATCCTTGCCATGACCCTGCAAATACCATACCTTAGTGCTTAGTGTTAGGAATAAAACCTGATTAAACTGATCAACCTCAGGAGAATGGAGGTTTTGGGGTGGGGTGTGTGTGTGTGTGTGTGTGTGTGTGTGTGTCTATGTGCATGTGTGCACATACATGTGTTTAATTACAATAGCAACGTGCTAATTTTGAAAAATGTCTGAGTCTATCAAACTGTAGAGAGGAAAAATTTGAGGCACCTTTTCCTTTCAAATCAGAGGTTCCTAAAGGGCCATCAGAACAACTTACATCATTTCATTCATAATTATCTAAGCTCTCTTTCTGCTCAGCTTTCAACATGTGAGGCTCCCAGAACTTGGTCACATGCTCACAGCTGAAAAAAGTAAGAAAAAAGTAAGAAAACAGCTGAAACACCAGGAAAGGGGATTCTGACTTTGAACAACAGTATCTCCCAGAGGTTCACAGCCTCTCACTCTGCCTGTGCACCTCTTCCTTTCAATGAGTAACTATTTAATTATGAAAATCTTAATAGCCATAATCTTAGAGGCATTTCAGAAGCTTCAGGTGGAAATTCTTTTCCCTTCTGAAGACTGTTAGGCTATTTTTGAATAAAATAAACATTTTTTCATGACATTATTATAAAAACTTTAAGAAAAATAAGTAGAGTAAAATGTAGTGGTGCCCCATTCCTGCTTGTTTCCCCCAAATCACCACAGTCCCACACTCAGAGGCAACCGTAGCCTAAATTTATTTCTAAAAGAACTGACAAAGCAGAACACAATTTCTTCAGATGTCTTTATGATATTAAAAAGAGGCTGGAAAAGTGAATTAGCCTAGATCGTGCCCATTTTTAGACAGGCAGAAAGGGATAACATTGGCACAAAATTGATTTAAGGGGAGAGAGCAGCTTACAAAGTGAGAAGGAAAAGAAGGAGACAAGGTGGAAAACAGATTCTGAGAGAAAAGTGTAACCCATAGAGAGGAGTTCAATTTGCTGTGGGGAAATTAAGAAGAGATTCAGTTTTACCAAGTTTTAAGAATTGAAACTTCCAGAGAGAAGTAGAGATAGAGTGTGGTTCATACGCCATGGGAAATGGCTCCCTCAAGGGAATGAGAAGGGCTTCAGCAGGGTGTCGACAAGACAGCCTATGGCTGCCAGTGAAATGAAGATCAGAGTTGGGGACATTTGATTATAGATGCTCAGTTTGAAGCCCTCAGGCACAACCCATTTAGCCTAGAGGCAAAGGAATGGTGGGATGGACTAAAAAATGTGGGTAGTAAGAAAACATAAAGTGGACAAGAAAAAACATGTTGTGAGAAGAGGGACACCAATGGACACTGTTGTTTTTTAATAGTTGAAGATGATTATTGTAACTAGAGGGTATGGCTAAGAAAATAGAGGCCAACAAGGTTTACCAATCTGGGCACATGTGAAAACTTTCTGTTTTTTTTTTTTTGTTTATGGCTACGATTGTATGCAGAGTCCATTACGGATTTGTATCCAGCCTTCTTAGAATTTCTCTTTTTTTTCTTTCAAAAATAGCTACTGTGTTTTTGATCACTGTGTTGGGATCCAAACCCTAAAGGCATTTTGCATGAGAAAACTTTCAAAAATAAGATCCTGCACAGGCTTTCACAGGACTCTTTATGGACTTGAGCCCATTTAGGAAAGAGAGAAAAATCTTCTGTAAGAGGAAGTGGGAAGAAAAATGAGGAACTAGGCTGTAAGAAAGAGGTAGGCTAGGGATGTTTGTGTTCAGTAACGTTGTGTTATCAGTTTCTGAGCATGGTGTGAAAAAAGGTAATAGACGATGATTGACTAGGAAGTGGTAAAGTAGAGAGAAATGAATGAATTCTCCAAAATAAGGCTAAGCTATTTTAGTTCTTATTGTTGTTAGGTAGTTTTTTTTTTTAAGCCTAGGAATTGTGAAGATAGGAGATTTTATATCTAGGAAAACATAACACTTGTTTTGTTATTTATTTTTTTAAACTTCCTTTGCAACACGTTTCCCACTAGACTATGTTGATCATTAGGGTGAAATCTGGCTTTGAAAAGCCAGCCACTAGTATTGTCCCTAATTATCTCCCAGATGGATGCCCTACTGTGGTATCTGCAGACTAGAAGAGAGGACTTTACAGGAAGTATTTCTGCAGGTGGCCCGAAAGCCAGTAAGCAGCAGAGGGTATATCATAGACAGTGGCAGGTAATATAGTGGCAAAACTAGCTGCTTCCACCGCCAGTCCTGAGTAGCTGTTCAAACACAGAGTATCAGAGTGGTAAAACTTAACTGACCTACTACTCTTTGCAAATCACACACTTACTAACTGCATGGTAAAACAAAAGGCCTAGTTGGCATTTCAGTCTGTTAAACATCAAGAGCCCTTGTTTTGACTAGCATTCCTTTGACTGTAAGGAACAGTGGGGTCAGAGGCTAATGCAGGTAAAGACCCACATGCTGATGTCCAGGGGACTCTGATCCCCAGGCCTTGGGGAGGGTGAGAACCAAGACACCGGCTACATTCTCTCCTCTCCTGTCCTTCCCTCCTCTGCCCTCTTTTCCCCCTCTCCCCTCCCCTCTCCTCTCTTTTTCTTGGCAGCTGTCTTCTTTCCTCTACCTTCTCAGCTGGTCCACAGAGGCTTTATCCTTCCTTCCCCTTTGCATGTGCTGTGTCTTACCCTGGACTGTTCTCCCTTTTTCTTTGCCTGGCTGGACGCGGTCTGCTCCTTCGGAGTTGTCTCACATGCAGCCTTTCCCAGGGAGCTGCCCTTGTTCCCCAGAGGCTGGTCCAAGCGGCCCACCTATAAGCCTCCATTCGCCGGAGCTACTCTCCTATGGCATTTTAGGTCTTTTTGCTCTGTGTGGTGATTGCCTGGTGACTTGTGCCTTTCTCCTGCTGCACTGAGAGCCCCTTGAAGGCAGGCATCATTCCTCATTCCCCCAGAGCTTTACGCAGAGCCTGGGAACATCTGTGAATGGCATGCACAGGGGTTATGTAATGGTCCTCTGGCCAGGAGCTCAATGAGCACTTCCTGAAGGGATGAGTGAGTGAAGAGATGAATCTACTGCTCACACTTCTGGATTACGCACAGCACCTGGCCTTCCCATCTTTGTCTTCATCACTGCATATGTGTCCGATTGACCTGCATCTGGGGTTGCAAGTCCAGCATTTTATAGTGCAAATCAGTACAGGACCAGCACTAATTAAAACTGTACTGAAGACAATAGAGAAGGACCCTGGTTCACCTGTTGTCTGGGATTCCCTCACTGAGAATTCCAGGGGCACAGAAACAGCACAGCTACAGGGAAACGTGTGGCTTTGTCCGTTTCTGGGAGGCAAGGTCTGCTTTGGAATCGAATGGCTGAACTGGTTGGTACTCTTCTTGAAAATTTCCATTCCCAAAGGGAGAACTTCATAGTGTGCAAAAAAATAATGTCTTGGGATTTATGTTTCTGTGATCTGAAGAATATTCCCAGAGGCACCTTTGTGTTCATCCTCTCACCAAGCTCATCAGCTCTTGCCTAGGTTCTTTAGAGTGCTCAGATTGGTTTTAGGGGTTCTGGTTTGATTCATCATGATTTGTGAACAACACAAACTACCCCTGCTTACAATGCAAAAATGGCCTATTTTATAGTCACTGGTTCCTCCAGGAGTTCATCACTGCCCACTGCAATCTAGGCTCATGCCCATCTGCACAAGGAAGGTAGAAAGTGGGGTTCAAAGTGTTTCACAATCTAGTTCAGGTAGCCCTCTGAAGCCTCTTTTCCATAAACCCCGGAATCTACCTGCTGAGTTACAGGTGTCATGTTCCCAGTGGGGTCCATTGTGAATTCTTGGGATATCAACATCAAGAAAAATCATTCTCTGTATCTGATAGATAAACTCCTTTCCCTATGAGAAAGTAGGATTGCCCTTCCAAAGCTCATGGGGTAGTTTTTGGATTATACGATTTTGCTGCCACAGCCATGGATATTAGAATGTCCTTAAATATAAGACACCCATTTTCAGGTGCTAAACTCTGTACCTACTCAGGGGCTCATTTCTCTCTTGGTTAGTTTCAGTGCTCTTGTCCACAGTTATGTTTCTTCCTCAAGCATCCTTTATTTAGACGAAATAAGTACAAAAAAATCTCTTTGGTAGTTTGAGGGACATTCCTTACACGTGAGCACATGTTCTGTGATGAGGTTCTGTGATGGGAAGGCTAGAGAATCAGGTGAGTCTCCATTAAAAATGGCCACTTAAATGGTGAAATTTTATTACAGGTAATTGCAAGGAATTTTGCTTTTATTATAGAAAGCCATGTGATGTCTACTAAATGTTTAGTTTCATTAATTGCTGCTCCAGCTTTTGGTTTCTGGGAGAAGCTGAAAAGAGGTAGCTTAAAAGTAAATTAATTCCTTTTGCAGTATAAATAACCCAACTGGTAGTATGTTGGCCGATGGCCATGTCCACTTACAAAGATGCAAGCCAAGATTTGTACTTTCCTGGGTTAAGATTTTTCCAGAACCACATTTAGTGACAACTGCATCCTCCCCTTGCTAAGGCTCAAGCTACAGAAAGAGAATGGCAAAGGAAGAAGTTTGTCTGTCAGCAGTATCACTAAATATTCCATTCCAGAAAGCCAACTGGCACTTGATCAGCCATTCAGAGCTGCAAGGCTGCAGGACACCTGGATGAGGCGCTTCCTTCCTTACCTTAGCAGTACAGGGGCCGCATACTCAGACAATAGTAAATGTGAGGGTACCAGTCAGCCTCCCAATTTCCCTTTGCAAATCACACCTCAGGCATCAGGTGGTGCCAAGAATAATTTCTCTAGGCAAAAATATCTGCCCCACTTTTCAGTCTCTGATTGCCTAAAATAACCACCATTAAAGACTTTCACCTTTGTATTGAAGAACTGAGTGCACAAGGCAGATGTTTAGGAATGTATCATTGGGTTACTGTGGCAAATCACTTAACATTTTTGAGCCCCAGTTTCTCATCTCTAAAATCTGATAAATAACACCATCTTTCAGGTTGTCATGGGGATTAAATGAGACATTAGTTACTTTCAAACTTCGGTGCATCTGAGAATTATCTTTGATATTAAAAATGTAGATTTTCAGGCTTCCTTCAGGAGATAATGTACATTAATTTATTTATAAATGTAAAGAATACAAGTGTAATTGCTCTTATCATCCTGGGCATTCCTGGAAGACTTAACATTTTGAGTGGTAATCAGCCTGTTACACACCAGGAAAAGCAGTGGGGTTAAAGACAGTGTCATTTGTCAAATATCTAATACAGTCTCAGTTCATTACACACATTATATTATTTAATTATATGAGGTAGGTATTGGTATTCCCATTTTATAGATGAGGAAATCGAAGCTGAAAGAAGTGACGATTCTTCTTCATCACCAAATGACAGGGCCTGTGAACTTGCATACTTACTTCTAAAGCCCAAGCTCTTCCTACTACTCTAGAATTAATTCATCGGTAGATATGGATCCTTTCTAAGTGATCATAAGGAGAGACCAGGTTTTTTGAAGAGGAAAGATATTATAAATAAGAGGTTCTCAAAGTGTGGTTCTGCATCAGTAGCTTTAGCATCACCCTGGAAACCTATTGGAAATGCAAACTCTCGGGCTCCACATCAGACTTCCGGATCAGAAAGTCTGCAAGTGGGGCCCAGAGGTCTGAGCTTTAACAAGACCTGCTTGTGATGCTGATGCACGCTCGCATCTGACAGCCTCTGATACAGGCCTGAGGCAGAGTGTGAGCATGTGCCTGTGTGTGTCTACTTTGTGGGGAGGCCCCTGCAGGGGTGGAGGGAGGGGTGGCATGAGGCAGGAGGGGCATGAGAAGAAGGAGGAGGAGGAGAATTGCAGGTAAAGCAGGCGACCTCGAAGCGCTCACCTTCACTCCCCACCCTCCTCTGTTGGTCTCCGTCTCCCTGCGAGGGCCCAGGCAGGATGAGGCTGTAGTCCACACACTCCATGCCAAGGAATGAAATGGTGTCAGGAGAATCTTCTGTAAATTGAAGGATCTGCCAAACATCTGAGCTAATCATTCATTTTACTTAGATGACTGGAGATTTAGGACAAGTTCAACAAGAAAAGTTTCAACCAACTATCAGAATGATCTCAGAATGAATGGAAACAGAGAAGACGCATCAAAAAATGTTCTCCACTTCTTTTTGATTTTACTTTACCTCCTGTATTGCGCTATCCAAAAACTCACTCTCCTGGCCATCCTTGGAAATATCTCGCTCTCTCTCCAATTAAAAAATTTCCCCTCAAAAATTTCACTGAGATGTAAAAAAGAGTGAGTGGAAATCAATAACCAACTGGCAGGAAGCTTAAAAGAATCTGAAAAGAAATGTCCTTAAGAATGGAATGACTAAAATGCAGTGTTTGAACTAACTGTTCCAGGTCCCGAGTGTGGATGAACCATGGGTATACAAGACACTTTAGGTTACTAATGCGGCCAAATGGATCTTTTCATTTAATTTCTTAACATTTTAAAGATGTGGCCTTTGAACAAGCACATATATTCACATGATTCAAAATTTCAAAGATTCAAAAGGGCACACAATGAAGTCTCTTGCCTACCCAGCTTCTTCATGCACCCAGCAACTCCTGCCTTAGGACACCAGTATCATCAGTTTATCATAAGTCTTTCAAGGGATAATTTACTCATTTAAATTCTTTTTCATGAATTTCAGGATAATATAGTCTTCTGCATCTTTATAAAACATAATAATTTACCTTTCAAAGAACTAAAAATATGAGATCTTACATAAAAATATCAACCAGAATTATCAGTGTGCCTTCGAAAGGCATAATCTCAGAATAAAAGAGTGTTTCGCTGGAACTCACTCTTCTATGGGACAGTGCTTAAGCTTCATTATATCTGGTTCTGCCTCCAGTAGTGGTTTCTTGCTGTTCAAGGGAGGCAAGAGGATGAGCTCATGTCCGTGCTGAACACACTGGACTGAGCGGCCTCTGCAGAGGGGGCTGCCATGCGCTGGCATCAGGTCCTGACCTTCGCAGGTCCAGAAATGCCCTGTATTTCATCAGGAGTTGTTCCAGCTCAGAGGGATTTACAATGTATAAGAGAAGACTTTTTTATAAGAGGCACTTATACATATAACCTCAGTAGGCTTTATATGCGTAAGAGAAAACTCATAAATGCCCACTTTATATAAGACTCAAAAGAATCAAATGGACTCCTGTGGGCTGCTGAGTCCCGTCGCTCCTCTATGTCAGTCTACCTCAGAAACCCAATCACCGTCTCAAGGGCACTTGGTGAGGAAGTAGAGTCAGAACCTGAGGCATTGGGTGGTTGGCTTTTGTCATTAGGCTATTCACAACCTTTGGTTATTATCATGACCTATTGTCATTACCTAGGCTTATCATGTGCCAACAGTTCACTCCTGTCATCACATTGGATTCGTCCACAGTGCTGTGAGGTAAGTCGTATCCATATGCTACAGACAAAGAAACTAAGGCTAAGAATGGTTAAACAACTTGCCAAGGTCACACCAAACTCCAAGCCAGCCCTCTCCAGTCTCTTTCTGATCTTTGGGCAAACGCTGCAGCGAACATCCCCTCTTCTCACAGGCTGAAAAAACTGGGGTCACAACTCTCTTTGTTCCATCCCCGTCCTAATGGCACACCTTAGTTCCCCAGCCACCATTCAGACATTCCTCCTGCATCGTTGGCTCCTTGGGTGCTAGGGATGCAGGTATGAAGGGGTTCCCCCCTGGTGCCCTTGTTAGGAGTGAGAAAAGAGCTACCAATTAATATTTACAATGCAGGAGGCTTTCATAGATGCAGGTGTATCAGACCTGACTGGAGAGTATCAGGAAATGATTATAAAGGCTAACATTTATTGAGCACTTACCACTTGCCAGGAACTGCTCTCATCTTTTTTTTATACTTAATCATCTCAAGAACCCCCTGAGGAAGGGATTATTACTATGCCATCTTACTGATGAGAAAACAGCCTTGGAGAGGTTAGGTAACTGGCCCCAATGGCACACAGTTAGTGTGAGCCACCCATTACCATTATGTGTTTTTCTTAGTTGAGTTCAGAAGACAACATATCCAAGTTTTGTGGCACCGTGCCATGACTCTTAAAAGCTGTGTTGTTAGAGGCTTAGAACCTCCCCCCACCTGTTCTGAGAGAAATCTTCTGCATCCGTGGATGTTTTATTGCCCTTGTCTAGCTTGGATTAACACATAATCTACAGGC